>NC_090934.1:567824255-568449255 GCF_040938575.1 Ambystoma mexicanum | reverse complement strand
GAGACTTCACTTGGAATCCTTAACAGATCTGCTGGAATTGACTCAACCAAACACCACTGAGCTGAATAGAATGACCCCCGACTCAGCGGAAAAAAACTCAACACCTGGATAACCAATGCACTAGACCAACTAGCACCAGCAAAACATTTCGAAGCCACAGCTAAAATGTTGGCAGCAAGGTGGTTCACTGAAGAACTGAGAGAACTCAAAAAAACAAAACGCGCAATTGGAAAAAATCTGAAGAAAACATTACAACCAACTGGACAAAATAAAATACCAAAGACAAATCAAATTATACAAATTGGCAGTCCTCAAAGCAAGAAAAACATACTATACTACAAGAATCCAATTGAGACAAACAACACACAAAAATAACTATTCAGAATCATCAAAGAGATAAAGAAAACATCATCCTGCAACAAAGGTGCCATCCCAACATAAGCACCATGCAACAACATCACCAACTACCTTAGAACAAAAATTTAAGCAATCCAACAGAACATCAATACAAATGGCGCAAATATAAAAACAACCACTGCACCACAGATAAATTGCAATGCACCAACCACAGAAAGACATGTCTGCTTTGAACCAATAGATGAAGAAAATTTTGCCACACTAATAAAGGACAACAACCTCTCAGGATCTCCAAACGACCCTTGCGCCCGTACATCTACAAAGAAGTCCTTAAAAACAAAACCCCAGCATCACACTTCTGATGTCTAATGAACCTATCCCTAAACAAAGGAATAGTACCAAAATATTTCAAATCAGCATACATCAAACTACTGATAATAAACAAAACAGAAAGTGCGGAAGACCCCAGCAACTACAAACCTATATTCAACCTGCCCTATCCCTTACCCAGTGAAAATACTGGAGAACCAAGTAACAAAATCACACTTAACTACATAGAAACTAATGTGATACTCAACGACTCGCATTTCAGCTTCAGACCGATGGGAGGAACGGCATCAGAACTCCTAGGCATATGGTACGGCCTAATAAATGCAGACAACAGCATTACATCTGCCCCATACTACTGGACATATCAGTGGCATTTGACACAATTAGTCACACAAAACGAATATAAAGACTGGTGGAATGCGGTATAAAACACTCTGCCTTAAAATGGTTAAAATCTTTCCTCACAAATCGAACCGAAAGGACTTACCTATCACCTTTTACCTCAAACACCAAAAATATCTCTGGCAGGGTGCCACAAGGCTCCAGCCTCTCCCCCCTCCTTTTCAACATCTACATGTCCCCCTTGATGGAAATCATTCAAACCCACAAACTGACTGCCTACAATTAAACAGACGACACACAACTCATCATGAAAATAGCCGCAACACACAAACCAAATAATTCCCTCAACAATTGTCTCACAGACATACAGTTGGATGACAACGAACAACCTGAAACAGAACCCAGCCAAAACAGAAATAATAATCTCACCACCAGGGGGTAAGGGAACCAAATCACAAATGGACTGACCGCCACTTCAAGGATGATAAACAACGTAGAAATGCTCATGGGTAACAGGCTATCTCTCGAATCACAAGTCAACGCTGTTTCTACCACCCGAGACTAAGAGGAATACTTCAACACTTCCAAAACACTGCAGCAATGATACTCCTGAGATTAAACAGAAGAGAGCACATCACACCAGCTCTTAGAAGCTGACATTGGCTCCCAGTAACAAAACGCATTAAATTGAAGTTCTTCTCTACGCAGACAAGAATCTGAATTTCTCCAGGCCAAGATCAGCCACTACCGACCAGGAGGAGACCTAAGATCAATCACTGACCTCCAAATCGAGACAAAACAATACAAAAAAAGGAAACGTAATGGCCTACAAATCGAGATGAAATAATACGAAAAAAGAAAACTCAGTGGAACTGATTGGTCACGCCTAATTGCCGACCTATGGAACACAATGCCAAAAGAAATTAGAACCACAGAAAACACTGCACGTTCAGGAAATGACTGAAAACATGGCTATTCAACTGCCAATGACCAGCACAAAACGGACACATCAGCAATATCAATGAGGACAGAAGGAAAATCCCCAAACCACCAACCCACCTCTCCCACTCCTTCTCTACTAGTCATGCGTCACACTTAGAAAGATCTGCGAAGACTAGCCATGCCTCACATTAGACAGATAAGTGAAGACATGCTATGTGTCACATTTAGATAAATCTGGCAAGATTTAGCCATGCATCACATTAGATAGCATTACGTAGACTAACCATGCGTCACTTTAGCTAGATTGGGTAGATTAGCCACACTTCACTTCTAAAATACACAGAAGTACAATTGTATCTAACAATTTTTGCTGCACAAACAAGGACTAATGGGAGTAGCCAATGTGTTGCACTTAAAGGGATTTGTGGGACGGGATAGTGCTTTGAGCTTAGAGAGGTGGCGGAGATGGCCAGTGTACCGCAGCTGGAAGACTTGAAGGGTACCATTGAGTTACAGCTGGATGAACT
Source organism: Ambystoma mexicanum (assembly GCF_040938575.1). Lineage (NCBI taxonomy): Eukaryota > Metazoa > Chordata > Amphibia > Caudata > Ambystomatidae > Ambystoma > Ambystoma mexicanum. The sequence goes on along the minus strand of NC_090934.1, from coordinate 568,446,757 downwards.
CAGAGGACATACTTGGAAAATGTTTGTGAGTAACCAATGGACTAACTAACCAACCTGCTCCTTTTGCCCTCCAACATATCCCACAAGTAATATACATGCCTATGAGCTAGCCAAACTATACAAACACACAGCAAACTCACCTAACATCAGCACCTAACAAACATTCCACTGGACCCATCCTTGCAGACAGAGCAAGCAAGTGCATACAACCATAAAAACCAGCAAACTGCACATGAAATGCACTAAAAGAGACACCAAAATAACATTCACCTGCATACAACAAACACCCATGACACTGAGCCTTCCCCTTACAGATACAAGCCAGTGCACATGATTATACCACCAGCCATCCGCACATGAACCACACAAACACACACCCAAATTAATACTAGTACATAACCGAGGCACTGAGCATTGCCTCTTGTTGTGGCATGGTAGCGATTAGGAAAGCACCTCCCCAATGATATATAGGTGTTGGGTGTTTTAGGCGATAGGGAGCCACCAAGGGGTGATGTGGTTGAAGCAGACAACTGGTGTAGCTGGTCACTGCTGCATGCGGGGAACAGGATGGATCCAGCAAGGATAGCCTTGTTACAAGATAAAGAGATTGAAAGGGTAATGGAGCAGTTGGAAGGGCTGAGTGGGGCGATCAGGGTCATGGGCCCCAGATGCCGGCACCAGAGGCCCTCGGGCAGGCAAATTCACAGCCCAGAAGGCTGCCCAGAAGGCAGCGTTCCCAGAAGTGAAGAGGAGGAAAGGTGCCAAAAAAGGGGTGGGTGCGGTGATGATGGAGTTCAACTGGAGGATAGGACAAGTCACAGTTTGCCTATGGGGGTGTGGTGCTCCTATTGGGGGGATCCAACCGGAACAGCTTGTAGGGGGACAGGGTGAGGGGCAGAGTACTACTGTGAGAAATTAAGCAAGTCCCTGTTTCAAGCAATGTAGGGATTGGTGTGGCACAGGGGCCTTCGGTGTGTCCATCTTGCATGGGTTCCTTTCCTCGCCTATCAGTGGGGACCATGGGATGTCAGGGTATGTGGTGGAGGTGGGGGTTGGGGTGACTCCACTGGGGCAACAGGCGCAGCCTCTTATGGGATTCCCACACAACAATGAGTTGATGGGTAGGTGGGTCAGCAAATAATGTGTGGGGGGCAAACTGTGGACCAGTTCCAATTAACTGAACTATGGTCCTGGGCGGTAGTATGCAATCTTCGCAAGGAGGGTCTGAGGGCCGTGTTGGGGTACTGTCCCTGGAACATGGGAATATCGCAGGCCGTGGCACAGAGTGTGCCCATGCCTTCCTGCTGGACAGCTCAGGCTACGGGTTCAGACCCCCAATGGGGGAGTGTCAGCAAGGTCTATAACAGGGAGCAGTCGCATTGGGGCCCTCAAGTCAGGGTGGCAGGATTTCAGGAGGAGGGCTCCTGACCTCTGGGGGCTGGCAGTCTCAATTGTCACCAGGCATGGCCCAGTTTGGGGAAAGGATAGTGGGGACAATGGGAGCACAGGTGGCAGCGAGCACGGTGACCACTCTGGTTACATCAGCAGGGGATGAGAGGGCATTCTCTGCCCCTGTCCGTGGGACATCAGGTATGCTGACAGGGCATGTAACATCAGAGGTTAAAGAGAAAATAAGGAAAGACAAGTGTGTAGATATTTTTTCCCTGTTGAATTATACCAGTTCAGAAGGATAGCAAGTCTAAATGGAAAGATAAGAAAGTGCAAGTGGAAAAAAGCATAGTGAATTGGGCTACAGGTTTCACCATTTTTGCAGCAGTTAAGGGGGAGAGTTTCCCGGGTGTTACATCAAAAATTGTTATCCTACATGTACCTTATGCGTTCTATGTACTGGAAATGTATATTTGGGGCTTGGTTGAACTATGATGAGTGGTTCAGGAGCTTCAAAGCAGGGAGCGTACAGCTAGATTGGGGGCAAGTGCCAAAGAATTGTGATCTAGCTGCACAGCGGCATGGCAAAGCACCAGAAGGAGTGCAGGGTTTTGTCCAACCAGGCTCTCAGCCCGGAGAATAAAAGGGAACTTGCTGGGCATTTAACACAAATAGTGCGCACAACCAGTTTGTACATTTAAGCATGCACTTGCATTGTGCAGGATGTCCAGGCGACCAGGGCTCAAATGTGGCAAGTGAGCAAAATATAGAGAGCACAAATAGGTGCAGGGACACTGCAGATATTGGTAATGACTTGCCAACGACGATACGCAGTGATGTTTTGCAGGCATGGGCGAACAATTATCCCAGGTTCATTGAAAGGAAGCTGTTAGTTTCGGATTCCGGTTCAAAATTTTGATGTTCCGCCAATACCAAAAATCAGATGTCTGCCATTTTCCAGCTCAGGGTATTAATGGAAAAAATTGAAAAGGAGAGGAGGTTTTGGAGGATTGGTTGCCCCTATCGGCAGCCTCCAGTTCCGTTCTTTGTTTGCTCACCATTAGGTATAATTCCCAAGAAAGAATCTGGGAAATTTCGTTTGATGCATCGACGTTCTTTCCTGAAGGACTCCTCAATACATGATGCAATAGATGAGGTATGCATCTTTTGATTGGGTCCTTTGGCAGTTGCAGGTTTTGGGAAAAGGAGCATTACTGTGAAAATCCGATAGTGAGTCAGCGTTCTGGCTAGATTCCAGTACACCCCAACTATCATCCGCGCTTAGGTTTTCAGGTGGGGGGATATTTCTACTTTGATAAATGCATGTCCAGGGGGTGTTCGATCTCATGCAGTTACTTTGAAACCTTCAGCACGTTCTTGGAGTGGGCCAACACGTGCACGTGCAGGAGGGCCATGGTCCTGCACTATTTGAACAATTTTTTGTTAATGGGAAACTGGACACAGGGCAATGCTGAGAGTCGTTGCAGGCATTTCAGGAGGTAAATAGACAGCTGGGGGGGGGGCACTAGCAGCAGGGAAGACCCAGGGCCTGGTGACCTCTCTTACTTTCCTTGGGATCTAAATCGATTTGGTGCAGGGCATATGCTAGCACCCTGCAGAAAAGGTACAGAAGTTTAGGGAGTCTTTGTCTGAGTGTCTGCAGGCCAAGAAAGTACAATTGGGCCAGCTACAATGTTTAATTGGGCAACTGAATTTTGCACTGCACATAATTCCTATGAGCAGGCCGTTCTCGCTGGCAATAGCTGGGGCTATGCCAGATTTAACAGAGAAACAACACCACCACACCCAGCTGTCTGGGTCTCTGAGGATGACCTCAGGATATGGGATTCATTTTTGTCTGAGTTAAATGAGATACATGTCCGGCCATAAAAGGCGAACTCTAATGCACAGCTTGGGTTGCACACCGAAGAGGCAGGCAGTATGGGTTTCGGGGCAATTGTTAGTAACAAGTGGTGTGGTCAAGGCTGGTTGGGGCTGACACGGAACGTGAAGTTCCTGGAACTGTTCCCTGTAATAGTAGCCTTGACATTTTGGGCAGGGTATTTGTGGGGAAGGAATGTGGTGTTCTGATCTGACAGCATGTCAGTAGTCTTGGAAATCAACAATCAGAGAGCAGCTATGGTTCTGAAGCTATTGAAACATTTGATGTTATTGTGCTTTCGGGGGGATGTGCAGTTTTAGGCAAGGCATGTGCTGGGTGTGTAGAATAATGATGCCAATGCTTTGTATGATTTTAAGATGCAGGAATGCCAGTGTTGGCTGCACCAGATAAAGGACCAGATGACTGCATTTCCTGACACACTTTAGAAGCTTGATTCACCATTCTCACACAATGATCACGGGGTCCATATTCAGAAAGATGAAAATAGTTTACGAGAAGGCCTTCAGCGAATACAGGGCATTTTGCAGGGTGCGGGGATAAGGAACATTTCTGTGTCATTTGAACAGTCAAGGGGTGTCCGTGGGATGGCGCAAGAAAAGGTTGCAACAGTGCACTTCTTTGCAGGTCTACATGGGGTAGATAGCTCATGTGAAGACTTTGCCATCAGAAGGGCTTTGTTGGGTTGGCAGAGGGGAGAGTTGTCCCAGAAGGGCATCAGGTGGCTTCTGGACCTGCAGAAGTTGGAGGGTGTGGTGCTTCGGGTAAGAAGAGTGTGCAGGAATGATTATGAGGCCACGTTATTCAGGGCAGCATTTTGTCACTGCTTTCTTTGGGGCATTCAGAATTGGGGCATTAATGGGCTCATTCACAAATGATGGAAAGGACAGTCTGTCCTTTGTCGATGTTTCCATGGTAGAGGTGTCACAATTTCTTTTGAGTAAGGAGATACAAGACGGCCCAAGAGGGAAGAGGGGCCAGAGTTTCATTAGTAAGGCACACGAACAAAGTAAAATTCCCCGTAAGGGCCATGGGGGAGTTCTTCACTTTCAGAGGTGGGGTGGGGGGCCTGCTGTGTCTTCACCAGGATAGGTCAGTTTTATCCAGGTTCCAGTTTAAGCTGATATTCGCAATGGCGCTTGAGGTTGCAGGTTTTGGGGGTGTAGGATTTGCGTCACCCTCATTTAGAACAAGAGTAGAAACTACAGCAGCTAAATTGGGGCTTGGGGAGGTGCACATCATATAGATTGGGCAATGGAGGTTGAGTGTGTTTAAGGGGTACATACGCCTGCACCTCACTTGTTGACAAACAAAAAGTGACCGCACTGTCAGTTGGAGCATAGGGAGGGCGGCTAGCTCTCTGTGTTTCTATTTTCAGCTAGATGATGTTTCGTGTGAGAGTGGTGCGGGTAATTGATCACTCATTCATCAGGAAGATGGAGAAAGGGGCAAGAGAGTGTACTCAGTTGCTGAGCTGCCCGAGAACGAGTATTCACTGGATTGGTGTAGGGGGCATGCAGATTCATCAGGTTTGCGAAATTGTGTCCAGACAGAGCTGTGAGAGCAGGCTACTGGACCCGGATTTGGTGATTCTGCATGACGTGGGCAATTATTTAGCGCCTCTGGGAAGCAGAGTGGTGAAGGAATCAATGGTATCTCTCTTCTCTTCTCATGGATTGGGAATTTGTGTCCTGAAGCTGTGATTACATGGTCCCATACCATTCCGAGAACGAATTGGGACTCACCTGGGCCAGCCCGATCACTAAACATTTTGGTGGGGAAAGTGAACAATGAACTGGCTCGGTGGCAACTTGCTATGGGCACTTTCGTATTGTGGCCAATTGGCTGATAAGGGGCCGTGAGAACAGTCAGGGCAATGGAGTGCACTTAAGCAGGCGTGACACCAAGCTATTGCTCAAGAACATATTGGCCTTCATCAGCATAGCTTGGAGTGGGGGAAGTGCCCGGGAACAAGGGGTCCAGGCCTGGGTGGCAGGTGGAGGAGGGCCCTTTTAGATGCACTGTTGCTCCTTCCGGGGGGCCCAGGGCTGGTAAGGCACTGTGGCAAGGGCATGCTGTCTTTCATTAAGATGTTCTCAGGCTGTGGTGGGGGGCTCATGGGGAGGAGGTTAAGAGTGGACAGGATCAGGAGGCAGTTGGTGCCGGTGCAATATAGGGTACCTCCTGGTTTCACCCCCTAGCAAGTGCAGGGTGGGGAGGCCAAGTTGGGCAAGGGTGCCTACCCACTACGCACCGCCCATTTGAATGGGGGTTACAGTCCACCTGGACCACCTGCCACAATGTAAATGGACTATGGCAGCATGCTGATGATATGGAATTTGGATATTGTTCTTTGTTCTTTGATGTGCACTTGATGTGAATTTTCATGACGGGTTGTTGGGTCACATTTATAGGGCGAAGTGTAAAGGGAAATTAATGTAGCCTATTTTCTATTCATAGAATATGCTGTTTGTGGTTCTTCCACCCTTGGTCCTGACCCCCTTCAGAACCCAACAAACAATAAACCAGCCTAACTGGAGTTGCGAGAAGCCCATAAAGAATGTGACGAACAACCCTGTATGGGAATTACAGAGATACTGAAAATGATTACCCTGGGTAAACTGTGAAAGACATATGACCAAAGGTAAGAATGTGAGAGAGTGTCTCAAGGAAAGCTGTCATAAGCTCATCACCAAAGAGAGTACAAGGTCCAGGAACATCTTGGAAGATCTATAAGAGCGCAGACAGGAGATATCAAGAGAATATTCAAGAAGACTGTTTTAAGAGAGACAGTTCTATAAAGAGAATACAAGGATATGCTAAAAAGACCCAGTGTAGAGAGACATTCTTTTGGCCTACTTTGAGTTGTCCTTATTAGTGGTAGCGTTCGGTAGAGTTAGGTTTGGACCAAGGACATTTATTTTGGATGTTCTGATGACCAGACGAGCACCTTTCGTTTTTTTAGACAGGTAGGGTAATCCCTTTAGCAATAGAGAAAGATAGGCTTGTTCTTATAGTTTAAATAAAAGAAGCCTTACAATATCCATAACACGTCTGACTACTTCTTTCAAACCGCCACAGTATGCTCCAGGTTATGTAAAACGTTTATGTGGTTGTCAATGTTAGGTTAAATCATGCCTTTTAAAGGTATGCTATGCTAGTGCACAAATGTATTGCCCATACTTTTCAGTCAGTTGCCGGAACCTTCCATTTTAACTGTCCACTGACACCACAAAGGCACTGCAACAATAGTGCCATTGAGACATATATGGGATTATGGTACTATGCAGCTGAACATGCATCATGTACTAATGACAGGAAGTTCCTTCCATGTGTCCTTGTGCACCCCCTAACACCTGCTTAACCACTGACTTGCTTTGACAATGAAGTTTGCTACTGCTTTTGGGACGGTCCCAAGCGCTTTTGCACACTACAATGCATGAACACTAAGCATGGTCAGTGGAGCTTTGTGACAGGCTCCTTGCCTTTTGCCAAACTCGAGGCCCTTTACTTTCATTGGGGCTGGAGCCTAGAGGATGTTGCTGCTGAATTGCCAAATCCCTACTTATCTCTTTTATTTGTATGCATTTACTTTCTACAAAATGCCCAATAGCATCTGTACCCACACACCTATGTGTACATGACATAGATGCTGTTTTATTTTAAACACCCCCACCCGCATGGTACCATGGTTCAACTTCCATTGCCCGCCTTACTTATTTGGAATTGCTGGTATCTCTAACAGTGTTAACAAGGACAATGGGCCTCATTCCGATTATGGCGGTCTGGAAACAAAGGTGCCAGTTAGCTCACCAGCACCCTTCTTTCCGTACCGCCACACTACGAGTCTGCCTGCAGGGGCTCTAGCACACAGCAAGTCTGACACTGCCAGGCGCATCAGCCCGGTAGGCAGAGTCATCACGGAAGCACTAGCACCATTAGCAACGGTGCCGGTGCTTCCGTCTACCCACTCCCATGGAGTTCTATGGGACTCCACGGGAATGGGGAGTTACCGAATCTGCTGCCTGACTTCCCGCTCCGCCGGGACTTGTAATGTCCTGGTGATACTGGGAAATCGGGCGACAGATTTGGTGTTTCAGGGTTGGCAGCAACCTGCCAGTAGCACCAGCGGGTTACCACCAACCTCGCAATGAGGCTCAATGTCTCACCAAACTGAAAAGGTAAATGTATCTAAAAAAAGGGTCAACCTTTATTTGTGTGTTTGCATGTGGTGATTGCAATGTATGTGTGTGTGTGTGTGTGTGCACAAGAGAGATGAGTGTGTGTCTGTTTGCATGTGTGCATTTTGGGGCAGTACATCATCACAATGAGTGTGAGTGACCCACATCTTCAATAGGATGTATAGTGGCATACTGACGTATACTCTAGACACCATCATTACTGTGCTTTGCAGTATTAATACTGGTATATATTTGAGTAAAGACAGCATGAAAAACATTTTACAGGGTTGTGCCGGCATTTATTGTAGACACAGGCATCATGAAATGTGATTTACAGTAGCAGCACTGGTATATATTGCAGACTGATCAGTATCATTGGAGTGGTTTACAGAGGCACTATTGGTATATATTTGGTAACAGGCAACAGGGGTTAACTATTTTACAAGGCAAATGTGGCCTGTATCATAGACATATGCACAAAAACACTTGCATCACAGTGGCAATGTCAGCATCTATTGTGGGCACAAGCATCATGAAATCTCATAATGCAATGCTCCAGTATAATGTTTGCAAGCTGGCATGAATTTGATTTTTTTTTCACTAGACCAATTGTAAATTGTATGGCTTTTTACCCGGTTTTTAATTTGTTACGTGGGTGAAACTGGACGCAAACTATGAATGTGGATAAATGAACATAAATCATGCATCCGCAACAAAAACACTAACTCATCTGTAGCCAGACACTTCATTGAAAAAAAGCACAGTGTGGCACAACTAAAATTCCAGACATTAGAGGTGATTGAAAACCACAGACCACAAATGGATCTCTAAAAGAAAAGGCAACAGAGAGAGGCCTACTGGATTGACCACTTGGACACTCTAGTACCTCGTGGAATGAACAAAGAATGGTATCTAAACTGTTATTTATGATTGCCCCAACTTAACATGGACACAGATGATAGATCATACCTCTATCACTTAAATTCTTGTCAACTTCTTGTAAAATTTTGCAAATGTGTACATTGTATAAATGCGTTTATGAAATCCACTGTTGTTAAAAAATGATACGTTTCGAATCAACTGCTCAAACTATTTAGCATCATATGCAGACATTGCACAAAGTAGTTCATGACAACTATCAATGTCAATAGATAAAAGGTTTTTGATTTAAGTATGGAGTACATACAAATGTCAATGAAACTGAATGTTTCTGATCGCAGTACGGAGAACATGTAAATTCCAAGACACAAAATGTATCTATCGTGCTTTTTGCAGAATTTCGCACACCAAAAGTAGATAGTCACTCACTAAAGCATCGATGTCTAGATTCACTGCATGCTATTTTTATTTTTTTTATTTTTATTGAAACTTCAGCTCAATGTGCCCTCAATGCAAGCATTTAAGACACCAAACTTTTGTTACAGCTAACAATTCCTTATATTCCGAGTTTCCAGATGAAGCAGTAAAACCTTAGGACCGCAAGGGCATCCTTTGTATCTATTAGAACCAATTTACCTTAGAAATGTATTATATAACCAGTTTTTCATTCAACTCTAGTGAGTCAATAAAATCCACAACAGCACAACTCAGTTTGACATTATGTCTGGCGGATGCATATGACCACCAATTTTGATTATTCATGACAGCAGGGATAAATCCCCCAGGTGGCGCATCCGACTTGCAATGATCACAGGGCATCCAGCGAGTAGATGTTCGGTTGTTTCGATTTCATTATAACAAAATCGACAGAGATTGTCATTCACTTCTTTGCTGTGACAAAGCCATGGCGTCTCCTTAGTCTTCAATGCGTTTAAACGTAGCCTCAAGAATTGGTCACAATGATGTCTTGAAGGGCAATTTGTTAAGTATGGACACTGGATATTTAATTTGTGAGCTCCAATGCCTGAATTCAGGGTAGTTGACATCTTTTGTCACAAGTCATGATTCTGAATCCAACACCAGGATTCAAACTTCTTTTTTACACATTGAGGTTGTAATATCAAGTCACTTAAATTCAGATCGGCGTTTGATAGAGTTTCTTCCAACAGCTGTCGCCATTCATCTAACAGACCTGGCCTCCCACATCCAGGTCTAGATGAAAATATTTGATAAGCCGGAGTCAGGGGATTCAAGTTCATTTTACGCATCGCCATTAAGGATTTCCACATGACGCATGCATGCAAAGAATTTAATGATAGTTTGTATTGTAGCGAAATCATCGAGATGTAAGAGGGTAGCTTCAACACCCGACGCCAGAATAAACCTTCCAGCTTCTGCCAAAACTGAACATCTATGTACCGCCCAGATTCAGACCCAAAGGTAATTGCAGGAACTACTTTTTGTGCGTAGAAAATAAGAACAGGAGCAAGGGTGAATTTCCCATAGTTCTTATTTATCATTAATCCTTGGATACTGAATTGAGTCATTCGATTGACAAGGTCCAGTTTCCAATGATGTTCATTTAGTGACGTGTTGAAGATTATGCCGAGATATCTGATAGAACTGACCAGACTTAATAGCGTACCGTCAATTTTCCACCTGAAGGCTTTCTGCTTTCTGGTTCCACATGCCCCAATGGTCATTATCTTGGTCTTTTCAGTGTTTAGTTCCAAGTCATTCATACTCAGGTACTCTTGTAGATTGGTTAATTGCCATTGTAGCCCAAACTGGGTTAAGTCCGCTAGGACGAGATCATCGGCATAGATTATGCATCCAATTTCCGTGTTATTTAATTTTGGAGGAAAGCAACAGACTTGTTCCAAATGTTTTGGTAGATCAGTGATGAGCAATTTGAAATGTTCAGCAACTAGGGGGCATCCCTGTTTCACACCTTTTTTTGTTGGTATTTTCCTTCATAAGTCACCCTGATTATTTAAGCGTATCCAAATGACGGTGTCAGAGTGTAAAGCTTTTATCGGTTCGACTAAGTTTGCAAGGGCAGTTCCAGTTTAACATTTTCTGCCATAACTTTACACGATTTACACTGTCAAATGCACCACGTAAGACAATAAATGCCAAATATATTTTTCTTTTTGCCTTTAAAGTTTCTAGTTTTAATATATTTAATATCAAAAGATTAACTTCCACACTGACCCCTTTAGTGAATCCAGTTTGTCGAATATCATAGATCTGTTCTCGCCTGGTCCACACAACCAGTTTTTGTCGTAGGAAGGAGGCAAAGATTTTTCCTATGGTGTCCAACAGGGCAATCGGGAGATAGTTGTTGGGTTCTGCCCGATTGCCCTTCTTATATATTGGCACGATGATGGCTTCTCGCCAAGACTCGGGAATCAACATTGAAGAAGATAGTAGTGAGAACAGTGTTTCGATGAAGACTGCCTATTCAACATCATTTTTTTTCAGCATCATGTTTGTTATCATGTCTGGGCCAGCAGCGTGAAAACCTTTCAGGCTGTGTATTGCAAGTTCAATGTCATCCAAGGAAATTTTCAAGTCCCATGTGGTCAGCTCGTTTTCTATAGCTGTCATTGGTTCACTTAGAGGGTTGCTGAAGATGTTCACAAAATGGGATTCCCATTTGACAGCTTCGATTTCATTTGATGGTGAAGCAGAATGCCGTGAATTTCCTGTATTCAATATTGCCCAGATTTCACGAGAATTCTTTGAGATCAGTTGTTTCATTAAGGTTTCGGCTTCATCTTGTTCGATTATTATTTTTGGGGATTTCAACCAATTTCTGTATGCTTGCCGTCGTGATCGTATTGCGGTTTTGATGTCCATCCCACAAGTATTAGCGTTTTTGGACTTTTTTAATGCTCTAATATATTGTCACATCGCTCTCTTTGCTTTTATAAGTATCGTGGATGATAGATGTTTGTGCGTTATACCCGTCACACAATCAGAAGCTTTGACAGTGATAAAGTCTGAGAGTAGCAGAGCATAATCAACCGACAGAGCTGCGTTCTGTTTAAATAAACGCTGACTCAGGGTTTGAATTTGGGGACCATTGATCTGAAGTCAGTTGCCACCTGCGTTGATTATTAGTGGAGTTTCATATTTCTTGGTACTCTTTGTCCATTCAATCATGTAGGAGAGTCGAAAGAGATCATTATCACTATTTGACATTTCACATACTGCAAGTGTCATTTCTTGTTCAAATAGGTTGTGAGATACCCAAAAATAATCTATGATTGTCTGTGCTTTTGAGTCTGACCAGGTTGCATGGGGCGGATGATCCCCTTTCACTTTTCCATAGACCATTTTACAGTTATGGTTTTGGAGTGCAAGTCTCCACTGCTGTCCCCTTGCAATTACCTCATCGCCTGGTAAAGGTGTAAAGAACTGGGTTATATGGTCGTATTTGAACCATGTACAATTTAGGTCCCCACAACATATAATCGATAGATTCCTATATGTAGTTAGAGCCTTGTCAATGTACAATGTAATTGTGTTTAGAAACGTCCTGGTACCAATTTTCTCTGGGTTCCATTACCCGTTTATAATAAGCAAATGCTTTCATGTTAGGATATTTTCATCATGCGTCCGAAGCAAAGCTCCTTGGACAAAAGGATTACGACTAAAAGAATCCACAATTGACCACCATGGATTGATTTTTAATAGCATCAGGAGACTCGAAGATGGTTGTCCTTTTGAATGTTTGATGGCTGGATTTAATAAGGAAACATAGCCATCCCTTGATGGTGCCTCACTTAAGCAGGTTTCCTGAAGACAGATTACGAAGACTTTTTCCAACACAGCGTCAAAGTTGTTAAATAAATGAGTAAATCCTCTTGTGTTCCAGGATAAAAATTCACACAGACAATCACTCGTCTCCTGTCTGGCTAATGATGATCCAATAATTTATTCAAATTGACTTCCGAGTATGCAGGTCTCTTAAAAGAATTATCAACACAGTCTTGTGTGTTTGCCGGCATTGTCATAGCTTTTCGTACCTCGGCACGTCTTTGTGCTTGATTTTCCTGTGTCCCAGTCCTCGGACTCGAGACTACCGCACTAGAGCCAGTGGAAGTTGGTTCAAGATTTATGTCAAATCCAAAGAATAACAATTCCTCCGAAGCTTTCAAAATGGTATTGCGGACCAAGGCTGAAACTATGTGTAGGAGGACTTGATCACAACATTTCTCGGTCGCGTACTCAACTATTTTGATGTCATCAAATGTGATTGTACGAAGTGAAGGAATGCAGTTGAATAGTTTCATCACATTATGACGATTCAAGTTTAAGTCACAGTCATCTGCGTGGAGAGTTTGTAATCTCAGTTTGCAAATTGGTGTCTCTGTACTAGAACTTAAGATCAAATGAACACGGGAGGAATAATGGGTCTGATTATTTTTCTAAATTGTAGTTTGATTTGGGTTCAGTTTCGAAATCATTTTGGATGTTCGATCCGGTACTTCCTTCTTTCCAACCAAGTTCTTGTCGCACTGCACTGCCGGTTTTATAGCCCTCAAAGGGCCGTCTCCTCCGGCATCATTTACCACATGGTGTTGGGCCGTTAATTGATCATCAGGAGATTCATCAGAGTAGGTTGAAAGATCACAGAGATCAGTGACAGACCCAGGTGACCCACTCACAGACCTTTCTATTTCAAATTCTGCTCTTCGTCGTTTATTGGAGGGAGGCAATGAATGACGTTGACCGAGGGCCAAGTTGTCCTCAGTTAGGTTGACTGTTGAATTGCAAATATTAGACATCTCATTTCTGCAGAACAACCCTGATTTTGTTGAAGGAGTCATATTTCTGATGTATTTCCTTTACTTCATGGCACCTTGTGCTCTTTTGGTGCCTTGTGCTCCTTTTATTGACGATGACTCCTGTGGATTAAGTGTTTTTGTAATGTTTTTAGGGTCGACCTTCAAGTTTAGAGCAATAGATTTAGCAGCACCCTCAAATATGCCAAAAGAGACTAGCTGAATTGCCGAGGTAGAACTTGAATTTTGACAGTTATTTTGTTGAATTGACTTGTTGGCTTGATCAGGTGTCTCAGTTGTTGGTTCTTTCTCAGTTGTTGTTTCATTTTCAGAGTTGCTTATTACAATTTCAGGGTTTGATTCCTTATCCTCCGATTGTAAGACAACTCGTGCAGCGTTTTGACCAAAAGCTCTGTGTGAATTACCAATTTTTGTTTCTGTATTTGTCTTGGATTTTTTCTTTTCGTGGATTTCGCTGGACTGTGGGGCATGCCGTTGTGACTGGAGTGACGGCATGCCTAAAAGTTCAGCAGTATTTGGGACTTGGTCCCTTGGATACTCCTCTTTCTGTGCCATCATGAAGGTGGAATGATGCATCCATTTTACTGCTTCTAGCAGACCATCAGACAAGGTGCCATTCTGACAATGATGTCGAGCAGCTAAGTCGCTCAACTGCTCTTGCCATCGTATAGTTTGATCGGCCTCACGTAATAATTGAGATTGAAGAAACGTGGTCACAGATTTACATTTTTCCATCTTTTCTTTTAGACTTATTATGAGCAATGACTGGTCCCTGAAAGCTTCATGCAAGGATTCATACATCTTTAAGAATGGAAGCAAAGCAGTTGATGAAGCCAACAATACTTTGTTATATATCTGCATTGCTGCTGCAGAGGAAAGACTGGGTTTTGATCTAGACCCAGAATTCTCATCCGCTCCTAAGTGCATACTATTTGCAGTGTCTGAATGAAAATCACTAATTAGAGATGTATTCACTGCTGGGACAGCGGTCGATTCTCTCAATGAGTGTGATGAGGTGGACCGTATGCCTGCATTTCTCAGGGTACTAGAGGAGGCCTTTCTATTATGTTGCACACTTGACTTAATATGCAGAGCCTGCTGTAAGACGTCATCTGCAGTACGTTTGCTGAGCTCATCATTGAAAGGCATTCCTATGGCATTCCCAATTGCAGTAGGTGTTTTCAGGTTTCCTTTAGGTCGTGTTGCTAGACTCTGATTGCCAGGGTAGATACTGCAGCTATGGATCGACTCAGAGAGTCTCTTCTTACTTTGGGTCGACTTCTCCTTTAGACTATCAAAAATTTGGGGGAGACACATCGGCTCATTCACCTCTGCAGCCATCTGTTGATTTACTTTTGGATCGTCCTTTTTCTTTTTGGACAACGTATCACTGGCACTTGCAGCTAAATTTAAGTCGCATACGTCAGCCTGCCTCTTTGTCCTTAGCACGTTGTCAGCAGCAGCATCCACCTCAAGATAACGCTCTGACAACTTTTCGGTGTTTACAGGGGTAACAAAAACTGAAGGTTCGTGCTGAAACTCATTTACATCCTCACATTGAGATGCTTAACTCAGCATCAGTAAAGTCAAATGGTGAGAAAAATTCATCTGCAGTTTCAGAAGTAATTAAGTTTGACCCCATTTGCGCTGCAATATTTAATGGTGAGGTTCTATGAGGTGCAGGGGGTAGGTCATTTGACATTAGTAGTCAGGTATATTGAAAAGTGTCAGCATTCTGAACATTCTGAGCTGACACAACAACAGAGTCCACCTCAACAATCACCTCGACAGACTCGTCCATGATCAAACCGGCCTCTGATACCTCGGCCGAGTGATTACATGGATTACAGGACTGCAAAGGATCTCGGCCATTTCCACCACCCGTAGGGCCCATATTGATGGCCACAGCGGGAACCGCGGCGGTAACCACAGAAGCAGCCGTGGGGCCAGTCACAGGGACAAGCAGTGTCTCTAATAAGTCTTTTGAGGTATGAGCGAGCAGCGAGACGCTTACCTTCGTAGATTTTGGATCCGTGTCAGCTTTCAGAGCGGTCCATGGATTTTGCATGCTGCGCTGTTGTAAGGTTTTACGCCTTGTAACAGGACCCGCATGACCCATTTGTGCAGTCATTTTTGGTACAGACCCGCAATGGCCCATCGCAGACTGATGCAGACTGACTCTGCTCCCGACTCTGCGCACGCTCCGTGCATTGCTTCCTCTTATATAGACACTCCCAGAAACTTAATGCCACAGTACACAGATCCTCTGTAAGGAGAAAAGCATGTCGCTGCAGCTCCTCTGGACAAAAAAAAACAGAGTGGACTGACGCAGGCTGACTCTGCTCCCGACTCCGCCTGCATGCTATATATATCGAAGATACTAATATGAATGGTTTATAGTGACTTTTCCGACAGTCGCTATTTCGAAATACCAAAATGTCGAACCAAAAGTGCTGGAAAAAAAATGTCCCCAGTTTTTTTTTAAAAACATGTTTTTTTGCTAACTAAACAAAACGAAACCCTATAAAATAAAAAACAATACATTCGAGAAAAAACATTTTGGCACTTTTGGTTTGACATTTTGGTATTTCGAAGAAAAAAAATCGACATATTGACTGGATACCAATATGAATAGTTAAAACAAACACTTTACAGCTTAATGCAACTGTAGTTTCCCATTCAAAGATGACCGACGCATACATTCACGCGTGGCCTTCATGCTTTTACATGTCGCCATGATAACCAAAATGTAAAAGTAACAATACGCATGCTCCCAGCAGTGCAGCTTGACTGCAGGACAAGCACGTTCAGAAACCTCTAATCTTTAAATCAAGGTAAGCGCACTAATAATCTACACCCATACACAGATCTCTTAACAAATAGGATCGCAGCATACTGATGTCTTATCCGTGCTCGTTGTAGTACATACGCCAACCCTTGACCGTTCACCGAGCACATCACACAGAGTTCTTCAGCAGCAAAGTGACGGCCAGCCAGGTCAGAACCCTTTGCACCACTGAGCACGCTAAATGCTTGTATTAAGTTACTAACCACGACAGTGAACATAAGCGCAATTATGACCATAGTGGAGCACACTATAATTCTCGAACGCATGATATTAACAACTCCACCATGGGTGAAGGTGGAGAGAATCATTACATTGAGCGCGGACGAACCTTATAATGCAGATTATAATAACGCAAAGAATGACATACTTTGGTGCACAATAACGCAGATATGAACTAGTCTTTGAATACAAAAGATTCAGAAGACGGATGTAATAATTAATGCTTTCTTTAGATGTTTCTTTAAATGTTCTTTACATGTTGTTTGTCCTCCCATGTGGGTACCCTGTCATGTTGTTAATATGACGTCCTTTTTTGCAATGTAAACGTATGCTTTTGTTAAAATATGGGATACAGTAAAATACAGTGATTAGACTGTGCCCTGATGAAAAATGTAATATTCTAAATGCCTTGACCAACCAGTCATATGTTTGCTTGAATGTAATACTAGCAATACCAAGCGAAGTAGTATCACTATTGTAGATTAAATTGCAATATTTGATGAATCAAGAAAAGCATCAAGTGTTTATTTACCAAGACTATTTCAAGAAAAACACAAATGTATCCAACCCCCCAGTGGGCATTAAGGGTGTGCGACCCACACCAATGGCTAATTAGCCTAGGTCTTTCTTCTTCCTGTTCCTTCACTCATTCACTCTAAACATCTGTTTATTACTCTCCCCTCTACGTGCATCTAACACTTTTAGCATCATGACACGTTTTACAGTAGCCATGCGAGCATATACTTGTTTGAGAGGTGTTAGAATTTTCTTTTGGCACACCTGATTTAAGTCAGCATTGACATATATTGTTACGGCTACTTTCCACAAGTGGCAGCTTTCTAGAACAATGAGACTACTCGAGGATGCATGTTTTTCGAACAACCGGAACTAAAGGCACTAAATGTAAATAAAGACACATTTAGACACTGCTACTGTGTTCATGCTCGTATCATGGACAGCATCTGTTTATGAAATGTTATATGGTGTAAGCCTTGTCTGGGCACACGTTAACCCCACTCCCAGCTCCGCCCTAACCAGTTCTAGGACACGTCCTCAATTCCCAAGTATTCTGGGGTAGGAGCTGGTGGAGGGACGGGTTGTGAGCCATCAACACCAGACCCAGCAGCTGGTGGATCCACTTCAGGTAGCTGAATTGTGTGCCATACAAATCATGCCTGCCAATCAGAAGGGGCACTTGTGAAACTAACTGTCACAAGATCAGGAATGCGTGTTAAAGGCCACAAAGATTTGCAGTGGGATGTAATAGTACATTCAAAGATGTTGCAACCTGATCAGGTGAAAGTGGAAGAGGATCAGTTCAATCTGTATTGCCACGATATAGGGAAATAAATGATAGGCAGAATCCAAACACTTTGCAGATGGGTAGCCGGATATCATGAACACAAATTCCTCCAGTTCTGCAGACGCAAACCATGGTGACCACCAAGGCAGGGATCATGGTTCTTCCCCATGGTTATGAGGCAGGACATCCTTTGGGCACAACTGATAAATAAGAGGGCAATACAGCAGGCACAGAGATGCTGCAAAGTGAATGGGCAGCAAGGCATTCATCACTCATCTAAATGTGTACAGTCTGTTTCCATAATAACCTTGCAGATTTGTCAGTGGCAGTCCTAGTGCAACTCAACAATTAGGGTTGAGAGGAAGGGGGAAGGGGAGTTTTGAGGAGGGTAAGAAAAGTGTGGGGACTCTGTCAGGGGTGGAGAAGTGCATTCCGGAGTTTGGGGGCTTGTAGAGAAAAACTATAAAAGTGTGATTTGGCACCGAGGTGATGAAGAACAGCAAACAAAAATATGATGAGAAGAAAGACGAAGATAGCAAGGTGGGAAATAAAGCGTGACTATAGTATATAGATATGCGAGAGCAAAACAATAAACACATTTAAAAAAATACAGAGGTAGGGAGAAAAGAGGAAGAACAAATGAAGAGAGAAAGATATCAAAGCATAGTGGGAGATAGAATAGTGTGGACACATAGAGTTGCAAAAGTGAATATAAGGTAGAGAGAACATCGGAAGTGTGATCAAGTTAGACAGAGGAGCAGAATCACAAAACGTGATGAAAGTGCAGATTTATTATGTAGTTAAAACTGATAGGTGCAGTCAAGCGAATAGGTGTCAAGAGAGAATTCAGTGAGAGATCAAAGAGAACACCGAGATTCTGAGCAAAATGAGGAATGAGAAGAGTGGATAAATAAGAGGTTCACTCTGGTGGGCGATGGATTAGGGAAGAAGGGGTGATGTAAACAGTGGAAACACATCCGATATTTTACAGCAGAAAGATGGTCATGGATTGCGGCATGAAAGTGATCAGAAATAGAAGAAAAGGGAAAGAAAACTTGGGAGTCAACAAATTATTGGTGAGCTGCTGAAAGTCGATCTTGGTCACCTAAGCCCCACTCACAGGTCAATCACTGCTTATCTTTTGGTGCCTTCTTGTTTTGCTGCATTTGTTTCCTACTTTAACAGCCTTCCAGCCCCTTTTAATTTGCAGTTGGTGAGCTGGTGCAAGTGGATTGCGGTCACTTGGACTAAGCCTCACCCACCTGCTTAGCCCTGCCCTTGCCTTTCCCTTCTTAACTGTTAGTTCACAGGGCATTTCTTGCCTGGGTGTCCTAGGTGAAGGGCAGACAAAGAAAACTGCAATCTCTCTTTGGTCCTGTTATGGCTGCAAAGGGCCAAGGGCCAGTTGCTCTGCTCATCTTCCACCAGCTAGACATCACCATGTGTCTCCTCTTGCCACAGCCATCCTCTCCAGGGATCACACAGCCAAACCCCCAAGGCAGCCCCAGACACCTACCCTGGTGAAACTCATCAATATCTCATATATGTCCCTGTTACGTGCACCAGGCATTCGCTTCTGCCAGGTTATGGTGGTTATCACCTCTCAGCATCCACCACTAACCTTGCTGACCTCATGACCCTCAACAATCTTGCTGCTCCTTTTATTATAAAAAAAAAGTGGTTTACACACTCCTCCCGCTGCATCTTCAATGTTCCCCTATCCAACGGCTACAATATTCAACATACAGGACGCATGGGGAAAATGGGAGGTAGGGTGGCAGTCATCCATAAGATTGACTGCCCCTGCATGGTAATCCCGATCCCCACACAAAGCTCCTTTGAATTTGTCTCATGCTGGTGGGCCATCTCAAGGAACGGCACAATTGCATTCCACCTTCATCATTAGCAAAAAATCATAGAAAAATAATCACATCAATAAATCAAGAACAAGTGAATCAGGCATTTGTAAAAACGTCTACAAGTTGAATGCATTTATCTTATCTAGCAATAAAATGTAATGTAACAACATGTACATGGCCGAACAAAAGACACATTTATCCAGTAAAGAATGAAGTGTTAAAGTAGAATGTGTCTAAATAACAGTTGCCACTTCTAATATGATTTTCATCCCCGCTTTCTTGAAATGGAGAATAATCCCAGGTGCAATAGGGTGATGTTGCCCATAATTAAAACGTAGGGCCAAATGACATTCTCCAAAATTAAAAGTGCTTAAAGACAGTTTTAGCACAATATTCTTAACAGTTACTTATTTAGTGCAAACAAATAAAAAGACCAGCACAGTTTCCAAATATTTGGGGTACCAGGGACAAAAACATATTAGCACCTTGGTTCTTCCATGAGACTATCACCAAACTGTATTTAATATAATTAAAATTCAGTTTTGTTATTAGTTTGCAGTGATTTAATAATGGAGAGCTTGCCAAAAATGTCGGTTTTGTTGTTACCCCTGTAATAGTTGCAATATTACTATTTTCTATTTTTCTCCAATTCTACATCCTAACGTGTATTCTGGATTTCTTTTTTAAACAGTTTTTTTTAATATTCTGTCAACTTGTTTATCTAGATTTTTAAATAGTAACAAGTCTTGGACCATTAGCCACTAAGTAGAGTTTCTAATATGTTAGATCCTTAGAACATAATTAGCTCTACCACTTTTCTATAGATCCTTTGTTATCCTCTCTGTTATATTAGCCATATCATTCATTGAAACATTGAGAAATTGCACAAAAGGTGCAAGCAGGAAACAGTCCTATAAAAAATGTAACTCCAATTCACTATGACACAAGAAGTTTTGGGCTGAATGGGGGAGGCCCAAAACTCTTTTACTGAAGCCATTTTCCACTTCTGCCAAGCAACTCCCAATTCTGAACCCCCAAAGATTGTTACCATAAAGGCCCACTAAGAAAAGCCTTTGCTTCATAGGCCATAATCATATGCTCAATTGGACACACGTGTAAATGACTGAAAGAGTAAAAATACCCCTAGATGCTTGTCCATCTTTATGTCTTGCTTATGTATGTGTGGTGTCAAAGTTCATTCTCTGGAAATGCTCATTCTGAGATAATCATATGTATCGACATATGGGATAGGATTAATACCAGTTTTGAAAATGCTATCTGCCTGTGACCCATTTATTGAACAATTAGATGCATTAATCATCAGTCCTAAATTGTTCATATTGTGTATAGACATGTAATCGTTTTTTAAGTGATTTAGGCGTCCTCACGAGCAGAATGCTGTCATCAACATTAGCAAAAATTGGAATGTTCATGTCTTCAATGTTTGTGATATCAGCCTGACAATCCCAAAGGGGCTAAATAAGATGGATGGTAAATAAATTAAAGAACACAGGTGCCAGAACATAACCTTGATGGACGCCTCACCCAATATGGAAAAACGCAGTAACTCTACCATCATAACTGAAGTGAACAGTGGCTGAATTGTTTTCATGTAGAGAGATTAAAATCTGTAAAAATGGAAAGAGGTAGTCATATTTTTGCCAAGATGCCCGACATAGTTGGTCTGTCAACTGCTATTGTCGAGTCCATGTACGGCACATAAAGTGGTTCTTGCTATATATGCTGGAACCTGGTAACCTGCAAATACAAATGGAGTCTTTGGTGTTGACTTCAAACTCCTTTCATAAAACCAAACTTGACAACTATTGGGCAATTCTGCTGCTATTGCCACCTCATTCCAAATACAATCAGCAATTTCTCTTTTTTCATTTGACCAGTTAACTGTATACTCCCTTTGTTTCAGTTTTTTAAAAGTTTCTTTAGGATTGGGGCATTGCAGAGTGTGGATGAATACTTTTCTTTTGCAGCTTTATGTGCTACATTCAGCCAAAACTGTCTGTGCATCTCACCACCAGGTTAAAACACCTCAAAGAATGTGCATCCAATTGAATTTATATCTGGAGGCAGTGAGCCCGGTGCCATGTCAGGGATCTGCATGGTTGTCACCATATCTATCTCAGAATAAGCACTGGATAGAGTGGGTGAAAGAAACTGCTCAACAGTATCAATGTGGATCTTGGCAGTGACCGCCACTGTTTGAAGGTATATGTCAAGGTGGAGTTAGTTGAAAGGCATTTGGATGCATTTATATTTTTCGGAAATTTCATTGCTTCCTCCCCCCCAATATTTATGTGCAATAGTTCAAAAAGAATAACTAAACCTGAGTGTGTAAAAAGAAGAAACCAGTTGAACACGTTTAGGCAAACACCAAAAAAGACACAAGGAAACATAACTTCACTCACTTAGGCTATTCCTTCCACCAGCCAGAGGTTTGCACTTTCCCGCTCTCCGAGGTGGTTTCGCTGTGGGGCGGATCAAATAAGCTCCATTGAGTTGCTTTGAACACAGAGACCTTCTAGCCACACGCCTGCAGTTGTGGAGACAGCACTTTCCTGCACTTCACCATGGCTTTACGGTGATGCAGGTTAAATAAGCTACAAGCACAGGTGTCCAATAAGTTGCTATGAAAACCAAGAGACACTCCAGCCACCAGCCCGTAGTCATGCACACTGCACTTTCCCATGCTTCCACCTTATTTACAGGGTAACCAAAGGGAGTGGTAACTTCATAGATGATCTTTCCAACTTTCCATCTGCTACAAGGGTCTCATACTCTAAAATGATCTTGCTTGGAGACTTCAGCATCCCCAAGTCTGGAACAGTAAAAAACCTATATGGATCCTTTTTCCCTATGACCAACTCTGTAGAACTTAAACAGACCATATTCTCTCCCATGCATCTCTAAAGCATATGCTCAACCTTGTCTTTACCTCCTCACTGATTATCTCATTCTAATGATCCTTCCCCTCGAATGCACCACCCCATGACAGTCCCCTTCTCATATTGCACACAAACCTGCCCCTCAAAGGCCAAGCTATCCACCCTATGACTGGGCACCCCTCTTTCAAGAATATCCCACTAGACACACTAGAAGCAACAGTCACAACACTCCCCATGACAATAAATGAATCATAGTTTCTGGATACATTTAACCACTTTGCCAAAGAACAAATGGACATCCAAGCAATTCTGAAGTCTAGTCACACCAAAGTAAAAACTTCCTCACTCGGGTATACAACCAAGTTCACTGCCAACACACCCTCAACCAGATCCCTTGTAAAACAGTGGCACAAGGACCACAGCCCAGAGGCTCTCTCATTCCTCTAATCCTTCCACACTCAACAGAGACATATGATCTCCAAGACTAATTTGGCTTACTACACCACCACCACCATTCATTCAGCTTCTAAAAGGAGTAAAGCCTTATTTGAAGTAGTCAAGCACAGTGCCAAGCCCACATCTGTCCCTAAGGTGCTAGCTTCACAAGTGAAATGCAATGGAATAATTACAAAAATATCACCATCTCATTAGGAAATTTGATAAGATTAGAGCTCAGACAATGCCTCAAATCAGACAGAGCCCTTCTAGACATCCACCTTTGGGCACAGCCCTCTTGCAATGATTTCCTCATCCCCTCTCCTAAGGATGTGTCAGGCACACTTGCTTCCATTAAACCTACTGCTTACTTGGAAAAATCCCACCAAACCTGCTTCAGTAACCAACTCACTGGCCCAGTGCTCAATGCACTCATCAGTGTTCTGAATGTCCCCCTAAGTGAAGGTGCATTCCCAGACATGTTGAAGGCAGGTCTCATATAACCCCTTCTCAAAAAGCCCTTGCTTGATCCCGCGGACCTAGTCACCTACAGACACACCATGAGCCTACCATTCATTGGGAACCTTCACGAGAAATCAGCTGTGACACAACTACTTGGCAAAATCACCCAGCTTGGTCTCTGCAATTATAAATCTGGCTTCAGTAACACATCAGCACTGAGATTTCAACCATTAAAGTGTTGGATGATGTGCTCCAAATCCCTGCACATTGAAATCTTGTCTTCTAATCTTCTTAGATCTCTTGGCTGCCTTCACACAGTTGACTACCTAACACTTAATAATAATAATAATAATTTGGCATTTATATAGCGCTACGAACCCTCGGGTATCTGAGCGCTGCTTATTATTACCCACGGTGTGTGGTGCTCATTTATCGACCTCGGAAGGATGAAAGGCTGAGTTTGGCCCCGCCGGGATTCGAACCTGTGTTAGCAGGCTCTGCACGGGTGTCAAAGCGAGCGCTCTACTCGCTGTGCCACTTGACCGGCTTCTCTTGTTCCTCGCCGACAGGATGTGCTTCTCTGTAATTGTCCGAAAATGATTTGTATCCTACTTTTCTTGCAGACACAAGGCCACACAGAGGGGCTCATTCAGATACCACTGATTCAGAATCACGTGTGAGGTCCTCCAATGTTCTATGCTCGAAACAATCATCTTCAATCTATACATAGAATCCTTGGAAACACTTCTAAATGACCCTGGCATAGCCATCCATCAGTACACTGAAAACACTTAGCTATTCCTTAAGGTCAATGGTTGCAAGGACAGTGCTTGCATCCACATAGGCATCGCTACTATCCAAACACGAACCTACCTCAAAGTGAACAAGACCAAATTCATTATCATCAACCCCCACCAAAGAACAGTTCATGCAACAATGGCAGGATTTCATGTGCCTGGAATGATTCACCCTTTTTCTGTCAAATTTAGCCTAATCCCATCGTTTCATTTTTAATTTGGGCAATTAGGTGTTGCCTGCAACACCTATAAACAGACACTATTGCTTTGGAATACAGATTGACAGGAACAGTGGTGGACTGTGACCCAACAGATGCCGTGCCCAGAATGACATATGAGGAGTGACACAGAGTCTGTAGGTGTTGTTTGGTTATGTGCCCACCCATTGCCTGCCCATGGCATTGATTATCCCTATGATCATTCCCACCCATTCCTGCCTCTGCCCGTACAAAACACCTACTCATGGTAACTCTTTCAGCTCGCTTTAATCAAGCCCTTCCATCAGACTTTACATTCAACATGCTTGCCAGTGTTTGTTCAAAGTAGCCTTCTGAAAGTTAATGGGCCTCATTAGGAGTTTGGAGGTAGCCATGGCACTTTTAGCGGCATGGCTACCCCCAAAACGGGTACCGGGTCCGGGTCTTGAAAATAGGGAATTACCGGGCCATGCTGATTTAGGCAGGCCTGGTAATTCCCATTCTTGGGACCGGGACCCGGTACATCCCCATTCCCATTTGAGCCCCCATAGGGCTCAATGGGAATGGGGAGGATGCTAACGATGGGCCTGGTTAATGACGGGCCCGTTCTTAGCATCCTGGTCTGCTCGCGGGTGCCGCTAAGGACGTCTGGTCTCACCAGCACCCGCGAGCAGACCTCGTAATGTGGCGGCCCGGAATGAACGTTGCCGGTCCCTAACGGCACCGTTCATTCCGCGGTAGCCAGGGTCATAATGACCCCCAATGACTTCATTGGAGTTTTAACACCCTGTCTTATCAGGCCTGCCTTCAGCCACACGATTTATAAGCACTCTGCGTGTCCTTCACTGAAATCCTGTTAAAAAAAATCATTGGGAAAGCCACTGAAGTCCTGTTTAAAACAAGAATTGCCAAAGCCAACTTTTTTGGCTTGTGCATATGTTTTAATCTTTTGCCAGGCACTGTTATATACCATGCAGGAAGCCTGTAGCACGTCATAATTTTTGTGCAATAAGGCATAATGGTTTATGTTTAAGTAAAGCTATGAAGCACACCTTGCAAATCTGCGACTTGGCACTAGCATCTTGAGGAAACAATAGAGGATATGTATGTAATTTATGGGCTTTTTATTATTAGCTTTGGGTGCTCTGCAGCAACATGCAGAAGCATGTTAAACTGTCAGTGGGGTCTTATGTCATGTTACTGGGGCTTGCTATAGTGCAGCGTTTGACATTTACATGGCATCTTTGGTGTAAAATTCAGGGCACATTTTTTGTTTTAAAGAGAAGACAAGTCTCCCTATGACCAAAGGCTGGAGTGAGGGTCTGTGGAGCTAGGCACCCCAACACAGACTTGTGCTGGGTTGCACTTGCTTGTTATTATCCGGTTCCTGTTTGTTTTGTGCTGCATTTATCATCTGCACATATGCATAACAAAGGCAACCCCTTCAGTGCCCACAGACAGCTTCTCAATATTTACCTGAATCCAAGAAAACAAGAAGCAAATAAAATAACTGAACGGTTCAAAGATGTATATTTCATTTGGAGGATGACTTTTTGTTTGACTGCTGTTGCAATTCAGATTTAATCTCATCAGGAATAACAGCAAGGTGCATCCTCTAGATTAAGAAAAATTAAATACAAGGGTTACCCTGCAGGCTTCTTTGGAGTGTCTTTAAATCTTTTAGGCAGTAGCCAGCTCTCAGAGATCTCAAGTTGCTCCTTTTCAGGCTTACATTTTTCAGCTAGCTCTGTTCATGATGTTTACAACACTTTGCATTCTAGAATGTATACTCCTATAAAAGGAAACTAACACTACAAGTAGGTTATTACTCTGTAGCACCTATTGCCTAAAAGATAATGGTATCATGTTGTTGTGTGTTCCTGTCCTCCCAGGTACTGTACGGTGCTTATACTAATTTGTCACCCCACATATTAGTTTTGGCTAGTTCTGGCTCACGCACCACCTACACATTGAAATGATAGCATTGGAATATGAGAGGAGCAAGATGGGATATGAGGAGGGACACACAGCTTGTGGACGTTGTTTATTTACACACCCATTGATTAGCCATGGCCATACCAATCCCTATATCCATTCCCACCCCCATCCTGATGTTCCCTACCAAATCCTGTTTAAGCTAGCTCTATCACGCAGTGCCATACAAATTTGTGCTGTAAATAACCTGACGTGTTATTTCAAAGCAGTCATCTTGATGGCCAAATTGGAGATGTAAAATATATTACTGCTGTAATACACATGTCTTAAATAAGAGAGCCTTCAGCCACTTGACCTATAACAGAATGTGTATCCTTGCATCAGTTCCTTGCACCAAAATCCTGTTAAAAACAAGCATTGGAAAAACATCATTTTTGGCTTGTGTGTAGGCATTAGGTAGACACCTACCAGGCACTGTTTTTATATGAACAGGTACATCATTTTACAGCTGGTACCTCCTTATGGCTATGCAGTGCCATTATGGTAGTGCCTGGCAAATGCCTATCCCATGCCTAGTCAAATAAAAAACGTTTGACTTTGCCAAAGCTTGTTTTTATGGACTTCCATAATAACATTGATTTTCCCGGCAGCATAATGAGCAATGTTGCAACTCTGGACAAACTTTGAAGGAGGCTTGCACACCAGGTAGTTAGAAGGATTACAGTTCTCCCAGCACAATGTAAATGGACCTGCAAGGAGAGGAGTTCTGGCATCACATTTTAAGCTACCACAATGAGCCGCAACGGACACTTAATTAACTATAACTAATAAGAAAACACAATATCCCACATTGTGCATTTAGTGCACTGCTGCAGTTTTACACAAATAACCACTTGCACGTACATTTTAAAATAAGTGGTCAGCTGCTAATGAAATAGATTAATGTTAAACTGCTTAAAGTGTTAGTTGGCCACACATTACGGGTCGCATAATTGTTGATATAGTTCCAACATGCAGGTTCACATATTTCTATATAACTGCTTTAGAACATCTATTGATCTTGAGGGTCGAATGATGACAAGTATTATTTATTTATTTATTTATTGGGTATTTATAATACACTGTGAAGACATCAGAAATGAGACATGGACAACAGATTAAAGTTTGGTCTGCAAACCCATTACAGGTCACACAACAGATACACCTTACCTGCTTCTTTTCCATCAACATGTGGCTACTGCTTCAGCTTGACAGTGGTGCTTGATTCATTCACAGATATCATACCCTCTTGACATTGTATTGTGGCTTGGTTAGCCAACATTCACTTGTTGCACTTTCTTATATACTCCTGGCTCTTGTCAATAGTCTCCTGGCTCTGGCCAATGCTTGTTTTCTCATATTATACAGTTCCTTGAATTGTTTTGGCTCTTGTCAATGCTTGATTTCACATATCATACAGTTCTTTGACTTAGGAAGTTTCTCAAACTGTCTTTCACTGAGATTGGTATTCAAAATTGCTTAAACTTGCTTTCTCTCGAATCAATATTCGAATAGATACTTGCTTTCATCAAATTAATGTTCATTGCACGCTTTGTGTGTTTGCCTGCCAGCCTGGTGCCCCCCTGCGTGTTAGACTCACTGGTCATAGTTTACGACTTACCCACAAGCTCTCCTGCTGGCACAAACTCTTCCTTTTCCATGCGGTGCAACGCTTACTCTCCCAGTGGCTCTTCGTGGCTTCGCTCACCCAACAATGCTCCTCCCGCAGCTTGGGATTCCTACCACCGCTTCACTGGGTCATGTCGGTTTCCCTCTCGCATTCTGCTACTGGCCTCCAGAGTCCTTCATCTTCATTTCCCACAGCATAAACTCTATATTTTCCAGAGGGTCTTGAGTGCTCCGCCTGCCAAGCCGATATTCCGGAGAGGTCAGCTTTCACTGACCAGTCCGCAGCACTGCTTCCACAGCTGACTCCATTTCCATAACACTTCCTGCTTTTAAACTTCCCTTCACCATGATTGGTCCAAGAAAGACTAGACCTCACACTGTTGGAACAGTAGCCCTGCATTAATCTTGCTGGCCTCCTCCTCGTCCCAGTACACAACTGATGTCTGTTTGTGTGTGAGTTAATAAAAGTGAGGATGTGTTTCTCTAGTGGGTCTCTTCCTGGTCCGGCTTGAGGGATAGAGGTTTCATTATGAAAGGGAAATGGATGAAACCATGTCTCACCTAAGGACGTTTCCTCCCCACTCCCCAAGTCTCCTCCACCCAGGTGATCTTCCGTCACATCTCCACCCCCAGGTTCAGGATCTAAGAGTGGTGGCCTTTCCCTGGCCACCTCAGAGAATATGTGGGGAGAAGTGAGGACACCGTCAGGTTCCTCACAGTGCCTATACAGCAAATTGTGTTTCAAGGCGCATCAAGACAAGGTATGGGGAGGAACAGGGGAGAAAAAACAAAACAAACTTTCCTACTAGGTCTTCAGAAATTTGGATTGTGGAAGTGAAATAACAAGAATGCAAGGGAGGAGGGGAGGTGAGGGTTTGGTGGGCACAGTGAAGAAGGCAAACAATAATGCTCCTACGAGGTTGTGAGACAATTCGGAAGGTGCTAGTGCAGTAACAGAAAAGAGTGGAGAGGGGCTGCAGGGGAAGTGAAGGTTGGGATGAACACGGAAGAACACAATAATGTTCCAACTAGGTCATGAGACAATTCGGAGCATGCAAGTGCAGTAACAGAAAAGAAGGGAGAGGGGGGAGGAGGAGAAGTGAAGCATAGGAAGAACAGGGAAGAAGACAACAATAACATTCCTACTAGGTCGTGGGACAATTCAAAGCGTACAAGTGCAGTAATAGAAATGAGAGGAAAAGAGGAGGAGGGGAAGGGAAGGTTTGGATGAACAGGGAAAAAGACAAACAATATCATCCCTATTAGATCCTGAGACAATTCGGATCATGCAAGTGCACTAACAGAGATGATGGGAGAGGGGGGAGAAGGAGAGTGCTGTATGAGGAGGAAGGGCTATTCTCAGGAAGGAGGGAGGAGAATGGTGCAATAAGTGAAGGTGAACAGGTTCACTTGCGCTTTGAGGAGAGGGTCACAAGGGAGTGCTTGAGGGGAAGCGGAAGGGAGCCAGTGGCAAGGAATGACTGTAGAATCACCCAGATTTGCCTTTCCTAGAGAGAGGAAAAAAGCCTGCATTTTGTATACACAACACATGCAAAGTACCCAGATTCGACTTTCCTAGAGAGAGGGGAAAAACCTAAATTTCAAACAGACAACACATGTAAAACACCCAGATTCGGTTTTCCTAGAGAGAGGGGGGAAAGCCTACATTTCAAGCACAAAGCAATTGCAAAAACCCAGATTGGACTTTCCTAGAGAGAGGGGAAAAAACCTAAATTTCAAACACACAACAGATGAGAACACCCAGATTAGACTTTCCGAGAGAGAGGGGAAAAGCCAAATGTGCCCAGCAAAGACAAAACGTCTACATGCAAGATATGGATAACATACAACTCTCGGTGATGTGCAACAGACTGCAAGATTTGCTAACAGGACTAGTAAGAGAGGAGGGACAGTTAAATAGGGCACAACTAAAGGGGGGATTTGGGATATGTTCTGCATATTATGGTAGAAATAAAGTACTCCATGATGCAGAAAGATATGGAAGATCACTTCAGATTTCACTGATCTTGTAAGGAAAGCCCTCCGTGACTTGCAATTGCCTTATCACATACAACTGTGGAGGAGGCGTAGAAGGTGGCTTACTCAAATATAATAAATAATCTAGTGCATAGACAGTTTACGGAATTTTGGGCTTCATTACAGGCCTGGTGGCAATGGTAAAAATGATGTGTATTTTTAATAACCTCTATTTTTAACATATGACCTTATTTACAGGTTGGAATCACGTGGGATATATATCATATATTTTTTCAGGTGGGATATTTGCATCAAGGGGTATATAGAAAATATTGCATGGGATAAATACCAGACATTTACCACATGCAGTATATTCACACATACATGTACTATACTTTGGACCTCCAACACATTTCAATATTGACTGGAAAAAAGAAAATGTGGTCCTATCAGAGCCCTCGTATTAGACCCCTTGGCCTCACAAAGCTCAATGTGCATGCCTAGGGTCATAATGACTTCAAGCCTATGGCCTAGCAAGCATGTTGTGTACTTTGCAACGAAGTAACATAAGTGCTAATCCTGGCTTCCCCACTTGCCAATCACTTTAACTTAGAGAGTGCATTCAGTTAATTTATTTAATAAACATTAATTTTGGAAACAGGTGATCCCTAATACTATAATAAATCATATTGAATAAAACAAATAATTTACAAAGACAATTCAAATCCTAGTTACAAGACCACATTAAGCCTTTGCTATGTTTAACCAGAACGTTTTATTTTTCCCCTATGGTTTTGATGACATGCTGCACTTCAATTAATTACTTAGGTTATTTGTATCTGATTCCGATTAATTTGAATGTCTCTGTGTGTCATTGCAAGGCTGTTGTTTAGAGGTGAAAAAATGTCTGCTACCCACAGAACAATGGGCTGGTGGTGGGGCTCCGTGATAGCTACTTACCTTTTAAAGCGGGGAGGCAGAAATATTTTCCTTAATCCTGTGAGCAAGCAAAGTATGGATCCCTGAACCCAACAAGAGGTTTTGGGAGGGTTTTCAACCATGACTTGGTTTTAAAAAAATGTTATGACTTGCTCCATTTTATAGCTCATATTCTTTGGGAAATTGAATAAAAAGCCTAAAGATTAGCATTTTGTTCTGAAAAGGGAACAATATGTAATCAAATACTTGAGATGCTGTGACACTCACATGTGGTACACATGTGGATGCAGGAAATTATGTACAGATCTAACATACAATTTATAGCACAAAAGAAACTGAGTATGCGCAGTAGAGACATTTATATTTGTGCTACATCACTGACATAGTGCCTTCTACAGTTTCCACTCCAGCACTTTAAAACATGTCCATCAAAACCATATGCATGTAGAAATTACACCATTTTTAGATTGTGCTATTAGGTGACACATATAAGCTGAAACTATTACATAGGAGTACAGGTAGGACAAAATGTCACGTGAGGAGGAAGCAAAACTTAAAGGTGTTGTTGGTTATTTGCCCACCTGTTAACTGCCCACATCCCTGCTAATCCCTATGGCCAGTCCAACCAAGTTTCTGCCCTCTCCGTCGAAAACGCCTCCTCATGGGAACTCTTTGAGCTCATGTTAATCAAACCTTACCATCAAACTTCTTACTCAAATTGCCTCCCAGTGTTTGTTCAAAACAAACTTTTGAGAGTTAATAGAGCTCATGCAGGGATATATTCAAGAATGAAATATTTGTGCAAACAACAGCACATGTGTACAGATTCAAAGGGAAGTAAAAGTGGGGGTTTCATTGTTTAGTATGTAGATGCAGCTTTTTCGAAATGGGTGCAAGGACAGCATTCTAGCAATAAGCAAGCAAGCATTATTGTTAAAAGTATTTAGCAAAACGTTTTTTAGCAGCATGCCAGCAAGCATTATTTCAAAAGCATGCAGCACAGGGTGCTGTCATTATAAAATGTAGAAGCATGCATATTCACAAATTGGATACTTTTATATCTGTGTGGAACTACATTGGAAATATGTAGCCAACTAACAACTAATAACAAGTCCACTAACCAATTAACGGTCCCAATTAACTTTATAATTAAGTTCGGTAGGCACAGTTTGAAAGTCATTTCAGTTTGTGTTTTTCCATGGGGATTTGTTCGATAGAAAAAAATGCGGAAAGGCTGTTTGGTTGGTGCAAGGTTTTTCATGCAGGCTGAAGAACTTCCATTGTCCTCGCACGAAATGATTTGATTCATAAAAATTTGTGTAATATGATTGGTAGGGATCAAGAGGTGGTAGTGCTGGGGAGAGAAGGCTGATCTGAGTTTGACAGAGAGCCAGAGTTTTTTTATTCAGCTGAACTAGGGAGAGAGGTCAGTTCTTCCAGAGACTCGAGTGCTGTCGGTGTCTTTCTGGACGGGGCTCCGGGAATGTAATTTTGAAATCAGCTGTCAATCCATGTAGAAGGGGTGTCGGGCTGCTGGCATTGAAGTAGAAGAAATTCCGAAGGCAGTGTCCGTGAGTTGTGTGAGGGAGGTTCGCATAGATAAAGCTCCAGCAGCAAAAGATTCAGACTTCGTACATTTTGGTGAGTCAGGTCTTAAAAATGAGGAGCATGAGAATGTATGATATACATTGTACTTATTAGCAGATAGTATAGTGAGCTAGGTTTATAAAAAAAACATGTAATGTTTCTATCGGCATTTCTGCACTATGTAAGAAAGTGATGCACACGAAGTTCATTTTGCGATGTGTTTTATTTTGATCTCTTTCTTGCTGCATTTGATTCAGAAAAATTGCAAACACTGTTTTTATTTTTTCCATGTGGCCATGTGTTGTTGTCTTTCTATATCTCAGAGAGTCGGAGCTGGGCTCGCTGTTGGTAAGAACATGTAATTCTGAAATGATTTGATGTATTGTTTTATTTTTCTATTCTTGCAACATAATGGTAGTAATCAAACCATAATAGCATAAAAAAAGAAAACAGAACAAGGCTGTTGCTTGGTTCTTGTGTTTTATGTTTGCCTCTGATGATCGTTCTGTCAGTGGGAAAGTCAGGGGGTGATTCTAGTGTTATACCACTGTGGTAAAATGTGCTACCTCATTTACTACCTGGGACAATGTTAATAAAAATAGTAAATATATACAAATAAGCAAGATAGAAGGTCATGCGTGTGAATGGATGTGTTTTCTCTGCATGCTGAAGAGAAGACAGTGCCCCAAAGCACATAGGTTACTGAATGTAAATAAGTCAGTAACATGAGTTACATGCAATAAGTGCATTCTAAATAAACACACTGGGTCCCTAAAGGTGTGATTGGTCCACAGAGTACTTGCAGTCAGCCAAAGGTGGGTCACAATTGTAATGAGGGAGAGTTTGTTCTATGATGGGGCGGTAGTATCAAAGACATGCTCACCACTATACCACAAAATAAGATCATTCTAAAATACCACCAAAATAAGATACCACTAAAAATTACTGCCAATGTAAGCTAACACTATATAATCACCAAAATAGGGTAATACTGAACTACCTCTAATGGTAAGGTCAGTTTACCACCAAAATACTGCCATAAGAAAATACCGCCAAATCCAGAATTTGCCCCAAAAGACAAATCCTCCTACATATATGGTGCGTTGGCCGGGAACAGACTGTAGAGCGACTACTGGGCATGGCAAGTGTGTCCCACACCGCCATTCATGCGTTAAAGGGAAGTCATTTTGTGAGATCAGTGTGACACTGAAAGTGGAATCTCAGGATGTCTCAAATTGTTGCCACATTCCCAAAATTGGTGAAATACTTAGAGGCAAAATGATATGCACATGGAACATGGTCATCAGATGATGCCATAGAATGGCATGAACGTATCTATGGGGAAGTTTAGTAAGAACCTCTGGACAGCATTTTTGAAGAGGGCAGCATAATTCAGGTCTGTCTCCTGAGATTATTTAATGCTGCTGGCAAACATTCAGAGAGAGACTGTTTGATACGGCTCTGTGCCAAAACATGGTTCATTTTAAATAGGTCTCTGCAAATGCAAGAACATGATGCTAAGCTAATTAGCAGACTAAATGTCAAATTAGATGGAGCTAGTGAACAGGAGAAAAAGTTAAATGCAGAACTGGAGGTATGTCAAAAAGACATGCAATCAAAATGCAATGAATTTGACACCCAATTGTCTCAAAGAAGGAAACAGTTTGGGTTGGTAAACCATATTATAAAAGGCAAAGAGGAGACTATTTCAGAGATGCAAGCTTTACAAAGAGAGAACCTAGAGAAAGAAGGTGAGCTCCAAGCTGTTGAACAAGAGATAGCTAAAATGTTTCAAGAAAGGGACACGCAGGACAAAGAGTTTAATGAATGTCAAAAGCAGATGAGTGAGATGCAGAATGTGATTAATAAAATGAGCAATGAAAACACTTATCTGTGTCAGGAGGCAGACCAGCTCCTTAAAAAGTGCAAAGATTTGGAACAGCAGATATGCGATTTCTGGTCTCAGGACAAGCGACAAGGCTAACTCGATTTCTACACGGGGAACTAGTGCCCCGGTGGCTGTGCCGGTGTCTGGACTTGGTTGCTGCGCCAACTACAAACATAGCGCTGAGTAGCCCTATCAAGATCATGAAATCAATCAAGGTCCTAATTAAACCGTTTAAAAAAGGAGGTGAGGGCTGTATAGAAGACCACCTAGAAGCAGTACACAATATTTTTAAAGCCCTAAAAATACCCAAGGTACAACACAGACAATCCTTTCACTTAACTCTGGATGCTCCCACAGCGATTGAATGAACAGGAGAACATGTCATGGACAGAATTTGAAAAAGACGTTAGGTACCATTTTTCTCCATTTCATTCATTGCAGGATGTGAAAAAAGCTGCCTATACGATGACAGCTAGGCCAAATATGTTGCCTCGCCAATTTCTCCAAGAACTAAAAAGAGCCTTCTCTCACTTTGATGTATCTTTTAATCCCAATTCCAATGAGTTTAAAACTGCCTAATTCTATGGATTGCAGAAAGATATTATATCCCAGTTAATTCACAAGTTTGATCGTGAGAAGTCCCTTGAATGGATTGTACATCAAAGTACTAAACTGTATTAGGTGCTCTATTGCCAGAGTTCAGAGGGAGATAAAATAAAAGAAACAAGATCACAATTTAAGGAATCCTCAGCAACAGTAATGGAGATCAGATCTGCTAAAATGTCACTTGAGTCTGCTCAAATTTCAGGCAAAAATAATATGACACCCAAACAGAGGGGTACTCCACAGAGGCTGCCACCCCAGGCACCGATGTTTCAATCACATGACCCAACTAATAGAGAAAGTTACATTAGTCCTAGGTACCTAGGAGACAGACCCCGGCTAGGATACTGGCCCGATATGTCAGGCATGAACAACAATCAGAGACAAAATCAAGATCAAAGAAGTAATAGTCCCTACCAGACATTGGGGACACAGCGCAGATTTGACCCCAACACCATGGTATATGGTAACGAGGACAGACCACAGTATGTGGATCGATTTATTGAAAATGGAATACAATCAATCACCGCCACCAGGGGATCACAACCCGTTCCCTGCCTCACATGAATCAAGAGTTCCGAAACAATTCAAATAGAAATCAGTCACCTGAGACATATCAGAACAGATTTAACCAGCGGGAGAACAACCAATACCTGCCTAGGCCGCAAAGAGAAGATTCTAGAGAATTGGACAGGTTTCAGTGTCTTGAGCCACAGGTAAAAATGTTGGCTGAACAAATAGGGAAACTCTGTACAGTTCAAAAACAGTCAATAAATGAGGGGGCAGAAGGTCATAGAAGTGACCTGGTGGCTTTTGATAACAAGTGACTAAATTTGCATGACACCTGCAATGATAAAAATACAGATTCCCAAGAGCCAGTGTTGCGTAACAGTCCTGAGCTGCTTGCTGATTTAAACATGAAAATGCCTGCAAATGAACATGAGGCAAAAATTGCAACTACACCTAAAAAGGAGGTTTGGTTTAACCTAGCATTAAATCAGACTATGGAAGTCTGTGCAAATAGAAAAGAGAAAAGAGAAAATAAACATGAAGTTCCAAAAGAGCAAAGAGACAGATTCAAAAAGGATATCCTATGCACTGATAAAATAACTAATGGGGGAGCAGATGTGACTGTTAGAATACCCTCCCTAGATGATAAAGATGCCAATAAAATGCAGACAGGAAAAATAAGTACTACATAGGAGGGTACGGTTCAATCACCTGAAGAGTTCTTTGAGCCACATATTTTTAAAGAAAGTAAAAATGCTGATATCATGCCAGGTACCAATAGGAAATTAGAAATAAGAATTAGAAAATGACAACTTACTATGTGATGTTTATGAGCATGTTCAGTTGAAGAACTTCAATGTAAACGCTGATGATCCCTGGGCAGAGGGGCGAACGGTGGCCACACTCCAAATGACCTCTGAACATAGGGAGATGGGCAAGGTTTCTCAAAAGGAAATGGGAAAAAAGCGGGAAAAATGTCCTTTCATTTACCGATGTGCTTCGCAAAGAGTGAGAAGAGCCTGAGAAAAGTGAGTCCTGCAATCAGTAAAAATTCGTACTTTCTGTGTGTAATGGAGGAAGTTGAAGACAGATATTATGCTCCCATTACTGTGGAAGAGAGGTGCAATACATTTGCAATGATTTACACAAGTGCACGGGCCACAATTATGTCCAAAGAATTGATCAAAAGTATCAATGAAGGGAGATATGCACAGAATCAGATCAAAGTGAGACAAAATGAAGGCCCAGTACATAACTTTAATGGTGAGGAGCTACCTATTGAAGGTGTCACTGAAGTTGACATAAAGATAGGAAAACACAGAATGAGACAAGAAGTATTGATCACATCTATCTGTGAAATTCCATTTTATTTTTGATGGGAACAGATTGCCTGAAAAGATTGTCACCTCTCATTGATTGGGTAAATGGGATTCTGTGGTCTTTAATCAAAAAACCATTAAGGCCTAAGAAAATAAAGTCACAAAACAGCATTGTAAACGAATGCCACACTGTTGCAAAATGAAATGATTCAGTGGAAGTGTATCTCCAGAATAGCTTTGTGCCTAGTGTCACTTGGCACTGTCATTTTAATGTGTCAGGACAAAATGCAAAGTGCAAAAGAAAAACAATCCGTGCAGATTTGTTTGGATCCTATAAAAAAATGGCAGACTGAAATAGATGAACACACATTCTGCTTCTATTTAAAAGGAGAGAAATGCAATCAAAACACCATCCCTAAAGTAGACACAGAAAAACATATCTAAAACATATCAAAAACATATCACAATAAAAATATATGGAAGATGAGCAGCCATGGATTCATGTTGGTATAAATGGCCATTCTGAAGTGATAAAAGCCACTTTGGCACCTGAGCAGGAAAGGAGTTTTATTAATGAGAA
This sequence comes from Ambystoma mexicanum, assembly GCF_040938575.1. Classification (NCBI taxonomy): domain Eukaryota; kingdom Metazoa; phylum Chordata; class Amphibia; order Caudata; family Ambystomatidae; genus Ambystoma; species Ambystoma mexicanum. The sequence continues at coordinate 568,409,568 of NC_090934.1, read as the reverse complement.
ATACTTCAGAGAGTAATGGAAAGGGAGGAGATCCAGAAGTTTAGAATTAAAAACCAATACATCTCTGGATTGAACAAACCAGATTTTGAAAATCGAATTGCAGGAAGGTGCATGTCAAAGATTACTGTTGGACAAAAAAACATCTACCACAATATGTGGATAGTGAGTGGAACACAAAATTATTTTTACCTGGGCAATGACACAATGCACAGGATGTGTATGGTGTTAGATTTCCATAATCAAAAAGTAGGGTCCCAGCTGGGCAGGCCTGTGCCCGAAGTTGAAGACAAAAGAAAGGCTTATCATTGTGCACAATCGGTACCATATGCAATTGAACTACAGGTGAAGAATGATATTATTATTCCTGCATTCAACAGGCATTTCGCTGTAACACTAAAGTGCAAAAATGGACTGCAAATGAAGGATTCTGATGTATTTGTCTGCTTGAATGAGTCCATGAAACAGCAAGGGCTGGACTATGCATATACCCCATTGGTAGATATTGGGGAGGGGTCCGTCAAAGTCATGGTGGATAATAAAGGGTGTCAAGATATTTATTTAGAAGAGAATTCCGTGCTAGGAATGGCAATACAACAATCACATTATACTGCAGATTTCAACAATATGATGATTAGGAAGATCCCCGAGAGATATGTAGATGCAGAGGGTGTGTTGCCAGAGTCCCTGGATTCTTAGCCCAAAGGGATGGTCAAAATTCAGTCTGTGTACCCTTATGATTCCAATGAGACAGTGTCCTGCCACCAAGAACATTGCATATTATTTGATTTAAATGGAAATGAAACAGGAAGTCAGCCCATTGAAATGGAGGCTGATATGCCAAAATATTTAAAAGTGCCAACTCTGCAGAGAGATACAGCCACGCATTTAGAACAAAGCACTGAGGTTCCCCCATTGGAGGATTTCCCAGAATTTTCAAAAATGGTAGAGGAGCAAATTCTATTAGAAGATGCCTGTGATAGTGAAGAGGACAAGAATGAATTTAGAAAAATATTTATGGGATTTAAGGAAGTTTTTGCCAAAGATGCATATGATTGCGGCCTAACTGATTTACATGTTGCCACATTACCAGAAGGGTGTGGTACAAATCCAGTATGTGTGCACCAATATCGATTGCCACTGGCATGATAGGAGTCATTGGCAGAGATAATTAAAAACTTAAGAGTCTAGGGGAATTATCAGGCCCATTCATGGTACATCGAACACTTCTCATTTTGGGTGTATTAAAGCCAAATGGTCAATTGTGTCTGTGTGCAGACCTGAGGGAATTAAATAAAAGAGTGCCAGTGTCTAGATGGCCGCTGCCATTCATTGATCAATGTCTTGCTCAGGTGCATTGGTCAAAGGATTACCACGATAGATCTTACATCTGGGTACTGTGCGTGCCATTGGCAGAAGATATTCAGAATTTGTTTGCATTTTCATTTGATAAAACGCAATACACTTGGTCCAGAACACCATTTTGATATGTCAATAGTGGGAGCGAATCTGGCACATTTTTGAGAAAAGCTATGCCAGGTGCGGCAGAAAGAGGGACCATAGTTTATGTGATGATGTCCTGGTATAAAATGAAAGCCTAAAAAGTAATTTTGATTAAATTAGACATGTACTTGGCAAATTGCAGAAGGCGGGTGCCAAAGTATCTTTACAGAAAGCCCAATGGTGCAAGAAAAAAGTGAATTTCTTAGGCCATGACGTAACTGAACATGGGTTAAATCCACAAAAGAAAAAGGTGGAGGCCATAAAGAAATTTAAAAATCCGAAAAACATACAAGGTTTAAAAAGTCTATTAGGAATGACAGGATATAACAGGAAATGTACAGAAAATTGTGCTGAAATCACACAACCATCTACAAAATATTTGAAGCTGATTGCACCCTGGAAATGGGAAAAAGAGCAGTCTGAGGCAGTTCCTAAATTTAAGGAATGTCTCCATGCTTGGCCTATCCCATAAAGAATAAAGATTTCTTTGTAGAAATAGGATTCACTAAGCAGTGTATGTCAGAAGTATTATCTCAAAAACATGATTTGGATCATAAAACGATTGCCTATGCAAGTAAGGCATTTTCTCAGGTTGAAACTAAATTCAGTGAACGTAAAAAGGCCCTTATGACCACTGTATGCATATTGCAACATTTTTATCCCATTGTTCAAGGGGAAAAGCTGGTAATTTAAATTAATCATCAACCATTGCAGTTTTTACAAAGTAAAAGGATTAGATCAGGCAATCTAGCATAGTCCAGGATTACTTCCTGGACATTGGCATTGCAGGTGTTCCCTGTAGAAGTAAGATATGGCCAGAACAAAAAGAGCCCAATTGCGCAAGGGATAGCAGATCTACACGACTGTGTAGCTTAGTGTGATTCAGCTAAGATAGAAGTGGAGCCCAATTCATATGAATTTGAACAATCACCACACAAAGCTTTTGATGTAAATACGTGTAAAGACTTGCCAATTGTGCATGTGAGATGTGAGGACATTCCTACTATAGGGATGAGAATTGGGTCCCGGAGTAGCCAGATAGCAGTTTTAGCTGCCATTTATAAAGCAATTACTACTGCAGTTGATAACAAATTTAGTGATATTGTCCTGGTGACTGATTCTGATTATGCACGAAATAGCTTTGTAGAATATTTGCCTGGTTGGAAAGCAAGAGGCATGTTCACATATAACAAAAATGGGAAAATGATTCAAGCTATAGACAAATTAGTGTCAGAGAATGGTTTAACAATACACTGGAGGAACATTTGTGGACATTTGAAAACACCAGGAGAGGATAAGCAGGGAAATGATAGAGCAGATCAATTGGCCAAGATTGGGGCTGTTGTGGGAGAATTATTGCCCATTGAACACCTAATTGGTGAAATACAAGTAGATGCAGTTACACTCTACAAAGCTCCAAAAGAAGTTGAACAACCTGTAGTGCAATGGTGTTATGATACGCCAGATCAGGATTTGATTAAGGCACAGAAAGAAGACCCAGTATTGGGGGTTTATTATAATCATTTGATAGACTCTGAACAAAATCCCTTAACTGAAAATGATTGTACAGGGATAGAGGAGTTGAGAGTGTTATTAAAGAACAAAAAACAAATTAAACTAGAGGATGGTCTGATGATCAGGGAATCTGTAACAGGGCAGATACAGTGAGTTGTACCTCTTTCATTCAGAGGGCTAATGTAACACCATGCACATGATGTGATAACTGCAGGACACAGAGATTCCCAAAAAACTTTCAAAATACTGAAAGACTATCCTTACTGATCGCATATGTCCCAAGATGTGGAATTTTACACTAGAGGGTGTCTAGTATGTGCACAATTTATACTTGCTTCACCAATGCATTGAGCTCTATTAATGAAAAGAGTTTTAACCATTCCATGGTCAGATTTACAAATCGACTATGTAGGGCCTGTAAAGAGATCAGGTTGGGGAAACCGATATTTATTGATGGTGGTATGTTTAGTGTCGAAATGGGTGGAATACATTCCTGTGCCAGATTGTAGTGTACGAACACCGGCTACATTGTTGGTAAATCACATATTTTCAAGATTCGGGTTACCCTAAAGAATAGAGTCAGACAGAGGAGCACCTTGATGAGCAAGATATCGCAGATATTTGGGGTAAAAGGGAAATTGCATATTGCATATCGGCCCACCTCTTCGGGGATTATAGAGAGAAGCAATAGATCTGTTGTGGAGATACTAAAAAGTTTGTAGCAGAGGCAGCTTCCATTTGGGATCTACGCTTACCTTTAGTGTTAATGGCCATTAAGTCGACTCCGCCTAAAGCAACAAGTGTCAGTCCTCATGAGGTGTTGACAGGAAGAAAAATGGTACTGCCACAACATCTATTGTACAGGACACATGAGCAAACACTTATGAATGCATCTACAGTTCACGAGTATGTGGAAGAATTGAGGAAGCACTTACAACATGCATTTGCGTTTGCACAGCGAAATTTGGAAAGGGCTGCTGAAAGCGCAAAGTCCTATTATGATAAAAAGACACCTGTGCGAGAATATAAGATAGGTGATCGGGTATACAAGTTCCATTTTGGGAGGAATAAGCATAAAAATGTGAAATTCCTCGCAGCATGGCAAGGGCCATTTCAGATTGTAGATCAAATATCGCCTGTAGTGTATAAAATAATAAAGACAGAGGGTGAAATGGTAACAGAGCAATTTGTCCATGTTAACCAACTGTAGCCTTGTCATCTAAAGCATGAAATCAAGAGACTTGAGCAGGTGGACACGGGTTAAGTGTACTGAATACATGGAAATGAAAGCTGACAGTTGGCTATTTCATAATGCATGTAACCTAATGACAAGGTGGTGTATGTTTCAACTTGTCAGAAATAAGGCTTTGTTGAAAGTTGAGCCACCTGGTGAGTCCTTTCAATACTTAGTTAACTCCTTTGGTTTGGGTTGTAATGATACAAAATAGATTCAGTGTCATAATTCACTGGAGTGTAATGGTATAAAGCCTAAACTGTCATAAGATGCTTAACATTGAAGGAAAAAACTCCTGGACCCTGCGCCATTAAGTATTATTGTACTTTAATTAATGGTCAGTCAAAGTAAGACGCCCTCTTCATGATTACACGTGTTTCGGCTCAGCTGAGCCTTTCTCAAATCAGGGCTGTAACAGAAATACAGCCCTGATTTGAACCGAACGTGAGAGACAGAAGCTGCACGAGATTTGGACTTTGGGATTAAACCCTTATATAACTTAGCCAATAACCGCCATGTGGAAACTTTGTTTAAAGTATTTCTGTTACAGCCCTGATTTGAGAAAGGCTCAGGTGAGCCGAAACATGTGTAATCATGAAGAGGGCATCTTACTTTGACTGACCATTAATTAAAGTACAATAAAACTTAATGGCGCAGAGTCCGGGAGTTTTTTCCTTCAGTGGTGTATGTTTCACTCCATGAGAAACCAGAGATACAGTTTAGTGTAGAAGCAAATGCAAATAAAAATGTCACATTTGGAAAAAAGAAAGATTATGGTACTATGCATTCATGGAAGGCGCTGAATCACGTTAATTTACTCTGGTACAGTGTGGTAAAATTATTCTGCATGAAAATGATTGTGATGTATGATAATGTGAGGTGTAAATATTGTTTGTTTCTCCCTAATGTGTGTTTAATTGCAGGTATCCAAAAGTGATAAATTATGATGGCTTGAAACACATTTTTATTTTTGGCTGAGTGGTGAAAGGATTGGACATTTGTTTGGTGTTATATACTTAATCTGTTCTTTTCTATTCAGTTTTGATGTCAATAACCAATTGCCCTGGCAGGGCCGATTCCTGTAGATGACGGATCACGGGAGCCCATGGGAGGAAGCCCCAGGAAAGCCTCCGGACGGAAGTATGGAGGTGAAGATAAACAGTAAACAATTTCAGATGCCAAAAGACATATTATTTGTGAAGAAAAGTCAGTGAGCGCCAGGCCGGAGATGTTCTGCTGGAAAGGATGTTGTTATGGAAGTTTGGTGATCAGGACAGCTCAAAGGTGTGGTCCTGGTGAATGCCATCAATGGAACAATGGTCGGTTGAACTTAACTCCACAGCTTTGTTGGTGGGGCATAGTATTGTGCTGTCCTTTACCAATTGAAACTGGAACTGGAAAAATGGAGATTGTTTATTTTAATTTTAACCCACAATTGTGTTATTTTATTTAATTGTTTTAGTTAATTATGTTAGCCACTTATTTTATTTATTTATTTTATTTTACTGTTTTATTGTCATGCATACACACTGATGAGAAATGTTAATTTCCTACATATACAGAGACTATAATTGAGAAAGATATTATAGAATATGGACATATATGGAAACGTGCACTTCGGTTGGAAGTGTGCATACAATGTTTCATCACACATGCACATGCATGTGAGGACTGAGAGGCCCTATTTGGGTTCTGCTTCACTTTTGCTTTATGAGTAAGCAATTGTTTGTTGTGAAATGCTTAAATGTTCATTTTATTAAGATGTTATTATTTCAACCGTGGTTCATCTGGCAACAGTGGGGAAGGCGAGATATCCTGTGATACATACATACGTATATTTTACAGATTGATATGTTTCTTCCAATTATAGATTTAGTGATTATAATTGTCAGAAAAAGGAGGGGTATGTAGGGATATACTCATGAATGAAATATTTGTGCAAACAACAGCACATGTGTACAGCTTCAAAGGGAAGTAAAAGTGGGGCTTTCATTGTTTAGTATGTAGATGCAGCTTTTTCGAAATGAGTGCAAGGGGCAGCATTCTAGCAATAAGCCAGCAAGCATTATTGTTAAAAGTATTTAGCAACATTTTTTTTAGCAGCATTCCAGCAAGCTTTATTATAAAAGCATGCAGCACAGGGTGCTGTCATTTTAAAACCTAGAAGCGTGCATATTTAAAAATATGATACTTTTATATCTGAAGGGAACTGAATTGGAAATATGTAACCAACTGACAACTAATAAAAAGTCCACTAACCAATTAACAGTCCCAATTAACTTTATAATGCAGTTCGGTAGGCACAGTTTGAAAGTAATTTCAGTTTGTGTTTTTCCATGGGGAGATGCACGATAGAAAGAACATTGAAAAGGCTGTTTGTTTGGTGCAAGGTTTTTTTATGCAGGCTGAAGAACTTCCATTGTCCTTGCACAAAATTATTTGATATATAAAAATTCTTGTAATATGATTGGTAGGATCAAGAGGTGGTAGTGCTGGGGAGAGAAGGCGGATCTGAGTTTGACAGACAGCCAGAGTTTTTTTAATCAGATGAGTTGAGGAGAAAGGTCAGTTCTTACAGAGACTCGAGTGCTGTTGGTGTCTTTCGGGACGGGGCTCCAGGAATGCAGTTTTGAAAACAGCTGGCAACCCATGTAGAAGGGGTGTCAGCTGCTGGCATTGAAGTAGAAGAAATTCCGAAGGCAGTGTCTATGAGATGTGTGAGGGAGGTTTGCATAGATAAAGCTCCAGCAGCAAAAGATTCAGACTTCGCGCATTTTGGTGAGTCAGGTCTTAAAAATGAGGACCATGAGAAATTATGATATACATTGTACTTATTGGCAGACAGTTTAGTGAGCTAGGTTTATAAAAAATATTTCATGTTTCTATCTGCATTTCTGCACTGGGTAAGAAAGTGATGCACACAAAGTTCATTTTGCGATGTATTTTATTTTGATCTCTTTCTTGCTGCATTTGTTTCAGATAAATTGCATACACTGTTTTTATTTCTTCCATGTTGCCATGTGTTGTTGTCTTTCTATATCTCAGAAAGTCGGAGCTGGGCTCGCTGTTGGTAAGAACATGTAATTCTGAAATTATGTGATGTATTATTTTATTTTTATATTGGTGCAACATACTAGTAGTAATTAAACCATAATAGCATCCGAAAAGAAAACAGAACAAGGCTGTTGCTTGGTTTTTGTGTTTTATTTTTGCCTCCGATGATCATTCTGTCAGTGGGAAAGTCAGGGGGTGATCCTAGAGTTATACCAAAGTAGTAAACATTTGTTACCTCATTTAAAACTTGCGACAATGTTAATAAAAAGAGTAAATATATACAAATAAGCAAGATAGAAGTTTATGTGTGTGAATGGATGTGTTTTCTCTGCATGTTGAAGAGAAGACAGTGTCCCAGAGCACATAGGTTACTGAATGTAAATTAGTCAGTAACATGAGTTACATGCAATAAGTGCATTCTGAATAAACACACTGGGTTCCCTAAAGGTGTGCTAGGTTCGACGGAGTACTTGCAGTCAGCCAAAGGTGGGTCACAATTGTAATGAGGGAGAGTGTGTTCTATGATGGGGTGGTAGTACAAAAGACATGCTCACCACTATACCACAAAATAAGATAATTTGAAAATACCACCAAAATAAGATACCACTAAAAATAACAAACTCATATCCATCTATAACATCAGCATATTTGAATTTCTATATTCTAGTTATCTCACTAGCCTTGAAGAAAGGTGCCATTCTACTACAGAAGAGAGCACATAAACAACAGGCATATACCATCCCAGACCGACACTAGCAATGGAATCCAAGACAATGAAACACAGGTTGAAATTTGTAGTAAATTACCCCACTGACAATGCGGCCACCAGTTGACAATATGCATCAAAAGAGAAGCTGTGAATCTGAGAGAAATTGACTAGATCCACTAGAACGTGCTATGGAAATGGCATACAAATGTGAGTAACTATATCAGACATCACTATCATGTGGTTAAAAAAAACAATATATTGCCTATTCATTACAGAAACACTGCCACATACTGTCAACATCCTAGGCACCAGCCAGAGCCACCCTTGCACTGCACCAGACGTGGTAAGACTACACCATCACAGGCTCACCTCCCTGGTGGGCCCTGAACACATTGGCACTGGGAACTAAAGCATGAAACACAGGCTGGTATTTGCAGTGTGTGTCCATTGACAATCTGCCAACTCATTTAGACTGTTATGTTATATTATGTTATGTTATTTAGATTTGTGCCACACACTGCTGCCATTTGCATGGCCTCCAGTCGCTCTCACGGATCATAAAGAGAAATAAGAGGAGGCAGTGACTATGGGATTAGCAGGAAAACACAAGGGGCCTCATTATGACCCTGGCGGAATGGGTTAGCGGGTGCTGCTAATGGATGCGGAACCGTTAAACTCATTCCGCCTGATTACGAGGTCCCCTGTAAAACCAGGCATCGTTACCGGGTCCCGCAAGGGAACTAGGGAGTTAACAACCTGTTAGCTCCCTGCACCCATTCCCATTGAGCCCTATGGAGGTTCGAATAGGAATGGGGAAGGTCTAGGCCCGGGTTCCCTGAGGGAGAAATTACCGGGCCCTTCAAACTCGGAATGGCCCGGTAATTCCCCATTCAGGAAACCCAGACCCGGTTTTGGAGGCAGCAATGCCGCCAATAGCGGCATGGCTCCCGCCAAAGCCGTAATCAGGCCCAAGGTGTTGGTAGAGCCAGGAGCAACTGGTGGCTTTGTGGGTCAGTTCTCTTGGTGGTTAATGGGGGTTTCATCAGTGGTCTTTTTCCAGATGCGAGACATGAGTGGGGACTGGGAGTTGTGGGTGAGTTTTAGCAACTTGTTCGGTGAGGTGTAGAGTTTTGATTTAGTTGAGGTGCGACAAGGTATTTATTTTTAGCTGTATTTTGTGTCAGCGGGTTGGTGTGAGAGTGATGAGTAAGGTATTTTAAAAGTTAGCTGTTAGTGGATTTGATTGTTTCAACAGGTCTGCTGGCTGGATGATTGCCCTAGACATTTGCTTCGGTTGTATATTCTCTCCATGTAAGATTTTTGTGTTCTCTGGGGTGTGGTTAAGGCTAGCCTTTTTTAGTTATGTTCCTATGTGTATCTGTTTGTGTTGTTCTTCCTTGGAGGGTGTTTTGGTAGTTGTGTTTTATTTGCTGTATCGTTTGTTGAAGGAGGTGTCAGGCCTTGTAGTGGTGGCATTGCTGTGGCAGCCTGTTGTTGCGAGTTCACTTCAATGGGTTGGTTGTGGTTAGTTTTCTATCTCAGTGTATTTAATAGCTAGGTTTTTAACTGTTTACAAAATGTCAGATAGTTTTCTGTTGTCCAGATTTCTTTTGGGGCTGAGTTGTATATTTTGTATATGAGAATAGAGTAGGTACTGCATCTGCACTTGTTTTTCTTATAATACCTTTATTCTATGCACATGTCATTGATTGATCTCAGTGTCCTTCATGGGTGGGAGAAGGTGATTTTTCATTGAATAAATTTCACTCCCTGTCCCTGTAGTGCTCTATTAGCAAAGCAGAGTGCTCTGAAGTGAATTATGTTCTTCACTGGTAACCAGTGCAAGCTTCTCACAGGCAGGGTGATGTATTCCCTCCTTTTTATTTTAGCAGAAATCTTGCTGCAGTCTTTTGGATACGTTGTAGTTTCTTTATGAGGTAGTCAGGCAGATAGAGAGTGGTTGCATAATCTATTCTTGACAGTATCATTGAGATTATGAAGAGTGTCCGGTGTAGGGAACTTAGGTATGGACGGACGCATCTTATTGAGTCTAGGTGAGTGAATCATTTTTATACTATTGCGTTGACCTGTGGTTCTATTGTGAGTCTTTTGATTAAGGTTGTGTGGCTGATAGTGTTAAAAGCTGCTGATATATCCATTACCGTTACCGTGTTTTGCTGTGGCTGTTTTTATCATTTTGTTGATTTCTTTTATTTATTTTTTTTTACAAATATCTGTTGTGTGTTTGGAAAAGGGGAAATGGGTTGGTGGGTAGCAGGGTGAGGTGGTAGGGGTGGGTTTGATAGGGTGTGGGGAGGGACCCCATTTTAAAAGAAAACAAAAATGGCTGCAGCAAAAACACCAGGGTTAAAACAGCCATGGTGAAAACAGCTGCAGCAAAAACACGTGAAAGCCATCCAATAGAATGAGAATTGATGATATGTTGAGGTCAGCATTCAGCTTTACGTCATCCCATATTGAAGGGAGTGCTGATTCTGTTCTTCTCATTGGTATGATACCTACCTGGGATTGCCCATTACTCCATTTGATTCCACAGGGCTGAGGATATTTTTGTATGCATGGCCTTACAGGATTTTGGCCAGGTAGCGGATGCTAGATATGGGCCTGTAATTAGTTGGGTTGTCTGCGCTTCAAGCCTCGTTTTTTAGAAGTGGTTTAATGCAGGCAGCTTTCAAGGCTCTTGGCACAATAGTTTTTTTCTAGAAAGATGTTTATCAATGTTTGGACGTAGAGTGCTGGTGTTTCGTGGGTGAGTAGGTTTTTGTACACGTCTGGCACGCAAGGGTGTTTTGGTGATAAGATTTGTTACTCTCTTTTACTAATTTGTTAAAGGTTTCTTCTAAGATTGTTCTGATACAGTTGAGTTATATTTGTGCTGGTAGGTTTCCTGTGTCTGATTGACTGTTGATTATATTTGGGGTATGTGACGAATCCAGGGAATTCGTCCCCTCTCCGCAAAGGGGAACCACCCCCTTTTGGACTAGGGAGGGAAGCCTGCTAAGGTTAACACACCTTAGGGAATTGGACAAGTGGGATTGCACTGGGGGTGACCCACCTACCCTGGGGAAAGGCAATGTCTCAATAGGGATGTGTATCATCCTCCCTTAACCCAGGATTCTAATAGTTTTGTTTGTGACTTGGGAATTGATGTGTGTAATGGCTTATCCATTTGTAGGCCCATGGCTGGATGGTTTCGGAACCCTTTGAGGCCCTGTTGACTATGCAGGATGGAGGATGGGATAGCGTTCCCATCACCTCACTGCATGGAAGATAAGAGGCCTGAGAGCTGTGGAACAAAAGGGTAGAGAATCCTGCGGTGCTCCAAAGTGGAAGTACGCTCACGGAATGGCACAGCGAGAGAGAGAACTCCTCCTGGGAGGTGTGGCAGTGGGAGGAGTGCGCATGCATGGCATGGTGGGCTGAAATGCTGAGAAGCGGGCAGAGTACCCAGCTGTGCCAATCAGGGCTGAGGGAGCTGGATCCTGAAAGTTCTGCAGCAGCATGAAGCACTTAACCCACAACCAAGCGGGACTCATAGAAGCCGACACCAAACACCCACGGAATGGCTGTAGGACAGGGACAGCTGCTTTAACTGATGCAAAGCTGTGGGACGAAGACAAAACATGGAAGTAGAGTCCAACAGACATAGCACCTACACAGAGGAGCACTGCGCAAAGAGCCAAGGTAAGCAGTCGCAGATGGTTACTCAAGACCGCAGGGTGGGGTGAGATCTAGAAGGACTCAGAGTGGGCCAAAGGCAAATCAACCCAAAGAAGAGATGTGAACCCCGAGATCCCATGGATGGGTAAGAACCAGAAGAGCCCAGAGTGGGCCCAACGCAGCCCAACCCCAACATAGGTGTGTAATCCAAGACCCTAGGGCAGGGTGAGATCCAGTAGGGACCAGACTGGGCTGAAGGCACTGACCCCAAGAAAAAGTGTGAAACCCGAGACCCCAGGGAAGGATGGGAACCAGGCGAGGACCGAAAGCAGTCCAACCACAATAAGATGTGTGAAACCATACACCGGAAGGTTGAGAGTGGGCCTAAAACAGATCAACCACAAGAGGAAATACGAAATCCCAGACCCCAGGTTGGGGTAGGAACCAACAGGGGAAGAAGCGTCCCTGACCCTCAGAAACACTTACTAATAACTTTGCCGGATCTGTGCAATGGGCAGAAAGACCTATAGCGATTTGCTAACTTCTTGATCAGAACTGTGCATTGGGCAAGAAGGCCAAAGACATTTGCTGGTAACATTATTGAAAATGTGCATCAGGTGAGAAGCCCAGAGATATTTGCTCGTAACATTATTGCAATTGCATCTCTCTAAAATTCAGAGAGACATTTTAGTGGGGGTCAGAAACCAGTCCCGTTTTTTCCTTTGGGTAAAATACTAATAGCTTCCACAAATAAAAAATCTGGAGGGGGCAAAGATCAGGAATGAGTCTGTTTACGCACCCTCCTTGCGGAGTAAACTACCTGAGGGTCCAGAATATAATCCCAAAATTGAGTTTTCCCACCCCAAAATCTTTTTCCTTACAGCATTGCAGGGGCCTTGAAACAGGGGTTCTCAAGATTGGAAATGGATTCTCCCCCATGTCTTGACTCTCCTGAAAAGAATGATTGACAGCCAGGAGAAAACCGACAGGAGACTCCAGGAGGCCCTTAATAGGGAGATTCTCAAGCAGTCATCCACTTCCCTACAGAGTATTGCACCCATACCATGAAGGGGAGGATTTGATTGTTACTAACTTTGAATGTTTGGCGGCTCAGTCCCAAAGGGATGATGTGTTGAAAACATGCTATTTAACCCGTTGCTCCAGTGAGACTTACAGCTGACCTATCAGAAATAGAATGCCACTGGTAACACCCGCTTAAATGTTCAGGCCTCAGCAAATTTGAAATCGAGGTGGATAAAGCACACAACAAGTAGGACATGTATCTGCATGCGTAGGAAAGGAAGAATGTGCTTCCCATTGAAAACACTTTTGTAAATTAGGACCTGTCTGCAAGTTTATGCCTTTATCAACTATTATAACAAATAAAAGAGTGCCTGGAGAGCAGGGAAATGTCAGAGGAGTGGGGCATAAGTCAACATATCATAACATATGGGATAGTGCCTTGCAAGGTCAGTTCACGACAGTGGCTTTTCATGTGATAGGTGAACACACAAAATGACCATACCATGAATGCACAAGGAACTCAACCATCAGATCAGAAAGTACTTGTGATTAACAACATCCACTGTACCTCATATATTTGACATCTGATGCTGCATGCAGTTCTATGTATCCTAATCTCGATTCTAAAATCACCACTGTGTTCCACAGGAAGCCTGCAAAGGCCTAGAATCCACTGGGATGAAATAATAGTTATTGTCATCTCCTTGTTAAATAACTGAAATGGAGCCCAATGATATGAACTTAAATATTTTTTTGTACCACAAAATGTTTTTCGAGAAATGTACTACTAACCATCAACCAGAATTAAACAGCGTGTTCAGTCAAGAACTAGATTGGGGGGTGGTTCACACATTTGAAACCCTAATAACACCAAGCCATAGCTAATGTTGAACGGCACACCAATCAGATCCTGGGTAACTAATCTGCAGCCTTCCTGCAAGGGAACGTGCTAATCATAGTCCAAGCAGCAAATGCTCTAAAAGTTTGTATGTCTGTGGAGCCCCCATCCAATTAAAAACGAGGTCATTGTGGTTGTCTTCGCAATACACTACTATATTGAAGTTCTTAGAAGAATAGAGCCAAATTGTGTGGAAAAATATTGGTTCAATCTTGACTGAGCGAAAAGGACAAACATGACTAATACAACGCCTTATATGCTGGCACATGCAAAAAAAACCTATAACGATGCAACCCATGGTTGCAAGAGCTGATGTCGATAACAGCAAAAAAATGTACCTGTTTAAAAAGCCTCACCGATTTATGCTGGCTGAAGTCCTTAACAATAATTCAAAAATTCATATAGGCCATTTTGCCATCATTGTTTGTAAAAAGAAAATGAATCTATCCTAAACAAAACTAATCTGTTCATTTTTTAAGTAAATGTTTGTATTCAATGCGTGCTCTCCCCATATCCACCTCACGGTCTCTGCATTCCTACTCCCTATTTTCAAAACTAGCCGTTAAGGAAAAACATTTTTGGCTATTTCTTTTGTTTAAAAAGCTTTTTATGTGTTGCACTATTTAAGTCTTTTGGGGGGCATTTCGAAAGACACACTGTTGCATTTTCAAAATCTCCACTAAGGACTTACAGGCTAATAGGTATTTTAATATTTGTTTTTAAAGTATATTCATTGAGTATTAGTTGTAACTTATTTAGTCATCTAGCGACGTATTAAGACTATCATTGTGTCATGATTTTATTACAGTTATTAAGCAGTTATGTTTTACGTTAATACTTTAAGGATATTTGTTTAAGGGTGTATACGTACAGTATTCAGTAGCTGTCAAACACGGATTGACAGGTTTCTTGCCTTTTGGGTGCAGACAATTTGTGACAAATCAACTTCCGGGGTACGAGTAGTCCAGGGGTGAATATTGGTTTCTAAACCATCAATCAGACCCCATCTCTAATACACCAGAAGAGATCTGAACGGATTGGAATAACAAGCAAATTATAAACCTCCTTGTCCAATTTTGTTAACATGGACAGAACGGCAGGCATATCTCCGAAAGGTTGTGAATCGTTGGTTAGTTGCAACACGGCGAAAATACAATTATTTCCCAATGATAAAAGGAACTGTCTAGTCAAGGCTGTATCAAACATATATACTTGACTTATATCACAACAGACAGTTCTAGCAAGACTATGAAATACAACCCACCATGTAAAGGAATGCAGAGGACAGACAATTTCAAAGAATGAAATGGATGCACTATGGATACCGACAAGAGGGTAGTCGGTATGGTTAATAACCACAACAGTTTAATGTTTCTTGGCTTCAGCACAAAGGGAGCCATGGGTCTTAATATGTCTTCAGGGGCCTTCTGAGAAGGATCAGGGGGGCAGAAACACAATGTACCTTGTGCTGTAGCTGTTCTTCATGCTCCACAGGGTTGAGTCAGCTTCAGAGCACTTTGCAGGCTTCTGTGACAGAGTTCAAGATGGGAGGCAGCTGCAGGTATCAAGCGGCAATACGGTTTGGCAAGCAAAGCTGGTCCAACGGCTGCATGCTGCCCTTCATGGCGGCTCTGGCCAGGAATCATTGTCTCCATGCTGGTTTGTGGTTCTGAAGCACTAGCTGAGACATCTTGGATGTCTTAAGGTGACTGCGGCTTGACAACAGTCAGCATTGCAGTCAGTTGCAGCTCGAGGAACTCGACTGGCTCGAAATGTTCCTTTAAGGTGGACGGCGGTAGATGCTTGTCAAGCATGCTTGTCAAGATGCTTCTCCCAGCTTCTTCAATGGGCTTGTGTCGTCCTTTAAGGAAGACAGCCCAAAGCTTAGGAGTGTTTTGAAAGGAGCTGCCTTGTTCTTTGTTGTAGATTCAGAGACCTTCTGGTGCTTCCTACCTAGGAAGCTTGCTTCAGAGCCTAGCAGGGCACGCTGGGTGCTGTCAGGGCACTGGTTCTGGAGTGGCTGGAGGGTCCTCTGAGGACTTGTCTCCCTCTGTTCCCTGAGAATATTTAGGGGATGGATATTGCTTCCCTCTTTGGAGGTCCTGGCCTTCCTTCACTGGCGTAAGATGTAAGGCAGACTGTACCTTCAGCCGGGGTCCAAAGATGACTTCTTCCTTCTACTCCTTGTGAAGTATTTAGATGATCTGCCAAAAGAGGAGCTCAGCCCTCTTTTAAAGCCAAGTGGGACACTGGTGTAGGCTAAACCCACGTTAATGAACCAATCCCTGGGTCCCCACCAACAATCTATTGTATGCATGAGGTCGTAACCAGAGTGCTTTTCAAAAGGAAAGGTAAAGTTGTGAAAACATGTCATTCTAAGTCCCAACAATCTTCCTGTCTGTTGTTGATCAAACTGTCTCTCTGGTTAATGGATATCTCTGTGGTTCCAGATTAAAGAAGCAGGTATCCCACAAAGCTGTGGCGAAACCAGATTATCTGGCTCCTGCAAACCCCATTCTCTTACCTGATAAATGGGGTCCCCCTACCGGGGAGGATTACTATAAACATGCAGTCGCAGACATAACAGTTCACTGTCAATGACACTGATGGAGGAAGCTGGCTTCAGGGTGACACAGTTATGTATAAAAGGTTTTTTGTGGTTCCTGTCTCTTTTGTTAACCCCTGGAGCCAGGCCCAAGTGGGCCCGTTTGAAGTACACTCCCTTATTATGATAATCAATGCCACCAGTTGCAGGGTCCAACAAAAGAGCAGGGTGGATCCATGGAGCCTTTGTTAGTTAATCAGGCTGGCCATGGCAGGGGAAAGAGTAGACCTCTCCCTTTCTGGAGATGACATGGTGTACTCCTGGCTGTCATATCCCAACTAAATATGGCCGGGGTGGACTCTGCCTGTAGGCTGTGTCCATCCAGAATACACGTGTCTATGCGCTTGTCATGATTTGAGCATAGGAAAATGTCTGCGGATTAGCCAGTCACATGTTCCTGAAGTTAGTCTATTATCATTCCATTTAATTACACATTTAAAAAAAGCCCAGGTGAGCGCACACCCACCGTGCAGATGGTCGAATTCCTCACATGATTAGAATGATGTGTTAGAAAGGTCTTGGAGGTTCTTAAGACGTATTAATGCATGCAAATGATATTTCAGTTTATTAAAAACAAAACATCAAATATTGGGTAGGTGATCATTCTCCTTCCTTGCTCTTAATGAATAGAGCAATTTTCCATTTGGGATCATTTCTCCCACTGTGATAATCTTTCCAGCCGTATAAACACTTGGATATTCCCTTGTTATTGTCAATTATGCTCTTGCAGAAGATTTTCATAACAGAATAGAGGGTCTGACCCACAATGATTTTACACATGATTCACAAAGGCTGCAAATGGGGCAAACCAAAAGGTGTAGTACGCATTTCTGCGATGGCACTGAACACAGCTGTGTGGATAATATTTGGATGTGAGCATTTCAAAATGCTCTCGCTATATGCCTATTATTATGCCTTCAAGGGGTGCAAGAATCAGTGAATAAAGAATATTTATGTATTGGATTATTCATGAGTTATTTACACCTAGTAATCCTGATGAGGACACAATTGTAGATTACTTAATGCCAAATGATTCAGATCTATTCTACCTAAAGGTGTGGTGGTTGGCTTCCACCTATCCTGTTCACCATCAACCCTTTCATGCAAAAGATGACTAAGTGACACATGGAGAAAGTCAGTGTCACTAAAGATTTGTCATCTACCTGTCTGCGAGCAAGACACATCCGTATTCAGTGCTCCTGTTCGGCTGCATCTCGTTCTTCCTGCCTGTGTCAGTGCAGCATATTGCCATCTCTTTCTCTTCAGTGCTTGACACTGTGTGTGTGTGTGTGCTTCTGTGTGTCTTTGTATGTATATGATGGACCCCCAGGGAATGCTAGCACTGGCAGCCACCAGTATCTAAGCTTTCTTCAGTGTGCCTTGATATGTGCCATGAAAAGCTTGCCAGCCTCCCACTGATTGCCAGCTTTAGCTGTCACTCAGAAGCTGGGCCCCACACCTGCCTTCATTGTAAATAGGAATGCACATCAGCTCTCCCTAGTCTATGGGAACAAAGACAACTGCCACTTATGTTCTATGTTTACAGCTATACAAAACAAAGTAAATTAGGCACCTGGGCTTCAATTGAGAGGGATGTATATGCAAGTTCTTTCTAATATCAAATTGAGCACTAATTAAAGCATTACATGATGCACCAGAACAATATGAAGCATTCATTGAAGTTCTATACTATTATAATATTATCGCCATTTAAAGGCTGCCAGACCCATTTGGTTCATGGCTGCATGCTAGTGCTTCTTGCAGAGCACCAGCGCTCATACTTTCGTCTCGACTGCTCGCCTTTTAATTTATTATCCAATTAGTATTACTCGTCAGGTACTTTTAATTTTTCATTTTAACTGGAAGCCAAGAAAAGCAGAGAAACCTAAAATACCATCAAATAAAGATAGGTGAAATGATGCTAAATCACATTAAAGACACGTTTGAGATTGGCTTTACTTTGACCAGTAATGATCAGATATCATTCATTTAAGGTGATATAACTAAAACATTCCAAAGATACAGAAATCAAATCTTGAAGAGAGGACCTACATTTACAATAAGAACCACCCCCCTTTCAGTCTCAATGCAGGTTTTGATTTTGTATGGGCCTCTAAGAATTGGCATGTTGTTATTGATTGATGTCTTACAGGTTAATTTGCGTGCTAAAGATATAGTAATTGCCAGTATCTTGTTCTCCCTGTCCTATCTTCTCCTATGCGCCTCCATATTTAGTATCATCAACTTGTGTATTTCTTCCCCCCTAAATCCTATAATTTATTTATTGTGCATTTGTAAGGCACTTATACAGTAAGTGATTCAAAGTGCCCACAGGACAGCAAGGGAAGGAACATGGGATTGAAAAAAAACAATTAAAAAATTGAAGGATAGAGACGGACCTACTAGGCCTTGTGAGCATTCGGAACGTGTAAGTGCAGAGGGCAGAGAGAGGAAGAGGGAAGTGGGGGGTAAGTGGTAGGGTGCCCTTGCTCATGAGTGAGCAGCAGATGTAAGTGCCCAGTGGAGGAAGTGCTAGGAAGTGGTCTTCTGCCAACAAATAGAAAAGTGCAGGCCAAAAGTAAGTGCGTGCAAGTGCTGGGAGAGGGTGGAGGCTGAAGCTGATTGGGTGTGGGAGGCCAGGGCCTTGAAGGACACATAAGGGCCCTGGTCACCAATCTCAGCAACTGTGGAATTAGCAGAGTAGGGAGGAGGGGAAGGTGAAGAGGAAAGGAGCAGCTGTTCCATTGGAGGGAGCCAGCTGAGGAGAAAAATCGGCACCAGCCCTCTGTATAGCAAAGCGCTTGATGCACAGAGAGTTGGCACCAGATGAACATAAAGAACTAGGGGGAGAGCATTTAGTAAGAGCAAGTTGTAGATAGCATGGTCCCTGGCCCCAGACAGCCTTATGGGATTTGGATGTGATCCTTGCAGCAACCGGGAGCCAGTGAAGAGTTTTTAGGGCTGTAGAGATGAGGTCCCTGGGCTTGAGGCCAAGGATAGGTCTTGCTGCCGTATTGCCCTGTTGTGGATTAGCTGGAGGGTCATAGGGAGGAGGAGGGTAGATTCAGGTAGAGGCTATTGCAGTAGTCAAGCCTAGAGAGACCCAGAGCTCCCGAGAGATTGAGCTTCTTGGGGAAAGTGAGAAAAGGGAGAATTCCTTTGAGAAGGTAGAGTTGAAGGTGATCCATTGCTTTGTCACCTGTATATGAGTGATTAAAATGAGGAAAAGGAGCAGTTAATCGATTATACTGTGATCCTCTTTATCCTCATTATCCCTTCCTGTAATCTCTGTCTTTCTAAGTCTTTCTAAGTTTGAATCTGTGTAATTCCAGATTCTGGCTCAATGTATTCTAATATCTGTATATTGGTATATGATGTGGGTGCCTCTTGTTCAACAGTTGGTTTACTGTCTCTGCCTCAAGCCCTCCTAATGTGTTTACAGTTTTGGTCTCCAGCGCCCCTGCTAGGAGATAGTAGACTATTCGATGCTTGCATTTGTCTTACTGTGAAAACGTTCTGTAATGATGCATGCAAGAACTCTCCCTCTACGTCTGCCATCTACGTATAGATCACGTCATGCCTTCGTGATCTAGACGTTGGGCCTCATCTCAAGTTGGGCGGTAACGCCGGTGCTAATAGCGCTGGCGCTATCTGCCCTACCGCCAAACCCAGCAGCGCTATTAGCACCGGATCACGGGTTTGGCAGATTTGGAAATCCCCATTCCCCATTGGGCTCAAGGGGGAAATTTCACACTCATACCGCTGGCGGATTTCCCACCGGCAGTATGAGCGCGAATTTTCGGCGGATTTCCCCCCAGCTCAGAGCTGAGGAGAAATCCGCCGAAGCCCTGATTTGGCGGACCCTTAAATCTGGTGGTAACAGCGCTACCGCTGGATTTAAGGGTTACCGCCAAACTTGTGATGAGGCCCGTAGTCTTCCACAGAGAAATGCTTTCCTGTTGAGCAGTGTTAACACTCTGTAAGAATTTAATGCCTTAACTTCATCAAATTTCAACGTAAAAGCTCTTTCTATCGATGATATTTTTAACTTTTAAGCAAGCATTGTACTTACTGAGGTTGTTTGCAGCTGTGCAAATTGCAGACAACCTAAGCTTAAGGAAATAAACTCATCCATTCTAACAACAAGCTGGATCTATTTGCCAATCCAGAATGACCTGTCACTTATTTTACTCCCAAATGGACTATTTTGTGTTGCTTTAGTCCTGTGCTACTGTTTTTCAACCTATTCCCTGCAGTGTCTACTGGATTGTAGCAAACGATCTAATTTTGCTATGCAGTTCGCACCGCCAAAAGTATTTCCTGCTTGAAGTCAACCTTAACCTTCACCATTATTTATAAATTGAATCTCCGTTTTGCAGCATAGCTTGGGACTTGGTCATTTCAGCTCACTCTCCATTGAAACTTGAACTCCTCATTGAGATTCACTCTTCCCAATCCTTTGGTCTTGAGCCATTCTGAGTCCCTTTGAAAGGTCGACTAGACCCTATGCATCTCTTCATTATTAAATTAAAACCTCAACTCCCTATTTCACCACAAGACTGAGCTGCACCCTCCTAATCCCCCATGCAATAAGGGCAGACATTGAGACACCTGGCATCATTCTAAGTTTGGCGGTCTGGAAATAAGGCTGCTGGTTGCACCGTACTGTCACCCTTTCCAGACTGCCACACTCCAACTATGCCTTCCAGGGCAGTTGCGCCCGGCAGGTCTGACCGGCTGAGTTTTCACGGAAGCACCGGCACCGTTAACAATGGTGCTGGTGCTTCTGTGAACCCACAGCAATGGGGAATTCTCGAATCCGCCGCCTGATATCACGGGCCACCAGGACTTGTAATATCAGGTGGTGGATTAAGTGTTACAAGCAAGGCAGCAACCTGCCGGTAGCACGGGCGGGTTACAGCCATCCTCGTAATGAGGCCCACCATCCTTACTGAGACCTGTGGAAAACCCTTCAAAGGATTATGAGCCCATGAAAATTCACGCAGCGAAAAGCACGTGTTGACCCCTGTAGTCTAATGAACTCATTCACTGCTAGGATAGCAAAGATTTCCTATGGAGCTTAAGATTTTTATATCATTTAAAGAAGTAATGGCTATATACTTGTCACAGGCAGTCTAGTGACGTTTATTCTCTCTTAAGGGACCCTCTTCATCCCAAGTACCTCACTCAGTTCATATCCAATGCAACCATGCTGGTCCCTTTTATTTAAATATTTTGCTCTCAAGGAGTCTCATGAAAGGGTGTTTATGATCTCTCGATGAACCTGGATTACTCAATTAAAAGCTAAATGCTGACTTTTGCAAACACACATTTCTGTCAAAACTTTCTCTTCACATTCTCATTCCTTTATCTGTCATGATGACCCTGAACCTATTTCTCACAATTCTAATAGCAAAACACTGGTGTCTGTCATTTCAACATTGCTACAGGGGGCCTGTTCTGCTCCTTTGTTAAGCAATCATGATCTTCCTGCTTTATTTGATTTCCTTTTCCTTATTTGCACTTCCCTATTGGCCTGTCAAAATAGGCAGGTGGACCCTAAGTGTTTATTTATTATCTAGAAATCCAAAGCGCTTCACTGGCTTTCACAGCAAGACATCATACATTAAAAACACACATGATGGTCCTAGCAAACGTAGTGGGTGGCAAACTGCAGCCAGCGATAGCCCTGTTTGAGCAGAGTGAGCTCATTTTTAAACGGCAAAAGAATTAACACTTTACAGCAAGGTTCCTTTCATTGAGCGCTCTTTTAGTCGTTCCAACGAATGCAGTGGGCGGTTGAGTCAGAGCCCTGTTTTCATTCGGTCAAGGAAGTCATTATATCCGTGCATGTGGGCAAAGGAAAGAAGTCTGTAAATAGACCGTTCAAAGGGGGTTATATCTCTGTTGATCCACCCAGAAGAATTGGGTTGAGCAATATGGTTTGCTTGTTTGCAGGATCGGTCCGGACCCACTCGGTCATAATTGAAGTAGCCAACAGGGATGGCAATATCTTTATACTTCTTGATACTTCTCTGGGCCACAGAGATGCCTGTCACATTTATTAGAAAAGAACAAGGTATTACATTTGTGACGTTTTACAGGCATCTTAGTTACAAGAGTATCAGGCAATGAGTTTGGTCTGGGGATACAGCTAGCCTCAGACTGGAACCAGGTTGCCTTCTAAGACACCGATGCTAAGGGGTATCTTGTGAGTTATTGGATGATGAGATGAGAGGTGCTTGGGTGTGGAAGTGGCTCAGCCACATGGAATATAGGTTGCAATTAGCAACACAAACATTTTTGGATTAAATTAATAAGTCAAAATGGTTTCATATCGCTTTAAAGGTGAACATGTTTTTTGCTTGTTTTGAGGATTGGAAAGCATCCCGCAGACCGAAGTTACATGTCAGGAATATGGCTGGTTTGATGTAATGTAGATAGATTAACCAGCCGAATATCAGTCGACGATGTTGAAACTCTTTGCGGACTCAAACATGTGACAGTTTCTTCAACAGAATAAGGCTTATTTTCATATCAAAACTTGGAAGGATGCATGCCATGAAGAAAAGAATGGTACATTAATGTCTTGGATAGCACTTTGCACTTTAGGCCGATTCATTGGCATTTGTTTGCTGTTTGAATTTGGTATAGTATGAATTAAGTTGATAGAGAATGAATGGTGAGGTTTGATTGAGTGGTTTTAGGTTTACAGGGTTATGCATTTGTATTCACAATTTATTAATCAAGGGTAATTATGTGTACAATTTAGATGAAATGTGTTTAGAAAAAGATGTAACACATTTATGAATAAATACCTTTGGGACTCAATCACATGTGTGTAATTGATCCTTACTATAAAATAAGTGTCAAATGCCAAGAGGGTGTGCTATTGTGTATTTGAAGTCACTTCAGAACAGTTGTGTACGAGTTCAAAATTAGATTATGCTGACTTTTTCAAACAACAACCAAATACTAGCAGTAAAAAGATCCATCCACTGAAACATCCGTCCATAAGCCACACCATATTTAAATGATGGACACTGTAACTCAGACAATGTATATTGTAGGGAGGCGGTTGCTGCCCTGTAGTTCAGATAAAACATGTTTGCATTGTGAGAAACCAGGAATGAGACTCTGACACAGAGGATTCATAGTAAAGGGGTTGGAAAATGCCTCACTATCCCTGATCTAAGAGGTATTTCCCTACCTCAACTAAAAATGAAGCCTCTGTCGGGTGTCAAGGTGTCCAAAGTAAAAATGTCCTCTGTCCGAAAGCCTATCCTAGCCCTCTTATTCTAACAACTACCTCTAAGGTGTTAAAAGTAGTGTCTCTAGTTCCAAAATTGCTCAAATGTTCAAGTTCAACAAAAGGTACAAATCCAACAAAAAGCTTCCACTTACATAGTATTCACAGTTCCTTGGAATGACTCCCTTCCCCATGTTTCTTTCCAGCAAAACAAAAGGTTCAAAAGAATAACTAAGTTCTTCATAATGTTCCAATTCACTCCAGGATAAATGACTCCCTTCACCAGGCTTACTATCACACTCAATACAGTTTGACTCCTAAGGTCATGTGTCTTCCATGCATTTCTTTTCACAACTTGGGTGTGGGTCCCAGACTCGCAAAGCACCGGATGTACTCTCCTGCCAGTTTACCTCATATAGATCCTTATACAACTTGGATGCCGGTTTCAGACACGCAAGGCACCTGGTATACTCTCATGCTAGGTTTTGTTATACACTTCTTGTGGGTGAAAATCTCAGATGTGCAGTTCGCCTGATATACTCTCCTGCCAGGACTTTAGGTTCCAGTTTATGTCTTTCACTTATGGCAAGGGGGCATGGGTTTTTCCCAGGCTACTTTGAAGCAATGTACTGTTACTATGAAGATGACAGTGATTCCAATGAGGACTACCGTCTTCCCCACTCTCGGCAACCAATTCACTCTTTTGAAGTCACTTTGCCTTACTTTTGGCATCACACTCTTCCATCTGGGTCCACCGACAACATATGCGTTCCCTCACTTCATTTGTATGTGTTCGGGGGGCTCGCCTCAGCCTCTGCTGGACTCGAGCAGCTTTCCCCAGTCAGTAGCACAGAGCGTTCTCGCTCCTTGCATTGGAACAAAGCCTGTCCTGGCTTCCCATTCCCCCGTGACCTCCTTCTTCGGTTGACGGGTTCCTGGACAACCAGCAATGCTTCACACGCAGCCAGTCTGGGCTCGCCTCTTCAGTCCTTCTTTCACCGGAAATGGTCTGCAGCTATGGCACTCAGTCCCATCTGCTTCTAGGTTTGCCTGACCAGTAAGGAGTGCTTCAGTTGGCTTGCTCTCTCACCAATACCACTCACCTGCCTTTGGGGTCCCCTTGTGAATAGGTGCACTGTCTGCTCTACCACACCAGCTACGACTTCAATCGTTTTCCAAGAGGCTGATTTAAACTCCTGCCTCCATGCTGGGAAGTGTTTTGGTCGAATCATGTTCTTCGCAAAACTAGACTGCACATTATGGTCATCCTCTGAGTCATGGCCTGCAAGTTCCCTCCACTTTAGACCTTAAAGAGCATTTGCTGCACATATATATGCCTGCAGAAGCTCACTGACTGTATCATCTGCCCTGAGATTTGTGCTATTGAGGCGACTACAAAGTTCACTTCCGTCTTTTTCTCAGTTTGCCCAAATAGAAAATGTTGGGCGTGACGCTGCACCACAACAAGGCTGTTTATGCCCATTGCTAGGCAACCGTAACCCACATCAATCAACAAGGTCTGCCATCAGGCGGAAGCGCCAGTCAACAGCAAAGGCCAGGAAAAGGCCCTGTTTGCCACGGGGCGCAACGGTCTACCTGGTGAATCAATTTTCTAACCCTCTCCACATCATTTCCCACATACTGGCCTAAGACTGCCCCAGCCTAACAATGTGCACTTGAGTCGTAACGCCCTAGGCAAGCGTACGTGAGTACCATAATTGTGAATGCGACTGTACTGTCTGTAAACTCTGAGTGGGTATACATTAGATACCCTGTCTGTCACCGTACTACCTTACTGCTAATATGCTATTGTACGCAGACCTTTGTTGTATTGCCGACTGTATTTGCCCTTCTATTCACGTGGCCTTAGAAAGATACAAGCTGATTTCTCTGTACTAGTAATCAGGCCTCTGAGGCATGTGCTTACCTTGATTATTGTTTTCCAGACAGAGATGCCACGAGAGTTAAGTTGTGCCCTTCAGTAATACTAGTATTCTAATCCACCAATATTTTTGCTGCTTGAAATGTGACATGCCTGCATATCTTGTCCTGCACTAACCGACAACCTCTAGTCTCGAATGTCCTGATTTTGCCACAGTCACTGTGATTTATAATCATGCATGCCTCAATGTTGTATAACACTGTCTTATTACATATTGCCCTGTATATTACAGTCTGTCTGTTAAGTGCCTATCCCACCACGCCTATAACTACTCCAACCATCCCCCACAAGCATAGGGATACACTCGCTATGGCCCTTCCCTGATCATCAATTGTGACATCAAACCCACCGTCTTCCTCCCTCCCTTGAATCTCACAGACAGAATCAAACCCACTTCTTCCTCCCTCCATTGAATTTAATGTACGCCACTCCCACCACTAAGGTACCACCTCTGTCCTTAGCCTTGAAAACCTACTCATTACCAACCACTGTATGCCCATGCCCAACTATAGCCAGAAATGCCAGGCTTGGCTCTAGACATGGCAATGTCTATAATCTCCCTTATGCCCCCGCTACCACTACCATTCCGTCACCTAGGCCTCGAAAGGCTTGAAAAAACAACCCAGAATTACTCACTAAAGCAAAAACAATCCAGAGCACCCTGAACCTACCTACTCACAGCAAGAGCCCGGTTACGATCCACGGAGCCCTGATCAATGTCAGATCATTGGTAGCCCATGCACTTGAGATTGCCAACCTTATAATCGAAAATAAACTGGATTTCCTAGCAATCACTGAGACCTGGCTACATGCCGCAGTAGACCCTTCCCTAAACATAGCCACACCTGACGACTACACAGTGATCAGATTGGACAGAGAATCCTCCAAAGGTGGCGGCATTGCCTTCATCACTAAAGCTTCACTAGGTCTGAGAACTGTCCCACAAAACCCCATTTCATCATGTGAATCACTGACTATCAAGCTTTCACTGACTGTATCACCCACATTAACTATTCACTTGATCTACAGACCCCGGGAATCCATAGGCTCCTTTAAAGAAGACATTAACACCTTTCTCTCAACTAATACTAAGCCGTTGTTGCAGCTCCTCATGCTAGGTGACTTCAACCGAGGCTTCAATGACCCTACAGACCAAGCAGCTCAAACTATGGCCAAATCACTATCAGAACTAGGCCTTACTCAGAGAGCCTTCTCACCCACACATGATAAAGGACGCACCCAAGATTGGGTAGCAGACCTTAATTGCGCTACCATAACCTCTATTGAACCACAATCATGGAATGATCACTTTCTTCTGACATTCAACCTACAAGATTGTAGCTTGCCCACCAAAGAGGTATCCTTAGCCCCGCCTATTCCTACCAGGAATAAGAAAAATATCACGCTAGACAATCTTAAACCTTTCCTCCAACCCTTGCTCAAACCTCCAGCTCCTCTCGCCGATCTGTCAGAGCTGGTGAACGCTTATAACCAAACCATTACCTCTGCCTTAGATGCTATTGCCCCTCTAATATTGCATACAGCAAACCTGGAGCACACTTGAACACCTGGTATACTCCTAAAATCAAAGATCTAAGAAACGATAAAAGGAAACTCGAATCCATCTGGAAAAAAAACCCTACAGCCAACAAAGACACCCTACTAAAAATTACAGCCACCTACAAAGAAGAAATTCTTCTAGCATAACATGAACCTACAATAACAGGATTGACAAAGCAAGTTCCAGTACTAGAGAACTTTTTAACATTTTAAGGGAACTTGAACCCCCCCTACATATAACTGCATTGAAGACCAAAAAGGGTGCACCAATATTCAAGACACACGAGCCAACATAATCACTATGCTCCAAAGTAAAATAGCTACCAACAAACTAAACCTACCCCCCCAAGGAAAAATGAGAATTCATGATTCTTCTAACCCTAAGCCTGACAAGTGCTTCAATTTCTCTCCTGTATCTCCCCAAGAAGTGCAAAAAATCATATCCTTACTTAAACCTTGCAATTGCCAAGGTGATACCTGTCCTGCCTCCATCATAAAAGAGGCAGCGAGTGTATTTGCCCCCTTTATCACTTCACTGATAAATGCCTCATTCCGCACAGGGTCTGTACCCACTAATCCGAAGAATGCATTGGTTTTGCTCCTTCTAAAAAAAACATCTCTTGACCCAAATATACCTACAAATTTCAGACCCATCACAACAGTCCCCTTCTTACTAAAGATAATTGACAAAGCTGCTTACAACCAATTAAAAAAATATCTAGATGCCAACAAACTACTCAGACTCCGCCAATCTGGCTTCAGGCCCCAACACGGAACCAAAACAGCCATGATTGACTTAAAGATACAGATTGATGACCTGAAAGATAAAGGTAAATCTGCCCTCTTGCTCCTGCTGGATTTGTCTGCCTCCTTTGATCTCGTTGATCATACCATTTTATGTAAGCACCTTTACACAATGGCACACTTTTCAACAGAAGCAACAGCATGGATCCACTCCTTTTTAAATAACTGATCCATGAGAGTCTTCTCTGCCACAGCCACAGCAGACCGTATCCCTATCTCCTGTGGAGTTCCACAAGGATCCTGTGTCTCGCCAACCATGTACAACGCATTTACCAAACCACTGTTTGGTGATCTGGATTCACTGGGTATCACCTACACTAATTATGCAGATGACATCCAGATCCTCATAGCCTTCACTGGCAACTACAACAAAGATCTCATCCTTATAAATAAAATATACCTCATCATTCAGGTCTGGATGTCCACACACGGCCTCGCCTGAATGATGAGAAGACAGAACTTCTCCTCCTAGCCGCTCCCATTAACATGAAAAAATGGAGTGACAAATATGGTTCCTTTTGTATTGATGGCAACAACATCAAAGTTGCCACGGAGGTAAAAACCTTAGGTTTGACTCCTCTTTGGATTGGCACAAACAGGTAAGTGCAACAGCCTCTGCTACAGCATAGACATGCAAACCCATTCGTTCCTGCAAACCATTTCTATATGTGAAAAGTTGTACGACCTTAGCCAGAGCCTTAGTATTATCCAAAATCGATTATTGCAAAGCGCTGTACCTAGGTGCTAGAAAATACATCATTAAAAAACTCCAGATCCTACAGAACAATGCTCTGAGAACTGCTCTTAGTATACTACGTAGACAACACATTTGGACCATCAGACGTGACAACAACTGGCTTTCCATCAAAGAGAGAATACAGCTTAAAACAGCTTCCCTCACTTACAAAAGCCTCAACAGGGCAGCCCCTCAATATTTAATGGAAAGATTCACCAAAAATCACCATGTCCGACTGAATAGGTCTTCCAATTCTAACTGTCTGCAAGTGCCCAGGTATAAATTCAAAAAAGCAGGTGGCTGTAGCTTCCCAGTTATGGCAGCGCAGCTCTGGAATTCCCTACATGCTATCTAAGAGCTGACCAATCCTTCTACAAATTTAGGAAAGATATGAAAAACTGGTTATCTAATGATACACCCTACAAGACACCTCTATAGTACATGTGGCCATTACATGTGTAATTGTATATTTCCATTAATGTAAATAATTCAAATACTGTACACTTTTCTATGCTTAGTGTAGATATTGTCATGTGATCTCCCTTAACCCATTGCTCCCTTGCTTATATTTCTGTATGCAACTAAGAAATTGCATGTTCTTGTAATGTACCCAGATACCTTCGGATGCTGTGCACAATATAAATGATAAACAAATACAAAATACAAATACAAATGGCAGCCCTCTTCTTTGTCCCAGTACATGTTACTCTACTATGTGGAAAATGTTTATAAGTTCTGTCAGAAGCTTTTGCGGGCAATTGTAGTGACTTATCACAATATGCCATACATGCATGGGGAATGGAGGGTGTATCCCTAAAAAGAAAGTGGGGATACCATGTCTTGTCCATTGTTGCCTGTCCATCCTCTTTAGGGTCGCCTCCCCCATGTGATCCTCCCTCGCATAGCCACCCCCCAGGGTGAGGGTCAGTTAGTGCCTGCCATGCCCTGGCCACATGAGTAGAGGCTGCTTCCACGAAAGAAGCAATGACATAATCAGATTGATCATAGCATTCACTTTTCCCAAAAATATAATGCTAATTACTTTTTACTTATTGACTCACTGTGTGGATTTGGAAAAAACTTTCAAAAAAGAATGCTTGCCATTGCCCATTCAAACTGGAAGTTTTGGGGAACATTTGTTAAACAGTTAAAACGTTGTTAAGAAAAGAAAAAAATCAGGGGACTTATGTGCCATGTTAGCCTTGTGACAAGGAACCTCGGCAGAACCGGTGTTAGCAGATCTGGTTTGTTTCTGGGACACCTCGGGGCCTGCTGGTACATTAGCCTCGAAAAGGGGAGCCTTGGCAGAGCCGGTACAAGAAGCCCCTTCAGCAGGATTGGTTCCACCACCAGTCTATGTGTGGCGAAGCTTGGAGGCACACCCAAATGCCAGGGCCCTTGCAGTGGACCCCTCAATCTTGCCAGTATTAGAAACAGGTGAACCTCAGGGGTAACCTAGTACGTTTAGTCAACTTGATAGGGACCTCAAGCCGAGACTCGGTAAACTTAGTTCTAAGAGTGGAAACCTCAGGCTGACCCCGGTGAAAAAGGCACCAGAAGAACTGGGCCCAACTTTAGCCGCCAAGGGGGGGAACCTCAGATGAAGATCCAGTCTTGGCAGCCCCCTTGCAGGGGTCCTAAGAGGATGCTCCGGTGTGCCTGTTAGATCCCTTACAGGACACCTCAGGGATATCCCTGGTAATAGAGCCACTTGAGCCCCTCCTGGACCCAGAAGACCCCGGCAAGGAGTCCCGCAGCTGGAGTACCCTAAAAAGGAATTCACTTACGGCCGTCTCATTTTTTCTTCAATAAAGAGCTGTATGTGAGGCGGAGGAATGCGTTGAAACACTTCCTCCCACCTGACAAGCCAATGTTGGAGTGCCTGGACAGAGAGGGAGTCGCAGTAGAAGCACGCGTCCCAACTGTGTTCCGGGCCTAGGCACTCCAGGCAAAGAGAGTGGGGACCGCCCTGGTGACTCAATGTTCCAAGGATGAACAGAACACGAATCCCAGACACTCCGGCATAGACGGAAGAGATGACCATGGAACCAGAGCAGGAATGAAGGACAAGGGTAGAAAAAGAAAAATATTCCCTGTGATGCTGGTGCGTCTGACCCCGACCTCACGGAGAAATGAACTGAAGGACAATGCATGTAGTGGAGCACATGAAGGCAGATCTGCGATCATGCACTGTAGCTGCGTAAAAATAAAAAACTGACCAAAAAGTACTTTTTTTTTGCTTTTAAAAAGTGCTCCGGTCCCGTCCCGATGGACGGAATGTCCCACAAGTATGGAGGAAAGGGGATGGAACATAGGAGTAATCATGTTTATAGGTGTTCCAGGGAAGTCAGGGTCAAGTTTCAAGGCACCTCATTGTTTTAAGGCATTCACATGTATGGGAAAGGTGGGACTGTCGCTAGAGTGCTGATTCTTAAATTGACAGTTGTACGGTTAGCCTTTTAGCCAGCAAGCAATTCTCCAGTGATTTTTCCTTGCCTTGCGTTCCTTTGTTTGTCTGATTGTGTTTCCTGTTTCTGGTAGTTTTGTTTAATTTCTGTGTTTTCAATTTTCTTCCCTTATTTACTTTGTGGTAGTATTCATTTGTTGATTTTTAACTAGATGATGAAGACTGCAGAACAAAGAGCAGGAGGTGCAGGTGATAATGGTGGTGTGATACAGTGAGGACAGAAGCAGCAGTGACACGCCCAGCAACAAAATACATTGAGGCAGTGATCATGTATGGTGAATATGAAGACATGGTCGAGAGGAGGACTGAGCCCTTTGTGACAAAGTGTTATAATCTGCCAAAACACCATCATGTAACATGTTGGAAGCCCTACCAAGTACCACACGTCCATCCACTGTGTGAGGCAGAGAGTCCAAAAAGTGTTTTGGTAGGACATTTGCTGCATCACGGCATGCTAGCATTCAAGGACAAAGTATGAACACCACCATCCTCACCCAACATTTGGTGGAAAAGTTTTGGGAACTGGAAGATGAACACTTCCAGTGGAAGAGCTGCTACATGTAAAACTAACTTGTGGGCCAACAACAAAGTTTACCGACAGCAGCTGTGCCAAACGCACAATTGGTGGTGCATACAAAGTTGGTGGATAAAACAGTTAGCATGTCTCTGGCAGAGAAGCCAGCAGCAGCAATGTTGGTGGTGGCAGCAGTCCAACTCACCTGTTCAGGGGCATCCCAAAGTTCCTCCTCCACTCCACCTGCATGAAATGAGATGCAGCTGCAGAAGAGTCCCGAGAAGGCATTGCTACGATGCATTCATTGTAGTGGTTGGATGTTAGGAGCTGCACCATGCGCAATGCCACTAAATTTTGACCATTAAACTCAAAGCTGCATTTGGGCTCGTTGGTTGATTTTGGTGAAGATTGGTTCCATTTTTGGAGAAAGTCTTGGGAGAACTAAGATTTTCTTTTGAAAGATCTACAGTGTTTTTTGGTTTTAAGAGTCCCCTAATTAAAAAAAAAACATGTTTTTTGTGTTCCCCTTCTATCCATAAATTTTATTTCCGAGCCGATAAACCTTGTCAACATACAGAACATTTGTGAATACTTTTCACGTGGGTTTTTAATGTGTGTCAAATATCTAATAATTCACATTCATTTTTCACACTGACGTGTACGTACCAGTGATGTCACTGATGATGCGATGCTATCAGTGATGTCATCTTTAAGGTCATCTGTGTCCTCATGTTCTTCGCAACAGGGGGCTCGAAGATAAGGTGACTAACTCAAAGTGACTAACTCAAATAACCATAAAAACTCTGTATTTAGTGTTCACAGTCACTATAAATGAACCACTCTTGTCCTAAACAATTATACATCCATCTGAGTTGCCAATTAATTCCTGCTTGGAAGGGGTGGACAGGTTCACTGGTGCAGACAGTGCCCGCAATTCATTGATATGATAAGCCCCTACTAAATGCAATGTACACATCCAGATATACACAGTCTGCTAAATGATTCTCACTGGGCCTACAACACCTAGACTCTGCATGCCATTGTGGAAGCCATCTAGAGCTCTGATTGGCTGCCACAGGTAGGTCTGCTGCTCTGCCTACCCTATTCAGGTAACATTATCCCCATAAATAATGCCGCCATACATATAGTCACTGGGAAACAGCATAGGTGACATTATTTATGGGGACAATATATGGTGTAAATGGGAGCAGGGGTTGCGGGGGTGTCCCCCACCCACTCCATTAAAAAAAAGTTGGCAGTTGCGTGACTGTCCTCCGCAGGTTCCATGTGATAATGTTGCTGCATGGCGACATTTCTCCGGGGATATTATCACATGGACTGTCTCTCCTAACGGGCCAAAAGAATCAAAGGCCTGATCCCTGTTTGGGCCTGGTGGAGCCAGACAGATCTTTGGACCAGAACCCCTGCTCAAGCCAGGACTTCAAGCTCACCCGTTGCCTAACTTCTGCATCCACGCATAGGGCTCCTTTCACCCATTGACTATCCTTTCATTGCAGAGCATCTGTTAGCTTAGACGACCAAAGGACATTGCTGTTTTTGGCCTGTTAACTGTATATTGGTTACCTATAGCCCCATTCTAGCCAAAATAAGAACTTACACTTGCTACTTCACAGCTAACCATACCCATTACCTTTCCACTCACACACTCACCCACTTTCTCTTGGGCTCCTCCCTTTCAACATTGTCTTCAGTTGCCTATTTCTTCTACCCTTCATCATGCATCTTGACTTTGCCCCATTCCTCCTCCTCTTTATACCTTGATCTGAGAAATAAACCTTCCCTGGTGTCTTTGTATAAAGCTCTTAAAACTCTTCTGTTTCAATGACTGTTCCCTCTCAATTTGCTGCTAAAGAGACCTAACTGCTCGATCAAGGATTGCGCACAAGTGCAGTGTATTCTGCCGAGCCGCACATTACAAATAAAACAGAGATACAATAATAAATAAATAAGTCTTCCTAAATCACTGACCACTTAAAATCCTCCCTCTTTTCCTCTTGCTGTTCTGGCTCTCTCTCCCCCTCTCCGTCCCCTCCCAGTCCTCTCCACTTTTGATTCCCTGATCTGACCATCTCCTTGATTCACCTCCTACATTCCTCCAGACATCCATTTTGTCATGATGGGGGACGTTGACCTCCCCACGCCCTCTGCAGCCACCTGCCTTGAATTTAAATCCCTGCTAAAAGACCACTCCCTACACAACCAGCCTATGCCCTTGTTTGGGAACTCTCTTAACCTTGTCATTTTCTCTAATTCAGTCTCCTTCTCAAAACTCTTGATTGACCCGTCTCCCATGAATCACTCCATTTTTAACTTCAATATCTCACCCCGCCCCTCCTTCTGCTCCTCATCTGACTAAGAGGAAATACAGGCAGGACTCTCTTGATGGTTCCCTTTCCCCTATTCATGCTTCTTCCATTGACTCTGTTTTCTCTGACTTTCACTTTGAATGTTTTACTTCATTTGAGCAACACTATACTGCTCAAACAATCACAGCTTCCTTTCCCTATCCTCAGCCTTGGGTCACCTCTGAAATGCGGATATACATGATCATTACATTGCTGAAAATGTCGAATTCTAAAATTACAGATTTGAAATTTACAGCACACATTAATCACGCACATTTCCCCCAGCACCTATCCCCCTACCCTTTACCCCCTACCCCTAAATCTTACCTGCATGGGCACACTTACCTTGTGTCCACGCCCGCAGCGCTTTCCCTGTGATGTGAATTCCTCGTTCCCCATTGTGGGGCGAAACATCCACCGAAGGGTCACTATTGTTTTTTTGTTAACCTTCATTTTCCCCTGCTTTCCTTTTCATGGAAGCAGGGGACTGCCTGCAACTCCTGAATTCCCATAATATCAATCAAGGGGATCCCCCACTCCTCTTATTCAAAATTTTGGTAATTGTTTATTTTTTATAATCCTGAATGCGCTTAAAATGCACATTCAGCATTTATTTCTCGAATTGTCCGGCCGATTCGTGGAATTCAGCCCCTTAAAACAAACATGTGCTTTGACCTATGATGCAGGTGCAAACAACAGTGATTTACCCTACTCCACGCCTGTAAAAATTCCCTTGCTTTCCTAACTTCTGCACTGTATTGTCAAATCCTCTGACCTCACAAACCTAAAATCCTCCGTTTGCAAACACCCCTGCAAACTTTCATCTACCCTCCAATCTTTGCTTACACTTCCCAAGACACTATCCATTGCCCCCTACCTTTCTGCTGCTGGATTTGCTCACTACTTTTCCTCTAAAATCTCTAAAATTCATCACACTCTGAAAGTCTGCATATCTCTCCCTCCCAAACCCTTCTTTTGTCCATCACCTCTCCCCCTTAACTCTTCCCTCTTGACTAGTTGTACCCTTCCTCTCCTTATGAATTAGCACCCATCTTTCACAGTGCCAACCCATTTTGCGCTCCTGTTTATCCTGTTGTTCCTCAAATGGTCAAAGGCTTAGTCTCAATCACACACCCCTATCGCTCAGAGCTCTTTAATCTCTCTCTGTCAGCCTGACTCTTTCCTGCCTCCTTCAAATCTGCAACAATTTTACCCCTTTTGAAGCAATCCTCTGTATACCCAAACATCGGAGCAAACTATTGTCCAGTTTCTCTCCTTCCCCATTTTTCAAAAGCCCTTGAGCAAGTGGTCTTTGACTGGAACATTAAGTAATTTAAGGATAATGGCCTTTCAGACCCCCTTCAATCTTGCTTTTGTAGTATATATTCCACTGTAACGGCACTCATGCATGTCTGCAACATTCTCTCTAAGGTACACTCCTCCAAACTCTCTTCCATACTCTTCCTTTTGGACCTGGCTGCTACTTTTGACACTGTCAACCACTCCTCGTTCCTCATTCCACAGGACCTTGGGTTTCACATATTTGCTGTCCGACCTAGAAGGTTGATCCTTTAAAATCTCTTGGAACTTGCAAACCTCTGACCCCAGCCACTCTCCCTGTCAGTGTACCCCAGGAATCAATCCTTGGTCTTCTACTCTTCACCCTCTATGCCTATGCCCTAGGAAAATACATCTCATACTTTGGCTTTCCCTATCACCTTTTGCTGATCACACTCAAATATGTGTCCCCTTTCCCTCCTTCACTCCAGCAATCTCTGAACAGATTACAAGTGGTCTCACTTCAATTTGTCACTATACGGCTCTCAGCTGACTCGTGCTTAACTCCTGATAAACAGAAGTCAACATTCTCCTAGCTTCTAATGCCATTCCTCCCCTCCCTTCTCCAATCCCTCCCACCTGGATTCTTGCTCCCTCACCCAACGCTCACAATCTTTGGGTCCTCTTTGATAGAAATCTATGACTACCTCTGCTGCACGTATTAACCACTTCAGCATTCAGAAAATGTGTCCTTTTCTTACTAACTACTATATAAGAACTCTTATCCCCACATTTGTGCTAAGCAAACTTGCTTACTGCTCGTGCCTACTCCTTGGCCTTCCTCTCTACTCCATCCTCCCTCTAGACTTGGGCCTCATTACACGGATGGCGGTTGACCAAGGTGCAATTAGCACCTTGGTCCATGCTGGTAAAATACTGGCACCGCTTTGGTGGAAAGGGGAATTACCGCCCTATTCCAAGGTTGGTGGGGCGGTAATTCCCCCTTCCCCCATTGCCCTTCCCCATTCCCATTTTTACCCCATAGGGCATAATGGGAATGGGGAAGGTGCTAATTACGGCACTGCAAATTGCGGTACCGTTATTAGCTCCCTGGTCCCTTTGCGGGTTGGTTTTTAACGCCTGCAAAAAGCAGTAAGTAAACCGGTAAACCCTTACCGCCTACCGTGTAATGAGGCCAAAAGTCTTTTCTATCCACACTCTCTACCACATACCCAGATCCTCCCCCACTTCTTACTACCAACAACATGCTGGTTGTCTCTCCATGCATGACCAAACTCATCAAATTCCTTCTCCTAGTTATCAATGGTCTTGCTCCTCAGTACCTGTCTGAGTGTATCTCAGTTTAATCACCATCTCATTCACTTTGATCCTCTTCTGCACTCAACCTCACCGTCATATACCCTCCCTGTGCCTTCTTTTGCATCTGCTATTTCTCTCTACTCACCCCACTCCTCTGGAACCTACTGCCCATTACAATCAAAGGCAACCCAACTGTAGATCTCTTCAAAGCATAGCTTAAACTTCATTTACTTTCTAAAGAGGGAGCTCCCAATGCCCTCTACTCCATCCTCCTTACCTGACCCCACCACCACCAGCAATGCTTAATAAAGTAACTTTGCATATTCAAATAGTAGTCATGTTAGTTTGAAGCGCTTTCCCTCTAAGGTTAATATTACATTTGTAAGTCACTTGTTTTATAATATATATGTTGTTTCTGTTTGTTTGGTCCCTGGTACACTACCCATTGTTTACACCCTCATAAACTGCCACACTTCTTGTTCTCATCTTTGTGCTTTTACGCTTTGTGGGAATCCCTCCACCATCTGTAAATGTGGTAGTGTACGTCATTTCTGATCGAATTGACATCCCTGCTCTTCAAATAAATACAAATACAAGAAATACATTACATGAAAATTAACTTTAGCCACTATCGTGCTGAGGCAGATCGGAATTGATAACTCAATTTGCACTAGAGAATCATTTAAGTTCATCTCCGAGATTTTAGATGACATGTTTCATAACAATTCAAAGATATCCATTAGAGTCTTGAATGTAGTCAAGTGATTACTTGCATCACATCAAAGTACGTAAGGATGTAAATAGATAAACATATGCAGCAGGAGCTTCGCTTAAAAAGTTTTTTTTATCCCAAAATGAATTATGGGCAATCACTTTCAGCAGAAACCAACCACCATTTTAATGTGCGCTTAATTAAAGCAGAAATATATTTTCCATAAGAAATAGCCCTTTAATGTGCATGTATTGTTTTTTAGGGAGCTGGAGCGAACATTGAGCAAGCATTCAATTTTACTCAGGCTACATTATGTATTAACAATTTACTGAAAGATGGTACTCCAGCAAGGAAATAGAAGAGAGAGGGAGAGAGTACGGCCAGCTGGCTGGACACAATTTTTTCACTCCGCTTGATTTCATTTCATTTTAGCACGCTCAGGTGCATGGCGGGTGACTGCACGCCCTATCAGTGTAAAAAGAGTATTTTACTTGTATGCTTTTAAAACTTTCAATTGTTATCCTTGTATTGCCGCTTGCCAGCTGGAAGTTGCCTGGCGTCCGCGTGCAGACACGCTAGCGTCATCGAAGTGGGAGGGCTTTGGCTATCGTGATACCATGTGTATACCTAAGGGTGACATTATCCGGAGGTGCAGCGGATGGGCGCATCGGGTGAGGGCCTTCCGCGCCGAAGTCATGCCAAAGTCCAGCCCATCTGTGTTTGTCCGTAGGCAGGCCGGGCAATGGGAGTCTGCATCTGGTAAGACTGGTTTTACATATTCGGTCCTTAGCAGATCAAGGGCAAATCTTGTTGGCCTGGCCGCAGCTGCTACTATTTTTCCCCTTAACTTTGACACTTCATATGTGCATGACACAGCTTTGATTAATGGCACAAATCGCAATGTGAACTGCTTTATAGTCAATGCACGTTCTCTTGTGTGTGCATGCCCAAAACTGTAAAAATCTCCTTGAAGACCATCATACGGATCTTGTGTTTATTTCCAAAACCTGGGTTCCGGCCTCCTCGAAGCCCTCAGTGATCCAAATCGTACCTCCTAATGACGAGCTGGTGCGCTACGATCGCAACTCGCCTTGCCCGGGGGCAAGGGTCACTGTAATTTTTAATAGCGACTTTAAGGTTGCTCCTATTCAATTTAATCACTCCTTAAATATGGATGGGATTCTTATTCCACTCTCTGCTGCCAGCACTTTATTTGCTCTTCTGATATACCGCCCCATGGAGTATGACCGTGAATTCTGCAATTAATCCCCTGCCCTCGTGGCTATGCCACGTCAGAAATATTTTAAACTAATCATTTTGGGGGACTTTAATCTTCCAATGAATAAATCCAGCTACCACCTGGCCAGTCAATTCTTGGCTACATTGTTGGACCTGGGTTTTTCCCAATTGGTTACTTACCCTACGCATCAGTTGGGCAACACGCTTGATTTTGTTTTTGCCCCTCTAGCATCTTTGTCTATTTTTCCTGTGTTTCCTATTATTTGGCCAGATCATATGATGGTTCCTTTCTCTACAAAGGTTGAGACTTCCCTCCCCCCTCGTACCCGGCAGTTCTTTATGAAGCGCTGTTAGCATTCCTTTTCTTCCCAGAATCTCAGTCATCTGATTCTGAATGGCTGCACCAATACCGCCGATGTTGCATTGCCAATAGTCTCTCAGATGCTGAAATCAGTAGCTGATACCCTTGCACCCCCTAAACGCTGTCTTGTGAAGTCTTGTCGGTCAGAGCCCTGGTTCACGGCAGAACATAGAGCTCTTAAACTTCACCATAGACGGGCTGAAAGAAAATGGAGAAAGGCTTATTTGCCGTCTGACACAGTCCTTTACTGTCTTGCTACTGGTAAATATCAAAACGCAATTTTGGTGGCTAAAAAACTATTCTTTAGCACCAAGACTGAACGTGCTATCAATCAACTCAAAGACCTATTTGAGGAGTTCAATCTCTAACTGTGCAATCTAAATTCCAGTCTACTACTCCTTCTTCACAGAAAATCTGTGACTCCCTCTCATCATTTTTTGATGATTAAATAGCTAAAATTCGTAATGCCATCCCTACGACTTGCCCTCAGGCTGTCCAGCCTGGGTCATCACTCGGTTTACCTCTCAACCAGGATACAGCTACTGCTCATTGATCCTCCTTTCTGGTCTTTTCATACCAGGACATCCTGGCCGCTATAAATAGTTTAGAATCGATGTCGCCTAGCAACCCGATCCCGCTTTTAACCTTGAAAAATGTTTCAGATGCGATTGCCCCGTGGCTAGCAAAGGCTGTTAATGACTCCTTTTCTTCCAGGTTGATTCCTGACAATCTCAAACATGCCCTCAAAATTCCCTTGCTTAAAAAGCCAGGTCTGGGCCTGTTGGTCCTCTCTGATTTTCGTCCTATTTCTCTGCTTCCTTTCCTAATGAAATTACTTGAGTCTTTGGTTTCCCCGCTTCGTAGTACTTTCTTGCAATCTTCTGGTTTCTTTGATCCTGTTCAATCAGGCTTTTGCCGTGGCTGAGGCACTGAATCAGTTCTGGTATCAGTTGTTGATGATCTTGCACAGCTGGTTGATCAGCGTGGGATGGGTACCCTGATCCTGTTGGATCTGTCAGAGGTATTTGACACCATGGACCACCCTACTCTGATCGCCCGTCTCTCCTCTGCGGGCCTCTCTGGTCAAGTCCTAGACTGGTTTTCTTCCTTCTTGGCGGGACGCTCACAATCTGTGTCTCTGCCACCCTTTCTTTCTCCTCCTGCCCCACTGCTGTATGGAGCCCCCTGCGGTTCCTCACTTTCTCCCAACCTGATCAACATTTATATTCAACCACTTCTTAGTATAATCCATGCACACGGCTTCTTGTGCTACTACTACCCCGACGATAAGCAAATTATTGTGCGACTTGATCTTACTCAGCCACAGATGGCTGGTTGATTGAGGAGTTACCTGAAAGCAGTCAGTGATTGGATGACCATGAATGAGGTGTTGGTAGTTTTCTGGACCCCAGAGTTCTGGCCTGAGTGCCTCTGCCCTTTTCCTTTACCTGTTTCATCGATGAAGGATATAGGTGTTAAAATCACAGCATCACTGTCTATGGCCGAACAGATGTCATTGACCTGTCAGAAGGGACATTTTAAATTGAGGACCTTATGGAAAGTCCTTCCCTATATTCCATCTAAATTCCATGCTCTGGTGGTCTCATCTTTGGTAATTAGTGGTATTGATTACTGCAAAGGGCTGTATTTGGCTCTTCCACGATATTTGCTACACCATCTGCAACTGCTGCAGAACATAGCAGCAAGAGCGGTGCTCCACCCGCCTTATGGTGTTCATATGATCCTGCTTCTTCGCCAGCTTCACTGGCCTCGAGTTGAACAACGCGTTAGGTTCAAGTCTCTGTGCTTGGTTCACAGAGCCTATTATAAAAAGGGGCAGAATACCTTCAAGCTATGTTCTGCACAGACAAGCCTTGTAGATCACTTCGCTCTCAATCTTCGAATACTGTTCAGCTTCCGAGGATTAGACTCTGTCGGGTTGGAGGCAGTGCTTTTTCAGTGGCTGCGGCAAGGGTATGGAATTCTCTTCCTCTCTGGCTGCATTCCCTTAAGGTACATCTTCCCTTTCAGCGGGCCTTGAAGACTTTTCTTTCCTAGCATCTGATCCATTTGTCTGCTCATTGACTTCTGCGGTTATAGCGCCATGATGCCTTTGGGCGAACGATGCGCTTTACAAGTACAGATAGGATAAGAGTGAAAGAGAGGAAGGGAGTGAGAGAGAGAAGTGTCTGTGTGGAGGGTGGGCGCACATGCAATTCAATGGATGAATAGTGATAGCAGGAGGCTTAGAAGTCTGCTTTGGTTGGAAGCGCATGGATGAGGGATGGGGGGTGGCAGGAGACACAGTGAGCTAAAACGTGTTTGTAGACCCTCCCGACTGGGAACCTGCACATACAACAGGTGATTTGGCCATGTTCGTTCTCAGTAGAGGGGCTCCCAGCCCTTTGTATAAATGTTCAGAAGTCTCTGCTTTGCTTGGATCCTGAAGCAGTAAGTATCATTTCTCAAGTTTAATGAAATGAGAGTAAGGGAAGATCAAAATTACATATTTACATATAAGATATGCCCATATTTTAATGCAAAGCTACAACATTATAATGTTGTGTATGGCTTCTTAGCAACAATTTCCCTTCCCAAATGCTGTATCCTCCTGCTGTGATGCTATGACAGATGATTATGAAAGTCATTATCAACTGCTATGACATCACAGGAGAGGAATATAGCATTTTCTCAGACAGTTATTATGTTTTGCTTTCTGTGTGTGTGGGGCGAGGAGGCAATTAGGAGCCTCGGTACATGTTTGGGAGCATTAAATGTTGAAATGGTGCCAAACCTGTTTACTAATTTCTTCACTCACAGTCACTGTGAATACATCTGATTATGAGTGGCAGAATGGCAGTGTTCACACCCATTCCTGAAGTAGAATATGGAGGCTTCACTGCAGCTGTGATCGCCCTCACGGACAATTTGCCATTTTTTGGAGATAAAGTGGAGGGAAATCCTTCAAAAAGTGCTGGAGACATTTCTCCCACTTTACTCCCAAGCACAAAATGTTGTCTTGTGGCAAATTGGCAGTAAATAGGTGGTAATGGAATGGACCAATTTATCACAATTGTGTCCTGCAATGCCAAACTCGTAAAGAAGCTCTTCATATTTGTTACTTGTATTTAGTCACTCATGCCTCTGCTCTACATTCACTGAAATGCTGTTTCACAAGGGACGGCATCGGGGTTGAAAAAGGGGCAGAGGGGCATGCACAACCTAACATTTTAGACCAGTAGTCTTCAACGACAAGGTGCTTTGCACCTTGCGGTTACAAGCGACATCATGGAAAACTCAAGCTTCATTCACGTTGGCTTTCATATATGAAGTCATTGGTGGAATATATCCCCTAAATTACCCATTTATAATTCTATATGTTTGTTTCAGATGGTCAAGAACAGTAAAGCAAAAAGTTAGAAGGATTACAACATTTGAAGTGATCTCCCAGGCTCACCCCACAAGGGCATCCAACATGGCGATCTTTACTTCAGAATGCCCAAAAAGATTTTGCAGAGCACTCTTTCGCTACAAAATACACAGAAAAGATGCCTGCATTAATGGATATCCAGGTACAGGCATGCAAAATGAAGCAACATAGGGGACATTAGACTGAGAGGATGCTTTTCAAACAGGATCCCTGAAAATCACATTAAAAATACCTTTTATGCAACACAATTTAAATGCAAAAAATATTGCAAAAAGACATTCAGCAACGATAGAAGAGCCAATATGATTGTACAAGACCACAATACAATTTGGTTTCATTACCAAACCATATGAGACACGTATAACAAACAAGCAGCTTCAAGGTGCTCCACATAAAACAAGCAGCACAAATAATACAAAATAAATGAATACACTGTACAGAGGCATTCATCCTAAACCAGCCATCCCTTCTTTTGTTTTGCGTAAGTCACCCCGAGTGGGAAGGGTGTGCCCAGACGTGGATCCCGTGTCTGCTGGGCTTAGAGTCCCAAGATGCTTCTCACTGATGAGGTCCAACAAGGCCGAAACTTGTTTGGGGATGCTTGTGGTCTCGTGCAGAAGGGATGTTACCAAGCAAATTGGGCTGGACTGCCCCTTTTGGGGTCGGATGAAGCCTGATTTGCATATGGTATTCCCCCTTTGTAATAACTCCGCAGGTGAAGAACAATGGTCTGCAGGAGTTCCCAGAGCAATGCCAGAGGTTAGGATTCATTCCAAACCTTCCAGCCATTACCTCTTTTGTTTTGCGTAAGTCACCCTGAGTGGGAAGGGTATGCCCCGACGTGGGTCCCATGTCTGCTGGGCCAAGAGACCAAATCTACTCCTCACTGATGAGGCCCAACAAGGCCGAAACTTGTTTGGGGATGCCCGTGGTCTCGTGCAGAAGGGATGTTACCAAGCAGTTTGGGCTGGACTGCCCCTTTTAGGGTCGGATGAAGCCTGATTTGCATATGGTATTCCCCCTTTGTAATAACTCCGCAGGTGACGAACAATGGTCTGCAGGAGTGCCCAGAGCAATGCCAGAGGTTAGGATTCATTCCAAACCTTCCAGCCAACACCTCTTTTGTTTTGCGTAAGTCACC
Organism: Ambystoma mexicanum; assembly: GCF_040938575.1. NCBI lineage: Eukaryota > Metazoa > Chordata > Amphibia > Caudata > Ambystomatidae > Ambystoma > Ambystoma mexicanum. The sequence goes on along the minus strand of NC_090934.1, from coordinate 568,366,230 downwards.
CTGAGTGGGAAGGGTATGCCCCGACGTGGGTCCCATGCCTGCTGGGCCAAGAGACCCAATCTACTCCTCACTGATGAGGCCCAACAAGGCTGAAACATGTTTGGGGATGCTTGTAGTCTCATGCAGAAGGGATGTGACCAAGCAGTTTGGGCTGGACTACCCCTTTTGGGGTGGGACCAAACCTGATTTGCATATGGTCTTTCCCCTTTTGTAATGTCTTGGCAGGCAAAGAACGATGGTCTGGAGAGTTGCCCTGAGCAATGTCAGAGGTTAGGATTAATTCCACACCTTCCAGCCATCACTTCTTTTGTTTTGCGTAAGTCACCCTGAGTGGGTCCCGTGTCTGAAGAGCCTAGATACCCCATCTACTCCTCACTGATGAGGCCCAACAAGGGTGAAACATGTTTGGGGATGCTTGCAGTCCTATGCAGAAGGGATATGACCACGCAGTTTGGGCAGTACTGAGCCTTTTGGGGTGGGACCAAGCCTGATTTGCATAAGGTATTTCCCCTATTGTAATGCCTCGGCAGGTGAAGAACGATGGTCTAGAGCGTTGCACAGAGCCGTACGAGAGGTTAGGATTAATTTCAAACCTTCCAGTCATCAGCTCTGTTGTTTTGCGTATACTGCACAGAAAGCATTTGTATTAATCAAATATCATGGGTTGCTAACCATGGTCAGAGAGGTAAGGCTTTGGGTGTTTGACAAGCAAGACCTGAGTAGATTGACGGCATATTGATACTGGTAGTTAGTGCCATACTGTCACTCTCCCCAACTGAAGGAAAATCCCACTCTGTTTTTCCTTTTCCACCGATAGTTACACTCCTGGCTGCTTCAGAGCAAAGAGCTTGTGTGTGGACTGTAAAGCACGACTTTATCTGACAAATATTCTGAAACTGGAAGCACGAAAACCTTCCAATGTAACCACTTTTAATTTGAAATGTTGGTGAATTGCAAACCAAATAAGCTTGCCTCTCACGGTTTCAGATAGTATCTTCATCATAGACCCCAAATCACTCTTATACCATGATTCTCGACCATCTATAATGTGTCTGATAATATATTTGTAATCCCACTGTATAAACTGTTTCAATACAACAGCCAGGAAGGAGCCTGCTCCAGGATAATCATCTCCCAATGAGCAGGGCTTCACAGGTGAAGAGTTTTTAGAAATTCGGCCAACTTAATAATGAAGATCCTTCGCAGCAGTTTCAAAAGAAAGAGAGTGATCGTACAGGACACCAAAGTTGTGAACCGCATTGACTGGTGTATGGTCAGAACTAAGATGACTGGGCCATGGAATGTTCAGGAGAGCGGAAGTGGATCCGCAGGCACCTAGCTTTGACCGACTTTAGGGAAAAGCCAGCTGTCCACCATGATTGTCCGGAGCGCAACAAAACAACCAACATCCTTGTACTTACTCTCAGGGGCCAAGTCTAATTTTATGGGAAGTGGCATTGACATGCATTTGAAAACCCATTGATCAAATCCTGACAGTGGCCGCAGGCTGACATTAAAGAGAAATGGAGAGAGTACTTAGCACTCTGGGACCCCGCAAAAGATTGCGGTCCCTAAAGACCACTGCTCTCCAAGCCTAACTTGATGAACGCTGCTTGCCAGGAAAAAAAAGATTCAGCTCAGTGTTTGTCTAGTCTATCTAAACAAATGTACAAGAAGATTGGGAAGGGTTGTTTGGTCTTATGGTGTCAACTGCTACCCTTAGATTGAGCAAGATAAATGCTGCCAACTTTCCTCCATCCATTTTCATACAAAGGTTTTCCCAACTGTCTACGGTGGCCATTTCACTCTATCCCCCTGGAGACAAGCTTTATTGCATATTGTGAAATAAGTCATGGGTCTATATGTGCTCTTGGATTGGAGGTAGAGAGTTCAGATCTTCCCCAAGAGGCAGTCAATCACCGGAAGCTGGGAGAAAGCATGACCCTTTTTTGGCTGATTGCAGTGAAGCCTTTTCATAATACTGGTCTATTTACCCTGCACCTGCAAGAGGGGGCATAAATATTAGTGTCCATTGATTTATTGAGTGATAAGCCCCTCTGGCAGAATGGGGACGGAATAGTTAACATGTCTAATCCTAACAGAGGTGGACTAGTCAACTGCTTGCCTAACGTAAGTGATGCCTTTGTGTGGTGCCATTCAGAACCAATCTAATAAAACAGTTTATGAGCTTTCCTTGGAGTTAAAACCTTGGCAGACCGTATAGTGTGCCATTGATGCTGCCTTATCAGCAAGGGAAGAGTAGGCTAGCTAGCAGCATTCCAGAATCATCATTTTCTGATTGTCACAGCTGAGCCTGGAGCTGCAAAGATGAATCATGGCTTCCATAGCTAATTTATGTCTACAAACACCACTGAAAAGGTAGGAACTAAAGGCTGTGTTTTGGCAGAAATAAAGAGATGATAAATGAGTATTCATGTCAAGACCTGAATGGTTTTAAACAGTGTGAGTGATGTAAAATATTATAAAATTAGACAGGACACAGAGAATTAAAGTTATGTGTGTAATGTTATTGAACAGGGGCCGGATGAGGGAGTTTAAGAAATGAATTAGAAAATGAACAGTTCAATGGAATGGGTAATACATATACACCCAAAGAGAGGAACAGCAGCAACCCTCTTCCCGTATGGTATCAGGTCCTAAATACTCGGAGAACAAGAAAAACTCACATGGACTTATCCAAGAGAAATCAGAAGACGCAAGACAACCTAAAGGGCCCTGGAAGTGGCTAATGTCAAACTGGAATAAAATTACCGGCAAATAGCAACGATCAGGGTTAGCCCGACTCGACAATAACATCTGGAAGAGAGGAATCGAGCGACCCGTAAAGGAAAATTTCAGTCTGGGTTCATGGAATACGAGAGGACATGCTCATCTCACAACAGCTGGAGATTTCAATCTGGGTCTCTCTGATATAGTTTATCTGCAAGAAACCTGGTTGGTGAACCAACCTGCTCTTGACGGGTTCACAGTGACGATATCAGCAGCAGTTAAAGGCCTGCTAGGTAGACCGTCATCGGGTCTTTTAACTGCAATCAGAACAGGAACGGGTTTGAGAGAACCCCTAAATTGGAAAGAGTCATATGAAATGCTGGTCATTCTGACCTCTCAGTCCGATTTGAATGACAAGAACCAAAAAGGTCTACGAAACCCCTTGGCTATAGCTAATTGCTATTGGAATCCGCAGAGGATGTCGATAAAAACATTCTGTTCCAACATGAGTTCAATGATAGACCAGCTATACGTTGAATTTGACAAATTTGAACTTATCATCTGTGGTGATTTCAATGCCAAATGCTCGGCGACGGTGGTCAATCAACAAAGACCCGTCCAACCACGGGGAGGCTCAGACCTTACCATCGAGAGAGGCAAGGCATGGAATGACGTTATCTCCTCAAGAAACATCCAAAATGCTGCCTCTCTGTTCCCAAACCGAATGAACCTTCTGACATGGGAGCGTGACTCCTCAAAAGCAACCCTAGATTATATTTTTGTTTCCAACGGGCTGATTCAAGGTATGACGGGCTTCAAGGTCCAAAAAAACGTGCACAGCGATCACAATTTACTGATGTGTACGTGGCAAACAAGAAGTTGGAAGTCAAGTTTTTACGATCTGACCATTGAAACAAATCTCCAACAGACCCGGTAACGACTGACCGAACAAGACATTGCGCTAATTAAACGGGCGTGGGAGCAGAAGGTAAATGGCTATGTCGTGAATGCAACGAAAGACAGACCGAATTATCTGCCACTACTATTGTCATTCCAAGTAGTGGGCAAGAAGAAAATGAAGGATCCAGTACATACTAACCATACTTATGACAAAGACCTGGTTACGAAAAGAAAGGTGGGCCGCAGATTGAAAAGAATACCGAAGAAATCAAATGCCCCTGAGGATTGGGAAAAATGGCAACTTGAAATGAAAAGCTATAACAACTGGCGTAAACAACACAGAGCCGTCCAATATCAAAATGATGCCGAGAACATGATGAGTAAATTACAAACAAAAAAATCTAACGAGATTTGGACACTGATAAAAGGAAAGAACAGTTTTCAAAGTGCAGCCCAGTGCAACACCGTAGCGGAAGAAAGGTGGATCAGTTATTTCACGACGGAATTTGAAGGCCTAAACTCAGAACCATCAATGAGTAACCAGGTCCCCAATATACCCTGGGAAGATCTCTCGAGTGCAGAAAACATTGAAGCATCCATAAGGAAACTCAAAACATCGAGAGCCCCAGGTCCGGATGGATTGACAAACGTGGATCTAAAAATGTTCCCAAAGCAATGGTCTGAAATGATCAGTAAGATTTTCACCGAATGTAGTAGAACAAAAATGATCCCTGAATCATGGCAAAAAGCAGTGATAGTCCCAATTTATAAAAAAGGAGCAAGAAATGAACCTGAGAGCTATAGGCCAATAGCCTTATTGGACATAATAGGTCAAATCTATGCAACCCTCCTGCTGGAACACTTCAGAATTTGGGAAAAAGACGGCCCAACAAAAGACCATCTACAAACGGGCTTTCCACAAAATGGCTGCACAACAATCAACCTACTTATAATAAACATCCTGAAAGCTAAAGTAAAAGAAGGTGCAACAAAGGTCTATTTGGCTTTCGTTGACCTTTCGAAAGCTTTTGATAGGATCGACCGGAACAGACTTTGGCTGAAACTGCAAGGTTGGAACTGCCCGAAAAAAATACTCGACCCCATAAAAGCCCTGCACTCGCATACGAAAATCAGAGTTAAACTAACTATCAAGGTGCACTATCAGAGGACATAGTGGTGAATAGAGGCATCAAGCAGGGATGTCCCTTGGCCCTGGCCTTGTTTATAGCGTTTCTAGGTGATTACCAGCTCTCAGAAAGCAAAATAAGATCTTTTCCTCCTAAAATTGGGAAAATGGAGATCCCACGCCTTCTGTACGCCAATGATGTGATCTTAATAGACCAGACCAAAGTGGGGCTTCGAATAAAACTAGCAAACCTGACGAAGTATATCGCCGAAAACCACTTGGAGATAAATAAAACAAAGACCAAAATTTTGGTAATTGAAAAAGTAACCAGCAAAGCAACGAAAAAACTAAATTGGTTTCTCGACAACACCAAAATTTAAATCCTCAAAAACATCACATGTCTGGGGGTCCAGATTGACAGTTCAGGAACAGAAATGAGTGCGCAAAATCAACTGTGGGAAAAAGTGAGACGTCTAACTTCCCAGACAAGAGCGGATGACTCCAAGTTTGGAAAGTTCTCCTTAATACCAGCGATAACCATTTATAAGGCTAAAGTCATCCCAGCGTTGATATATGGGATGGAAGCTTCTTTGTATACTCCACGCCATCTCTGGAGCAAACTAGAGGGCTATGTTTTGAAAACACTTTTGGGTCTACCAAAATCAACTGCCATGCCGGCCATCAGGAGAGAACTGGAGTTAGTATACTTGGCATCGATGGTAGACCAAAGCGCGATGAGACTGTACAGGAGAATAATCATCGTTGGATACATTATCTGTTTTTAACACCTTGAAGGAAGAAAGTGAAACAGGTAAATGTGAGGCTCTGAAAAAATGGGTTAAGGCCAGAAAGGCTGATCTAGCCCAAATAGCATGTACAGAGGTAGAGCTGCAGGAAAACCCAGATCAAATTAAAAGAAAAATGGAAGAGATGGACTGGATCCTAACAATAGAGAAAGCTGTGGGGAACAGACTCTTAAGTCACCTGCCACCCACTTTTAACAAACTGAGAAAACCTTTAACTACTGGCAAAAATTTTCAGACAAGAAGATGAGAATAGGTGCCATAAAAAGTGACACTTAACCTTCTGTTGACCTGAGAGATTATAACAATCCGAGGGACCACAACCAACAAGAGATGTCGCTTATGTAAGGAGGAGTCATCTGTTGAAACACTAAAGCACTTCATGATTAACTGCCCAAAAACCAACGCAAATAGAAACATCTACCTCCCATCGCTGGCCAAAAACCTATGGATATTCCAACCCGACGACCTGTGGAATAGATTGATCTCCGGCGAGAAAACGAGATGGACCATAGCATACTCGGCCTCAAACCTTCTAATTGCCAAGGCGACCTATGCCCACCTCAAATCATCAAAGACGCAGCCAGAGACCTATCTCCATTCATTACCAAACTCATCAACGCCTCCTTCTCTTCAGGTACTATCCTCAATAACCTCAAAGAATCCTGGGTCCTCCCCCTGCTAAAAAAATCCACACTCGACCCAGCCGTACCCACTAACTACAGACCCATCACCACCATCCCCTTCCTACTAAAAATCCTCGACAAGAAAGCCTATCTGCAAATTCAAAAATTCCTTGAACAAAACCACCTCCTAGGAGTCCGGCAATCAGGATTTAGACCCCAACACGGCACAGAAACCGCACTCATTGACCTCAAGGCACAAATCAACACCCTGAAAGATAATGGGAAAACTGTCCTATTGCTCCTCTTAGACCTCTCGGCAGCTTTCGATCTTGTTGATCATAAAATCCTATGTAGCCACTTAGACTCTGCTGCCCACTTTTCCCAAAAGCTATTGTCTGGATCAAATCATTCCTGAGCAATAGATCCATGCGCGTCTTTTCCACCACGGCCTCCGCTGACCCCATCCCCATTACATGTGGGGTCCCTCAGGGGTCATGTGTCTCCCCCACACAGTACAACGTGTTCACTAAGCCCCTATTTGATGATCTCGACGGTCTGGGTATCACCTACACTAACTATGCTGATGATACCCAGATCCTCATCCCGTTGACGGGAGATTACAACAAGGATTTGGCCTTGGTGAACAAGGTGTACCTCATCATTCAGGCATGGATGGCCTCCCATAGCCTATGCCTGATTGATGACAAGACCGAACTCATCATCCTGGGATCAGCCACGAACCTAAACAAACTGGACCTCAACTACTCCAGCTTCACCATAGACGGCAACTCTATAAAGGTAGCTAAGGAAGTGAAAACCCTCGGCATGTACCTCGATTCCACCCTCTCCTTCCATAAACAGGTCAGCTCCATGGCCTCCACCACAGCCAACACTTGCAAGCTTATACGCTCTGCCAAACCCTTCCTCTCTACCCAAAGCTGCATTACTCTAGCCAGAGCCCTCATACTTTCAAAACTGGACTATTGTAACTCCCTCTAGGTAGGTGCTAACAAACAGGTTACCAATAAAATCCAAATCCTACAGAACAATGCTCTCAGAGCAGCGCTTAGCGTCCCTAAAAGAGAACGCATCTCGAATATTAGGAGAACTCATAACTGGCTCACCACCTCGGACAAAATCCTGCTTAAGGTAGCCTCCCTAACCCACAAATGCCTTAACAATGCAGCCCCCCGCTACCTAGCTGACAGAATAATCAGATACACGCCCAACAGACACACCAGAAATAGCAATGCTAACCTACTCGCTGTTCCCAGATTCAAGCCAACGAAAATGGGCGGTAATAGCTTCCAGGTGAAAGCAGCCCAACACTGGAACACACTACCACCCTCCGTTAGAGCACCACAAACCTACCACCAATTTAGGCGTAACTACATCCAGTGGCTAAAGAACAAAGCCCAATTACCGTCACCTTTGTAACTACTGCAAATGTTCTTTTTCAATTTGTAACTCTTTCGTAATTGCACTTCACTGTCTCCTTGTAACTGCATCTCCCCACTGCATCCTTTGTATAAAAATGTAAATAATGTACAGCACTGTAACTAAGTTGAGAATATACTTGTAATGCTTGCGCCCTCATACCTTCTGGTCTGGTGTGCCATATAAATAAATAAACAAACAAACAAACAAACAAACATTGGTCAAACTATTCGAACTTGCATTCAAACAGATAAATCGCCAAGTGGCTGAGGGTGTTTCGGTTTAGGGCTTTGATCTCAGGAACCTAGTTTTAGATCCTTCTGATCAGCCCCCACTGTGTCGGACCAGTTAGTTTGGGAGGTTTTTAGGTAGCTGGAGAAGTTTTTCTTTTTGCTTCAGATGATGCGAAAGTTTTGATAAAACTTATTGTAAATAAGTAAAAGTTCAAATAAAAAAAAAATATATATCTGTGAGAAGAACTTCAGGATCTAAAATGTAGTCAAATTGATGGGCAGGGATATGAATTGGTGAAATTCCTAAAGCAATAAGTGGTGTTAAAACAGTAGCATTAGATCAATGAGAAACCACCTTTTTCGAAACTCGTTATGTAATGAGAGTTATGAAATGGATCACACTAGGCCCCTACCCCCACCACCACTTCTGCCTTTCCTCACATTCTGGAGGAGGCCCATGGAATGTTTGCACTGCCCCACCACCTCCCCCCCAACCTCCCAACCCCTCACACCTGCTCCCTTCTGTCATTATCCAGGAGACATCCCAAGAACCACTGGGATACCTTTCCCCCACTCTTCTCCCACCCCTACACCTCTCTACTCACTAGGCGGTTTGCCCACGCCCTACTTACCACTCCCTCACCACCAACTTCCCATTCCTGAATTGTGAAACTGAAATTTCACACTGGTGACAGCTGAAACGTCCGGTTCACAGTCAAGGAAGAACACTGTTAAAGCATATTGTGACGCCAGATTACTGTCAGTGTCAACATGAATCACCTAAAAAGAGAACGGAGCCAGAACACTGAAAAAGATCTTCACATAACAGTTGAAACTACATTAGAAAGCTGGAGTTACTTTAGGGAGAGTAAAGAATTCATACTAAGGGCATAGATAATTCTGTTTTGCTTTGAATTTGTAAGACCAAATGTTCGAAAGATATAAAAAAGGAGGAAGGATATCCTTGCACAGAAAACCTATCATTAAAAATCGGAGCGACTCCACACCATACTGCATGGTTCATTCATTATTGAATTAGTAGGGAGAATGTGGGGAAGACCTCTTTCAGACATATCCACATTAAGGCCAAGATATCCCATGATTAATCAAATAATAGTCTGTGCACCACCTGAGCATGACTGACAATGGCGAGAGTGTCAAGCAACTCACAAAAGGGATGAGGGGAGCATTTTTATATGTCATCTTGCATGCAAGGGGGACGCATAATTTCTGTTTTCGGCCAGGCATTGTACAAAGGGGTATAAATAATAGCAAGAGAATGTAGGTTTGAGTTGCAGATTTAAAATGATTAAACCAGAAGCAACACACAAAAACACACAACACAGCAAAGACACATTACCTTGGCACTCAGAGGAAGCCAGCGATTGTCACAAACAACTATGTTATCAGCAAACAAGTCCTTTAAGAAAGACTTTGGGGCTGATTCATGGAATTATCTGCGCAGAAAATAGGGCACTTGTGCGAGCAACGGCACGCAAATCCGCCTTCATCGATTCATGCACCGTATGCATGGTACTTTCCTTGGACTAGCATGGATTTCGCGCTGGCTCGGTATGTCTGTGCAAGCCATCGAGGGCCTTGCACAAGACTCCAAGCAGAGCGTGGGCGTGGCCTGTACAAAGGGCTGGCAAGAGGGCAGATAACCTAAAATAGGGAAGGCAGTCCCTCACATGCCCACTATTGCGCGGCACAAGACCTATTCATGGATTTGATCGTGCAATGTCTGGGCTTGGGAATGGCCACGCAAGTCCTTCATACAATCCGCCACCCGAAGGAAGGCGTAGGTACAATGACGCATAGGATTTTCAGAACACAGGTGGGGTTGCATGTTGGATTTTGGGGTGCATGTACACATTCGAGGTTCCAATGTAACTTAGGGGTGAGTGTAAGCAGAGAAGTGGGGTGCAGGAATGTTTTACATGGGTTTGCACACAGATTTCCCGAGTTATTGCTGAGTTACGATTTTTTATACGCATGTTGTCGGGGTGCCAGATACAGTTACGGGTGACCCTGCGCAGGGTCCCCGAGTCTAAGGCCGGCTTACTGGGGACCCAGCGTTTAAAAGGTGTTTGTATTCGGGCCCAGGGGAGCGCGCAATGGTAGGTAATCTGGCAGTTTTCTGCTTTGCGTGTGGGCATGTCGGGAGCGTTCCAGCCGTGACTTGCGAATACGGTTACTTTGAGCAAGCAATTCCATGAATATGCTGAGCATGCACGTTTTGATCTGCGCTCAGGCTCACACAGTGTCCTTCTCGGCGTCCAGCCCTTGTGCGATGTCTGTACGAAATTCCATGAATCAGCCCCAGAGTGTGCAAAAATGCCTGTGCTATTTGTGTTCTTCAATTCCAGATTTGGTGTCCGTAAAGAGTCATCTTCACATTTGTGAGAAAATCACTCATATTTCTTACATTAGCAATTAAATGTATGTCAAGATGAAATGGGCCAACAGTGGCACCACGCAAAGTGCATGACAAGACATTCTTTATGGTAAGGAAAATACTAATTGACCCAACATATTGATATGTTTTTTATCGTGTTATGGTTTACAAAAAAACTTTCACCATTTAAAGAAAAATGTATAACAATTCATACAGTACTTGTTAAGTACAAACATAATCACACAAGTTCATTAAAACCAAGTCAAATGAATCAACAAACTTTGAAATATACTACATGATCACACTAACGTAACTCCAAGTTTATAAAATAAACAGAAAACAAACTGTATACTTGCCAACACCTAAATAAACTTGTAGCCCAAATAGCAAATAGTGCCAAATGCCTATAGAGATAGAATAAACTAAATATGAACAAATCCACTAAGTTATTTCACTCTTAATGCATGAAGATGTCCGCAATGAGTAACCACGTCTTTTTTAAAGCATTTTAATTGACTGGAATTCTTACATAATTGACAAACTCGCTTTATAGGTTTTATATTGCACCTTTGGCCGAGAACTTCTTAAATTAGTAAGTAAATGTAGGCAGAATCTCCTTGGTACACATTGATCTCTTATACATGGAAATTACCATAGGTAATCTGATGGCACCCCAATTTCTTTCAATAATGTGCAAGTTCTTGATAAGACTTTAAATGAGATATTTTAATACACAATCTTTCGTGAAGCACAAGTTATAATCCCAAAGTTTCCTTTTGACTATTTGAGGGTTTGACAGAAAAGAAAACACCCGAAGATCCCTGGAGCAACAACATTTTCTAAATACTCAACCAAAATTGAGAATGTGTTAACTGATCTACAATTCCCCCAAGTCTACAAGTCCCCCAAGGTTCATCCGTGTCTCCAACACTTTATAATGTGTTTTACAAAGCCCCTCTTCCATTACCTCGACCATTTGTGTGTCACCTACAGAAATCATGCCGATGACACCCAAATACTCATCCCCATCACTGGTGACCACGAAGCAGATTCTAAAGCACTCAATGACATCTACATTGTTATACAGCCCTGGATGGCGCAACATGGGCTTTGTCTTAACGACGATAAGACAGAGCTACTCCTCCTAGGATCACAACACAGACTTGACAAATTGGATGCCAAATTCGACTCCTTTACCATAGATGTCAATCGCATCAAGGTCTCTGAGGATGTGAAAACTCACAGAATTTACTTAGACTTCACCCTAACCTTATCCAGGCAAATCAACGCAATAACCTCATTAACGGCCTACACATGCAAACTAATCACTGCATGCAGACCCTTCTTAACCACTAACAATTGCACCACCATAGCCAGAGCATTAGTCCTGTCTAAACGAGACTATTGCAATGCACTCTATCTAGGGACTAGTCAACATAATACAAACAAGATGCAAGTACTACAAAACAACGCCATCAGGGCAGCAATGAATATCCCCAGAGACCAACATATTTTGGAACTCAGACGCAGTTTGAACTGGCTATCGGCCAATCAGAGAATTGCCTTTAAATCACTGTCACTCACGCACAAGTGTCTCGCGAACCTTGCACCGAATTACCTGACCAATCTATTTTCACGCAACGTGTCTGACCGTCCTGCTAGAGCTGCACAAGCACACTGCCTCAAGGTCCAGAGGTTTAAGCTACAGAAGGCGGCGGGCAGCCGCTTACCGGTGCTCACCGCCAAACTGTGGAATACAGTTTATAGTCATTCGGTCCAAAACAAAAATGTCGAAAGTCAAAATGTAGAAAAAATAATGTAAAAAAAAAAAGTCAAATTTCTTTTTCAGTACGTTTTTTTGGAACCGCCCCAAACCCCTTTTTTTCTATTTTTTTTTATTTTACCCCTTTTTTTTGCTTACCGAACCCAAAAAATACATGTAAATAAAACAATAAAACATTCGACTTTTTTTTTAATATTTATTTTTGGACATTTTTGTCATTCGACTTTTTTTTTGTTGACATTTTGACTGACCACCATGGAATACACTGCCTATTTCACTCAGACTTCAACCATCCTATCATGCCTTCAGAAGCAAAGTCAAAATCTGGCTCTTAGCACAAGAACAATAGCTCACCCACTCTAGACGCGGCTCTCATTCCTTTCCTGCTTGCTTTACAGGGAACCCGCTTCTAACCATGTAAATATGTATAATACAAAGATGTTTAATGCTTAATGTATAATGTAATGAATATCCTCTGTAACCTGTAATTATTGTATATATGCAACCTAACTGTGTAACATTTAGAAATGCGCCCAGATGCCTCAGGGCTTGGTGCACTTTACAAATAAACAAATCGAATCAAATTCGCATTTCGCTAAAAATCCATACGTAAATAACTGTCCAGTGTCCCAAAAACCTGTGATAAATCATCAATTCTCTGAGAGCAGCTATGGCTTTGAGTGAGAGCTGCCCCAGGAGGACAACAGCTGGAACACAAGGTGGTCATGACAAGACACTTCTCCAGAGTAGGCCTTCGAAAATGGTTAGTCGCTTCCAGGCTCCACGGTGTTGCGCTTCTAGCCCATAGACAAATCCGGGCACAATTTTCATTTTATAAAAAAATTAATAAGTGGGAGACAAGATAAGCGACCATAATAATTACTTTTTTTTCTGTCGTGCCTACAACTCTTTCTGCCCTAAGTGACTGCCTTAAAAGAACCCCGGATTTTACTTTGTGGTAGATTAGTGACACGAACATCAGAAGTGCGTGTGTGATGCCCATTCAAATAATTAATACAGCAACAAGTTGCACGTTTATGCTAAAAAATCAAGATGAAACAATGCGCGAGTAAACAAAAGGGACACTATACATGTTTGTATGGCGGCTGAGGTTTGGGGCATTTTTGCACACTTTCTACCCAGCGCTTTCATATTGGTTTATCATGAAACCATTACAAACAGATTGATAGTCTGATAGTACAAAAAGCAAACATATTCAGACACCTTCAAGAAACAGAGCTCGACTGATTCCAAACGTTATTTTTTGCTGGCGCCATGAACACAATAGAACTGCAATATCTGCAGAGTTGTCACCGCGCCATCACCATTTCTCACTCCCCAGGCGTGTGATTAAGCTCTTTTTTCTTATCTGTTTTATCATTCGACGATGTGCTCTAAGTATTGTGCATTAGCCCAGAGCTGAGACCCAATTGCTTTCACTGTACCCCCCAGCACCTAGACTGATTGCAACCTGAGCACATGTGAAGCAGGCCCCTCCACTCAGCAGTAGGCGAGAAGCACAGAACTACAAAGCAGGACCTAACTGTATTGGCTCACAGTTCTTGCTACTTTCCTTTCAAACACACTGGCTATCGTCATGTTGTGTATAGTTTATAGAGGACGCCATTAGCATATAACATGTTTCTAGAACATTATGCCAGTTTCATATGAGAGCCGTACTCCACTGGCATGACCTCGCCGAAGGGGAATAAACCATGTTCTCTATCTCCATTGGTTTCCACTTTTGTGGTGAAAGGAGAGTGAGGATAGAGGGCGGTGGTAGAGGCTGGGAGTTCTGCAAGTATTTCTTTTTGGCTTGTTGGCTATTTGCCACAGGTAGGCTATGTCTCCTTTGCCAACGCACTGTACTTGTGGTCTATGGGCAGCACAGGGGCAATATGCTATGATGATATGATATGACATTTATAACGTGCCTATACACAAGTGTTTCATGCACAACATGACATTGTACACGGTCACAATAAGGTTCATTTTACTTGGTGGTTAGGAGTGACATCATGGGCAACTCAAGATGTGCTTTTATTGTCTATTTGATGTCACTCGGAACCCATCACTGCAATATATATAAATCCGTTGCTGATGTAGACTTAGTTCAATTCTCGTTGATATCCAAGAATTGATTAGGTATGTGGCAGGTTCTGCTATCTTGCATTGGAAGTATAAAGGAAGTAACAAGTCAGCATAGTATTGTAGCTCCCAGGACTGCACAGACTGTAAAGAAGTAAACATATTTGGATACAAAAAAATACTAGATGTCCTTAAACCTTCGGATAAATTCACTGTGGTGCATCTGTAGCTATGCCAATGGAAGACTACTTGTTTGTATACATTGCGGGTGCGGGTGGAAATAAAAATTGAAGCGTTGTTAATATTCTCCCCCTCTTTTTATTGCTGGCGCAGCACAGAACAAATTCCTTTCAAATTCGTTAATTCAACGGACCCTATTGAACTATAACTTAACAGATAATTCCTTCCCACAGCATTTCCCATAAACTAACCGTTTCCTCTGATTTCTCTCCAGTTTGAAAATAACCAAAGTGTTGGGACAAACTCCCAGGTGATTCTGCCCATCCCTCTTCAAAGGTTTGTCCATAATCTTACTTCTACGCCGAGTTCAGCAGTACTGCAGTGCACCATCCATCACCTTTCTGTTGCTTTATGCTACTTATAATTTCACACAATGATCTTTTAAAAGTAATTTTTCAATGAATACTGTATCCTCAATGTTTCCATCAAGACATGCAATTGATACAGTACTCCAGTCATATTGAAATCTGCAGAGATGTTTTGGGCACCTCAAATACTGCAATTGCAGTCCCTTCTAGACATGGGTCTGCAACCTGCAAATCTCCCGATGTTTTGAACGATGACTCCCATGATCCCTCATCATTTACTATGCTGACAAGGGCTAATGGCAGTTGTAGTTCAAAACCTCTGGTGAGCCAAAGGTTTTAGACCACTGTTCTAGGACCATATGATGCTCAACCATTTGCCAACATGATTTTTTTGCATGTTGTATACAGTTCAGATTAACCCTGTGCTCTGCAATCTTTGGCTTTCCATGTGTTCTGGATTACAAATCCCATCAGTCCTAGTCAGCATAGTTAATGGTGAGGGATCATAGGTGGACAGCTCAGGGCAACGCACTCGCCTTTGAAGCAAGATGACGCAGAGCAACACAGGCTTGATCCCCGGGTTTGCGCTTAGAAACCTCTGAGTATTAAGCGCATTATAAGTAACCAATTATAATTATAATTGTGGGGGGCATAGTCCTAAACATCTGGAGAGCCGAAAGTTGCAAACCTCTTGATTAACCACTTCTACACCTATTTTTATTCATTTCATTTTTATTTAGTGTCACACTCACACATGCCGCAGAATGCACACAAAACACTAAACAAGACAAAACAAGCAGATAGAAAACAAGTCTAGGGGCACTCAGCAGTTAAAAGCATCAGTCAAGGCTGGAAATGTGAGTTTTCAGAGCTCGTTTCAACTGGGGTAGCTGTCGGATTGTCCTAAGACCAAGAGGTAAAGTGTTCCAAGGATTCTAAGTGATCCGACCGCAGCCCCCGTTTTTTTTGTTCATTTTTTTTTGCGGGTGTGCTGCAGGGGTGTCCCCAGCAACACCTAGCTCACTATGCCACACAGTATAGTGAGCGGGGTGTTAAGGGGGACACCACTGCAGCCCCACAGTCTTTTTTTAAACTTTTTTTTACTTACCTGCAATGCTACCACCAAAGGTTCAAACTTTTGGTGTTCGAACCTTTGGTGGTAGCATTTTTCGGTCGTTTTGTACGGTCGGACCTTTTTTTTCGGTCCGATCGTACAAAACCCTTCCAAGTACTTGGCGCCACAGTATCAGACATTGTGCCTCCATATTTCTGAAGCTTAAAACGTGGTTGGTGGAATTTATTGACATCATTTGAATGTAGGGGCCTTCTGATCAGGGCTGCCTGAAGTCACATGGGCAGATAAAGCGGAAACCTTCCCAGTCCAACATTGGTGAGCAAAGGTAAGGATTTTATGCAAGATCCAGTGCAAGACAATAAGCCAGTGAAGCACCTTCCTGAAAGGGATGATGTGCTCTTTTCCATTTAAGCCATAAATTGCCCTGATCGCTCAGTTCTGAATGGTTTCAAGCTTTTCAATTCTGGAAATGGAGACGCTAGCAATAAAACTATTAAAATAGTGAAGTCTTGAAGTAACAAGGGCACAGGCCTGGTTTCTTTCAGATGGATAGGGCCTAATTTGACATACAAGCTTAAGAGTATAATAATACGAGGATTTTAAATATCTCACGTGCTTCTGCATAGCCATCTGAGAATCAAGGTATACGCTGGTGTTTTGACATGGTCAGCCACTGGAATTAGGCAGTTAGCGATCACAAATTGCTTATACATCAGATCGAGTTTTTGTAGACGGGGACCTGAACCAAGAATCAAAAGCTCAGATTTGCTGTTATTGTGGGACAGAGAGTTAGCTTCCTCCAAGCCTGAATGTTTGAATAAATATAGTTGATGGTCTTAGTATCAGTAACATGGTCCCTTGTGAGTTGCACCAGGATGGATGTGATCCACATAGTTTGTATAGCTAACACCCCGCTCATTGCGCAGATCAAAGAGGGGGTGTGTATAGATATTATAAAGCATCATTGACAGGCATGAGCCCTGCAGAACACTACACGGTAATAGAACAATATTGGCCATGTTATCATAAACAAAGACCCTGGCAATGTGATCACTCAGAAAAGAGTCCACCCAAGCCGCTGCTTCCTGGAGAAGCTAGTTACCTCCAAAAGCCTGTTGATATGTATTGTATGTTCAACCAGATCGAAGGCTGCAGAGAGGTCCAACAACACAAACTGAGCTGTACTACCACACTTTATGATTCCAGAGATGGTGGACCTTTGATAAAGCAGAGCGGTCTTGGTGCCAGGTATGGAGAATCCTATTACAATGCTCTTACCATAAATCCTGCAGTTGTGGGCGATTTGGGTATTTAACAAGGGATCTAGAACTTTAACTAGCTGGTGCAGCCCACATCTTCAGTATATATGGCTATTAGACTATTAGATAGTGTCCCAGGGTAATCGCCGGCACAAAGTTGAATCGAGTGATTTCCCTGCTTCCTCGGCCTGGATTGATCACTTTCTAAGACGATTCAGCTCTGAGGGAGAGGGTACCGACACAGAAATGCCCATTGGTGCACTTCAAGTTCCCATCCCAGCTGACCAACCTTTTCTTGAGTTTTGGGTCAATGAGGTAAAGAAAGCTCTGTTCTCTATCCCTATTGGCAAGGCTCCGAGTCCCTATTTATTGGTGACAGACATATTCAGGCAGGAATATCAAGCATGGGTTCCTGTATTTACTAACATTTTTAACGAGTCTGTGATCAGGATTGTGTTTCCTGATAGCTTGAAGGAATCCATAATAATTCCAATATTTAAAAAAGGAGACACAATGGACCCCAGTTGTTACCGGACAATATTTTCTAATTGATCCCACCACAAAATGGCTGAGCCAGATGATCTACACAAATATAGTAAACTCGGCAAAATAAACTGACATTCTCCCAGAGCAGCAATTTGGGTTCAAGACAGGAGTGGGCACAGTAGAGCAGGCCCTGAACCTCAGTTTGATTCTGGACAAGTATGCTAAAGGCTATGACTGTCTACTCTACTTGGGGTTCATGATCCACAGCCAGGCGTTCAACAGGCTAAACCGTGCAAAGCTGTGGAACCTGCTCCAAACGATGGGCTTACCAGCGCCCATTTTGAATATATTCATTTCCCTCCATGCGGGCCTAAAGGCACCAGTGAGGTTGAACAATGAAGGGGATTTATCTACATTATTTGACATCTCACGTGGGATCAGGCAACGGTGTGTCCTGGCCTCACTATTGTTCAACCTCTACGTCTGCAATCTAGCAACTGAATTGAATAAATCCACTAAAGATACGCTTAGAGTGGTGGGTAGAAGCATCACTGTGTTGTCTTATGCCGATGACTCAGTGTTTCTGGCTCACACTCTGTCAGCATTACAGAAACCTGCAAAGGCCGATGTGAAATATATGGAAGGCAGAGATGTGTCAATCAACTTAAAAGCTCCTGAGTTATGTGCATCGTAGGCAGCCAAATATCCTGCCTCACATTTTTGCATCTGGATTTAAGCTCATCTGGGTGGACAAATTCACCTATTTAGGGGTGAACTTTAACAGCAGGGCAAATTGGTCAGACCATATTTTTGAAAAAACAGAAATGTGCACAGACCTGTGGTGCACTGCATAGGTTTGGACTGGCGATAGGTGAGTTAAGTATCAATCCTACACTTAATATTTACTGGGCTAAGCCTGTTTCATCATGTGCCCATGGTACTGAAGTTTGGGGTCAGTCTCCAGTGCAAACGATTCAGGTCAAGCAAAATGGATTCCTCTGAAAGGTTTAAGGTGCGACTAAAAGCACCTCAACCTATTTGCTCCATCAAGAATCAAGATTGGACTACATAAGTGATCTTATAAGCCTAAAAACTTTGTTATTTTGGGTAAGAGTATGGTCCCGAGTAGAGCATTATCCAACACTTGAGATTATATAAGGTCTGAACTCTCAGACACCTGCAGGAATATTACCTGGCTGAACTCTTTGAAAAAAGGGTTTGCGAGTATTCACATGTTAGGGCTTTATGCTGTTCCGGCAAATGCTTCCAAATCTGATGTTGCATTGGTGCGACATAAATATATGGAGCTTAGATGGGACTCGCATGGCTGTCTTGAGTCCACAAAAAAGCAGTAAGTCATCAGGTACCATTACTGTGGTTGCGGTGCGCACAGCGCTGACTACATGCTCTGGTTTCATTGCAAACGAAAGAGGAGTGTCTTGTTACACTGGAGGACAAGCTGTTTACTGTCGCTAGTTAAGGGAAAGGACGGCTTGATTTACATGGGCCCCGAATCGAATATCCGATGTTCATGCAATGTATTTTTACTTTATGACCCGGTACATCTTTTGTTTTTCTGTCCAGCTTTTTACAAACTCAGATCAAGATTTTTTAATACCAATTTTAAGGAAGACAAACTGCACTACAATAAAATAAACTGATTGCTGAGCATTTGATTGAGTTATTGCAGTTGCACATACCCTCATTTTATATTCATAATTGAATGTACTGTGCTCATTTTATTATGTTATATACACTATTCCATTTGTACAATTAATATGTTATCTTTTATGAAGCGCTGTTCTTCGAAATAAAGATTGATTCATTCATAGTACTAGTACTGTTAGAATCAGTGGCAACCACCCAAACGCTTGGTTTTCACTTTGGGAAACTAATTTGTGCTGCAAATGTAACCCACAGCGAGTGCAGTTTTCCCACAATTAGACAAGCCCATTAATAGTACAGTACAGGTAAGACATGAAGTGCGCCAGGTTGACAGAAATGTTTGTTAGGCAATACTGGCAGATATTGCTTGCATTTTGAGCAACCCTGATTGATCACATCCACCTCACCGCTGCTTGTATGGTATTAAACATGCGTTCTATGGCTGAACTGGGTGATAAGAGCCCCGGACCCAACAATTAGATCTGAAGGCCAGGCACCATTGCCACCAGGTTCAAGCCCCACGAATGGGTGTTTATTTCTGTGAGCACTCAGAGACATACCCATGTAAAATGTATTGGTGAGAAACAATGGGCACGCCCCCTTTTTCGATATTCATGGCAGCCATGCAGAGGGTTGGCAGACAGTGGGTGGGGAAAAGAGGGAAGTGGTGGGCAGCAGTCGGAAAAGGGCAGGCAGATGTGTCCTGCACGTGGGATGTTACGAACCTGGTCTGGGATCACATGTTTCAGCCCAGGCTTGAAGCAACCTGATTGGCAGATGCACCTGCTAAGGGTGGCTAAGGGTGCAAATATGGCAAATGATAGAAGGGTAAATTGTTTCAAATTCGTATGAATATTTAATATAAACAGTTGACATAGAATGTGCGCATGATAAATCAAAAGTTACACAGAGGTTTATTTTCACTGTTTACATATTACATATGAACAATATTCATATAACAATAACACTGATGGGGTATGTGTGTTTGCCAAATTATAATAGAGAAAATAATGTTATCTTCAAACCTTAAACATACACTCAACATGTACCATCCAAATGGCAGTGAAGTGCGGTACAAACCCCAATAACATAACATTGCTTTAAAGGTGAGCTATTTAAAACGTAAAGTGAGGTGTTACTGGAATTGGAAGGAAAGAACTGTTATAATCTATGTTATCCTTCAGATATTTAAATGTTTGGAAAGAGGCACCATGGAGATTCAGACTTGCAATGCCAAAGAGCCTTGTCGTTTATTTCTAGCTGCATTCCGGTTCACGCATGCCGTGACAGAAATGAGTACTCTATACCGTAGGGCAATACTTATTCTACCAAAACCTCAAAGACATGCAATGGCTATGCACATTTAAAAAAAAACAAGCCAATAGCTGCACTTTGAATACGGCATCTGCTGAACTGGGACACATATGAGAAGTAGAGCTGAGCACTTGAATGCCGTATTGCTGCATAAACAAATGCACGATTCCAAGCATGGCAAACTGGAGCGAATAACATTAATATTTTTAACACCAAGTAGAAACAAGAGATATTTAATGCGGGGCCCAAGTTCTATGCCATAAAAGAGCAGCAGCCAAATGAAACAGGGTCATGGAGGTGTCAGAAGCATATGGCGTGGGCTTAGTTTAAATTATCAAAATGGATAAGAGCGTAAGCACATTTTAGGAGGCTGCACCACATTTCAAAAATGGCATGTTTAACGCATCAACCTGGGTCCGGCACAGCCACAACCACTATTGATGTGTTTAGTTTCTACTGTTTTTTCCCATGTGGGTGATGGCCTTATGCCATGACCCAGACAATCTGGCTACTGCCCACGGCCACAGGCTATACCTCAGTCATCAAAGGTATATGAATATTTTTTGTATCTACATTATGACACTTGTTAAAAGATAAAACGCAGGCACATTTGCATAACCATGCTTTAATGTCCTTGCCAATGCTCCTCACGAGTTTGCTTGAAATCCGCCCATGTTTTATTTTTTTTTAAAGTATTAAAATATATGTACATACAATAGTCATATAACTTAGCCCCCACTTGACAAAATCCTTTCAGTCTTTACACAAACATTGAAGGTTGGGTCTATAATCTTTCTCAAAACTTTTGTCCAGATCGTCAAATAGCAACAAAGTTATAAGCCATTTAAAAATGGTGAGACCCTCTCTAATTTCGCCCCCTCTTGAGAAAATCCTACCAAACTTTAGAAAACCATTTATATCTAGATCCAAAATCGTTTTGCCAAATGTTGTGCAGATTCATCAAATGAGAATACATGCAAATGCCTTTACAATATTTTTGGACCCCCCCCTCTAATTTTGCCCCCTCTTGACAGAATCCCACAAAATTTAGCAAAACCATTCAGGATTAGTTCCAGAATAAAATTGCAAATTTACATGCAGTTTCATTGAGTGGCGCAAAAGTTATAAGCCATCCAAAAACTGCTTTTCCCGAACCCTGTAATGCAGAAATAGGTACAGATGTCGTAGGACATCTGAAGTGTCCGCGAACACCACAGGACTGCCCCAGGACATCTGGAGTGTTCACAGACTTTCAGGGGGTGTAACAACCTGTTTTGTGGCTTCTTATGGCCATATCCAATCCAATCCTCATCCCCCCCACATCCCCAGAGATTGTTTGTTGAGTTTGACAAGTGCAATGCTGTCCACAGACCCCAAAAAAGTCTGCAAATCCAACATGGCGGGCGTTTCAGGAAAACCGACGCATTTCACGTTTTCTCACCACCCAATCAGCAGCCGCATCCTGATGTCTGCGGACCACACAAAAGTCAGCAAATTTTTCTGGCCAATCAGGGGCCAGTCCGTGTGTATTTGCCTTACATTTTGGTCGTTTAAAAAAAACTACTGGACGGATTTACACCAAATTAACAAAAGCACGCTTTCGGGACCAAGCCGCTGCTCCTGCCACAAATTTGGTGAAAATCCGTCCAGCAGGTTGGGCTGTAAGCGTGAAGGAAATTATTTCACATTATGTCTATTGGGGAAGAAAACATTTTGGGACCCACCCTATAACTTTGCCCCCCCTTGACCAAACCTCACCAAACTTTGCAAATAAATTTAGAGTGAGCCATCTAATTTTTTTTTGCAAAGTTTGGTGAGGATTCGTCCAGGGGGAGCAAAGTTATAAGCCACCCAAAAAGTGCTCTTCCTATGGGTTTAGTTATTTAACCATAACTACATGGCCGCAACCGCAGGCCACGTAATATATATGAGAGACAGTGCACCTCAAAAAAACCTATGATGGCCCACAAAGCAGAAACTCTTATCTGGTGTTGCAGTTGGTACTCTAGGTCACAGCAGATTAACCTGGCATTTGATTCAGAGTCCTCTATGTGGTACAATTGGACAGATATGCAAATTACTAGATCTCCTCTGTTATGGGCTAAACATGATTGCAGAGCTTGCTTGAATGTTCACCATCCTGAAAAACTAGCTATTGGGTCCTATTCATTCTAAAAATAGCAGCTCTCAAACATATGCAAACCTTTACAAAGAGCATGATGATCTATGCACGCAAGGGGAATTACTTTGTGAGTTGATGACGGCATACCAGTAGGAAACGTCACTGAAAATGTTCATACAGGCTCCTCTTTCGAGGCCTTTCTGCCATGGTAAGAAGGGCAAAATGATGCCACCTGGCTTTGATGTGGCAATAGACAATGCACTAATCTTTGCACTTGTCAGGTTTTAATATGGATTTTAAGTATGTTTGTGTTTTTGTCGATTTTTTTTCTAACATCATTGGCCGCTCGTCAAACATAGCAATGAAGGGGGTCTTTGAGCACAGACTCGGCAGTGTATCCTAGCGAAGTGAAGTGCTGCTCACTACTAACATCAACTAATTTCCTGTAGATTGCCAGAAGATTTTGTCTTGCGATTAAAACTCATGCTGTTCAAAAAGTTCAAAAATTGGCTGAAAGTCTCAAATGGATGCTTTAATTGTCACATATCTCAACCCAGCAGTGCAACCCAATCTCGAAAGAGCTGCTGTAAAGTTGTTAAAGAGAACCGATTACCAACATGAGCTGTTTGAAAAAAGTTGAACAAAGTTGAAATGTCTGCAAATGTGCTACACAGGTTCAGTTTTCTAAAATGTCCAAATTATTCCATCTGAAAGTTAACACTAGTTGTGTGCCTGTGGGCTCCATAGGCAACCCTCGGGTAGTGGAAGTGAAGTGTCCCACACATGTATAAAGCATTGGCACACAAAACATGATTTCTTTTTTAAGTATCTGAAGCCACCTTGATGCCCTGGAAAGTCAGGTTCGTACACGACTGAAAAAGGATTTCAAGATAGATGACCTAAATAATACTGAAAGTAAAATGATGTTTCACCATCAGCCGTGGGAGACTAACGTGCGCTATGACGGATGTTATAAGTATGCATTGTGTCGCTCAGTGAGAAAGGAAGGAATGTGCACTACATCAGTCCTGCAAAGTCAAGTTTGACTAATTGACTAAAAGTCTCAAAATCACTCTTTAATTGTACCAATTGATCCCAGATTCAGCACATCCTCTATCAGCTCTCTTTAAGCTATTATGTCATTAAGGATATTTGATTGTCAACACGTGACAAGTGCTGTTTGAGAAAAGTTGAGAAAAATCTGCAAAAGTACCACAAATAATCAATTCGCAGAAATGTCAACATTTTTCCATATCACATGTTTTTTTGTTTTGTGGGCACTAATAGCAAAGACAAACTTCCAGTGATGTAAATGAAGTGCCTCAAACATATACTTATCCTTAGTATAGAAATCTTGATCTTTTTCTCAAAGGGGAAAAACTGTAGCTGTGGCCTTGAGGTACTGCATTCAGATTAAGGTCACAACTTGGGTAACATATCGAGAAGATACTGAAAGTGCAATGATGTTTCCCACTCATACCTGGAAGACTAATGTTGGGGTATGTTATGTAATGGTAACGGTACTTATATAGCACACCGTCACCAATGGAATTGGTCCCCAGGCGCTCTGGAGGATCTGTAATTGAGAAGGTGGGATGGGTTAGTAAGGTGAAGAGGGAGTAGGATAATGAGAGGAGTGGTGTACTGTTGGCAGCTTCAACTCGGTAGACACTGGGTGCTGAGCTTTGGTGCGAGTAATTGGATCGGTATCAGTCCGCGTGTGCTGTTGGTGCGACTTATGTGTTGTTGCAGTGTGGTGAAGTATGCGCAGCTTGTTGTGCGAGAGATGGTTGTGTGAGTTTTTTAAGTATGCAGAGAGTTTGAGTTTATATTGGTTAGTGGGTTATGTGACATTTAACATGCAAGCATTCACAGTTCTGTCTAAGTGTAGCACCCGCTGACCTTAACAATTCAGTCCGAGTGTGGCACTCACCAATCTTCACAATATTATTCAGATTTAAATTCAGTATGTAGCATAATATATGCATGTGTTCTATAATATAATATAATACAGTACGGTAGAATAGGGAGCTTCGACTGGTCTGGACATCCGGTTGCAGTGAGACGCACTCTGGGTCACTCGAGGATAGGATGGCTCTGTTCAGGGTCTGCTCCCTGCTCAGAAGATAACGGTGTAGAGTGGTGGTACCTGGGCCCCTTCAGGAGTGGGTAATGAAAAGATATTTCCTCTGTCTTGAAGGAGTTCTTCTTCACCTCAGGCTGAGAACTTTGGAGAGTGCAACTTTCCCAAAGGAAATCCAGTGAGATCTTCAGAGTGAACTTGAGGATTTAAAGGATCTGAGAGGGTCTGAGTGAATCTAAATAAGGGGTGGGAGATTCCTTCTTGTAAAGGTGAAAGTCCTCAGATGATTAGCCTAAAACTAGCCCGCTTTAGTGGTCCAATCCGTGCTCTTGAATAGAGGGAGCTTTGCCCGTCTGATGTCATACCCAAAGTGCTTTGCTCCAGAGGAAGTGGTGGGCACACGAAAGAGAGAAAGGAACAGATGGTGGAAGTCGCCTTCCATTGACCGGAGCACTCCTGCCTATCATGATCCTGCTCCTTCCCTTCTCACTGAGAACAAAGGCCTTTAGAGATTCAGCACCTTGGTGTGAGGCTACCCATTTTGATTGGGTGTGCTCCTTTGATGCATCGGCCCAGGACAGATGCCTGCTGTCTGGCTGTCTCGGGTAGAGCATTTTACCTGCCCTCACAAAGAGATCAAAGAGGAGGCCTGGCCCTCCAGGTTCCTGTCCTGCCATTTGGAGGGCTACACCCGACTGACCAAAATACACATCACCTTTCACAGCAGAGTTGGCTCACAGGAACTGACACATGTGCGATATCAATAGGAATGCGACAGCCGTGATGATAAGCAGTACCATGCACTATGCCTAAATTCAGGCATAACCTAATTTTAGAGATTATCCTGCCACCATCATTGGCTACTTTTGATCATCATCGCTCGGGTTCAGGGGTGCATATTTTTAATGCTGCCCCTGTGTGACACAGACTTTTCTGTCGCTGTCACATGGGCATCTGTGACCTCTGGACCTTATCAGTGTCATGGTTAGAGCAGGCACACTTACTCAGGATACACAGACACATACCATGATTTTGTCATGGAGATGGCGAAAGGGGAATCTGATTAGAAGATTGTCCTTCCTGATGTGAAACTTCCTGCATCATTTTATTATTAAATACAAATCAAAAAAGCCAGGCCTTTGCACTGTTAGCAGATGGCACTTCCTTACAGAAGTTACTAAATATTTTCAGGACAGGAAGATTAGGATAGACAGAGGGGCATTGTTATGTGTGGGGGAAAAGGTGTGTATTGAGGCTCTTTCTGAAAGTTGTGATGAAGGGCGCATCATTGGTGTGAAGAGGTAGGGCGTTGCAGGCTTTGGGTGCCCACTGGGTAAATTTGTGATTTTGGGTGCATGTTAGTTTGCAGAGTGGAATGTGCAGGAGATGATGACTTGCATATATGGTGTTTGTGTGTGTGATGGGTTTCACTTTGTTGTGAAGGTAAGATGCAGTTTGTAGTGGATGGCTTTGAAAAAAATGCAGAGTCCTTTGAAGGCAATTCTCTGGGCACAGGGGTGCCAACGGAGCTGGCCGAGAGCTGAGGTGAAGTAGGAATGTTTGGGTAGGTGGAGGGTGGCTCTGGCTATTGTGTTTTTGTTTGGCATGCAGGAGGCTTTGGGTGCTGTTGATGAGTCCAATGAGGAGAACATTGCTGTAGTCCAACTTGGAGAGAACCAGTGTTTGGACTGCATTGTGGAAATCATCAGGAAGAAAGATGTGTCCGATCTTTAGTAGGAGATGTAGTTGTAGTTTGCATGTTTTGGTAACAGCAGTTACGTGATGTGTGAAGGAAAGGTGGGGGTCGAGGGTGAAGACGAGAGATTTCACAGGTGTGGAAAGAGATATGTGTGGGTTGTCCATGGCAAGTGCTGTGAGCCATGGGCTCTGTTCGGGTTTGTATCTAGCAGGGAAGTTGAGGAGGTATTCTGTTTTAGAAGGGATGACCTTGAGGAAGTTGGTAGCTATCCAGGTGGTGATAGAGGAGAGACAACATTTGAGAGTGTGGAGATGTGAGGGGGATGAGATGTTGAAGTATATTTGTGTGTCGTCTGAATATTGCTGGAAATTAATGTTGTGTTTGTTAAGTGCTTATCCAACAAATTCAACATAAAGGTTGAAAAAGAGTAGTGATAAGGAGGAGGCTTGCGGTATGATATACCTAACCGGAATGCAGTTGGATCGAAAAGGGGGCTTCGAGATAAAGTGTGTCTTGTCAGAAAGTCAAAAAGTTAACCAGTTGATGGTGTGGATAGTGCATGAAAGTTTCATCCTGTGGCTTAGGATGTCAAGTAGAATAATGTGGTTGGTGGTGTTGAAGGCAGCAGAGAGGTTGCAGAGTATGTGGAGTGTTGCATGTCCTTTGTCAGTGATGTTGTGGGGGTCATTGAGGATTTGAAGTGTAGCAGCCTCAGTGCTGTGTCCAAGCCGAAAACCAGATTGGAAGAAGTTGAGTAGGTTGTTTGTGAAATTGTATTGTTCTAGTTGGGTAGCGACAAAGTGGTCCATGACTCTAGTGAGGTATGGCAGGATAGTGATGAGGTGATAATGTTCACAGAGTGTGGAGTCGAGAGATGGGTTATTGAGGCAGGTGAGATTTGTCCAGTTGTGAGTGCAGAAGGGATAGTGCCATATGGGAGATAGGAGTTGTTGATGTTGAATTAGAAAGGATCAGAGGGTAGTGATGCAGTTGGATGGGTCTTGACGTGGGCATGCATCATCTAGGAACTGTGCACATTTTGTTTAGGTAGTAAGGGTGATGAGGGTGACTGGGTTAATGGGGAGAAAGCTGTCCGATGTGTTGACATGTTTGGGGGCTGAGATGGGAGCGGGAAAGTAGAGTGGATGGCTTGCCTGAGGCAGTGTATTGTGGAGTTGAAGTAGTCCATGAGAGAGTTGCATACTGCACTGGGTAGGGGAGTGAGAGGTGTAGATGGTGGTTTGGAGTGGGATTTGACAAGGTTGAATAGTTTCTGTGTACGTTTGGTGGTGGACTGGAGTTCATGGAAATAATGGGTGGCCTTGGCATTGTGTAGAGATGTTTTTTATTTATTGTGGTAATGTTTGAGTGGTGTTCTGGTAGCGTGCAGAGTATATTTTGCCAGGGTCCTTTAAGTGTCTGGCTTCCTGCTTGATATCAAGGAGTTAACTGCTGAACCATGGTTGATGTTGGTGGTTGCAGAGTTTTTTTTGTTTTGAGGGGGAAATTTTGTTCAGTGATTGTATAATGGTGTTGTAAATGTTGAAGAGAATGGGGCATGTGTGTTTCGGAAGGCAGGTGGTATGAGTGGTGCTAAGAGTGTATTTGCAATGTATTTGCTTTGTCTGGATGGGGGCAACTGGGATGTGTTGGAGGTGAAGGCATCCTCTATGGTAGAGTAAATATGAAGGGGATTGCAAAGTGGTCTAACCACAAATCCTGATACGGTTTTCGACAGAGGCCAGGGTTTTGGTAGCTGTGTGTGTGGGGTAGGTGATGAGTTAAATGAGGTCATAGGGACTGAGTGGACTGAGGATACATTTTAGTATTGATTTGCTGTCTGGATGGGAACCACCAGGGTTGAACTTGCCAAGTTAGATATAATGCAGGGGAGCTCTGGGTGTCAGTTGTGAAGTCAGTCCAGTCAGTGTGGAAGTTGGGATTGTGTGTTGGGGCAGTGCATGAGGTGGATAAAGGTGGAGTGTTGGTGAGTGGTGGAGGCAAGTGAAAGTGCATCATGGGATGTGTATGGGGTTTGGCATTGAGATTGTGAGTGAATTATATATGTAATGACAATGCCACCACCTTCTTTGAGTGGCCAGCCTCGGTGGTAAATGAGATAGTATGGTGGAAACTGTCAGGGATAAGGCATGTGTCATGTGGTTTGAGCCATGCTTCTGTAAGAAAAAAGTATAATATGTCTGGGGAGTGTGTGCTAATCATTTAATTAATTGGTGTGAGCAGGTGCAGAGTGGCAGTTAAGCAGAATGCAGGTGTATGCGATTATGTGTTTCATTGGACTGCTTTATTGGAGTTTGATTTGACTGTTTGCGTGCTTTGTTTCTGTCATATCGTGTCAAGAATCGCTCTAAGGATCCGGAGATGGCTGTAGGCCAATGTTACTACCATAGCAATATTTCAGGATAAAAGGTCTGTGTTATAAACAACTCCCTATTTCCAGGTTTCATGTTTCAGCTTGAGCCATGGGCCCACTAGAGGCAGCACATTGGATAGCAGCTTGCATGGAGTGTCCACAACCATGATTAATACCTCAATCTTTGATGCAGCAGTGGCTCATCCATAATGGGTGACATGGGGCAGAACTGCCACCCATTATGGAGGAGCCAAAGTCAGTCCAGTGAAAACCTGAGTGCTCCCTGAGTGACAGAGGGCAACTGGAAAATGGCTCGTGGGCCAGCCTTGTTGTGATGGAAACCAGATTCCCCTGTGGTTTGAAGTATCCAAGCTGCAGGTGCTCAATCGCAATGCAAGGACGGTTGTTTTTCTTCCAGCCGTTCATGACCCATTGGGCATGCAGGATGGGCTACTGTGGATCCAAAAGGTGTATAGGGGGTACTCCTGTCCATCCCCCACAGTTCATGACTGACTGGGGCAGTGTGGTGCTGCTGCTCCACTCCTGATAGGAACCAATTGACACCTCCCTTTGCTTACCGACTTTAAAGTGTGTGGTGTGGGCCATCCAGATCAGCACGTGCAGGCAATTCTTATCAGCATCTGCAAAGGCGGGAGTCTGGATCTGAGGAGGAGCTGAAACAGTGAAGAACATATAAGTGATGAAAATAGTGTCCATGTATGTATGTAGGTAAATATGCGTGTGTGTGTGTGTATGCATGCAAGCGATTTTAGTCTGTGCCTGCACACGTGTTAATAGGTCCGTGTGTAAATGTGTGCCCATGTGAATGTGTGAACATGTTAATGAGTGCAGTGTTTATTAGCGTGTAGGTGTGTATGTGTGAATGCAGTATGAAGGTTTTATTTGTGTGTGGGCAGGGGGAGGAGGAGAGTGCAAGAGTTGGGGGAACAAGGTACTAGTGTCTGATGGGAATTACAACTTTTGAATCAGCATAGGAATGAATGTCTTCTTACAGTGGCATTACTGGTATCATGGGCAAAACCAAAATTGGTGTTTTTTTCAAGGCAAATACTGGAATATATTGATTATCTCAAGATTGCCACGTATACATTTGTTAAATATTAGTTTTTGTTGTTTCATAAAATATTACCTGGAAACCTTTTATTCTCTTATTAAAAGGTTGTTGTAATTGCACCCTTGGGAAACAGGCATAGTAGTTTTCAGTAAAACTGTAGCTGTTTCTTTTTTCTTCCAATCATTAGTATCTGGGGAAGAAGATAATCAAATGGTCTTCACATGAGTAGACATGCTAGACTTTCTGTCGATTTCAACTGCGACTGGAAACAGGAGCAGAACTATTTTATGTTTTCATTTTTCAGGAGCAAGACGGTATTTATTTTTCCAGTGATTAGAGGATTGCAATATCAATGTCCATTTACATGGTGCTTGAGAGGGTGTTAATAGAAGTGGCATTTTTTAACCTGATTATAGGGCCTCACTAGGTCATAACAACACAGTAAAGCTGCTGCAGGTGGCTGGTAATCCTGTGGCCCCGTTACTGCCTAGTGGTTCCTGACATGTGTTCACTTGCTGTCATTTGGGTGGTTTAATGATGGTGAAGAGTGGTGGTTGTGATGGTTTTATGTTGAATGTTTGGTTGGGATGGTGTCCTTGCTTACTTTTGTCTGAGTGTGATGCCCTCCACATTTTATACTTGTCTTGTTTTGGTGTTGAGTGGTGCAGCAGGGTGTGGATTGTGGCTTACTGCCTTGTGAGGCTAGAGCTCTGTGCAACGTGTCAGAACGTTGCCAGGTTGGCAGTTTTGGGATGTGTGTCATTCATTCTTGAAACACATTTCCCATAGATGGTGAACTTGCTGGAGCCCTCCACCCACCAGCCATGATGGTAGGAGCCTACTGCGCACTCGTGGAGGAGGATTAGGGACCCCCCTGGAGTAATGTAAAGAGGTTTCGCTGGTTTGTTAGTTTGGTTGTCTTGGTTAGGCAGTCCAATTCTGTTCTGCCTCTTGCTTCTGTTAGTCTCTTTTAAGTGTGCTTCATTTTTAAAAATGCTCAATTTTGAAGTGCACATATCCATGCAATTATATGTGGGGGGTTGGTGTAATAACAAATATAAGGGGAGTTTAGGGGAGTTGTAGGGGGTCTCCCCCGCATATAATTGTGGTGTGATGTGTGGAAAAATAAAATCGACCTTTTCATGTTAAGCATTTTCTTTTCATAGTAATCACACAGATCCATGGCAGAACACTTACAAGATTGAACAAAATCAATTGTCCTCTTGCCTGATTAATAACAGAGACACATTGATTTTGTTCAACATCTTGAAGTGTTGCCATGCCACTGTATGTGTCTAAATTCAGTGTTAAACCACTTGTTACCTTTCAGTTTGGTTGGCTCAGACCTATAACTTGTTAAAGAAGCAAATACAAACAGTGCCTGTCTCATACAATTTGCCAAAAGTTCCTAATTACTGAAAGTGAGCACCTTTCTGGCAGTTGGGTAGAGGGGAAGTCTGTTGCGAAGTAATTTGGCCTGATACCATTTCAAGTCCCAATATCTTTAGCAGTGTGAACTAGATACCGGCTTTGCAGGCAAGGTGGAGAATGGCTCAGTTGACATGCAAAACAGTATCTGTCAATAATCAGACCCTGATAACACTCGGTGAAGAGAACAGTAGGTCCGCATTATGACCAAGGTCACGTGCGGGTCGAGGAACTACTTGTGAGAACAGTCACCTCTCTGTGTCAACACAGAGTTTAAAGTTCCCCGTTACAGGATTGGTTGCATAAGAGGTGATGTAAAAAGTCCTTAGGATCAACTGAGAAGGACACCCTAACCTTCGTTGGATTTGTAAATTACTTTAACATGATTTAAGTAGTGAGAATTGCAATACACATCACCAGAAGATTTCCAAATGAGTCGTAGGTTAGGCTTGGGATTTCCATACAGACAATACAACTTGGTTGGATCAAGGCGATCCACTGCCCCTCCCCTCCGCTCTGTTATTACTGACGAGTTTGTAAATAGGCAGGAGGTAGTCAACATAGGCATGAGAAGTGGCGTCTGAAATCCAGGTCTATTTCATTGCAAGGAAGTGGAGGGGAGTGTCAAGCTTGCAACTCATCTTGAGCAGGGTGTTCTGCCGATTGGTTGGACTGCTAATGTGTGCAGTTGCCCACAACGTGAGAGAGCCAGTAAGGCTCTGGGTGGCCATGAATACAAATGTTTATTTGTGACTGTGGGATATGCACTGTACCAATTAAAGTTTGTGAGTATAATAATTGAAATTGTAATTGGCTGTAATTAAATAATCTTTGATGATTTTGCTCAAGGGGAACGGCTCTATCATTCAGCTGATGTTTGCTAATAAACTAAAACCTTGTCATTTTATATGTACATCTCGGTCTGCTGGTAGGATGTACACTCTAGTATAAGCCATGTCCTGCAGCCTCTTCGGAAAGCTCCTTTTATAGTGGTGTCAATCACTATGCTATTCTTTTCTGTTGCACCGTTCATTATCAGTGCATTTCTTGTAACATCACTTTGTGGTTGACTGGCATGTGAATGGCATTCATGCTGATACCAAAATCGCTGCTTTTTGCCGACCTTTCAAAGAAAAGAAAGGAAGCGCAAAACGCCAGAGCAGTTATCCTTATCAGAAGCCACGCTCCCCAGAAGATAAAATCATGTTCGTGAATGTGTCTAGAAAAAATCAATGCTATCAGAGAAAACAATGCGTTGATTGACAGTACTGCCGAATTTTGGATTTGGGGAGTACTTTTGGAAAAGGATTATGCATTCAAGAATGGCTTCGCTAAATCCAAACGTTATTGTGGGTGGTTAGGATCACAGTATTTCATAACGCATATTTATTTTTGGCACAACATATGTAGCAGAGTATAATATAATAGCTGAACAGAGCTGACAGCTATTTGTCTCCAATGAAACCCTCAGCTGCAGTTGTTTGATGTGTTTTATTTCTGTCACTGAATAGAAAAGTCAACAGCTTTTTTCTGTAATTATCCTCCCTGTTCATAACGGTTTATAATTGTAAACGTGTGTATATGTTGAAACTGTCAGTGAATTAATGCGTCGTATGTATGCATCTGCACAATTAGTATGTCCTGCCACCTTTCCCGTCCCTTGTTTCCTCTTCACCTTTATGTGTATTTTTCATCTACATATATCACTACTCTAATGTTGTATAGCACCTTGAAACAGTCCTGCCTACTCTTGATTCTGTGTGAAATCCAAATGAGAATTGGCTCTAATGAGATAAATAACCTGATATACTTATCCCCTGTGCAAGTAATGCCCACATGATAGCATGGTGGATAATAACACAGTTACTCACCAAAGTGACTAACTTACTCCTAGTCCATAGTCCCCTTTCCTCCATACTTTTGGGACATTCCATCCTGTGGGACGGGACCAGAATATTATTTTGGCTCACATTATTTTGCTTCCTAATACTTGCTTTCAGTTCAGAATGGGCTATAAGCTACAACTCGTTTTACTTAACTTTTTTCTATAAGGATTTTTAAGGTTGGTTTATAATGGGATTTGCAAAAGAAAGGCAAACTGAAGCATAATTCATCTGTCTAAGGCTGAGGAGATGGTCAAATGCCTATTTTACAGCTAGGCCTCAAATTCTAGCTGAACTAAAATGTGGGATCCTGGCCACATCATTTTCTCCCACTGTTCCCTGATATGACGGAAGTCACCTGAGTCACAGCCGATGTAAGGGAACTAACCCAGGTGTCCCATCAGAGAGAATGTAAACTGAAAGGAAGACAGTCAGTGTGTTCGTTGTCTTGTAAGTTTACATTTGTCTTTTCGTGCAATCTGTGCCAATGACAGACAGTAACAAAGCAATGAAATCCAGGTAGTAAGGGGCGCATGTTAACTTTTGTCATTGTTGCTGAGAACAGAATGCAATTGTTTTTCTGTTCTTCCTTGAGCATGCTCCGAAAAAAGCTGAACATATAAGTAGGCGGAGCCCACTTACCAATGACATTGCCAACTCGAAAAACACCCCTCTACCCCCAAACCGTATAGCATTGGTCACTCCTCTAAACCATACTAATCTATTTCCAAAGCTCCAGCCCTTTTATCCCCTTCCCTGAGAAGCCACTGCAGGTAGTTCTGAACTCTGCTACTACCGGAGTAATGTAAGCCATTTATTCAAAGCTTAGTTCACGCTATAATACCTGCATACATTACTCAACAAGCTAACAATCTCCACCTATCCCACAAAAAGAAAAGGCACAGAAGAACTGCACATCTCTGCGGTATCTCGACTTCACACAGCATGCAGTTGCATTCCATCCAGTCCGTGACAGTGCCACCCTCTTGCAATCACCATCCACCCTTGAGCACACAGCTGGCCAGCCTATCACTATTCCCTTATTTTTAGTCAATTGAAGACATTTTAGCTCAAGGTCCAGAACTTTCAACCACCATGGCCCTTGTATCTTCTCTTGCTTTGCTTAAACACGTACAGTTGTTATGTGGCGTGTGACAAAAACATTATTTTAAAAGTCAGATGGTCAACCTATTGTGGTACTGAAGTGTGAAGCACCACAAAACGAAGAAGCTTAAAAAGTTATGCAGTCGTGTGTACCCTTGTAGAAATCAACCAGAGAGATGGCCCCCCTGAGGGAGAGGTATGACTTTGGAAACCTGTGGTCTAAGAGGAGAATGATTGAGGATGCGCCAAATATTGTTCCTCTGGAAAAAGATGTCCTGACACCACAATATAGTATGTCACATATTTAACCAACATAATTGTATAAGTGCATGACCAATGTGCATTGGCATAGCACAAACATTTCATGAGGCGTATGCAGGAACAGTGCTCTTCATTGAAGAGGCTTAAAAATGTGCTGCAGCGCTCTAGTGAGAATGTGAAAAAGAACTTATCAACTTCCATGTAGTTAACTTGTCACTTCTGCATGAGGTCATGCTGGTACGCAACAGTGATGACCCTCTGACTGCGGACAATCAGTTAATCAGTGCTGGCTATTGGGTCGGATTTTCCTGGATCCTGCAAAAAATGTCTCCCTGAATCTTGTTATTCCATTTGCAACCTTCATCTATTTTAATGGTTCCGACTAGGGTGCTGTGCTAGCAAAACTGGGATTCAAACTTACCTCATTGAGAGACCCACACGACCACTTCAGAAGGTGATCATGGACTGGTAAGCACAACCTTTTAGTTTTTAAAAAAAGTGTGCACTTTTAGACTTTGCAACATTATAGGAAGCTCTTCTTGCTTGTGCTTTTTTCCAGGTGCTCGTCATTCTGAGATACAATGGCACACTTGAGCAACTCCCAAGTCCATCATGTAATCATTCACCATCTAACTACACCCTGTACAATGCTTTGTTGCTCCTCTGTATTGCCATCACAATAACATTCTGCTCTAAACTGAGCTATACTCTGCTGGGCACAAGACTCATGCTTACCCATGCTTCTTATCACATTTTAGAAACACGCCTCCTTACTTCAACAACCATGTCGCCTCATACTCATAACAATTGTTTGTCTCTCTGTTTTTGGTCATTCTAATGTTTAGATTCCCTTTCCTATCACCTCCTCCCCAAACCTCCCCTTCCATTCCACAGGTTAAGCTCTGGCAACACTCTGCTGGGTTCATAATGTGCTACCTTTTGGACAAGACCATGCGCCGCACTACGGTGGTGATGGGTGCAGTATAAATCATGGATAACAGAATTTAAATCTTCAGAGAGGCAAATGTTTATGTGGGACAGGTGGTGAGGTGGGAACCACCACTCCCGCCATTCCTCTGGCCCCTCCCCCTTTTGCTGGTGTAATCCTACAGTATAAATGTCCATTTTGTAGCACTCCAGTTGATACGAAAGGACATGGAGCAATGAACATCAGTCTGTAAATATTCTGCAAATCTAGAAATAGCTGCATTCAGATGCTTACAGAGAGCACACCACTTTTGTTAGGCCCTTTTTAAGAGTGCTCCAGCAGCCATGTTGCAGCAACCTCACAAGTGGTCCAAAATGCTCCGGAGCATGCCATGTGCGTGGGTCTTCACAATGTCAGGTTGTCAGTTACCAGAGCAGTGGCGCCAGCTCAACAAGGAGAGCCAGGGTCAGTGCACCTGTTCCATTCCCAAAGGGGAAGATGGGTAGGACATGGCCCAGGAAGGACTCACATTGAATTGTAGCATGTTTCCTGCTGAAACTACACATGCTTTGTTTGTGTTACACTTTGGCATCCACATTATTTAGTGGTTTAATATTCCTTTTCATTCATGTACAGCACTTGCTCTTGCTAAGTAAATGATTTATTGCACAGTCATTTCATGCACAAATTGCTAAGCGCACACCAGGCTACTTGGCCATTTTGAATCAGTTAGTGAGCACTAAATTGTGATTATAAGAAAGATGTTAAATGGTAACGAAGTCAAAGAATGTGTGAAAATGTAATGTAGAGGTTTTAAAATGAATTGTATGTGTGCAAAATAAAGGTCGCCAGCAATTGCCTTTCTTCTTTTTAATAACGTGTACCTGTTTTCAAATCCATCATCTTCCCTGAAGACTATGAATGAAAGTAGTGGCAACTGAATGTGGACAACAAGAGGCAGCCGGTAGAACAGCACGACAACACTGTGAAATCCTGCAAATAAATGCACACACTGACAGTGCACAGTTACACTGGGTAATGGTGCACATCGCATCCACTATACTTGGTAATCGCTTGTAAGGCAAATCGTCCATCCTTGTCTCACAGTAGGGCTATAGAGAGAATAACCAGGTTACTCACCGTAGTGACCACCTTACTCCTAGTCCATAGTCCCCTTTCCTCCATACTTATGGGACATTCCTCCGTCCTGTTGGACGGGACCGGAGCGCTTTGTAAAAGCAACCAAAAATGTATAAAACATTTTTTAGTCCTTCCTCTCTTTCTACGCGGGGCCCGGCACGCGGCCGTAACCCCGCCCATCTCGGCTCTGCCCTGCGCATCGCCCATCAGTCCTTTTCTATCGCCAGGTCAGAGACCTTTTAGCAATAACAGAGGAACCTTATTAGAGGGGACAGCGGGCGGGCATATTGAGGAAAGGGGACTATGGACCAGGAATAAGGTGGTCACTAGGGTGAGTAACCTGGTTATACTCCTACGTCCCATCCCCTTTCCTCCATACTTATGGGAGATACCCAAGCACTCCTTACAGGAACTATGGGTGAATGGAAAAAAAACCTTACTGGAACAGGTTCTTCAGCACAGCCTGAGCAAACTGAGCATCAGATCTTGAACTCAGTTCTAGGCAATAATGCTTACAAAAGCCGGTGGGGAGGCCCAAGTAGCTGCCTTTGCGATGGTCTCCCAGGGGACATATTTTTGAAAGGCAATTGATGCTGCCTTGCCCCGCACCAGGTGTGCATGAATACCTTTAGGAGGCTTTGGACGGTGTAAGACTCCGTAATGCAGGCAGCGATCCATCGGGAGATAGTCGCCTTAGAGGCCTGCTTACCTTGTGGATTGCCCAAGGTCACGAACAGTTGAGAAGAGCTCCTAAATTCGGATGTTCTGTCCAGATAGAACTTAAGAGCCCTTCTAACATCCAGGCAATGCAGAACCCTTTCCGCCTCTGAAGCGGGGTTTGGAAAAAAGACCGGCACGGAGATCGACTGGTTCAGATGGAAATCAGAGACCACCTTCGGCAGCAGGATTTGTCCGTAGGACCACCTTATCCTTGTGAAAAACCAAAAAGGGATGCTCCACCGACAAAGCCTGGAGCTCACTCACGTGCCTTGCTGAAGTGACGGCAACCAAAAAGGACACCTTCCATGACAGGCGCTTGAGGTCCACCGTGGCCATTGGTTCGAAAGGTTTATAGCATAACGCCGTCAGGACCACATTTAGATCCCACGCCAGGTGTGGACTACGAATCGGAGGTTAAAGGTGCGTCAAGCCTGCAAAATGTCTCTTAACCACTGGATTAGACAGAGGGTAAGAGCATTGGTCCGTAGATAGGTAGGCGGAAACCGCCGAAAAATAAGTTCTACATGACAGAACATGAACACCCAACTCTGCTTAGTGGGAAACAAAGGACAGTGCTGTGTCAATTGGAGCCCCCCTTGGGTCCAGCTGCTTGTTTAAACACCAATGACAGAACCTGAGCCATTTGCTTCTGTACTGGGACCTAGTCGAGGCTTTTCTGACTGCCTGAATAATGCCCATGTTATCGGCAGACATGTAGGGTGTCCTGACCCACGTTTAAGCTACCCTGCTTCAACATTTGGTGCTGTGGGCTTAGGAAATTCAAGATGGCGGAAAACCCACATGTGCGCCGAAATCCAGGAAAGGTGCGCAGTTGTGCGCACACCAAAATGGTTACCTAACTTGCCACCCACCAGGGTAAAGAAAGGTCTTTGTTAACAAAATCCACTTTTACTGATGTCAAAAAGTTGCTGAAATCGTGACTCATTGGACCACTTTAAAGATTCAACCCTTTTTGTGGGGTTCCACATAACCATCTTACTGTAAGGAGCCCCATCAAAACAATGTTAAGCAAGGATTTACTACCATGTAAGAACCATTCCTGTTTAGAATGCATTAATCCAAGAAAATCCCAAAAATGGGTGCAGTACCAGTACTCGCCACTATCCAAAAGCCGGCGTTTTAAAACCCACTGTGTGTTTTTCTGAAGGCAAGCAAAATGCCTATTTCAAACCTTGCAACATGTGCAAAATATTCACTGAACACCAGCAGACATTTGGCAGAATGGAGTTTTGTGTGCCTACAAAATCTGGGAAATGAAGAGCCCAAAAACAATGCTTATAACAAAAATGCTATGGAGTCAGCAGCTTAAGCCTAACTGCAACTGGATTTAAAACCACCAAAATCGAAAATGTTAAATTAAATGAGTGACCTATGTTTGGTGTCACATGCCTTTGTAACTGTTGAAATGTCATAGTTTTGCACTTAGAATCAGCATTCTAGCTGCATGTGTAAAATTACAAGTTATTTTAAAAGCAACAAAAAGTTAGCTGAAGGTCTGGCTTAAGGAACTTGATTTTGCCTAGCAACGGATCCCATCAGGAGTGAAACTTGAGTCACAACTATGTTCCCAGGCCAATGTTCCTTTTGCTGCCCACACTAAGGATATGCCATCTATCTGATAATTGAATTTCCTGTGCTCTGCCAGAGAGTGAACAAAGCCCTCTCCACTCAGGCAAAGGTTTTTATTACAGACGTCGTAAAAAGTGGCTTCCTCCTGGAGAAGCTGGGAGGGGCACTGCCTGTGAGAAGCAAGCTGGCTTGGCAGAAACTGGAAAGACTGGTTTCTGTACCATGTGACCTGAAAAGACACACCCCTGCAGCAAGGATATGGTTTTATAAAAAGGGGGATAATTCATAGTGCGGACATGTGAAAATTTTATAAATGATACCATAATTCTTGTGATTTTTCTGCCCACAGTTTAAGACGTGGTAGGAACCGGTGGTATGTTCAGGGGGGTTTTAGCGGAAAAGTGGATATTACTCTAAATGTGTGCATGTTAAAAATCTGAAACTTCATCAGTTAATGTCCCTACCCCCTGCACACATGTATGTAAAGTTGGGTCCATGTCGGAAATTGAAAAAGCAGTTAAAAAGTCAATTATGTACACTCTTTGAATGCAAGCTCCGAGAATGAGCAGATTTGGACATAGACATGGCTAAATTCAGCCACACCATGTATATGTAATTTCAAACAACTGTGTAACTCTGAAGTATGGATTTTGATCATATATATATTTGGGTGCACAGATGATAAGGGAGGTTGTTTCAAGAGATCATAAAATGACATCAATCTGACTCACAGTTCAGTTTGCCAATCAAGCGGAGGAATGGAAGCCTGACCAATGACGAATGAGAGGGGCAAGTCTAGTGATGCAACACACACACCCATTCTCAAGAAACAGATAAAAGCAGAGAGTCAGGACACATAGAGACATTCAATTTCATCTGCCGCTGGAAGCCCTGCCGGAAAAATCCATACTTACCTCCATCAAACTCCAGAAAGCCAAACTAGAGACTTCAATCTATCCAGAGCAGAGACCAGACCAGAGAGAAAGCAGTGCTGTGCCTAGCAGAGACCAGACCAGAGAGAAAGCAGTGCTGTGCCTAGCAGAGACCAGACCAGAGAGAAAGCAGTGCTGTGCCTAGCCGAGACCAGACCAGGCGCTGTGAGCAGAATCCGGAAAGACCTGACCAGACTGAAGATCGTAACCAAGTCGCTTTCCTGTTCAAAATCTCTTGTGAGTACTTAGCAAAACTCAGAACACATCTCTTAGTTTAAATTCATCTAATTCAATCTATTTAACCTAAGTAGAACTGCCTCCTATCTGTCACCTGTCATTTCTAGTAAAATTTGTCATTTTGAAAAAGTGTGCGTTTAAAATTTACAAAACCAAAAACGACCTTTACTAAATTACTCATATCTCCGCAACCGTTTGGGCTAGAGACTTGCAATAACTTTCATTTGGAAGCTGAGATCCCAGGCTTTCCTAGGACCCCAACAGGGTAGAGATAGTCCTTGCGGTTCCTTTGTAATAGCGCTCGGCGCATCCGCGAATTTTGCCGCGATTTGCAATTTCTTCACATGTAAAAAAACTGCTGCTGCCTGATTTCATTTGCCAGAAATTCGTTTAACCTGCTAACTATCCCTGCATCATTGCTAGTGTGAGCCTGGACTAATATTAACTAGATACCACTCATCCTGAACCTCTAAAAGGGAATTAAGAGCGTTTCCAGCATATTTCTCATTCATTGCTAGCACCTATCAAAGCATTTGCCTGTGTTTTCAAACTTCTGTTTAAGCTTGCTGGATTGAACTGAATTACAGTTGATTGCATTTCTGAGAACTGTGTGTTTTCCTTCCATTTCCTTGCCTTGCATCAAGGGGGGGAGGGGAGTAGCCAGAGAAAAGTGATTACATTGTTTGGTTGAAATCATATTGCGTATTTTCTGTACTGCATTCATTGAATATTGCATCCACCTGAGCCTACATAAAGCATCCTCTACCACATTATACTTTTGTTCCTATTTACCAGTGTGCTACCTTATCCATCTCATGTCAACTCATTAGTGATTAAAGAAGTGTGCTAGTGCCAGATTCTCCGTTGTTAATATTTACCATATCAGATTAAGTGTGATATTCAATTATTAATTTATTAAAAAGTGTGATATATATTTTAATTTATCAAATAAACCTTTTAAACTTGCAAAACAGAATTACTTCTTGGCTCAGTGGGGTCAGGGGGATTCCAAGAGAGGGGTGTTATACAAGGGTAGTCATCCAGAACGCATGAACTGGACCTAAAGATATATCAATAAGGGTTTTCATTCAGTATTCTAGACTAGGCGTTAACTTGGCTGTAGTGCTGAATTGAATCCTCTTACAAAGTGGGGGCTCGAGCCGAGACGTTGGGTTAGATTTACCAGTTGTGCAGCTTAATACAGTGTGCTAACTGACGGGATACATACACCCGGTCGGATCACCACGCTGCATTACGCTGTGAAGCATTCCTCAAAAGGGACACTCCAAGAAAAGTTCTGTTCTGCAAAAATAAAATACTAACTTCTGTAAGTCAGGACAGAGACCAATCTCTAGAATGACGACCTTAGTAGACATGAAAATAGCCAGAGAGCACCTCTTGCATAAGCTATTTGTGAGAGGTGAATGGACCGAACAGGGCCAGGATGTGTGGTTGCAGGCCATCACACAACAGGTCACTGAAACAGGGTCAGATATATATAGAGATCAGGGTCCCTTACATGTGGCCCTGAGTGAACTATATATGGCTCCTAAAGCCAAAGAGGAACACAATAAGATCGCCAGGATAGCAGCATACCTGTACCTATATATGGGAGACATGCAGGATAGATGTGCTGAAAGCCAAAATCTGGCAAATAGGCAACAGATGGCATTACAGAAGGTCCAATCTGATCTGGACTCTTCTGAGCAGAGGCTGCAGAGGAGCCAGGAGTCAGAAAATGACAGCAGACTGTACATTACTAAAATAAAGGAGGATATGGATGTGCTGCAAAAGGAAAAGTCAGAACAGGATACTAGATTTCTGGCCCTGCAGAAGGAGCACCAAGACAGTTTGGACTCCTTACTGCAGAGCCAGAAAAAGCTGGAGCAACAGATCAATTTCAACAGGGCATGCACAGAGCAGGTAGCCACCCTGCAAATCCAACTAGACAGAGAGAAAGAGGAGAGCAATAAACTGATCCTGAAAGACCTGGATACCCAGGCAGAGTTTGATCAGGAGCGCCAGAAAGCTGGTGCCTTCCAAAGGCAAAGGGACGACCTGGCGGCACAAATGCAGGCTCTTAGTCAGGAAAGAGACGCCTTAGGCCAGGAAGTCTGCCATTTAAAAAGGAAAATGGAAGAAAATCACCTGGCCCACCAGGGACTGGGTGACCTCCAAAAAGAAAACCAGAACTTGCTAGAGCACACCAGGAGGGTGGAGGATGCTCTAGCAAGAAAGGAGCAGGCCAATAGGGACACAGCTCAGGAGGTAACCCTCCTGCAGCAAAGACTGGCCCAGTTCTCCAGGACCAACCAGGAAGCACAGAGGGAAAATGAGGCCCTCTGTCAACACAATGATAGGCTCCAACAGCAGGTAGCGATGCAGGAGAGACTGATAGAGTCGAGTAAGGCCTTAACTGAGGAACTGAAGGCACAAATGCAGGCTCTTGCATTGCAACAGGGAGCAGGGGCGGATAGAGATGAGGTTCGCTGGGAAATGGAAACTCCGGAGCATAACCTCAGGAGCCCTAGTACCAGAGGCCCTCATACCTCTCAGTCCCTGGACTCTGCCACCCCCATGTCCCCTGGCGCACATGAGCACAGGGCCACAGGGATGGCAGATTACTATCCAGCCAGAAGCATGGGGCTCATAGGCCAGTACCATCCAGGAATGGAGGGGTGGGCATCCGGGTATGGGCACCCAAGTACAATACAGTTCAGTGGGGAACCCCAGGAGAGTAGGCCCATTAAGGGCATCCTGAAAACCTCTGCCCAGTTAGGTCAGTGGAGGGGGTACCCATCAAATCCTGACAGCAAGGAGGAATCTGAAGACTCCTCTGAACTGCGCAGGACACAGGAGACCAGGTCCCCACATTCTGCCAGCCATTCCCAGGCTCGCAGAATCCGGGAAAACCTGGAAGAACAGACGGGAACCTCTGGGAGCAGTGCCTCTGAGTCCGACGAAGAATGGACAAGGGTTACCCGAACCAAAAAGGCCAATAAGGCAAAAAGGGCCTTGCTCAAGGACCCCTTAAAGCAGATTAAGGCGATCAGGAGCGTCATCACGCCTTACCATAAGAACGCTAAGTATTCTGTTTGGGAGCACTTAGAGTTGTTTGAACAAATGATGGAGACTTTCCATTTGAAGGACAGCCAAAGCTGCATTCAATATGTAAAGTGGACCTTCTCCCCGGAATACTCCAGTTTCTTTGCGGGGCTGGAGGACCAAAATCATTTAAGATGGTCCACCTATAAGGCGGCCATCCTGAAACATTTTTCTGTTCACAGAAATCCTCAAGAGGCTCGCAAGGCAGCCTACAATTTGCAATGTGGGGAGGATCAGGCCCCACACGAATTTGTGCAGGAGTTAAAGCGGGCTTTTGCACAGACCACAAGAAGGGTGCGCACGGATAGCCGTGAATTTATAAACACGTTTTTCCATGCCTTGCCCAAATATATCATGACCCAGCTCGTGAGGGATTTTCACGAGAAAAGATCTTTAGACTGGGTCATTGAACAGGCTACCCGCATCTATGAGGTGCAGAAGCCCATAGAAAATAAAAGCAATGCCCAGAAAAACCCCAAAGCCAACAGCACCCCTGCTGCTGCCAAGGTGGCAGAGGTAAAGGTCACCCCCGTTTTGGATTTGGAGATGGGGGGGCCTAAAAACCTACCTGCACCTAATAATGCTAGGCCCAGAAGGTCCTCGGGCCAGTCGCAGACAGGGAGCCAGGGAGGCAGCCCCACAAATGGGGTCCCTCGCTCTCCTGACTATGTAAGTCCTCGCTACAAAGGTAACAGACCCATCCTGGGTTATGTGTGGACTCCTCCAGCCCAAGGGGGGGGATCCAGCCAAGCACCTAACCCAGGGAACTTCCCTCCAAACTTCCCACAGGAGGGCAGAAAATTAACAAACCCTGGGCAGAACTTTTTCCCCAGATATCCACCCGACTTTCAGCCCCAAAACCATCCATCCTTCTTTCCCCAATTCCCTGAGCCCAGACCACTGAATCCGGGAGAGGGGAGGCCAAGGGTGGAGGGGTACCCAAATCTTCCCAACCCGGGGTATTACCAGAGGAGGGACAGCTACCCTTCCCGGGATCAGCCCAGGGGAGAAAACAGGGCCCCGTATCAGCCTGAGCGGGTTTCCCAGTTAGAGCGCCAGGTTCAAAACATGGCGCGGGATCTGGGTCACATACTGAGGGCTCAGCAGAACCCTCAGATGGGCGTGCCGGCGCAGAACGCACCCAACTCTGGACCTGGTGCTCCAGAACAATGACGGGGGCAGCACCCCGATAACTCACCGGTTCCCAGGGAGGAGGCACAAAGGGAAGGGGGGTGTAAAGCCTTGGAGGAAGCTTCCTTCCTCACTTGTAAACAGCCCCTGGAAACCCAGGAACCGGAAACTAAATCTCTTGCCCCTGAAAGTCTGCCTCCTAAGGAGCAGAGGGGGGG
This sequence comes from Ambystoma mexicanum, assembly GCF_040938575.1. Classification (NCBI taxonomy): domain Eukaryota; kingdom Metazoa; phylum Chordata; class Amphibia; order Caudata; family Ambystomatidae; genus Ambystoma; species Ambystoma mexicanum. The sequence goes on along the minus strand of NC_090934.1, from coordinate 568,321,729 downwards.
TAGGAGAAACAAAAGACCCAAACAGACTCAGTTTGAGGAGGAGGTACAGATCTTCCAATTTGAGGGAGAGGGATCCTCAGAGGATCCTGGGAAAAGGATCTTCTCCTTCAGAGAGGGGAGAACTCCTCCCAAAGAAAAATGGGTCCCTAGGAATGCAAATCCAGACTGGGGAGATGTGGAGACTGAGCTACCGCCGCCCACCATCTCATCCCAGAACCAACAGCAAGAAAATCCCCTGGTTCAAACCCATCCTGGTGACTGCCTCCAAAAAGGGGGGGGCGGCCCAGAACCGGAGCCAGGGGAACCCACAATGGCTCTGATCTCCAGTTGCAAAATTTTTCTTTCAGATTCCCAAGGCTCTCCACAGAATTCTGCCCAAATCTCTTCGCTAGCAATGTCCAAAACCAGAAAGTTAGCCCACCAGTTGTCCAAAAATGTACATTATCTGTGCCCCCTTGAGGAGAAGGAGGGAAGATATTATGCCCCGGTACAAGTACAGGGGCAGGGTACAATCTCGGCACTGGTGGACACGGGATCTCAAGCTACCCTTCTGTCCAGAAGGGCCTTTGACGAACTGAATGCAGGAAGGGGAGAGAATTATCAAATTCCTCTCACCTCTCTTCCTGGACAACTGCAGAACTTTGACGGGAAGGAAATTCCCGTCGAGGGGACGGCAGACTTGGACATTAAGATCGGGCGACATAAGTTGAAACACCCGGTCATAGTTGTGACCCCAGAGGGCACCCCTTGTTTACTAGGGAATGACCTCCTGAGAAGGTTGTCACCCCTAATAGATTGCGTAAACAAGGTCCTCTGGACTCAGACTAGCCGACCCATAAAATTAAAACAGAGTGTCAACCATGTTAGTTTAAACGGCACATGCCACATGGTTGAACAAAAATCTGACCAAGTAGAATTTCACTTCCAGAACAACCAAATTCCAGACGTGACGGTAATAGCAGTAGGACAACAGACTGGTGATGGGGGGTCCTCTCTATTTCTGAAAATCAACCTTCCTTCCAGTCTAAAGTGGTATTCCACGCTGGAAGGAAACACTCTGAAATTCTATACTAATCCACAATCAGAAACCCCCACTCCTATAGTCCAGAAAGATGTGAAATCAGCTCAAAGCCTGGCTGATATTCAGCAAATTGGAGAGCAGTTGTTCATCCCTGTTCAGTTAAATGATGGGAAGGACTCTGTTCTCGCTCGAGTGTGTGTGAACAACGGTAAGAGCTTCATCAGCGAAGCCATGTTCCGCCAACTCCCAAAAGATCCAGCCATTCCCACCTTCAAACTGATAGACAAATGGGAAATGGACCTGGAAGCACCTGACTCCAAACATCTCCTGCCAAGCAGGTGTATGCTCAAAATCTCCATTGGCAACAAGAGCATAGTCCATAATTGTTGGGTCGTGCGAGACGTCACTGCCGCCTTTTACTTAGGCAGTGACATGCTCAATCGCTTTGCCATTAGTTTGGACCTAATAAACTTCAAAGCTTGGTCCCGATTAGCGGATAATCCCATGGGCTTTGATGATCCAGAAAAAGCATTTAGGTCAGCTCAATTGCTACCTTATGCAGTTGAAATTCAGGTTAAAGAGGAAGTCACCATCCCAGAAAGGACCCGACAATTCTCCCTGGAAGTGAAAGTTAAAAGGGGACAAGAGTTGAAAAACCCTGATGCTTACATACATCTAAATGCTTCTCTCCAACAGCAAGGGTTGGGGGTAAACCCGACTCCATTAGTCAACATAGAACATGACCCCATTCTAATAGAGGTGGATAACAGCGACTTAAAGAGTATTACTCTAGCCGCAGGCACCATTATTGGAATGGCGGTTGATGACCGACATTTCTCCATTGATCTTGTAAATGAACTGTTAGGACCCATCCCCAAGGACTGTTTTGACAGTGACAGTGATGACAACGCAACACCAGACAGGATTTTTACCCGGCATGGGGGGAACTTCCTGGTGTACACTTCCTGCCCCTATGGTAAGGAAGATGTGACCTGTGACTTCAGGAGGGATGAGGTGATTTTCCAGGTCCATGAGGGCTGCCTTTCCCACCTGAAGCCTCCGGTCCAAATCAGCACTCTGACCAGGGACTTCTCCACCCAGCTGGAGGAGGCCGCGGAGATAGCCAAACCAGAAGTCTTTCCAGGCTTCAGGCAGATGGTGGAAGAGAGAGTCAACCTAGCTGATGCCTGTGTGACTCTGGAACAAAAGCAAAAGTTGAAACAAGTTTTCTTGGATTTCCAAGATCTCTTTGCGGTAGACTCATATGACTGTGGTCGCACCGACATCCACACCACAACAATCCCCACGGACCCTGGCATGACTCCAGTGTTTGTGAAGCAATATCGCTTGCCTCTCGCATCAATGGAGTCCCTTACTGAAATAATTAAGAACCTTGAGTCCCGGGGAATAATCCGTCCAGTCCACAGCACCTTCAATAATCCGGTGCTGGGAATATTGAAGCCAAACGGCCAGTGGAGACTCTGCGCTGACCTCAGGGAGCTCAACAAACGGGTCCACACTTCCCGATGGCCTCTTCCCTACATTGACCAAGGGCTGGCCCAGATTCAGGGGTCACAGGTATTCACTGCAATAGACCTGACCAATGGATACTGGACCGTGCCTGTCAGTAGGGAGGACCAATACAAGCTGGCTTTTACCTTTGGGGGCCAGCAGTACACATGGACCCGGACTCCCTTCGGATACCTTAACTCCGGTAATGAGTTCAATATTTTCCTACATAAGGCCATGCCCGACCTGGGTACGAGGGGTAACCTGGCTTATGTAGATGATGTCCTCATCAAAAGTTCATCTGTGGAGGAACACATAGCAGAGATCCGTTATGTTCTGACACAGTTGAGGGCCGCCGGAGCAAAACTTTCCTTTCAGAAAGCACAGTGGTGTAGAACCCGTGTTAATTTCTTGGGGCATGAGATTACTCCTCAGGGTCTCTGTCCCCAGGAAAAGAAAGTGGAAGCACTTCAGAAACTGAAAGACCCCACAACTCTGCGGGAACTAAGGAGCCTCCTTGGACTGACTAATTACAGCAGAAAGTTCATTGAGGGCTACGCAGAGATCACCAGACCCCTGATTCATCTCCTGAAGGGGGGGGTCAAGTGGGAATGGGGTCCAGAACAAGCCGAGGCAGTAAAACAACTCAAAAGAAGCCTCTCACAAGCGCCTTGCCTAGCTTACCCTGTCAGAAACAAGGAGTTCTTCCTGGAGACGGGGTTCTCTAATACGTGCTTGACGGCAGTATTATATCAAAAGCATGACAAGGTCAATAAAGTAATCTCCTATGCGAGCAAAACTTTATCCTCTGTGGAGGAAAAATTCAACGATTGTGAGAAGGCACTCCTGGCAACGGTGTGGGCATTGAAGAATTACCGCCCGTTTATCCAGGGGGAACACATCATAGTGGAGACTCCACACCAGCCTCTGCAATATCTCCAAAGTGACAGAATCCGGGCCGGAAATGTGAGTAATTCCCGAATTACTTCCTGGATTCTGTCAATGCAAGGCTTTCCTGTGGAGGTCAGATATGGCCAAAACAAGAAGAGTCCCCTCGCGCAAGGTCTGGCTGACTTGCATGATTGTGCCAGAGAAAACTGTCTCGAGGACGAAAGTCTAAAAATAAAGGAGAACATGGAGGCATACCTTAATTCCCCCCACAAAGTCTTTGAAGAAGACAAGTGTGAGGGAATGCCCACTGTGTATGTGGATGGATGCTCTTACCATGTCGACAACAACGGGGAGAAAGAACTGGTGGCCGGCGTAGGGAATGCATGGGTGAATGAGTCCCCAGAACCCTCCGCTGGATACAAAATTGGTCCCCGAAGTAGTCAGGTGGCAGAATTGATGGCTGTGCATCAGGCCATCCTCACTGCTGTCCAGCATCAACTCCACGAACTGGTCATAATCACAGATTCGGATTATGTACGGAACGGGTTCGTGGAGCACCTGGTTAATTGGAAGACCAGAGGCATGGTATGTGCTAACAACAAACCCTTGAAACATGGGAAGTTGATCCAAAACATTGATGATCTGGTCACCTCGAATGGGATGACCATCTATTGGAAGAAGATCAAGGGTCATTCCAAAGTAGAGGGACCAGACAAAACTGGAAATGACTTAGCTGATCAGCTGGCCAAAACCGGGGCCATCCAAGGGGATCTAATTGAGATTGAGTCCCTGTTGGGAGAAATCCAGGTCACTGCCATCACTAGGTCCCAGACAAATGCTCACAACGACCTCTCAATTGCACAATGGAGTAAGGAGACCCCTGATGCTGATTTGATTACTGCTCAGAAGGGGGATCCAATAATTGGTAAATTTTACCAGCACCTTGAGGACCCTGAGAACTTTCCCCTGACGGATACCGATTACATTGGGAAAGAGGACCTAAGAGTGTTGATGAAATGTCCCAAAATGTTCCGGATCCAAGACGGTTTGTTGGTAAGGAAATCCAAAGCTGGCCACGATCAGTGGGTGGTTCCTACCTCATTTTGAAGCCTGATGTTAAGTCACGCCCATGATGCGGCCACCGCCGGTCATAGGGGGTTTCACACAACATTGGAAATCTTAAGAGAGGTTGCATACTGGCCACACATGGGCCAGGACCTCAACCAATATTTGAAGGGTTGTCTTGTGTGTGCACAATTTCAGCCGACATCCCTCACACACCGGGCGCCTTTACAAAAGAGGGGAATGACACTGCCATGGTCAGATTTACAAATCGACTTTGTAGGCCCTGTGATTCGCTCGGCTAGGGGGAATAAGTACATATTGACCGTGACATGCTTGTTTACCAAGTGGGTGGAATGTCTCCCAGCCCCAAATTGCAAGGCAGAAACTGCAGCGGCCTTGATGATTAACCACATCTTTTCCCGTTTTGGTCTACCTCAAAGGATTGAGTCAGACAGAGGTAGCCACTTCACCAGTGAAGTAATGACAAAGATGTGGGAGATACTGGGGGTCAAGAGAAAGCTGCATATTGCTTATAGACCAGCTTCTTCTGGGGCAGTAGAGAGATATAACCGGACAATTGTGAGCATATTAAAGAAGTTTGTGGCAGATTCTGGGCCAAGTTGGGATATCCGATTACCTCTGGTCCTAATGGCCATCAGATCTACCCCTTCATCTGCAACCAAAATGTCACCATTTGAGTTGATGACTGGGCGCAAGATGGTGCTTCCGCAGCATTTGCTCTACAGGACCCAAGAGCAGACACTGATAAATGCCTCCACTACTCATGAGTATGTAGAGAATTTAAGGAAACACCTCCAACATGCTTTTGCTTATGCTCAGCGGAATCTAGAAAGATCGACTGATAGCATGAAGACCCATTATGACCTGAAAACTTCCAGGAAGGAATATCAGGTGGGAGACCGGGTCTATCTATACAACTTCCAAAGGAACCAGGCCAAGCAGCGCAAATTTTTGCCTACATGGAAGGGACCCTTTGAGATCGTCGATAAGATCTCCCCTGTGGCCTACAAGATCCGCATCCCCAAAGGTGGTTCGGCAGAGGGGGAAGACAAGTGGGTCCACATAAACCAGTTGAAATGTTGCCATCCCAGGCACACTCTGCAACAACTGGAGGAATCCTCTGGAATCCTAGCGGGTACTGTATCAGACTAATTCAGTTCCAATCATAAAACATACCACATCTAGTCTCTAAAATATTGTGATTTACATGAAACTGTCTCTAGTGATACTGTTTTTTTTTTTCAAAATAAGAATGTAATATTTCGTTACGATGAAATGCATATGCTGCCCCACTATCTCAACAGTGGTGGAAAAAAAAAATCGTCTATGAGTAGATATTGCCGCTCTTCCTTTATCATCCTAGGAGAGATGAAACCATGAAGGATGACCAAGAAGGACGATCCGGAGACCGGGAGCAAAGACACAACGGGCCCGGGGTACCGCCCAATCTTCCCATCAGGACCGGCGAGGAGAACTGATCGATCTGACCGGATGGAGAAGAAGATGCTGAACTGTGCCATCTACAGAAGAGGAAGAAGATTATGCGGACAGACCGGTGCGTGGGTCAAAACCCTTGGGCACGCGACTCCCCATCGACCCAAACTCAAAGTGCAGTCACGTGGGGGGGCTTGTAGGGTGTCCTGACCCACGTTTAAGCTACCCTGCTACAACATTTGGTGCTGTGGGCTTAGGAAATTCAAGATGGCGGAAAACCCACATGTGCGCCGAAATCCAGGAAAGGTGCGCAGTTGTGCGCACACCAAAATGGTTACCTAACTTGCCACCCACCAGGGTAAAGAAAGGTCTTTGTTAACAAAATCCACTTTTACTGATGTCAAAAAGTTGCTGAAATCGTGACTCATTGGACCACTTTAAAGATTCAACCCTTTTTGTGGGGTTCCACATAACCATCTTACTGTAAGGAGCCCCATCAAAACAATGTTAAGCAAGGATTTACTACCATGTAAGAACCATTCCTGTTTAGAATGCATTAATCCAAGAAAATCCCAAAAATGGGTGCAGTACCAGTACTCACCACTATCCAAAAGCCGGCGTTTTAAAACCCACTGTGTGTTTTTCTGAAGGCAAGCAAAATGCCTATTTCAAACCTTGCAACATGTGCAAAATATTCACTGAACACCAGCAGACATTTGGCAGAATGGAGTTTTGTGTGCCTACAAAATCTGGGAAATGAAGAGCCCAAAAACAATGCTTATAACAAAAATGCTATGGAGTCAGCAGCTTAAGCCTAACTGCAACTGGATTTAAAACCACCAAAATCGAAAATGTTAAATTAAATGAGTGACCTATGTTTGGTGTCACATGCCTTTGTAACTGTTGAAATGTCATAGTTTTGCACTTAGAATCAGCATTCTAGCTGCATGTGTAAAATTACAAGTTATTTTAAAAGCAACAAAAAGTTAGCTGAAGGTCTGGCTTAAGGAACTTGATTTTGCCTAGCAACGGATCCCATCAGGAGTGAAACTTGAGTCACAACTATGTTCCCAGGCCAATGTTCCTTTTGCTGCCCACACTAAGGATATGCCATCTATCTGATAATTGAATTTCCTGTGCTCTGCCAGAGAGTGAACAAAGCCCTCTCCACTCAGGCAAAGGTTTTTATTACAGACGTCGTAAAAAGTGGCTTCCTCCTGGAGAAGCTGGGAGGGGCACTGCCTGTGAGAAGCAAGCTGGCTTGGCAGAAACTGGAAAGACTGGTTTCTGTACCATGTGACCTGAAAAGACACACCCCTGCAGCAAGGATATGGTTTTATAAAAAGGGGGATAATTCATAGTGCGGACATGTGAAAATTTTATAAATGATACCATAATTCTTGTGATTTTTCTGCCCACAGTTTAAGACGTGGTAGGAACCGGTGGTATGTTCAGGGGGGTTTTAGCGGAAAAGTGGATATTACTCTAAATGTGTGCATGTTAAAAATCTGAAACTTCATCAGTTAATGTCCCTACCCCCTGCACACATGTATGTAAAGTTGGGTCCATGTCGGAAATTGAAAAAGCAGTTAAAAAGTCAATTATGTACACTCTTTGAATGCAAGCTCCGAGAATGAGCAGATTTGGACATAGACATGGCTAAATTCAGCCACACCATGTATATGTAATTTCAAACAACTGTGTAACTCTGAAGTATGGATTTTGATCATATATATATTTGGGTGCACAGATGATAAGGGAGGTTGTTTCAAGAGATCATAAAATGACATCAATCTGACTCACAGTTCAGTTTGCCAATCAAGCGGAGGAATGGAAGCCTGACCAATGACGAATGAGAGGGGCAAGTCTAGTGATGCAACACACACACCCATTCTCAAGAAACAGATAAAAGCAGAGAGTCAGGACACATAGAGACATTCAATTTCATCTGCCGCTGGAAGCCCTGCCGGAAAAATCCATACTTACCTCCATCAAACTCCAGAAAGCCAAACTAGAGACTTCAATCTATCCAGAGCAGAGACCAGACCAGAGAGAAAGCAGTGCTGTGCCTAGCAGAGACCAGACCAGAGAGAAAGCAGTGCTGTGCCTAGCCGAGACCAGACCAGGCGCTGTGAGCAGAATCCGGAAAGACCTGACCAGACTGAAGATCGTAACCAAGTCGCTTTCCTGTTCAAAATCTCTTGTGAGTACTTAGCAAAACTCAGAACACATCTCTTAGTTTAAATTCATCTAATTCAATCTATTTAACCTAAGTAGAACTGCCTCCTATCTGTCACCTGTCATTTCTAGTAAAATTTGTCATTTTGAAAAAGTGTGCGTTTAAAATTTACAAAACCAAAAACGACCTTTACTAAATTACTCATATCTCCGCAACCGTTTGGGCTAGAGACTTGCAATAACTTTCATTTGGAAGCTGAGATCCCAGGCTTTCCTAGGACCCCAAATCGGTAGAGATAGTCCTTGCGGTTCCTTTGTAATAGCGCTCGGCGCATCCACGAATTTTGCCGCGATTTGCAATTTCTTCACATGTAAAAAAACTGCTGCTGCCTGATTTCATTTGCCAGAAATTCGTTTAACCTGCTAACTATCCCTGCATCATTGCTAGTGTGAGCCTGGACTAATATTAACTAGATACCACTCATCCTGAACCTCTAAAAGGGAATTAAGAGCGTTTCCAGCATATTTCTCATTCATTGCTAGCACCTATCAAAGCATTTGCCTGTGTTTTCAAACTTCTGTTTAAGCTTGCTGGATTGAACTGAATTACAGTTGATTGCATTTCTGAGAACTGTGTGTTTTCCTTCCATTTCCTTGCCTTGCATCAAGGGGGGGAGGGGAGTAGCCAGAGAAAAGTGATTACATTGTTTGGTTGAAATCATATTGCGTATTTTCTGTACTGCATTCATTGAATATTGCATCCACCTGAGCCTACATAAAGCATCCTCTACCACATTATACTTTTGTTCCTATTTACCAGTGTGCTACCTTATCCATCTCATGTCAACTCATTAGTGATTAAAGAAGTGTGCTAGTGCCAGATTCTCCGTTGTTAATATTTACCATATCAGATTAAGTGTGATATTCAATTATTAATTTATTAAAAAGTGTGATATATATTTTAATTTATCAAATAAACCTTTTAAACTTGCAAAAGAGAATTACTTCTTGGCTCAGTGGGGTCAGGGGGATTCCAAGAGAGGGGTGTTATACAAGGGTAGTCATCCAGAACGCATGAACTGGACCTAAAGATATATCAATAAGGGTTTTCATTCAGTATTCTAGACTAGGCGTTAACTTGGCTGTAGTGCTGAATTGAATCCTCTTACAGACAAGATAAACTGTCCTAAAGACCTGAACTCAGGCACCATGTCGCCAAGCTGAGTGATTGTGGGGAGGGGTGCCACAGTTGTTCCCCCTGGTGAAGAAGATTGGGGGTCACCGGTAACCTGATCGGCGGATACATCGACAGGTGTTGAAGTTCTGAGAACCAAAACCTGGGCGGCCACCACGGGGCTATAAGTATAAGATAACAATTCACCGAGTTCTTCAATTTGCAAATCGTCCGATGAACTAGAGGCAGAGGCGGGAAGGCATAAGCCCTCATGTTGTGCCATGGAATCTCGAGAGCATCCCCTAGAGAGGAGGCTCCCAGTCCCTTTGTGGAGGCATACACAGGAAGCTTCTTGTTTGCCGCCGTAGCAAAGAGGTCCACTTCCGGAGTGCCCCAGTGCAGGAAAATCCATGAGAGGATCTCCGCCTTCAGCTCCCACTCGTAGCTGACCATCGTCTGCCGACTGAGGGCATCTGGCATGACATTCAGCTGGCCCGGGATGTGTACTGCAAGTAGCCAGACACCATGACGAACTGCCCATTCCCAAAGCTGGATGGATAGGTCCACGAGAGGGGGAGACTTGGTGCCCCCTTGCTTGTTGATGTAATACATCGACACCACATTGTCCGTGCGACTACGGACCACCTTGTTGCCAATGATCGGTCTAAACACCTTGAGCGCTAGAAAGATCGCCAGAAGCTCCAGATGATTTATGTAGAGGAGCTTGTCCTGAGGCGACCAAAGATCCGAGACCTGAAGAAGATCCAACGTCGCACCCCACCCCAGAAGGGAGGAGTCCGTCGTGACAGTTACCGTCGGGACTGGGTCCTGAAAACCTGCCCCCACCGACAGGTTGCTGAGAGACGACCTCCAGTCCAGGTCCGCTCTCATGGAAGCCGGAATCGTTATCAACTTGGAGTCCGGATCCACAGCTTGAAGCCAAGAACTCAGAAGAGCCATCTGAGTCCGCCTCATCTTGAGATGAGCAAGAGGAAGAGCCAAAACGCACAAGACCATGAGGCCCAGCAGCCTCTGGAACCACCATTCCGACATGCTCTCCGACTGTGCAAACATCTGACACGTGGCCAGCAGATCTGCCATTCTGTCCCCGGTCAGGTACACTCTGCAGTCGATCGTATTCCAGCGAAAACCCAGGAAAATCAAGTCCTGAGAGACCGTCATGGAAGATTTCCACCAGTTCACTGACAGCCCGAGGTGTAACAGGAGCTGGAGGAGAAACTGAAGATTGCAGGCGGCTTTCAACGGGCAAGGGCTGCGTAAGAGCCAGTCATCCAAATACGGATACACATGGATAGCCTGCAGACGAAGATAGGCCGCGATCACCTACATCATCTTCGTGAAGACACGCGGTGCCGAGCTGAGGCCAAAAGGAAGCACTCAAAACTGAAAATGCTCCTCTCTCACAGAGAAAAGGAGATATCTCCTGTGTGGACTCCAGATCAGAATATGCATGTACGCATCCTGAAGGTCCACCACGCTGAGCCAATCGCCCATCTGCAAGGAGGACCATATCTGGCCGAGCGTGATCATCTTGAATTTCTCTTGGCGTAGGAAAAGATTGAACTGGGAAAGGTCTAGGATGGTGCGCAGGCCAGCCTGTTTGGGTTTGGGCACAGTAAACAGCTGGGAGTAGAAGCCCTCCCCTCGCTCCCCAAGGGGAACAGGATCCACAGCTCTGAGGTCCAGCAGTTTCTGCACCTTGGCTTTTAGGGAGGGCGATCCCGACTGCTGGAAAGGAGGGTTCAAGGGTGGGGTCGGGGGTAAGGTTAAGCGGAAGCCCGCCAGAGCGACTGACAAGACCCACCTGTCCTCGGTGATGGTCTGCCATGCCTCCCAATGAGACGCAATGCATCCTCCCACCGGAGTCTCGTGCGAGCGCAGAGAACCCTCATTTGGCAGGCTTTTCAGTGGTGTACCACCTGAACCTGAGGAGGAGGCTGAGGAGCGGGAGAAAAACCGAGTCCGTTGCTGCCTCTGGCGGTTATTACCCAAAGGAGTATCCTTTCTGCGGGATTTCTGCTCTAGAAACCCCCTGAAACCAGAGGAGGGCTGGCTTTGCAACAATGGTCTCTGGGTCCTAAAAGGGTTTTTAACCAGGACAGACAAGGATTTAGCTGTCTGGGTGCTGTCATTCGTTTTGGTGAGCTCCACATCTGTTGTGGAATGGAAAAGCTCCTTGCTGTCAAATGGAAGGTCCAACACTTGTCCTGCACCTCCTTTGAGAACTTGGTGGCATGCAACCACGCCTGCCGAGAGGTGTCAACTCCCAGCATAAGCCCCGAGCCAACGTGTCAACGTAATGAGCCGCGGCCGATCCTGGGCCAAGTCTCTGGCATTGGATAAACCCGCCTTAAAATCTTCCTGCTTCTCGACCGGAATGAGCACATCAAACTCCGACAGACCTTTCCACATCTTCATATTTGCCCCCGCTAACACCAGTTCCGCATTAGCCTGCCGGAGCTGCAAGGCGGAGTTAGTGAAAATCTTCCTCCCAAGAGAGTCGAGGAGCTTGTCCTCCTTTCCCAGAACCTAGGTAGCCATCGTAGAAGAGGATGCTGCAGGCCTGGACTGTAAAGTGGCTGCAGCCACCACTGTGGAGGAGGGGGGCGGACAAGATGACTGGGCCACCTCTTCTGAAGAATGCAGCCTGTATCGCGTGTCAATTTTCTTATTGACAAAAAGTCCAGAGTGTGGTTTTTCCCAGACCCTAAGGATCTCTGCCAAAACGTCCTTCTGCAAGAACAGGCCGGTACGCTCCGAAGGAGACAGGGTGAACGCCCCTGAAAGCACACTCTCCAGCGGAGCGGGTGCCTCGGGCACCGGAAAAATGCAATAGGCACATCATGTCCAGTACCCGGTCATGAAAAGCTCTAATAGAGTGGGGCTGGTCCTCGCTGTCCTGATTGCCCTGCGACAAGGGACAAGGGCGGAAGGGTCGGGGGAGGCACCGCATGCACCGGAGGAGCGGGTGGAGCCGGAGGCGCTGGCGGGCATATCTAGCTAAAAACACCCTTGAAATACTCCCTCATGGGATCAGCACGCATGAGCGTCTGAAATTTGCCGAAAAAGGCGTCTTCCGGAGATGGTTTTGGAGCTACCGGAGAAGGCCTCTCATTAAGGAGGATAATTCTAGGGATGCAAAGGGAAGGGTTGCCGCACAGGCCCATCCCCCGATGTATCCACAAAAATCAACGGTGCCGAACCCACAGTCAACAATATATTGTGCGGAAGGGTCATCCGAGCGCTCCAGTCGTAAACCGGGCAAAACGGATGCGCACAAGCAATTTTATGTTCACCCATAGAACCAACTCCTACAACTGAGGCCGATGGTGTAGTTGTAGGAGAAGCACCCAAAATGGCCGCCATGGTCATGGCGGGAATGGCTGCCATTTTGCCATCACCTGAGGGGAACTGCGGCATGTGAGGAAGTGAGGCAGGGGTCCCCGTCGGTGGATCAGGGGTCTTAATTTTAGCCTTTACATAAGGAACCTCAGCTGAGCCGGTACTATAAGGCCTGGAATGTTTTTGTGACATACCAATAGCCAAACTAGCCTTCACAGGAAGGACCTCGGCACTGCCGGTAAAGGAAGAACTTTCACTCCTTGCCCCCTCAACAGTTCTGGCGTCGCCCCAAGAGCGGTAACAGTGAGAAACAACTTTCACTGATTTGGCCTTGCCAGGCCTCTCTGAAATGTTGGTTACTTTAGCCTCTGTATGAGGGACCTCGGACCCAGGTCCAGTAATAGCCTTACTAGCGCGGGCCTTGAACATCCATTCGGTAACACCAACCCCAGCCAAGGCCTCGGGGCGCACCCCGGTACTTTTGAGGGAAGCCGATAACGAGGCCTCAGAGCGAGCTCCGGTACCCCACGACTCAGTTAAACGCCAGTACAATTATTAGGCCCAGAAGGCACCTCAGTGCAATCCCCGGTGACAGAGCAGCCAACACTCCTCCCAGCTTGGGAAGAGTCCGGAAAGGTATCTCCCGGCCGGGGTGCTCTGAAAAGTAAAGAACTTACCAGGCGTTTCTTCTTTTTGTCGATAAACGCTTGAAAAGGCGAAGGAGGAGTACGTCGAAACACTTCCTCCCACCGCTCCAACCGACATTGAAGTGCCCGGACCGAAAGGGAATCGCAATAATCGCGAAGCGTCGGTGACACGATGAACAATCTGGAAGTCTAGTTTGAACGACATAGACAGACTAGTACACGATCGCTAGCGAGAGCCAGAGAGGTGGAAAAAAGGGAAGAAGATCTTCCGCGGATGCAAGCGCGTCCAGTCCCGAACGAGCGGAGAAAAGGACTGATGGGTGATGCGCGGGGCGGAGCCGAGATGGGCGGGGTTACAGCCATGTGCCAGGCTCCGCGTTGAAAGAGAGGAAGGACTCAAATAAAATTTGAAAAATGTTTGGATGCTTTTACAAAGCGCTCCGGTCCCGTCCCACAGGATGGAGGAATGTCCCATAAGTATGGGGGAAAGGGGACAGGACGTAGGAGTATGGTGATCTCTGAAAGGCAAACACTTGTACCTACTTTTCAGAAGCCCAACTCAATGATGCATACTAACAGGCTAATTAAAGGCCTTGTCCTAAGTGAGCTGCCTAAGCCCATAATCTAAATTTCAAAACTTACCTGAGGTGCAAAGTGTTCCCCACGGATGGGACCCTTCCGATGATCCTTCCCTGCTGTAGGACTCCTTTCCTGCATTTTCTTTGCAGTCAGGTTGACAAAGGTATGTGTTCCTCAGCATTGGGAAGGTGAACCGAAACCAAACCCAGACTAGTTTCATTGTGTTTACCTTTCCCAGGTTCCTGCGCCTGGGTGGAGCCCCTGCCTTGTACTCTTATGTCGAGAACTGAGGCAGGCGGATCAAGGTTCAGAGGTCTGGAACTGAGAGCTGACCCCTCCCTTAGCTGCCTGCTCCCTATCCTGTCTCTTGCACAGACTGGGGTGGGGTATGTAATTCTACAATTCTACAACCCCAGCCTATATAAGGGAAAGGACAGAGGGTGTGGCACAAAAACAAAGCATGCCTGAGGGTGTTTCTTTCTTAACGCCCCCAGGCATCCTTTAGAGCCCAGCTTGATCAGCATTCTATTGCCTAAAACTGATCTGCTCATGTGCAGTGGGATGGCTTGTTAGAGCGCTCCCCACTGCACAATCAGTGCACCCACTGTGTCCATGAGTAACACGCTGTTCCTGTTACTCATGGACATGCTGAGGGGTGAGATACCGCCCCTCCCGCCCCTTTGGGCCAACCACCCCTGCTAGGTAGTGAGTATCTCTCCAGACCAGGGAGTTTGTAGTGGTTTGCAGGGATTAAATGACACAGTACGTTTATGTGAATAATTATTTAGAGCGAGCACGTCTCCTGCATTCCAGGAGCTGGCGCTCGTGCAGGCTGCATCTCGTGGCTGGGTTTGTTGACAGCAGGGAAAGGTAGGCACATAATATGCATACTACAGAGTTGCTTTCAGTCAAATGTAGCAAGTAAACGGTTTCTCCACTGTTTCAAGTTCTTTCCAGTACTCTCACATTTTCCTCACAGTGGGACTCAAGCCAGATGTGGAGCTTGCAAAAGGCCCATCTTTCTCCTTCTCTCACACCCATCAACATTTGCTGCCACTGTCAGGAGCTGCTGCTGCTGCATGGATAGGCAAACATTTTTCTCAAATTTTTTCCTCCGGCTGGTTGTACAGGGTCATTCGGGGTGGGACTTTCCAGTAATCCTCTCTATTAAGATGACTCTAGGCACAGGGCTGGGGAAAATCCCTGCATGCCCTGGTCTCCTGGTTCTTACATTGATATGGAATGGAAGCATTCAATTTGCCACTTCGAAGGCTGGTGGGCATTGACAACGTCCCCTCTTGGTGTACTGGACACTGTTGTAGCTAGAGTGTGAACAGCGGTGTCATTGCCTTCCAGCAAGTAAGAATTCCTTCTTCACCCTGCCTTATGTGTTCCAAAAGGGACAAAAGTGCAACATTGGAAAAAAAATGCAGATCAAATGCCTCGAGAAAAGAATAGGTTACTACATTGAACATTGGGCTGTGACCTTGACAGAAATGCGATATCTCAATATAGGCAGCGTGAAGACCAAAATATCAAAGTGATCCCCAGGTGACATTCGTGCACAATTTCAAATCTCTTCCTAGAAGCTGAAATTGTGTTTTCCTGCAGTGGTGACCCTGAGACAAGCAACCGACAAGGGTGGTGTACCTCATGCTACATAAAGATTGCAGATTGGCCGATCACTTTGATTTGCAGGTAGGGGGATCAGTGCAAAAAATCAATATACTCTGTAACTTGAGAGGTAATTGGCTGTTGCAGTGACAATTGCACAAGGAGTACCTTCACGAAGTCAAATCTCCAACTGCAGTTTGGAATCACACACAGACTCCAGTGGTCAGCTTGATTAAAAATACTACACATGGAAAAATGTGGTCCTCAAAAGGTGGGGATCTCTGTGACTGCCAAAGGCACTAATATCTTGTGGCTCGGACACTGGCCGAAAGCCACGCAGGGGGGGTCTGAGCCATCCCTGAGAAACAAACTCATGAGGCAACCTAAGAAGCTGAACCTGCCAGTCAACACTGTCTGTGCAGCCACTATGGCTGAAATTCTACATCCGCTTAAGTGGATCAGGAGCTCGGCCAGCTCACACCATCAACCCACCAGAATAATCACACTCTATGTAGTGAAGGAGACCAATTTCACACACGTAGCATCTCTTTCCCTGCATTTACTTAGGACACATCTGATGTGAATAAACACACCAGGTTCCTTATTAAATTTAATGTGTTTACATCACACCATTGGCATCAAATGAAAATGGAAAAGCCGAAAAAAACAAGCGAGTGGAAGCATCCCTCTAGTCTCCTTGGCAACCAAAGATAGTGCCCCGAGTGAAGGCATGTCTGACTTGCAGACAGCTGAAGGTTGAATAAAGCAGGCACTTGCTGCCTTCCTGAAGCAGACACTGATTAAGGTACCCACACAGCTTCACAATGAACTAATGAACAACAACTGAAAAGGGTTTACCTATCTATTCAACTTAATCATGTCGTCATATTAGAATGTTAGGGACATCAGCCTCACTGACAGAAAGCTAGCACACAGTGCTGCCAATACCTCTGGAATGACACTGTCTGTGGAATGATAAAGCACTAGCTCTCCCTGACATATTGCTGTCAACACCTACAGGTGCAATCAATTTCATTCCTAAAACGGACGAGCTCCACATCTTAACAACCAGCCTGAGGCTGCCCTGGAGTCCCCAAGATGATGATGTCAAGGGATGCGCGTGTAACGATGGTCATCGACTTATTAAGGTCGCCAGAGGACTCTAAGTCACCAAGGATACTTCCTTCCAGTTTTACCAGAGTTTTACATTTGCTCTAGTTTTACTTGATCCCATTTAATTCGACTGAGGTGACCCGAGACTGCAAATCATAGAATGCAATTGTAGGCGAAATGAAAACCCAGAACTGGGCCACGGTGTCCCCAGCGACTTTAAGTCATCTGGTAACCTTATTTTTGAGGCAATTAGGAAAAGCAACATTTGGTTGGAATAAATGTACTTCACCCATCTGCAAAAACGATGCTTTAATTATTGAAGGCAGTTTTTGAGTTGAGTTAGAAGGCACCCCAAATAAAACACAAGTGCAGAACAGGACAAATTAGCAATGTGCTTAAATCTGTACAAATACATTTTAAAAAATTGAACGTCCTTAAATGAGTGTCATAAAAATGTGTGCCCATTTTCTATTTTATTTCTTTGGCACTGTTTCATAGGAATAGCCAAATCCCTCTATTCAAATGCAATACAGCACTTTGATTTACTGAACTCTGGCTGAATAAAACTGAGGAAACACTGTTCCGGTAATGTGAAATGTGCTGTTTTTAAAATATCAGTTAAACGCTCCGTTTATTCACAGGGCCAGTGTTGCCCTTTTCAAAAATGTAAATTGTACAATTGAGTACATAAAAGAACATATGACAGTTGATAGATAGGAGGTAGACTTTGCAACAGCTTCAGACCTGGAAAATGGGAGCCAGATATAGGATTTTTTTTTTTAAACGGAGGTTTCAATATCAATACCTGAGAGACCTTTCAAGGCATTACATTGAAATATGCACTTGATTTGGCGACTCCAACCTCAAGAGTTGATGTTATATTAGAGCAAAGTATTGGAGTGCCCACATTTACAACATGTGGTCCCATATTATACTGTGTTCTTAAAAAAAATAAATGCAAACCAATATACACATAGACGGTAGTGGGCAAAAGAAATGGGGAGGCTAACTAAACATAACACATAATTGGTCAATTTCATGCTGTACACCATAGAATTTGAAACATTTCATTGCCATTAATGTGACCTCGCCCAGCCAACGCCACATATACAGACATCATGGGAAGGCATGGAGGAACGTCATTAGGTGTTTTGGGGCCTGCCCCAAACCCCCGAAAACTAGGGATTGCTCACCTTTAGTGAAAATAATCACCAATTCATATAGTCTTCAGTCAGATGCATTTGCAGGCATGTATTTAGCGCAGGACAGTGAAAAGTGTTGGTTGTGGTGGGAGCTTCAAGTTCTCAGACACACTAACAAAATGGGTTGTGCAAATCCCTTCCTTTCCTTCTATACTGCAATGGTAGTGTGCGCTGGAGAACTGGGCGGAAGTGTTTTAGGAGAACTGAGCGTGTGGCAGAGTGCGGGGGAAGCTCCCAGTTGAATTTAAATGATCTATATAGGTGTTTGCAGCAACACTATATTATGGGGCAGGTTAGGGATATGCCTTGGTGTAACTGTAATTTGCTATTGCTTTGCTGGGATGGATCTGTGTCTGTACTGTCTCTGTAATTGCAGCGTGTGCAGTAGGGCAGACTTTAGTTTTTGGAGAGAGTGTGAAGTTTTATATAGCACTGCGAATCATTGCGCACTGAAAGACCTGAAGACACTGCCAGAGCCCACTGAATATTCCAGTTGAGATACCATATAGCAGCAGGGCATTGCAGGTCACAGTATTGCAAATGAAGGGGATGCTGTAAGCCTGGGTTGTGCTGTTTTAGTAGGAGCAGTCTGAATACCGTCCTACACCACTTCAACAAGTTGAAGCTGAAGCTGAATGGCACAGAATGGAGTTGTTCTTGTTCAATGTCAGCAACGTACCAGATTTACCAAGAAGTGTGTCTAGCAATGATACAATAATCTGAGTGCTCTGTAGCAGGATTGCAGTGAATGTGCAGGTGCAGTACTGCAATAGCAGGGGGATTCACTGGAAGGACACAGCTTCAAGAGCACTGTTACTTTGGAAGCTACCACACACTAATTTAGTGTATTTGTGGCAGAAGCCACTTCCTGGAAACCAATCCATTCAGTGAATTGCAAGCTCCCCCGCCCCCCACCATCACTTCATACCTCTCAACCTTTTTTGATACCAAGGCGGGTGAAAACCCAGAAAGGCCATAAACATAAAAGTAGGACTGCCGTAAAAACATGAAACGGCAGTCCTACTTCTATGTCGCTGACCTTTTACGGGAGGGGGGTGGGGAGGAATGCTCCCAGGCACAATCCTCTCATTGGAGGAGAGCGCCAGGGAGGGGAAGGGGGAGGAAATGGGGGCGTGAAAAGCATGACACTTGCTTTTCACGGCTCCATTCACGCAGGAAGAGTCGCGCCGGGACCCGATTTCGGGATCTCGAAATCGGGTCCCGGCAAAAATATGAATCGTAGCTCCCACCTTTGCCAAGGCGGGTGAAACAGATGAGCTGGTGGGTGGGCGGGTGTGTAGATGCTTTGGCGGGTGACACCCACCAAAAGCGGGTGAGTTGAGAGCTATGCCACTTGCAGGTGTGCAACACTGTGCTTTAAGTGGGGTGAGAAAACGAGGGGGGCTCTAAGAAGGGAATGTGGCCGAGGAAGTGTTGGGTGTGGCTTAAGAGGGGTGGAAGGCATTCTGCAATGTTCGGCTGCCGTAAAACAAAGCATAACCTGGCAATGTGAGGTCGCAGTGGACGAGCACTGACTCCTTTCTAATGTCTTGCATTCAAAGGACGACTACTTGTACACTGCCTATTTCCCATTCATTTTGAACCCAACCAGAGATATAAAACTGAAAAACCCAGGCACTCAGTGAAATGCAGGCATAACTAAATATCAAAGCCAGTTGTGCAATATGTGTTCAAGTGAACAACCTCACTCATGATTTCCCATTGCTTTCCTGCAACGGGGAAGAGTGGTTACTGCTGTATGCAGGATAAAACAATACATCCGCTGCCCGAGCTTGCTGTTCTGGGGAGGAGTGACAGGCTGTCAACACTGTCCCAATTTTCCACCCCTGGACACATTTTAAAAAGGTAATGAATGTTCAAGCACTGGAGAGGCAGAATAGTTGTTCTTGTTTAATGGGGGGGAGTTGAAAGCTTTCTACAATTGTAGCTTAAACATTGAAAGAAAATGCAAAAATATTAGACTTAAAAAATCAACAACACACTCCTTCCTATAAGGGCCAAAACAAAGTGTAACTGTACACACATTACACGATGATGGCTGCTTTCAAGTTTTACTATTTAATGCTAGGAGAGCGCTCGAGGGGTAATGTTCCCTTTCCAAAACCACCTTACAAATTATTCACTGCTTGAGAACTCGAGAAATGCTCAGCCTTGCCATGCGCTGTTCAGGACAAAAACCTCTTTCATGTTAATCAAGGTGGATTGGGAGCAGCAGGGGTGCACGGCAAACATTGCTTTTGAAAAACCACATCTTCCTTTGTTTTGTACCTGGAGCGGCGCCAACCCTCTAGCAGGCGGCCTTTGGAAAATGATGCAGCCAGATCAGCGTCTGTTTGTTGGGGAGGAACTGAAACAGATGAACAAGCCAATGCATCACACCTGTAGCATCAAACACTGGCCGTGTTTACTCGATTGTTACCAGGGGCTAGTGAGGGGCTATAAGCCCCGGCAAGACCCTGGCTCACAGCCACTTTTTGGAGACTGGCGGGGCTCGGCCCAGCTAGCTCTACCCACTTAAGCCCTGGCAACACTGCAAACTGGTGAAGGGTGCTTTGACCTGTTGACTTGCAAGGGCACCAATCTGAGCCACTAAAAGTATCCTCCCAGGGCTGATTCAGAATTCAAATTTGCATATTATGCCATTAAATGTTAAGGATTCTGTTAATATCCAGAAACTGCCAGGCCAATATCTCCCAGAAAGTGAGATCTAAACTGGTGCTCATCATTGGGTTAAGAACAATATTTCTCAGATATCTGTCTTCCATCCCCAAGAGCCTTCTTGCAAAAATGCCCATAGCATTCATGAGATGCTCATCCTGTCCAGTTTAGATTTATATTGGGGAAAGACAAAACTACAGGACCCATAATGGGAAGAAGTAAAGCAGGACTGAATGTGCATCTTCCTCACAACAACTCATGGAGCATGCTCTCGCCTTCAGAATTACAGACCACTGTCAATGGACACAACTTACCTTGTTTGGATGTCAAGTATCTTAGAACGCCCTGCACTGGGCCAACCCAAGCATTCATCTTCTTTCTGTGTACTAAATCAGGTGTCACCAATACTGTTCCGCAAGCCTGTTAAGTGCTACGCATAAAAAAAGTTGTACATTGCACATCTGAGTTCTGCTTTCCTTCTGCTTTACACTATGACAGCAATATGAACGACGATAATAATGTGTTTTAGTGCTTTTCCTGCAGCAAGCCAATGTAAACAATAGTTGTTAATAGTACCCAGTCCTTAAGAGGTGTGTTTTTCACCAAAAGCAGCCCCGTCTGAGATTGGAACCTGAATACTCCAAAGTGTGCACACGTTTTGAAACAGACTCTCAACATACCTTTCAAGCTATGCACAATCAACATTATAATGTGTTACCTGTCAGCTAAGGATATTTCCAAAATGCACTGTTGGATTCAATGTTAACAATGTCTAATATTAGCAATGTGTGAATGCAGAAAGTGAAAGTTCAAAACATTTTTAAAACGCCATTGTTAGCTCCATTGTAGATAGAGGTTGGTGATCTCTCAGCATAATGTGCCAAAATGAATCTGTCATTTACTCCAGTCCAAGGAGCCTATCATCCTGGCTGCAAACATTGGGTTCTTTCAAAAAGTAATAAAGCTAAGAATGTCCTTGCAGTGCCCAGTGTGATCCTCTGAGATGGTGGGCCTCATTACGAGTTTGGAGGTAGCTATGGTGCTAATAGCACCATGGCTGCCTCCAAACCGTGTCCGGGTCCGGGTAGTTGGAATGGGGACTTACCGGGTCATTCCAACCTTGGAGGACCCGGAGGGTCCCCATTCTGAAAACCATTCCCCATTCCCATTCGAACCCCCATAGTGCTCAATCGGAATGGGGAAGGAGCTAATAACAGGCCCACAAATAGGGTCCTCGGAATGTGGCGTTAGGTGTTTAATGGCACCGGCATACTTACCAGTGCCGTTAACCCCCTACTGCCGTACTCGTAATGAGGCCCGGTGTGTCATAAACCACTTTGCAAACAAAGAACAGGCAGCAAGAAGTCCAAACCCTTCACCCAACCCTCATCCGTCTTGACTGAAGCTGCAGCTGCCTGCTCAACAGCAGAACCAGAGGATACAGCCAGTTCAGTTAGGTCAGGTGGGGGGCTCTCCCACAATGGGGGTTCATTTGCCCACACTTAAAGAAGTCTCTGAAATCATGCATGAGGATGTGACATGACGGAAAAACAGGAAGTTAATATTGGATTAATTCTGCATCGGTGTGAAGTTAACAGCACGGTCTAAGAACTATCTTTTTTGATGTTTTACATAGCACTCATATCTTGGCAGTTCTTAAGAGCTATTGAGAAAGTGCTGAAAATTAAAAGAAGAAAAGTTCTGGATCAGGGGCTGTATCAGACAGAAGAAGGATGTGAGATTATACCTCTCCATCCTCAAATATCGACCTACGAGAATTCTTAGAAGATCTTTAATATAATTTCATATACCTATAAAGCCCATGCAGCCCTATACTGCTAGACCTCAAAGTGTAGTTTGAAATAATTGTATCACTGTCAAAAGCCACTTTCAAGTGACCCAACATGCCTAGTAAATATTCTTAAAACTCTGAAACTGTCTGTAATTGTTTACACACATAGAAAAACAAATACTAGCAATAGTAAAAAAGACTTCCATTCTTGGTGGATGTAAGTCATATTACTACTTGAAACTACGATGGTGGTGATGGTGTACAGTGAAAATAACGAAAAATAAATTAATCACCTTTTCCGTGAATAATAAATAACGAAAACATATTGATAATATTGGATACTAGTATATATATGGGGGTGGGGTAAGGAATTACAATGTGGCAGGGGATTGGGATGGGGGTTATTATGCTAGGGAAATAGGGGGCTTGAGGGGTCCCTGAAATTGAAAAACAAAGAAAATTGATGCCTTTTCATTATTTTTAATTCACTAAAAAAGCTTCCGTTATTAGTGAATTCGTTATAAACACGTGGAACTGTGGTCATTCGGCACAGCACAAAAGCATAGTGACATTGCACAATATAACATGTCTATGAATGTTTTTCTTTCGTTTTAGCAATAGCCTGCACATATTTATGGGCCATTAGAAATCATTAGTAGGTATGTAGGCCCTATAAAACTAATAATGATGATCATCACAGCAAGTTTATGAGATTTTGGGCCTCATTCCGAGTTTGGTGCAAAGGGATACCGGGCACCGGTAAGGACACCGGTGCCGGTTATCACTTTGCGCCCTATTCCGAGGTCCCCCAACCCCCAACGGGACCCGTAATGTACGTTTGGTCAGACCAAACGTACCTTACGGTTCCCGTGAGGGGACCAGGGCGCAAAAAACGGCCTTGGCATACGCCGGCCCGTTATTTGCGCCCTCCCCATTCCCATTGAGCCCTATGGGGGCTCAAATGGGAATGGGGAATGGTTTGGTAAATGGGGACTTACCGGTCCCTCCAAGGTCGGAATGGACTGGTAAGTCCCCATCTCACCAAACCAGAGTCGGGCCCGGTTTTGGAGGCAGCCATGGCACAAATATAGCCATGGCTACCTCCAAACTCGGAATGAGGCCCTATATCTCAACATCTCAAAGCACGTGCTGTAAAGGAACCACAATTACTTAAATACACCCTACACAGCTAGTCATTATTCCTAATAGCCCACAAATATATGCAAGCAAATATTTACATGCACAGAAAAACACCAATAGACATAGGGCCTCATTACGAGGTTGGTGGTAGTCATGGCGCTATTTGCGCCATGACTACCACCAATAACGGTACCGTGTCCAGTTTGGTGAGATGGGGACTTACCGGTCCAGTCCGACCTTGGCGGGACCGGTAAATCCCCATTCACCAAACCATTCCCCATTCCCATTTGAGCCCCCATAGGGCTCAATGGGAATGGGGAAGGCGCTAATAACAGTACCGCAAATTGCAGTACCGTTATTGGCTCTGATTTCCCTTAACAAGTCCCGTCCATAACGCCTGGTCAGACCAGGCATTAAAGGAGGGACCCGCTAAGAGAACTCATAGTAGGGGGGTAAGGGATTACAGGCACCGGTCTCCTTACCGGTGCCCGGTATCCCTTACCGCCCTACTCGTAATGAGGCCCATAGTAAAAAAAGAAACCTCTGTCCACCATGTAGACTGAAGTCGTTTATGATGTCTATTCGCGTTGGTGTGTAATTGTAAAGAAGCTTCTTGCAGGCATACATGTATTGAGTTGTTATAGGCAATCTGCCATCAGCTGAGGTCACACACTGCAATGTCCCATACATGGAACAGAGAAAGCCATACCACTGAGGTTTCTTTGCCATAATTGACTTAGAACACTTTACCATCATCCTCACAAGGGCACTGCTCATGGACCCTCGTGCCAAATGAAGGGTCATTTTAATTTGAACAGCTGAGCAGTTACATTATGATGATTTACTCACTGTGAGTTTAAGGACCTTAGCGGACCACACCACTGGATTTCCTCCAGGGTTGCTTGCCATCATTGTTTTTTTTTTGCATAAGGATGGTGTCTAGTGCTGCGCTCTGTTGCTTAAGATTCCCACATGGTGCAGGAGATTTGGACGGTTCACCTTGGAGATTGTAGATGTATAAGGGATTTCAAAGAGCCTATGAAGGGTACAAATAAAAAAGGGACCAGAGGGCTCACACACACACACACACCCACACACACACACACAACCACTCGCGCACACACTCTCACTCACAGACATACAGACAGCTGAAGACAAGCAAGCTTCAGACTCAGAGGTACACAGAAGGCAGCTCACTCACATAGTCCGGCATTTTACTGGCTCTAGTGCATGTGATGGGCAGCAGATATGAAGGTCATTTAAGAGATTAGAACTTCCAAGTGAGGGTCATTTAGGTTCTCTTTCAGGGTATCACTTCAAGTGTATTTTTTGTGCTTCGTCCATGTGCTTAGTTGTCCCCTCGCAGGCATCGAGGCAGTCTGACAGATCAGACTAATGGCGAGCATCTTCCTAAGAGCCCTAAAATCACAGATTCTAACTTTTGGGCTGCGCTTTTTTTATATTTTAAAAATGAAGCTTATATCTTTTGAAAGTTGGTGGGCATTTATGGAAATTAATGGTTGTCTTATTTGTTTGCAGGATTTTACTAGCCATTAACACGCATGGGATTGCAATCTGAACTCAGCCTAATCGATCAAAAGGAAGAGTTACTTGAAATAACTTGAGGAACTTAACAGGTGAGAGCATTCTTGCCCCACTTGGAAACCCCTTTTCCGGATTATTTTATTACATGTGATACATGTGATGACAGCATGACAGAGGAGGTGGCCCACTCACCATTTCTTTCTAACAGTCTTGCATAGCTGGAGGATATGCTTGCATGGGAATTAGATTACAAGTATAATGTTTTCTGAGTATGCCCATGAGGGGTGGGAGGGCCATTAGAGTACAAGGGAGCAGGCTTCGTTATTAGATGATTGTGTAAAGGAATCGTAAATATCTTAGTTTCCTATGTAAATTCTGGTTGTTGTCACGACTTGATCGAGGGCTCATCTGTTTCGGCTTTGTAAGCTTCTTTCTTAATGGGTCTGGCTGCCCGCATTTCTTGCAGGTGCGGGTCTCCTGGAGGTAAGGACGGGCTTCTTCGGACACCACGCTGTCAATGTCCGGAAGGTTCCGGAATTCCTGGGTGGAGGTAGCGGTCCGAGAGCAACCGCAAGAGCAGTCCTGGAAGGAGGGCCGCGGAAGTGGTGAGTTGCAGCCACAGTCGATGTCTGGTATGTTCCGGGAGTCCCTGGTGGAGGTAAGCGATCCGAGGGTGACCGTAAGAGCAGTCCGGAATGGAGGACCACGGAAGTGGTGAGTCGCAGCCGCAGTCGATGTCCTATATGCTCCGGGAGTCCTGGGTGGAAGTAAGCGGTCCGAGGGCAACCACACGAGCAGTCCTGGAATGAGGGCCATGGAAGACAGACAGACAGACATGGCCACGGAGAGCAAGGAAGACACAATCCTAGGAACAAGCGCAAGGAACAACACTCGAGTAAGGAATTGTGAGCACATTGACACGCGCCGATCCGCAGGGGCGGGGCGCTTATCTAGGCTGGCTAGAAATGATACCGTTGATCAAGGAGTGGCGCCCGCCATGTTGGGAGGGTGTGGGGCGCGTTCTGGTACACTGTTGAATGGACCAAGATGTCCAAAGGGGGCGGTAGCGAGGATTCATGACAGTTGTAGTCTGTGTAGTCAGTTCCAAGTATCTTGGATTAGCTGGTAAAATAGCCATGCAAGCACAATGTTTTACTGCAAGATCTGTTCGTTGGTTACCAGTCAAATGGTCGAAAACATTTGGTCGACAGACAATTTGGTCGACACCATTTGGTCGAATGCCAAATGGTCGAATTTTTTTTTTTTTTTTTTTTTACCCATTTTTTTTTTTTTTGGGGGGGTCCCCCCCAACCCCCTTTTTTTCTTTTTTATTTTTTTTCCCCACACGAAAACCCACAAAACACATATATATATATATAAAAAAAAAAAAATTCGACCATTTGGCATTCGACCAAATGGTGTCGACCAAATTGCAGTCGACCAGTTTGTCGTCGACCAGTTGACTGGACACCCTGTTCGTTATCTGCAGTCAAAGGTTTGAAATCCAGGCAAGGATGGCCTTTTAAGAGGTCCATAAATCGGGTACATGGTTTAGGCGAGTATATGATGCATTACACCATGCTTTGAAACATGAGACATCTAGCATGAAGCTTTACTTAAGCATGCATTGGCAAAGACAATAGGTCTGGTTTGATAAATATAGAGGGTGTGATGGTTTTGGAAGCTCCCGATAGGACACAAAGACTTATCTTCTGCATGCGAAAAGCCACAGCCATTGTCTTTGACAATGCTTGCTTTAACAATAGGGGAAGCACACAGTTTTACAACTTTATTCGTATTAGTATATTATTTTAAATCAGATAATGAAATATTAAGTGGGGTAATATGTTTTTACCTCAATCAAATACCATCAAATGTGTAGGAACAGCCAAACATAGGCTAATGCTACTTAGATACACAAGTTATGGTTTAGTTAGCAATCTGTGCTCCTTGAGAGACAGCTGGAAATCCTGCATGTACAAAGGGAACCACTGACGGTGAAATAAGGAAACATTGCTTCTTCATGCCTACAAAATGCTGATTTATTTGGACAATTTTTTGAACCAGGAAATAGTTTAATACTGTCTTATTTCAGGGCAATAAAGTGCCACAAGTAGAGAAACGGCACATTTTATGTACATGAAAAATGTTGAAGGAAAACACACTCCAACGAGAGGCTGAAGATCAAATGGGGACCCGTTCAGGCCTGCCTTCAAAGAGGACCAAATATGCTGTGGAATCTTTCCAGGTGAATGATATGTAAAAGCTTGTGGGATTAGTGGTAGATGTGAGAATGGCACCTGTACAGTGCAAGTAGGTGACCCAAACAACATTGCTGATTCCATAAAAAAAATACTGAAGATGGTGTAATCCTGATTATTAATGTTGTGAGTATAAGTTAAAAGTATGAGTATAAAAATAAATCATCTGTTCTTTAGAAAGTCACTAATAGAGTGATTTGTGAATCTACTTAATAGATTCATAACCCAACACCCCTAAACTTCAAAGCAATTTGGAAACATCATAAACTGCAATCTTTCCGTCAAGACCTGCATCGCCAAGAACACCCTGGGACCCTACTGCTAGCCCTACCCCAATTTGCAGGAAAAACCTCTGCTTACCAGACTAGTCTTCAGAACCACCATCTTAGCACTGGTCCTGTGGTACCGGTTTTATAACACGGCACACTCCAGCCAGGGACTTCTTCCACTGACAATGAATGTGGCCCACAAAAAAAACGCTTTTTATCTTGAATCAATTTTGGGTTCTTTCTTTGAGAAGGCCTCAACCCCTCTCACACCCACCTTAACAAACACCCTGTGTCACAATGGACTATGAACCGGGCCGGTTTGTAACAATTAAATATTTATTAATTTTAGGATTCAATGAAAAATCAAGCAAATCAAACAATTTGGGCAGCAGCCACCAATGTGGTGGCAATATAATGCAAAGATTCCCACAATACAGTAAATTCAAACGTAGAACAAAATATACATACACCTTTAATAGCAAAACAGAAGAGAAAGAATTTTAAAATCAACAGATGACATTCAAGTTCAGCACGCCCACTGCAACACTCGCCCTCAAACTTTTGCTAAATAAATTCTTTTTGGATGGAAAGCAGGGGCAAGGAGTCAGAATGAAGAGGGAAAAATCAGATTTAGAATTCAGCCCACCACCCCAAGATGGGAAGCCAGAAACGAAAATGAAAACCTCATATGTGAGCAAAATGGCATAATCAAATTTTACTTGTTACTTGCACATCAGTTTACAATTGCGGTTGGATAGCTAGGACAGACATTTGTGCGGCTGCATTTAAGAGATAAAGAAGCTTACATACTACTGAGCCGGGCACCAAAGCAACGTGAACAAAGGTAAGAAAAACGTTTTGGAGAAAAAGAGAAAAAAACAGAAATGCAAAATAAAACACATGCAGCAGAATGGCAATTTGTTTCTACACAGAACTTGTGATGACAGCAGCCATGGAAAGGGCTTGGCTGTCAAAATCAAAAATCGGTTTTCAGAGCAAGCAACAAAGGCACATACAGATAGGAGTCTGAGGGAAAGGGATTACTCTTAATGGGATTACTGTTTGGGTTTTTCTATGGAACAAATACAAATTGTGATTTATAGGAAAGCATAATGCACGGGCAAATTCGGTTTTTGTTGCACAAGGACTAATTCTGATGAGACTATATGTTAATGGCTATAATTATTAAAGAAAGACACTGCCTGGACGTGCTGTTTGGCTGGGTTATTGTGGAGGTACTGCTGCATTTCATCGTTCTCCTCATTGTGGACATTACTTCCAGTACGGTGTCAGCAAGAAGAAGTAATCCCTTCAGCGAACCGTAACTTCGGAGAAGCTTTTACCATCTTTAACCAATTCCCAGTGACGTTGCACACCGCACACCCCCTCCTGCTGCCGACAGCCTTTATTACGGCATGGGTATGCGCACCGGTATGTGCACCCCGGAAGTGCCTGGAAGTGCTGTTTGGCTGGGTTATTGTGGAGGTACTGCTGCGTTTCATCGTGCTCCTCATTGTGGACATTACTTCCAGTATGGAGTCAGCAAGAAGAAGTAATCCCTTCAGCGAGCCATAACTTCGGCCATCTTCAACCAAGTGATTACTTTACTAAGACTCTGTTCTCTACACATGACCGGGGACTTGCACTGAGACTTTCAGTGGACTTGCACTGAGGCACGTAATTAATCTAGCCCGACTGTGTGTGACCTTCTTTTTCTTTTTTTTCCTTTTTCTTAGTTCACGAGTGACGTTGTGCCCCACCCACCCCCTCTTGCTCCCGACAGCCTTTATTACGGCACGGGTACGCGCACCCGCGCGCGCATCCCAGAAGTGCTTGGAAGTGGTGTTTGGGTGGAGAGGGTGGCACAGGTAGTCTCAGTGAGGTAACATTTTTGACTGTGAACCGTGTATCTTTAATGTTCTTCACATTTCAGGTAACTTTTTGCCTCTGTGTATTGTATTTCTGGCAGTATACTGTGGACTTGATAATTGATCAGTCACCCCATTGTAACGCTAAATAGACTGTATTTACAATAAGAAACCTGTATTGAGGTACTGTAATTGGTGACGGGCACAAGGCCAGTACATTTCTGCCCATACTCCCCTAATTATATACGACTGGGGTGAACTATGGCAAGCAGTCTAAGGAATGGAAAGGTATGCAAGATAATAACTAAGACGTCCAATGCTTCGCAATTGGAGACATTGCAAGTCCCTGTTAAAGAAGTAACCAGAGGGGTCACCCAACATCATTTGCGAGGAATAATTGCATCAGTAAATACTACTGGCCCTGATAATATTGAACAATCACCCAAACCAGTTATAAACGATCCGGAAGTAGAGGATTGGAGGGTACATGCTTTGGTTCATGCAGCTACCACAAACAAATATGGCACTGCCTTATTCCCCCTGAAAGAGATTTTAGATGGAGAACTCTCTGTACAGCACAGCTTTCTTAGCATACGAGAAGAGCCATCCATAAAGCATCCTGCACTGCAACCTGGGGATAATTTCAACCAGGGCATCACAGATGACTCAATGCTGGCCCCAATCATCTTGGCTGAACTAGGAAAACGTGTTTGCATGTCGCTGGGACCCCCAACCCCAGTTAATCCAAGACAAGGAGGTATTGAAGAAGTGCATCTTTTTGGATCTAGACCTGCTGGTGTGGATATTTCACACACTCCAACATATGGACATTGTATCCACCCCCCAACTTCCATTTATTGGGCCTTCCATCAATCCCTCAAGTGACAATGACGTTCAACACTTTGAGGTGAACCAAGCCGCAGTTGAAGGGGTTAGAGCCTGTTCTAGCCCAGTGGATTCAAAACAGATATCACTGGCAGCGCACGAGGCCTCCCAAATTGCTTCTTTGGGTTCTTCAAATGCATTAAATGACTTTGAAATGGCAGAACAAACATTCCCGGTATTGTCAAGGATATTGAACCTATTAGATAGAGGCCATGAGCTAACACATTTGGAAATCAGAGAGCTGAAACAGACAACCAATGAAACCCTCATGAAAATAAGTAAAATAGAGGGTTTCTTAATGGGAAAGGGGAAAGGTTACGTAGTAAATGAAAGTAAAACAGTGTCGGGTAGAGCACTTCGTGTTCAATCTCAGCCTGCACAAACTCAAGAAGTTATAGTACAGTCTAGAACTGCACAGATACATTTATCTGAGAAACCATTTGCAGCATTTTAAAGATCATATGCCAAAGCCTTAAATAAAGTCCCGATGGTGAGCAAAAGCACTCAAGCTGAGATATCTTGTAAAGTGGCTTTATCTACACATGTAATAAACACAAAACTAGACACGCTAGAAATAGTGGTAACACAGTTAGGATGTAGATTACCACATAATTACGGCCCGATATATTTCTTCCATTTCTCTAAACCTCTACATGTAAAACAGAAAGTCTTAGACAACGAAACAATCACAAGTTTACCTTTGACAACAGTGGAGTCTGGCTCCGCACTCCACAATTGCTCTATTATTTACATCATTATTTGAGAATGGTTCAAAATAATTAACTACAGTTTCCAGTTATAGTGTTCTAAGAGAATTCAGATAATTGAAAATTAAATACACAAACGTTTCTGAAAAAAGGTAGCCCTGCAACTGTCACCATCAGTAATAAAAGAGTTTCTTGAAAGTATTAACAACTCTATGACCATTTGATGCCAGACCCCCCCCCCCACCCCCAAAAAAAAATCTGGATCATTTATAGGCGTTTTCATAATAATTCCCCTGTTTTATGCCAGTGCATCAGGTTTGTTCAAAGTGTTCATAAAAATCTGAATTGTAAAGGGGGTCTTCCCATCCTTCACATTAATGAAATCACAGCCAAGCATTGCATGGTTCCCATTCACTCCCCTGGCATCCTGATCTGAGCTAAGCCCCCTATGCGTTGGTTCTATATTCTTTTGCCGGCAAGATTCTTTAATGTAATTTCTTACAAAAACAATTACATCAAAAAGACTCTTTGACAATTATTTTATATGTATTTGGAGGGTTCCCAAAGCCCGAACTTCCCTATTATATCATTCCTATCCCAACCCCTGACCCCTTATTTCCCATTACCCCCTTATATTTTTCAATGCATTTTTTCAATGTCATTTTTTCGTTAAAATACATTTTAAAAACCTGGCGACAAAAAGACTGTATACCTATGCTTTATAACCAAATATGTGCTCAGCCATGGTCTCCTAAAACTCGGTAAAAGACTCCACAACTAAAGCATACATTTCCTATAGCATTCATGAAACATTCGTCTTCACAATCAATCTTGTATCAGTTTCTGTGTTCCGTACACATCAGCAGCCCTTACCACCAGTGGATAGGGAGTAGAAACCACTATAGAGGAGTTCAATGTGTCAGATGAAGGGCCTCTAAGTGGGAGCAACATCTGATGGATATGCCTATTTTCGATGTATACAGCTTTCCTCCCCTGGGTAAACCCTTTTGCTTCTTTCATTTGCAATTTTGTAACTGTCTGCTCACTTTCTAACCTTTTTGGGCAGAAGTGTTTTTGTTTTCCTTTTGATTAGTTTTACACACATCAATTATGAGCAATCGAACTCTCTGTTGGCATGTCGTTGATTGATACACATCTTCGGGTTGCCAGATGTGGCCATAAGGGAAGCCTGGAATCACCCCTCTGAACAACACTGCTAGACAAGGAACAGTTGATTGAACCCAAAGCAGTGCCAACATCCCTATATGTCACTGCACACAACAGGTAGTGCATACTATTTGCAGAATCAGGAATTTGTGGTAAATCCACAATTTTCCCATGAAGTCCTGCAACTCAACAGGGGAGTGCCTCTGTGCACCTTTAGCCACAGTGGACCCATCGTACCTAGGGCCCCATTCACCTTTCTTCTACATATGTGATGGCTGCATAAATGACTGAGGCTCTATAAGGAACCCAAGGGCATCAAAACCCCTATTTACTAGACCTACCTAGTTCTAGGGATGATTAGGGACCACTTTCTACTCCCCTGAAAGAGCAAGGGCCGCCTGTCTCTTTGAGTGCAATAGCTCTACATGGTTCTCTGAAGACACTCGCCCCTTGATAGGAGAGACCACACAGCTATTATTTTCCTGACTGCACTAGCAGCTTCCCTAATGAGATACAAGAAATTTCATCAGCTCATTGTGGCTAGGGATTCCTCAGAGGCACATTCCAGAACTATTGTGTGTTCAATGCCTCCCCTTATAGATTCACCCAACCGCAGTAGAGACACAAGAATTTGGTTAGTAGATTTTAATGTAGAAAACAGGGTCGTATCACGGTCAGGGAATTCTGTATTGTTCATGCAAAATACAAAGAGCATCTTTACAAGTATTATAGGTACTAAAGACACTCAAACTAACCGTACACAGTGAATCAGTCTGTTTCCCCATGTCGTGAAAAACTATGTCAATGGACTCATCTGTGAAGACATTATCTTGCACATTCACCAAAACAGACTCGCACCAGCACCCCCGTCTCTCAGGTGGCATGTGTTATCAGTGGGGATCAGTGCCACGCCATCCAAGCCGAAAGCATGACCTGTTACCAAATAACAAAAATTACATTCCTTTGTGTCCCATATTTCAATTACTGGATCCTCCAAGTATCCTTTGCTCCCTCTACTCTTTCCAAAGAGCACTGCGCATGGTAATGGATTCCACACTTTAGATCCCTGAGGGACTCATTCATCAAAAGATGCTCACTTCCCCCAGGGACCGTGGTGGGAATATCATTCATTAAAGGTACAACTTCTTAATAGGGGTTTGTGTCTGTCCAGCAGAGCTAGCAAATATATGCAGGGTGTCCATTGAAGTAGATGAAATGCAGTCGCAGGATCACCACCTATATCGCTGCCTGCAACACCGTTCCCCATGGGCTATCCAAAGGAAACAGTGGAAATAATTATGCCCATTAGAGTTCCACTGGTATCCATACAAACATTAACATTGTCTTTAAAGTTCTCTTAACAGGTGTATAAGCAGGTTTATGAGGGAATATAGTTTTAATGTAAGCTATTTTGAACTTTTATATAAAAGTAATGGGCAGGGGAAAGACACAAGTTAGCACATGTAATGCTTTGCACACCTTTTCAACATACTGTAGTCCACAAAGACATGAGAAAATATTAATTCGTTTTTCCATGTGACAGCTGGTGTGTGAGTGTAACTTTCATTTACACTGGCATGTTTAAAAGCCTGTACAGTGTGCTTGTGGGCTATCATGGAAGCCCGAATAGAGACATGATCTCCATAGGCTAGATGATTCCTTTTTTTCTGCAACTCCCAGTTAGGGGGTGTGAGCACACTTGCAGGCTCCTGCCACATCCAGTGAGCATGTTCCTGGGTGCCAGTGTCTCAGTTGCAGTGGGCCTGACCCACCCATCTGGTCATCCCAGATTCCTGTGCCTTGGAGCCTTCTATCTTGACCTCTATGGCAGAGGACTGTGGAATAGATGGTATTCCCAACAGAGGTACAGTGAATTCCTCTTCAGAGAGTCCAAAGATACATTTGCAAGTAGAGGATCAAATGCTAAAGCAGATTGGTCCAAAGCGTGTCTTTTGTCAGGAGTCCCATCCGGGCTGCAGTAACAAGTATACTTTGCCTTATGATGTCATAGCAAAAGTGGTCTATCTACAGGATTTTGGAGAAGGTACAGTAAGAATGTTGGTGATGGAAGCCCTCTGTGGACTGTACCTCTGACCCAGGATACTCTAAAGCCCCGCTCTTCCTCTGTCTACTAAACTTTAAGAAAATAAAACACTGGTATTCCCCACCTTGGAATGGTATCCTAGCAGGCGTGTCTGGAAGTGAGATCCAAGCCCACCTCCATGGGGATTTCTTGTCCTCTGAGAGTAGATAACATTCCATAGCAGGAGCATCAAAATTGATGTTTTCTGACCTCCACTCAGAGTATGCCTGAAGTGCATGGGGTGTCAGACCTCGCAAACCTGAATCAGATGAGGACTGAGCTGGAGAGTGAGGGGTATGTGTGGGAGTGAGGGGCCAGTAGGCTCCCCGTCACTCCTTTCCTTAGTACAAACTCGGACCATGTGCCTCCAATGGTGGGGTGTGCCCCCGTTGCCCTTATGCAATGTCAGCAGTGGTTGACACTCAAGTAGATGGGGCCGTTGCGCAGGACACAGGGCATCAATTCTTGTACCCCCTTAATGCCATCTTGGTAACTAGACCTCACTGCGATAATACGAAAAGTCTTCTCTCCCCTTTGCAGCGCTGCGCACACAGCACACAGCACACATGGCCCCTGCCTTTTCTCTAACCGTGTCTGGAAAACTCTAAAACCCCATTCTCACGCTGAAGCCGGATGTAATTGCAACAAAGAACAAATGTAACATCTCACTGTTCCTCTAAGATCACTGCCCTGCGTGTGAACGGGCTTGAGCCAAGCGCTGTAGATCATCCATCTCCACAAATCTGTCCATGCCCCCTCGCACTCGCCATTGGAAAATTACTGCCAGAGTTACCCTGTGTCCCTGCAAGCTATTCTCTTGATGTACCAAATAAGCAACCTCACCATGATGCCCACCAAGCAGACCTCCGACTAACATTAGCCCCTGTCACAGTATATTATCTCCCACTACTAACAAATGCCAACGTGCCTTATATTCTTTACGAGTCCAGACCCTAGCTTCAATCAACATTATCATGATGGTCAAAACCCTTTAACCTGATGCTCTGTATAAGCCACTGTTATTAACGATGTAAATACATGTATGAAGGTTATAGGTTTATAATGATGTGTTCAAAAGAGTTGCAATGATCATTATTTAGTGCATGCTTCACAAAGATGTATTATCTTAGCTTAGTTAGTGGCCACCCCACTTCACAGCAACCTGACCTTCACCCCTCCTGGACACTGACAACGGGATCACGTGAAGTCCACCCTCCCAGCAAAGGGGCGACCAATCCGGATGGAACAGTGGTTCCACCGCCATATAGAACTACAATGACTGTTATCATTGCATCATCTATGATGATGTTTTCCTTTATAATGTGATGTAATTGTGATTTTTGTCAGAGTGCTCTCAGGCAGCAGAGTTCTTTGGATGCCAGTTACATAAACAATTTTTTGAACTCTCGCAACCTGTCCTCTTAGCCTTATTCCCCATCTTGGGTGTGTCTCATTTATTCTTATTGCACGTAGTAAGACGGGGAGGGCGCCTACATTTGGTGACCCCCGCAACGTGATTTGGGACAGGTGCCTCGAGGCCCGTGCAGTGCAGCAAGATCCCAGACGCCCCCAGCAAAACCATCACCTCCGCGGTTGACCAGCCTGTACGCACAACGAGAAGGGGTCAAGTGTTCCCGGTTAACGAATACCCAACTGTAAAAGCTGCTCGCAGAGGCGGGCAACGGCTTGGTTGGGGTGCGGACCAGATTGTGGATAGAACGTGAACAGTGAATCTCGGACCACCCGACTGAACACGTGAGTACCGGTTGCGAAAGTTCCCAAGAGGTAAGGGAAGGGTTAAGGAAGAAGGGGAACAGGTGACAGTGGACTAAAAGAAAGTTAGGGTCTGTGTGAATGATACTGAGGCTTTTCTGTTCTATCCTTAATATGGCCATTAGGTTTTGTGGAGATAATGAAGAGAAGAGTGAGGAAACCTAGTCTGAACGGGGTAGAAGGCGGCGCCGCGTAGCATTGTCTCATCCAGTGCAGATAAATAAGTGAAGATAAAGAGAAAATAGTAGGAGTCTCGTATATGTAGTAGACTCGGAGTAGTAATTTAGAATATTCTTTTTCCATATGAGTAGAATTCTTGGTGAGGTAGTGAGAGGGGATTAAGAGGTGGGGAGTGCAAGAGAAGAAATAGAACAGGGGGTAAAAGAAACTAAAGTAAGCGGAAAAGGGGAGTAAAAGCGCACAGGTAGTATCGGTTAAATGTTATATGTTTTCATCGGTTAAATGTTATATGTTTTCATGTTATATGTATTCACGTTTGTCAAGGTGTTATACGTCGATCTGTTAGTAACTGTTTATGTGCATACAAATTGAAAAAGATAATTAAGGTTGATCAAGAAAATTGAAAATGCATTGTATACGAAAATGTTTTAAGTAATGGTAAAAGACAGATGTTCACAATTGAAATAATTTACGGTTTACGGATTGTCCAAAAGTGTACCGATACAAAAGGGCAAGAAGAAGGTTGCATAAGAAATTGAGGTGAGAAAGGTGTAAATCAAGTGTCTGTGTGTCGCAGGAAGTTGTATAACCATGGGGGTAACAACACCATTAGCGCACATCTGCCAGCATCTCCCATTATATAGTGAGAAAATACAGAAGTACCATGACCAGTGGGTGGCGAAGATAAAGGGAGATAGCGTAACACCCATATGGCCGGAGGGAGGCTCTTTCGATAAAAGGGTGCTGGATCTAGTTTCCACAAATTTGCTGGCGAGATATAAGGCAAAACAGCTACAGAACAGGAGGGAGGTGTTAGATTTGTGGCAGATGTTCGAGGAAATAATGCCCACAGGTGAGGTAAGTATGATATGATAGAACAAGTTACTTTCTTACCTGGTAACGGTCTTTCGATGGGATGGTCCGACGACGTATTCCATATCTATGACAGGTAATGTCCTGCGTCGATGACGTCGATGGGCCGTCCCCGAGGACCTCCTCCGACGGCCGACGTCACCCCATGTGATAAGTAGGACGCACGACACCCATAGCCTCAGTTATAGTTGTTTCCCAGAACGTGTGCCACCAGATTTCTGCCAGTCAGACACACAAGGTCTTGCGGAACGCAAGCTGCAATCGCAAAAGAAATTCTGCAGCGGGGAAGGCAGGGAGGGAGCGATATGGAATACGTCGTCGGACCATCCCATCGAAAGAACGTTACCAGGTAAGAAAGTAACTTGTTCTTCGAGGGGATTGGGTCCTGCGACGTATTCCATATCTATGACAGACACCCAAAGCAGTACCAAGCAAGGAGGTGGGAAAGAATTTAGAATATAAATTTAGCATGCCCAATCAAATTGCAGAATAGAGAACTGCCTTGCCAAAGGCCAGATCTTGCCCTCTGATGGAATCGAGGGAATAGTGACGTACAAAAGCATGTACTGAAGCCCAGGTGGCTGCATCACAGATGTGATGAATAGGAACTCCCCTCTGCAGGGCAGTAGACGCAGCCACTCCTCTGGTAGAAAGGGCCCACAAGCCAGCCGGAGGGTCCTTACCTGCCAAGCGGTAACACTCTGAGATAGCTAAAATAATCCAATGAGACAAAGTCTGTTTCGTCAAAGCTTGTCCCAAACGCTTTCCAGCGTAACCAATGAAAAGTTGATCCTCCACTCTGACCTGGGACATGCGCAAAATAGAAAAGCTCAACGCTCTCCGAGGATCAAGCCTATGGAGCCTCTCCTCTTCCTTACCAGGATGTGGAGGAGGATAGAACGCCGGAAGAACAACCTTCTGGCTCAAATGAAATTCCGAAACCACCTTCGGAAGAAAAGAAGGACGAACTCTAAGGACAAGCCTGTCCTTGTGAAACACAGTGAAGGGTGGCTTAACTGAAAGTGCCTGTAACTCACTCACTCTGCGAGCGGAAGTAACCGCAACCAAAAACACAGTTTTCAGAGTTAACAGCCTCAAAGGGCAAGAATGTAAAGGCTCAAACGGAGCACCCATAAGAAACTTAAGAACAAGGTTCAAATCCCAACCTGGCACCAGAAAAGGTGACGGAGGGAACACATTAGTGAGCCCTTTCAAAAACTGCGAAATTAAAGGAATTTTAAAATAGGAACACTCTTCAGACGAGCGCTTAAATATGGACAGCGCTGCCAGGTAACCTTTAATGGTCCCCACTTGCAAGCCCCTGTGGGCCAAAGAAAGCAAAAAAGACAGAACCATGGGAATGTCACATTCAAAAGGATCCACATTCTGAACTCTGCACCAGTCGCAGAACTGTCTCCAACGGCAACGGTACAGAGACTTAGTTGCCGGCTGCCTGGCCTAGAGCAACACCTCCATCACGTCTTCAGGGAGGTCCCAATCCTTATACCTCAACCTTTCAGAAGCCAAGCGTGAAGATTGAGGGATCTGACCTCTGGATGGAGAACCTGACCCCCCTCCCGTGAGAGCAGATCGTCTTGGTAGGGAAGACGACGCAGAGGGCAGATGGACAAGTCTAGAAGGTCCGGGTACCACATCCTCTGGGCCCACGCAGGAGCAATGAGGATCATCCGGGAACAGAACCTCCGTAACCTCTTCAGCACTTGCGGGATGACGGGGACTGGAGGAAACGCATACAGCAGTGGGAATGACCACTCCACCACGAACGCATCTCCTAAGGCTCCTTTTGGAGGGAATTCCCGCGAGCAAAACCTTTCGCACTTCCGGTTGACACTGGAGGCGAAGAGATCCACTTGAGGGGTCCCCCAAAGGGCGAAGATCTCCAGGAGAATCTCCTGAGCCAGCTCCCACTCGTGAGAGATCGAACTCTGCCTGCTCAGAGTGTCCGCCGTCTCGTTGTCGTCTCCGGCCAGATGAACAGCCGAGATCGAAACTTCCTGCTGGATGGCCCAGAATTCGAGCTGCATCACCTCCCTGCACAGCGGAAGTGACCCTGTCCCCCCCTTTTTGTTGAGGTAGTGCATTGCCACCGTGTTGTCCGTTAGAATCAGGACACTCTTTCCGCGTACAGTCGGCAGAAAAGCCTTCAGGGCTAGCCTGACGGCCCTCAGCTCCAACAGATTGATATGGAGTCTGGACTCCGACGGAGACCAACGACCGCTGACTGTCAACTCGTTGGCATGAGCTCCCCAATCCGGTGAGGGATGCGTCCGTCACGATCGTCACCTCCGGCCAGGGCAGCCAAAATGGGGCCCCCTTCATCAGATTGCCCTCGACGGCCCACCACAGAAGGTCCCAGGCCACCGAGGGCGGCACCTGAACAGGGTCCGACAGCCTGCCGGAAGACTGAGACCACTGGAGCTTGAGTGCCCACTGCAAAGATCTCATCTGCAGATGAGCCTCTGGCACCAGAAGAATGCAGGATGCCATGAGGCCGAGCAGTCTCAAGAACTCGGACGCTGGGAGATTCTGGGCAAACTGAAACTTGTGCACCATCTGCTGAATGTGAAGAGCCCTCACCTGAGGAGGAAAACACTGCCCCAGGGACGTGTCGAGCACTGCTCCGATGTACTGGAGCCACTGCGTTGGTGTAAAATGGGACTTCTTTAAATTGAGGGAGAAGCCCAGCCTGTGAAGGGAGTGGCAGGTGACCGACAGATGATGCAGGACTTGCTCGGGAGAGCTCCCCCTGATCAACCAATCATCCAGGTAGGGGTAGACGTGAATCCCCCCTTTCCTGAGATGCGCTGCCACCACCACCATGAGCTTGGTGAAAACCCTCAGGGCAGAGATCAATCCGAATGGCAGGACCCGAAACTGAAAGTGTGAGTCGCCAACCGCGAACCTCAGGTACTTTTTGTGCTTGGGATGGATCGGCACATGGAAGTAAGCATCCTTGAGGTCAAGAGACACCAACCAGTCCTGAAGTTGAAGGGCCTGGAGGACTTGAAAAAGAGTCACCATCTTGAACTTGTCCTTCCTGATGAGTTTGCTCAAACCGCGCAAGTCCATGATGGGTCTCAATACCCCGTCTTTCTTCGATATCAAAAAATAAGGGGAATACCATCCCTTGTTCCTCTCCGCTACAGGCACCAGTTCTATGGCGCCTTTTTCCAGCAGGGCTTGAATTTCCTGCGCAAGGAGCGGATCTGGACTCTTCAAAGAGAGGCTCCCTGGTGGATTCTCATGAGGCCTCTGCCGAAAAGGAAGACAGTAGCCATGGGTTATGATCTCCAGCACCCACACATCCGAAGTAATGGCTTGCCACTCTACATGATGCTGCGCCAGCCTTCCCCCAACCGGCGAACCATCGGACCTGGCTGAGTGGTAGCGGCTGCAGCGTTGCCTGAGGGCAAAGAGGCAACTGCCCGAGCGGCCTTGGCACCTCGAGTACCTTTGTTTCCACCTCTGGTACTCTTACGATGGCCTCTTTGACTGCGAGCTCCCCTCGCTTTACTGAAGGACGAGCAATAGTGAAAGGAACCTCCCCTCCATTGCTGTCCCCTAGGACGAAAAGGCGGAGGTTGGCGAACTGCAGTGCCCAAAGACTTCGCTGCAGCTTTGGAGGTCTGCAACCTCTCAAGGCTCTCTTCAGCCTTGCTGCCAAAAAGGTGTTCACTGTCAAAAGGCATGTTGAGGAGCCGGGACTGCACATCAGGAGCGAACCAAGACTTCTGCAACCACGCAAACCTGCGCATTACGGTGCTCGCCGCCATGGACCGGCTGACACAATCCGTCAAGTCCAAACCCGACTGAACGGCCTCACACATAGCATCCTTGCCATCCTGAACCATAGCAAGGAAACCATCCCGTTTGTCCCCTTTGGGAATATGATCAGCCGCTAATGCAACACAGTTCCACAGAGTGTGTGTGAAACGAGACAAGGCACATATGGAGTTGGCCGCCTGAAGCGCCATACCCCCCGAAGAAAACACTTTCTTCGCCCAACCGTCAAAACGTTTGTCGTCCCTATCCGGAGGGATGGTAGGATATGACGCCTGCTTTGCCGGGGCCGTAGCCGCCTGCACCACCAAACTCTCTGGGGTGGGGTGCCTAGACAAGTAGCAGGGGTCGCTACTGACTGGACGGTATTTTCGCGACAAAGACTTGCCCACTGCCGGGAGACTCTCCGGAGCAGTCCAAACCGCCGCCACCCTTCTCTGCAGAGCCATATGAAAAGGCAAAACCGGGTCAGTGGGTTGACCAAGATCAAGGATGTCCATGAGATCATCCTGAACGAACTCCCCTGGGGGAACTGACCAACCCAAGTACTCAGTAACCCGAGACATAAGGCGCCGATATGACGAATCGGCATGAGTGCCAGGCTCCGGCCGACAAAACTCCACCCCCGGAGAGGTGACCAGTCCACAGGCATCATGCAGCGACTGCCTCAGGTCATCAAACTGGCTATGGCCCGAGATAAGGTCATCTGGAACCGTAACCGGAACCAGACCGCCATCAGAGCCTCCATCACCCTCTGAAATGTACTCCAGGTGGGGAGAGGAAGACCTCCGTGGACCAAAGCAGTGCTGGACCTTAGCCATAGCCTTTCTAGGAGCAAACCCCGTGCCACGGGGCCCCTCCGACACCACCGCCTCGAAAGGCTTCGAGGACGCAGAACGAGTCAGCGCCGGCGTCGACAGAAAAGGCGTCGAGGGCGCCGAACGAGTCGGCGCCGGCATCGACAGAAAAGGCATCAGCGTTGAGCGAATCGGCGTCGACGTCAGCTGCAGTGCTGCCAGTATCGGCGGCGTCGACACAGTCCTCAAAGCCAGAGCTCCGAGCGTGTCTCTCGACAACCTAGGCGCCGACGGCGTCGACGACCCCCTCGGAGGCGGAGCCTCGAGAGAAATCATCGACGACCTCGGGGCCACAGGCGTCGACGTCTTCTTTGAAGACGGCACAGGATCACACGGTCTCGAGCGCGTCGAGGACCGAGACCTGGCACGGGCATGGCGAGAACGGCTACCCTTATCCGAGCGGGACCTCTTCTGCGAGCCGTGCCGACCACCTGAGCCCGAAGGTGTACGAGCGGTGTCTCTCGACCGGTGCCGACCGACCCCACTCGGAGGCGCATACGGACCGGTGCCCTGCGATTCAAGAATCGCTAGCATCTGCTTCCCGA
This sequence comes from Ambystoma mexicanum, assembly GCF_040938575.1. NCBI lineage: Eukaryota > Metazoa > Chordata > Amphibia > Caudata > Ambystomatidae > Ambystoma > Ambystoma mexicanum. Next base: position 568,279,493 of record NC_090934.1, on the reverse strand, counting down.
AGGAAGCCCATTCCTCCGGTGTCGCTTGCATGGAGAGATAAGCGACCCGCCGACGGGCGGAGTCCTCGGAAGAGGACGGGGAAGGCGACCTATGCCGGCGCTTCCGGGAATGCCTCGAAGAGGCAGAGGAGTGGCGAGACCGACTCCTGGAAAGAGACCCACTGGACTTCCGACGATGACACGGAGAGTCGCCCCTCGAGTCATCCGTCGAAAGCCCTGCAGACCTCGACTTCCGGGGCTTAGACACCCGGCCTACAGACAGCTTCTTCTTGCGTTCCCGCAAGGCTTTTGCCGTGAGTGACTGGTAGTCGACACAGTCGTCCGTATCATGGCCCTCCCCGCGGCACCAGAGGCAGGCGTTGTACCAGTCCATGACCGACATCTTGGACCCACAGTCCCCGCAGTTCTTGAAGCCCAGACGCGGGGTTGAAGATGAGAAAGACATTGCCACGAGCAGGTCTTCACAACAAACCGAACAGGTTCAACGAACCGAGAATAGAAAACAGCAAACTCCAACGAGTCGAGGCGTACCGAGATTCACGAAGCGAACATGTTCGCGGAAAAAACGGAACTGAGGCTATGGGCGTCGTGTGTCCTACTTATCACATCGGGTGACGTCGGCTGTCGGAGGAGGTCCTCGGGGACGGCGAATCAACGTCATCGACGCAGGACGCAGACGCCAAAGATTTTCCGAAGCAGCACGACTGTGGACATTACCTGTCATAGATATGGAGTACGTCGGAGGACCCAATCCCCTCGAATGATATTTTATTTGTATTGCGCTCGTACACAAGTGTTTCAGAGCGCGACTAGGCAAGGGAGGGGAACAAGGGAGAACACAGCACAACATAAAAACGATCTTACTAGGCCCAGTGACATTGAGAACGCGCAAGTGCATGGGAAAGGGAAAAGGCAAAAAGTGCAGGGAAGGGGGAGAGTGGAAAGTGCAGAAGCCGAGGAGCGCAGATAAATAAAATAAATAGAAAATTGAGGCAAACTGTGGTAGTGCAACTAGCAAGTGGCAAGTGCTGTGTTTAAGGCTGCAGACTGGGTAAGTCTGAATAAGTGCAGAAAAAGAAGAAAAAATGGGGGGGGGGGGTTGTATGGATACAGATACAGTCCCCAGTGCAAGGGGTGGCAAAGTACAGACAAAGAGGCTGAGAAAGAGAAAATGCCAGAAGAAGTAGGTGGACAGCAAGAGGAGAATGTGCCACAAGCACAACTGAGAGTGACACTACTAAAATATACCCGTTGATGACAAGGCCCGCGGTAGGATACAGTGAGCCCCGATATGTGCCCACGTACCCTACCCCAACCACCTCAGCAGGGGCAGCAGCCACTGTACCACCCCCATATGACAGAGGGGGCTATAAGGCCCAAATAGTGCCCCACCAGTAAACCTAGCACAGTTAACTGGGGATTTAGACAGACAGCTTGCACACGCACAGGTGGAAATAACACGATTTAGAGTGTTATGCGATAGGGGCGAGATGCTACCAGGGGGAGGGGAAGTGCCACCTTTGGCAGCGGCAGACCTCACGCCGCCACCAAGTGTCGCAGGAGAATTGGTGCCAGTGACGCCTGTACCATCACAATCAGCGCCATCACAATCGGCAGCAATACCAAGAGGGCAAGAGCAAGAGTGGCAATCGGGTGAGTTCCGGTTCCATTTAAATGGTAAACCAGTAAGAACAATACGCCCGACAACCCCAGATAGCCAGCATGGTGAAAGACAAGAAGAAGAAAGGGGGCAAGAGGAAGAAGTAGAAGAGGTGTGGAGTGATCTTGATGAATATGAAGAAGGTGTAGCGGCGGTAGGATCCCCTCTGCCATTCCATTTTGATGACTTAGATGAAAGGTCGCCGCCAAGATGGCAGGGCCGGTTAAGACAGCGAGTAGGAAACATGCTGGTGAGCAAGACGAAGAAGGGGACGGTAAGTAAGATAGGAAGAAAGCACAAATAACAAATGCCACTGATACACAAAGGGGCAGGAAGGCTGCACTATATTCCGTGGGCTCAAATGGATAAAACAAATTTGCTCAAGATTCTCCACCCACTCTCGGGAGGGGCAGGGAAATGGATACACGTGATCGAGAAGAACACAGCAGGAGTCCCATTAGCAATAGGGAACGTGAAAATGTTGTTTGTGTCCGCTGTTGGTGATCAAGCAGACGCCGTATGGGTGAAGGCGGGGTTACCGGGAGTGACAATGAGCTGTGACCGCCATGATGGATCGCCATTTAATAATGTTAGAGCACAAGTATGGGATGCATTACGACGCACGTTTCCAGACATTCCAGATTTACACTTAGTGATGCAGTGTATGGTGGGAGAGGAGGAGGAGCCTACGCAATTTATCCTCCAGGTGCAAGACCTGTGGAGAAGTGAAACGGATACGGCGTGGGATCAATCCACCTCCCTGTTTTATTTCATAATTAAAAAGGGGCTTCCGAAGGAAGTACAGAAGGCCTTGGATAAAATAGCTGGGATAGAAGCCAAGGGCTGGCCTGAGATCCAAAGCATAATTGTACACCACTGTAGGAGTATCAAAGAAAGAGAAAAGGAGATAGCACAGAAAAGATTGGCAGACAAAGCGAAATTAGTACAGAATAAGCTAGTGAAGGTCGCAGCACTGAACGCAACCACATCAACTGATAAAAGCAGTGAAGGGGATGACGGAGCAGGAAATGCACCAGTGCGAATGGCTGAAGCATGGACTGTAAGAGGGCAAGAACAGTGGGACGGAGAACAACAATACAGAGGGCTCCAGTGGCAAGGAAGACCAACAAGAGGACGAGGTGGGTACAGGGGGCCAAAAGGAGGGTTCGGAGGAATGGGAAGCAGAGGTTTCGGTGGGCCTGGGATGAGAGGAGGACCACAAGGGTCATGTTGGAATTGTGGAAGATGGGGGCACTATTCAAGAGATTGTAGAATGCGACCTGCGGGTACTTTCAAGGACAGCCCCCTATGCGGAATGAAAAGCGATACGGACATCCACACCCAGGAAGCCCCTACGGGTTACATATGGGAGGGGGCGGGCAAAGTGATCAATATTATAATTAGCCCCAAATGCAGCAAAGACAGCAACCCCCGCAACAACAGCCACAACAGAGGGGAGCACAAAAGCCTATGGCCAGACAAAATACAGTAGGAAACGCAAACAATAACATTTTTGCGACATCTGCACCTTTTCGCAGCACGGCCGTAGTAGGAGATAATGTTTTATCAGTGCCAGGAACTGAAACTTATGCAGATTAGGACAGCCCACAGATAGCACTTGCGTGACCAGTCCTATCCATTACCCTACGTGCAGAAGAGGAACCACTAGTGGGATCAGAGATAGGAAACAAGCAGTTTACCTTTATGATAGACTCAGGAGCAGAAAAATCATGTCTCATGGAAGGGCGGTTTCCGCTCTTGGGAAGACATTTGGAAATGCAGGGGTTCTCTGGGGCTATTTAAAAGTTCCTTACACAAAAGATCTTGACATAACAGTGGGGGGTAAAACAGTGCGCTCACCCTTACTGTATCATGAAGACGCGCCAATCAATTTGCTGGGAGGAGATTTGTTGAGTAAATTAAATATGACCATCTCCTTTACCGAGCCTGGAATAGTGTGTTCAACCCCAGGAGTATGCCCCATACGAGCAATGCTAATGATCAGTACTATGACAAATGAAGTTGCAGTAAGAGGGGTGCCCATTGACATGGACATGTTCATTTACGGCATCAGAGTGTTGGCCCGGGTGGTGCCAGAGATAACACGAAAGGAATGGAGGGTGCCCACAGATTTCATCTTCTGCCCAATTGTGAATACAGACGTTGTGCCAGGATGTGATGCTGGAAATGCATCGGAGGGACAGGGCCTCTGTATCCTTGTCCTTTACTGCTTTTTATCGTGTGTTCTGTCATGTTTTCCACGCAGGAGTTCATGTGGGACTCCTGGTGGTGTAGCTCTCTCCTTTGGTTTTGGTGAACAGACCCATGGGATACCCTTATGGCACCCATGGGAGGGGGTACAACCCTGTGCCCCTAGTGTATGTTTTTGGGCACCTGTGTGTGACCCACAGAGCAGGGTATGGGCTGGTGACAGCTACGTGCTGAATTGACAGGTGCCCTGAGCGTCCTCCATTTTGGGATGCCCAGGCCCTGTCACTGGAATCAGTAGATTCCTGATGGAGACAAAATGGCTCCATGGCCTCTTGCCTTCCATCGCTTGTTACTTGATCTTCCCAAAGTCCCAGGAAGCCCTGACTCTGTCCCTTCCCCCTGACTGGGTGTTGCGTGGAAGTTCCATATATGGTAGTGTGGGGAAGTGCTGACCAGACTGGCTGGAGCCTTCCCAATGCCCGTATGTTGTGGGTACGCCTGTGGTGGGACCTGGTTGAATGGAGTGTGTGACAAATACGCATTCTATGTTGTGGGTGTCTAGTATCTGGTGTTTGACACAATGACTGAGACAGCCCTTCCCGAAACCGGTATGAATGCAGTGTGGAGTGTTGAAGGGCTTGGTACTTGTCCCAATACACATAACTTGCTGTGAGTGTCTGGAGAGAAGTGAATGGCCTGAATGCACCGTGTTCCTGACTGGCTGCCTGCCTGTCTGAATGCCCTTAGTCGTGATTGGATGCTTGAGTGTGACCCAGCACAATGAATGGGAGATCAACAGTATATCTGGGGACCTCTCACTGCTAGGAATCGTGGTCAGAAGCTGAAGTCCACTACGACGAGTAATTGGAGTAACTGAAGCTTCACCTTGAAGCCCTGCTGGACGAGAAGAATTGCTGTTACTCTCCTTGACAAGCTGAAAGCTGCTGTGCCTCCAAGGACTGACCCAGAGATGACCTGGTAAGTCGCCCTCTTCTCGAGCTACGAGGGACCATCGTGCACCAGCCGACCTTTGCCAAAGCTCAATGGTAGACAGACCTTCGACAGGTTGCCGACCCGAGATGGGGACAACTGCGGTATCACAAAGAGAAGCGCCCAGACTGTTGTCCACCAATGTCGACAACCGCCGTCGCCGACTGGAGCCACTGTGTTCCCGTTTGCCTAAGAACTTAATTGATCCAAGGATGCTCTCGTCCGCATCGTCGCTGCTGTATCCTGCTGGAGAAGACCTGACCGTCGACGCGCCGAGGAGTATCCGCCAGTGGTTTCCCGCCACTCAAAGACCACAGAGACGCTGATGACTCGACGCCCTTGCTGGGCTACAGTTCTTCAAACTCTTTGTGGTCCAGAACTATCGACTCCGAGGTGCCCCGCATGCCTCTTCCTTGCAGGATGCTTACGCTTCCAGGTCAATGAGCACCGCTAGGAACGACACAGCCACTTCAACGTCGTAGCTCGACCTGTACTCTGTCAGACGTTCAATGACCCGTGACTCCTGCCTTAAAGGGAGGGCACTCAAGAAGGGCTGTTGATTCCCCGACGAGGAACGTTACAACACCAAGGTACTTTGGGTTTGCAGAGCTATTGGAAAGTCAAGTGGGAACAATATATGGACTGGGCTTGTGATACACCTTTGCTTTACAGGTTGCCCAGGTGGGGGGATCTCCACACAGAACTGTGTCTAGTGGTACGGGGCCAGTAGTCTGCCAATTGTTCAACCATCTTGCTTTCCTTCCTCTCTCTACTGTTGGTTTCCTCTTTATTTTGATCTGTGTGTCATTCTGACCGTATGCACTTTAATGAGATCTGATAACGTTAGTGGTACCACTTTAGAACTGTATATATTTACCATTGTTGATTTTCGGAGTACAAAGTGAGTTATCGTGATATTGTATATACCTTTCAATATGAATTATATAAAGACTGTGTTTTAACTGATACAGTGTGTGAACATTCCTTTGTGGGTGCTTGGGGACTACACTGTACTTAAGAACCAGCCTGCATCACCTCTTGAGAAGCTAGGCCTTGATTGCTTGACCACATACCAATAATAGAGAATCTTGGCTGGGGTTCTCTATGCCTCTCCTCTACCATAAAGAGGGCGGAAGTACAGACTCCCCCCACCAGGCGGCTTTACACAGGAACCATCTTGTCTATTGATCTAGAGGGGGTTCAGGTCTCAAGCAAATGTGTCGCAGTGATAGGACTGGACACAAATGTATGCGAATGAAGAACTATACTATGCATAGACCCAAACATAATGTTGCGCGATTTAACTGATGAAGAGCTTTTCACTAACAATGAGAGTGATGGGGAGATAATAATGGAAATAAGTATACCATGCGACATCATGATTCAATAAAGGGAAATACACAACCCACTCATAGCCAGTGTTAACGTGCCACCTACAATTTTTGAGGAAGATATGGAGAGAGTACTGCCTGAGATCTGGACCACAGGTCCCCATGATGTAGGATTATTGCATGAAGTAACACCCATTAAGATAAAATTAAAGTCAGGTGCCATACCCCCACGAGTCAAACAGTACCCACTATCAAAAGAAGCAGAGGAAGGAATAAGAGAAACAATAAGTGCTCTGTTAAAACAAGGAATAATAGTACCATCCAACTCCCCAACTACCCATGCAATACAGCAATTTTTCCGATCAAAAAGCAAAAGGAGGTGCATGGAGAATGATACAAGATCTCCGCCCACTCAATGATGTCATTCAGAAAGAGTTCCCATTAGTCCCTAACCCGGCATCAATACTGTGCAGAATTCCCAAAGAAGCCACTTGTTTTACAGTGGTAGATTTAAAAAATGCTTTCTTTTCGCTAGGAGGAAACAGGTACGAACATTGCAGACTACCACAGGGGTATTCTGAAAGCCCAAGCATTTTCAATAGGATCTTACACGAAGATCTTGGAAATATTGATATAGAGATCACAATAATACAATACGTAGATGATCTACTCATCTGCAGCAAAACTGAAGAAAAGTGCAGAGAAGACTCTGTAGCACTGTTGAATTTACTAGCTACGAAGGATATAAGGTAGACAAAGGAAAACTGCAATAGTGCCTTGCTGAGGTACTATACCTAGGACAACTAATATCTAAAGATGGCAGGCAGGGCAGCGGCTATACACCACATGATGATACCCAAAACTGTAAAAGACATGCAGAAATTACTCGGCATCTGTAATTATTGCTGTGCCTGGATACCTGACTATGCAGCCTACATGTGCCCCTTGCTACAGGCACTGAAAGAGGTCCAAAGAATAATGTCTCAATAAAATGGACAAATGAAATGATGACACAGTACTTCAAATTACAAGATCTGATCACACATGCACCAGTTCTTGCGAACCCGGATTACGACAGGGAATTTTACCTATTTTCACACTGCAATGGCACACTGATGACTGTAGTATTAACACAGAAAATGTCCCTAGGCCACAAGCCATTGGCCTACTACAGCGGAACGCTGGTCATGGTAATGAAAGCCCACTTCGCGTGCAAAACAGCTCTCGCTGCAGCGGCCTTCGCCATTGAAAAGAGCACCACAATTGTAATGGCCTGCTCAATAACGTTGTACGCGGAGCATTCACTCTTTGCAATTTTAGAGCAATCCAAATCGACGTTAATAATCTCCAGCCCTAATGTGCATGTAGTGAGATGTAAAATAGTAAATCCAGCCAAATTCATTACAGAACCATGTACTGTAGAAAACATGCAGGAGCATGACTGTTCAACACACGAGGGAGAGGAAGATGATATCCCCAAAGCAAGTGAGAACACATTACAGGAAGGAAAAATATACTTCATAGATGGGTCAGCATCCATAGATACTGAAACGGGAGAAAAACATGTAGGGATGGCCGTGGTAAGAATGGAAGTAGACAACTATGAAGCGATTGTCCAAAAACGCCTTTGAAAGAGTGCGGGGTAACCGCACAAGCAGCTGAACTGGTGGCATTAATTGAAGCACTGCATACAGCAAAATGATGTACAGTGACCATATATTCGGATTCAGCATATGCCACAACAACAGTACATTCAGGATTATTGCGATGGTGACATAGAGGGTTCCGACAGGCAGATGGGTCGCCAGTTCAACATGCAACATTACTAAATGAATTAATAGAAGCATTAGCAGAACCATCAGCAGTGGTGGTGGTGAAATGCCAAGCCCATACTAATAACACAGATGCTATCCCATTGGGAAACGCGGCAGCAGACGCAGCAGCGAAAAATGCCTCGTATTTCAATGTACCCCTAACAATTGAATGCATTGTCAAAACACCCACCGCACAGCCATTAGACGAAGGAAATAGCAATACACCAATAACACAAATAATAGAGTTGCAGAGGAGAGCACCAATAGAAGAGCAAGAGTTATGGGCCAAACAATGGTGTAAGCAATCACCAACAGATCTGATCTGGAGACAGGAGGTGACTGGGAAGGTAGTGATGCCAGTGGAATTATTAGAGGAAGCATTCCAACAGCTGCATTTCCCGGCCCATGTAGCAAAACAACATATCGCAGCAGACATACAGGAGCACTCAAACAATATAAACCAAACAAACAGTGCATGTTCCAACAGTTTCATTACACTTTTCTTAACTTCTAACCACTGCTCCCTCTAACCCTCCCCCCTTTGCGAGTCTATTGCATTAAACCCTCTGTCTCCGCATCCTGTGGTTCGGTCCCCTCCTCTACAGGCTCAGCCGGGTCAGCTAATGACCCAAACAGTTCAGCTATCAGTGATTTCCAGGCCATCAGGGACTCATTCTCCTCCTCCCCCCCTGTGCTACTCGCTTCTTGCCATGGCATGGTTTCGGCTTCTGCCCATTTTTGCAAATCTTTTCACCACACTTCTATCTTCGGCACATGGCATGACTTCCATCCCATGGCAATCCTTCTTTTTGCGAGCACATAAGCCAGATCCCTCAGCTTACTTACATGGCTGAGCTTCTGTGGTCTGGGGAACCCCCCCAGAAGACAGGCCCACACTGTATCCACTACTATCTTGACCCCTTTTTCTTCCAGTTTCCCTTTCACTCCCCTCCAGAATCGCTCTATGATCAGGCATGACCAGAACATGTGCACCATGCCCGCGTTCTCCTCATCACACTTGGGGCATGCTTGCCGCCCTGCATTTTCAAACCTCGATATCCTCCAAGGCGTCATATAGGCCCTGTGTGTTATGTACAGCTGAATCTGTTTCAGCCTTGCGTTTCTAGACACCTTCTTATGATACCCTTGCGCCCGTTCTCATATCACGTCTCCCATTGGGGCCCGACCTCCATTTCCCAGTCAAGCCTCAACTGCGTGACCTCCTTCTCCACTTTAGACATCAACATTTCATACAATCTGGAAGTCTCGTGCCCCCCCTCAGCTATGTCATATATCACGTCTATGGTGGTGTCTAATTCTTCCTCCAACACAGTTTCAGGCCATGTTCTCTTAATCCTCTGTACCACTCTATGATCCGTGATGTATTGGCCTTCGTGCAACCCAGTTTCTTCCTGCAGCCCCTCGAAAGTAAAACTTGAGCCCTCCTGCCAAATATCACCCATTGCTGCCACCCCAGCCAGTTCCCAGTGGGTCCTGAGTATCATTCGTAGCTGACCGTCTGCCCCCATCAATAAAACCAATGGTATCTGCAGTGAGCATGGGGACGGGTCCTCCATCATTTGGCATGCCCTGCGCCACACCTTCCACCCAGTAGCATCATTTTAGGGCGCCCCACCATTTCCGCCCTGGGTACCCACATCATCTCTTTCAAATAAAAAGGTGCACAATCACGCCCAAACAGCCTAAATTCAGAGGTCTCTTCATCAGAGAGCCAATTGGCAACATACTGCAACTGGCTCGCCACATAGTACGCCTCATAGTTGGGCAGCTTTATTCCTCCTTTGTCATGGAAGTTCTGAAGCTTCCATAACACCACTCTGTTTCGCGTGCCATGCCACAAAAAGTCCCTACACATGCTATTCAATTTGGTGAAGAACTTCTTAGGAATCAGGTACGGTATGTTCCCGAAGTAATGTAGGAGCCTCAGCAGGACCACCATCTTTAGCATTGCTCCCCGCCCCATCATCGCCAAAGGCAGCTTTGCCCAAAATTGCATGCACTTCTCAATTTTCTTGATGGCTACTTCTGTATTACACCTATGCTCTTCCTCCACAGTGTGATATATGTCTATCCCCAGATACCGAAATGTGCTAACCGCCCACAGTACCTGCAATACAGGTAACCACTCCACTGGAATCCCCATGTACCCCCCTAAAGGGAACAAGCTAGACTTCTTGGGGTTCACCGCTATGCCGGACAGCACAGCGTATCTCCCGAGCACTTCCAGAATATACTGGAGGTTTTCTTCCGGGAATCGCACGTACAGCAGTATGTCATCTGCATATAGGGAGATAGAATGACGCTCCCCTTTCACCTCGATGCCTATGATGTCATATTGCTGCCTCAGATATATTGCCAGAGGTTCCAGGGCCAGTATGCAGAGCATAGGAGACCACGGGCATCCCTGTCTGGTACCCCTGCTGAGCTGCCACCTCTCTGATATCATGAATCTTGTCTTAACTCTAGCCAGCGGTTCGCTATATAAAATTTATACATATCCAGGCCCTAACCCGTAGTGCTTCAGGGCCGCCAGCAGCTATGGCCACTTGACGGAGTCGAAGGCCTTGATCGCATCCAAGAACACGATTGCCATTTCCTCATCAATTTCTCTGCTAAACTCAATCATTCTCTGGAGTCGCTTATGATTATTGGTAATGTTTCTATGGGGGACATAGTCCGTTTGATCCGGATGTATTAATTTGCTAATGACCCTCTTCAGTCTATTCGCTAGGACAGCAGTTAGTATCTTGCCGTCTTGATTCAGCATTAACAAGGGTCTAAAGGAACCACAGCTGTGCCCAGGTTTATTAGGTTTAGGGAGAGGTATTATGACAGCCTCTCTCAGTGACTCCGGTAAGCATCCCATCTCGAACGCTTCGTTTATCACCTCTAGCAGCGGGGGGAGGACCTCTTCTATGTATACTTTATAAAATTCACTTGGGAGCCCATCTGTCCCTGGGGTTTTACTAGTAGGCAGCTGCCTCACCACTTCCCCCAATTCTTCCAGGGTGATCGGGGTGTCCAATTCCTCTCTCTCCTCCTCGCTTAACTTGGGCTACCCTATATCTTCAAGCGTTTCTTCCGTCATAGCGCGGCTACTTTCCCCATCCTCTCCATGCAATGCTTTATAATAATCCACAAATGCTTGATTAACTCCCCCCTGGGTGTCCTCTACGCTACCGTCTTCTCTCTCATTAGTTCTGATTGTGGCTCTGGGGGTCTCAATCTTATATAACCACGCCAAAAGTCTGCCCGGTTTATCACCTCCCGCATGCTGTCTCTCTATGTATTTTTTATAATTGAGGTTACACAATCTCTCCCATATTCCGCAGATTTTTGCTGTAGCCTAAGTATCAATTCTAGCTTCTCCGCTGTATCATCTCCGGACTTTTAAGGCCTCTTCTAATTGTTCTTCCGTCTCCCGCAGTTCAGCCAAAACCCCACCTTGTGGGCCCTTGGATTTCGCTATGGCCGCACCCCTCATGACAACTTTGAAGGCCTCCCACAGTGTTCCCGCAGAGTCCACGCTCCCAGTATTCGTTTGAAAATAATTTACGATCTCCTCCCTCAAGTCCTCTCTAAAGAAGGGGTCCCGCAATGCCTCCGCTCGTAGGTGCCATGTCGGGATCCTCGATCTCGGGGGGCTGTATTGCTACGCAAGAATCAGGGGTGAGTGGTCCGAGAGGACTCTGGCCCTATACTCTATGTGTACAATCTCTGCTATCATTTCAGGTGATGCGAAGACATAATCCAGCCTCGTTGATAACTGCTGTGGTGCAGAATAATGTGAATATTGCCTTTCCTGGTGGTGCCACACTCTCCATGCATCTTCCAACCCAAAGTCATCCAGCAATGTCCGTAGCACCCTGGCTGCATGGGCCGGTCTATCCAACTTCCCATCCGATCTGTCCACCCTCGGGTTCAATACGCAGATCACTGCACTTCCCACACATGCACTCAGGTTCGCACTCAATGTCCTAATGTACACCGCTGTGTTCTGGTTCGGGGCATACGTGTTAACAATGCTTATCTCCCTGTTCTCCACCAGTCCCCTCAGCATAACCATCCTCCTGTCTGTCTCAGCCACCACTTGCAATCACTGAAACGGGACATGTGGCGCCACCCATATAAGCACTCCTCTTGCATAGGCTGAGTACGATGAGCCAACCAGCACCCCTTTCATCTTCCCTCTCTCGTGTAAGGTGGGTTTCCTGCAGCAATGCAATATCTATTTTCTGCCTGCGCAGGTACAGCATGACCTTGTTACTTTTTAAGTAGCTGTTGAGCCCCCGCACATTCCATGTAAGTATTTTAAGGTCCCCCATGGCCTTTTATAGTCCCATTCCCTCTCCCCCAGGTGCAGTTTGACTTTGAATTCCAATCCAGTCTGTATAGGCTTGCATCCCATTCTAAATTCCCTTTAACCAAAAACACACCAAACTTCCCGCTCCCCCTCCCTCCCGCCTCCCGCCTCTTCCCCAACATCACACCCCCCAACTGTTGCCCAGCTCCATCCCTGGATCTCAGGCTCCCCCGCATCTAGCTCTTTCTGTCTCTCGCCTGTACTCGAGGCTCCGCAGGGTGAGGCCGCCCTAGTGGTCAACTTACTACAACTACATCTATAATTCGGGGGGTAGGGTGCTTTCGCCCTGCCGCTCCTATAGCACATCAAATAACTACACATTGCTATACGGTTTAAATATATGTACTCGCCAACTATATTCCAGTCCATCAAATCCGTTACAATCAGCGGTATTATATCAAAATATCAGCCTCCTACAGCCGCGCCCATTGTTCTTTGCCTTTGCCTAGGTGCCCCTGGGATGTTCACACACCGCCTCAACAGTATGCATACCGTATCCCAGTCACTTATCGCGTCCATCTTGGGTCTCTTCCGTGTCTTGTTCCGGGCAGCCTTGCAGATCCAGCCATGTCGTTGCTTCTTCCGGAGTGTCAAAAAAATACATTTTGCTCTTGTGCACCACCTTCAATTTCGCAGGGTACAGAAGCATATATTTTATTCCAGCCACCCGTAGCTTCCTTTTGATGGTCACATAGCTGTACCGTTGCCTCTGGACCAACATAGTATAATCCCGGTACGCCGTGATGGTGCTCGAGGCCCTTTCGATCGTTCCACCTTTTCGGAAGTACTCTAGTATTTTCTCGCAGTCTTTGTAGTTCAATATTTTGGCGATTATCGCCCGTGGAGGGGCCGCTGGTCTCAGCTTCCTCATAAGGGCTCTGTGTGCGCGCTCCACTGCAAATCCCTGCAAGAGTGTGCCAGCCCCGATTCCTTGCAGGAGTAAGTTCTCGATGTAGTCTGTCAGGTCCTGTCCCTCTTCACCCTCCGGCAAACCCACCACGCGGATATTGTTTCTCCTCGCTCTCCCTTCCGCTTCTTCTGCTCGACACTCTAAGTTAGCCACCTGTTGTTTAATCACATGGATCTCCTTTGCATTGTTAGTGCTGGTGTCCGTGTTAGTTTTCACTGCACCTTCCAGGCTGCTTGTACGTTCCGCCAGCCCCCTAACATCCTGTCTCAGCCGGGAGACTTCAATGCCCACTGCTTCAATTTTAGCCTCCATGGAAGTGCGCAGATCCAACATCGCAACCCCCCAAGAGTCTTTCAGCTCCGTAATGGCCTCTAAGATCTGATGATTATCAGCCGCTGTGACGCCCTCAGCTGGGGCCATCGGGCCTTTGGGTGCGATGGCCGCAGGAGAATGCTGTGTTTTAGCAAAAATATCCAGTGTGGGTTATTTATTCTTATTCTTGCCCACGGCCCCTCGCGCCGACATTTTCCAGCCTTCGTTAGGCCTCTCTATCGCGATTCAGCGTCCGTGTGCCTCCTTGACCATCTTATCCACCCTTATCTGCTGTTGTAGTGGTCTTCAAGCAGTCGCACCATCTGCCTCCTCTCGCCGCAGCTTGCTGCTCATCAATGCCGAACGAGCGCTTCTCGTGCCTGTCGTAGTGCGGCCTATCTTTTCGCACCTCCGCTGCCCTCGGGCTCCTGCCTTCTGGGTCAGTACTCAAGCCATCGCAACCCAAGGCTCACCGCCACAGGGGTTTCGCTCCGTCTCCACTTCGCCATCATCATTCTTCCCCACGGCCACCGCCTCTATTCGTCTTCTTCAGGTACTCTAGTTTCATTTCTTTTGTCGTCGGCCATCTTGTGTGACAATGGACCGAGCAGGCACTGTCGTTCACCGAGCAATTTCTTCAGAATCCCACTTACGATTCTCCCGATCTTTACCCAGTGAGAAGAATACACGTTCCCATGCATGTGTGGTCAATTCTGGAACCAGTGGCGCGTTTTTAAAGGTAGTTTCCACGGATCATCTGTCGGATCCTCCGGAGTTGCTCAGGAAGCACGTCCTACTCCATGGCTGCCCAAGCCACGCCCCCAGGAGCACTGGTTTGTTCCCAATCTGCAGGAGCAATTGTCAAAATTTACCATAGAATGCACCACATGCCAGACATACAACTCAGGAATGACCCTAAGAACATTGTGAGGAACTTTACCGCGTCCTGTGGGGCCCTTTAGAGAGCTCCACATTATGTGGACATGGGGTAGAGATGGCTAACAGATTGGTGTTGGCCTGCTCAAAAGTAAATTGTCAAAGTTGTGCAACACACTCAAGAAGAATTGGGTGTATTGACTGCCCCTAGCACTGTTCCAACTCAGAACGGAACCAAGCAAAGACCACCATTTAAGCCCCCATGAAATTGTAACTGGCATGCGTATCCATATGCCACTTTCCACGATAAGAAAAGCATTGGATGCGCACCGGGCTGCCACAGTGCTGGGGGAAGAATTTAAAGAATACCTTACCCAGTTGACACGCGCAGTGCGTAGCTTAGCGCGACAAATTGCACCACCCTTTACTGAGAATGCTGCGACAGACACTGTAGCTCCAGCCCCAGACAGCCCAAGTGGCCCATTAATGCCAAGAGATAATGTATATGTAAGGAGTTTTGTTCGGCGGGGGAACTCGCCGGGGTTTCATGGACCCTATGAGGTCGTCTATTGCACACCCACAGCAGTTAAAGTGAAGGGACTGAAGTATTGGGTGCATCTCTCAGATGTAAGAAAGGCACGCGATACAGCACTCCCTCAGTGTGAGCAAACAGGCACCACTGAAGTAGTGAATGAAAATGAAACGTAATCCAAAGAGTGCAAAAGAAACAATGGATATGAATGTGCTTGCATAACTCTCTCCCCCTCTCTCTCATCCTTTCTTTCTATCTCTTGCTCATGTGTTCTGTACCCTCTATTAAAGTGAACAAAAAGAAACATAAAGTGTGCGCATACAGAAATGATGTTAGAAGCTCACTACAAGTAAAGTGCACAATCAGTAGAAAATCATTATTGAAAAAGATTCATAGTAATACGTAAGTGACTAATAAGAAGAATATCGCAAACAGCAATGAACTATGCAATGTAAACAATGAATGTATGCTCGTCACTTAACCATTTTATATCGCCCCTCCAGGTAACGCAATGGCCGAAAGGAGCGCGCTCACAGGCAATGACTTAATGCTAGTTAGCGATAGGAGTGCCAATAGAGCCAATATGTATAGTAATGTTGAGTGTGCCTTAAAGTATTCTGCAGTCTTGCTATCTGTAATGTTATTCTTCATGGTTTGGTACTATACCCTATGTCTTGTCCACAATATGAGCAAAGGGGGGAGCGGGGCACAGATGATACGAAAAGGGTCGGTACTAATATGGACAGGGGTAAAAACAATGTGGAAAGAAAACTATTCTGCCATTGATACTGATGCTAATGTAACCTACACTATGATGCACTTTAATGAGACAACAACTGCCCCACTCCTAACAATTTCTGCTATAAGCCTGTATAAGCCTGTATAATAACAATGAAACAAACAAATATGATGGTGACTATTTTTGGTCAAATGAACTAACCAAAAAGATTATTAATGCACAGACAACCAGAGACTCTACCTCGTTTTATGTTGCTGCTATTCATGAACCACCAAGACCGCTAGCTGAAGACACAGTAAATAATGTTAATGACACAGCATGGTCCAATACATTATCGAAAGGTTAGAAGTTACCACAAGGGGAGAGGAAAAAGGGGGGTGGATGGGAAAAGATATGACATCTATCTTGACCTGGGATTAGATGAAATAGAAGATCCCCGCCACCCCGACCAGTCAAATAAATGGTACTCAGACATGAGTAAGACAGCAAAGCAAGCCACAAATGAGAGCTGCTATGTTTGCTCTCTCATACCGCACGCATCAGGGACGCCCAAAATACTTGTGCCACAAGAGGTGCCCTTGTCAAACGCCCAATTCATCTTGTATTGTGTAGGATTCGGAGCACCTTCCAGGCACACACAGTTACAATAGAGATGCTGCAGAACGAGAGGACATGCACAAGCAGACGCCAAGGAGTAATTTGCATCAAAGAACCATTCTTCGTCATAAAAGGAACGAGATTCACAGAAAATAAATGGCATGACGAAACGATCAAGTGCAAAGCTGAGGCAATCAGAGGACTGACTGAAGAGAACTTTCAATGGGTAAAAGAAACATGTACCCCCGTCTGGTCTCAGCATATTGCCAAACTCATGTCGGTCACAGCACTAGAAAAGCCAATCAAGATGCAAAAAGAGATACCACTTGACCTATGGTTTCACAGAGAACAAAAAGTGCCCATGGGCGTCAACAGGCAATGCAATAAAACAATCATAATTCCAGACATGAAAAAGGGCACAGCGCTCCTCATGGATATGTATTGGATATGTGGCAAACAAGCATACCTGCATCTCCCGGCGTCATGGAAGGGCACTTCGCCCTAGCCACCCTACATTCGGCTCTGATTGTAAATCCAGAAAGTCACATCCAAGGTGGAAAAGGAGAATCGGCTGGCATATCGGCAGCAGGAGAATCGGCTGGCATATCGGCAGCAGGGCAATCGGCTGACACATCGGCAGTGCCCCAACCAGAAGTAACAGGACCTCCAGCATACAAACTGTTGTCAGAAAACGACTTAAAAGACAAACTCTCTCGCAATAGGAGATCATCCAATTACATCTCCTCGGAATCATCTGCTCTTCTTGCCTCAATCCCGTCGAAGTATAAACTTTTCAACTCCGCAGAGACATTCTTTCCTTCGCTCCTAACACAAGGACTCCAGGCCTGAACTAACGCCAAGTGGTTACAGATAGTGCACTGGGAGCTGATCCAACTCACCAACGGCACAGAAGAAGGGTTCAAAGTGATAAAAGTGGAGCTCCATGCCTTGCGCCTAATGACAATGCAGAACCGGTACGTCTTAGATATCCTCACAGCGATGGACGGCAGTGTTTGCCGAAAAAAATCAGGAGGGCATGTTGCACATTCGTGCCATCTGAAGATGCAGATAATGGAACACTTTCCCAAGTAATATCAGTGGTACACAGCCTGGGAGAAAGGATGTCAAAAGAAGGGGGAGTAGAACCAACCACCTGGTTTGACAACATGTTCAGCTGGATACTGTCCTGGTTCAACACAATGATGAAGATTTGCGTTCCTATCATCGTATTCATAATGCAATTTTTCTGTGTGTGCCAATTAGGTATCCAATGTGCAAAATCTATGCCTAATTCAACTATGATGATGGTAACGATGGGCCGACAGGCAACGGTAACAACCATGATAGATGCGCAGATGCAAACTGGGGAACCTAACCCACCAAAATATCGCATGACAGCAGTATACCGCCAGAATTGGGACAGGGTTGACAATCTATATCATACCACCATAAACAAACCAAGAGAGCTGCAATGGTACAATGAAGTGTGGGTTGACCTAGGATGGGGATGGAGGGATATATATGACATGTACCCCTGATGAATATGCATGGAAAGGGCACAGCCTGAAGAGCGTATGTAGGGCATGGATGCCCATAAAAGGCACACCAGCCTGGGATGAAGCACTAACTGAAGTTGAGTATTATCGAAGAGAGAGCAAAATAACTGATAGTTTGCTACTTTAGATGTAATGAAAGGGGGGAATGTGTGGGAGTGAGGGGCCAGTGGGCCCCCATCCCTCCTTTCCTTAGTACAAACTCGGACCATGTGCCTCCAATGGTGGGGTGTGCCCCGTTGCCCTTATGTGATGTCAGCAGTAGTTGACACTCACGTAGATGGGACCGCTGCGCAGGACACAGGGCATCCATATTTGTACCCACTTGACGCCATCTTGGTAACTAGGCCTCACTGTGATAATACGAAAAGGCTTCTCTCCCCTTTGCAGCGCCGCGCACACAGCACACATCGCCCCCGCCTTTTCTCTCACTGTGTCTGGAACACTCTGCAGCCCCATTCTCACGCTGGAGGCAGAGGTAATTGCAACAAAGAACAAATGTAACATCTTACTCTTCCTCTGAGATCACTGCCCTGCGTGTGAACCGGCTTGAGCCAAGTGCTGTAGCTCATCCATTTCCACAAATCTGTCCATGCCCCCTCGCCATTGGGAAATTACTGCCAGTGTAACCCTGTGTCCCTGCGAGGTATTCTCTTGATGTACAAAATAAGCGACCTCACCATGATGCCCACCAAGCAGACCTCCGACTAACATTAGACCCCTGTCACAGTATATTGTCTCCCACTACTAACAAATGCCAACATGCCTTAGATTCTTTACGAGTCCAAACCCTAGCTTCAATCAACATTATCATGATGGTCAAAACCCTTTAAACTGATGCTCTATATAAGCCACTGTTATTAACAATGTAAATACATGTATGAAGGTTATACGTTTATAATGATTTGTTCAAAAGAGTTGCAATGATCATTATTTAGTGCATGCTTCACAAAGATGTATTATGCTAGCTTAGTTATTGGCAAGCCTGCTTCACAGCAACCTGACCTTCACCCCTCCTGGACACTGACAATGGGATCACATGAAGTCCACCCTCCCGGCAAAGGAGCGACCAATCTGGATGGAACAGTGATGCCACCGCCATATAGAACGGCGGTTGGTATATATGACTGTCCAATCCTTCGCCAACTTAATACCCTATGCTAATTGCGTTATCTATGACAACTTTTTCCTTTATAATGTGATGTAATTGTGATTTTTGTCTTAGCGCTCTTGGGCTGCAGAGTTCTTTGGATGCCAATTACATAAACTATTTGAACTCTCGCAACTTCTCCTCTTAGCCTTATTCCCCGTCTGGGGTGTGTCTCATTTATTCTTATTGCACGTAGTAAGACGGGAGGGCGCATACAGGTACAAGAGTGAGGAGCAACAGTCAGCATATCTGCACTGTTTGTGCATTCAATCTCCAAACTTACGCTATCTGTGAGTATGCCGATGGCTCCATGGGGACAACAAAAAGAAAGACTGCCATTAAGAATTATGTATTTTATTATACATTGATGCAAGCATGGAGCTGGAGGTGCTGCATGACAATCCACAGCTGCACAGCCTGGAGTACCGGCAGTGGAAACATAAGGCCAGGGGGAGAAGCAGGATGAGGATGACTGAGATGCAGGTGGTGAGGCAGAGGCGTGCGCTGACCCCTTGCACAAGGGTCACATCCTGGGCCCCCACTAACAGGCAGATACTAACAGCTGGCTGTCAGCCTACATGGAGTGTCACAGTGGAAAAAGGACCTGAAAGTTGGGTGAGTACATGTACAATACCATCTATCTTGCAGCATGAGTAACAGGCAAAGGGAGGGAGGGCGCAACAATGTCATAAATTCATGTCCGGTATGGTCCCTGTACATGCAGCAGCCACCAGCGCACCACTCAAATAACAGGTCACAACACATAGAAGTAGCACATGACTGGGGATGCATCAGTCACTGACCGGGCCTATCCAACACCAACAGGACAACTACACACAGTTCACTACAGGTACCCAAATGCAGCCTCCCCAACAATGGCAGAGAATGGCTTGTCATGGAGCCCGAGGGGGAATCTTATGTACATCCAGGGGCACTCCCAAGAGCCTGGTGTCAAGCCTGGAGATGAATGAAAGCAACGATGAAAGCAACAGCAACTAAGACCAAGCTCTAAGTACAGAGACAGGGAACAACACATTACAGCAATGCACATTTACGTGTGCCTATCCAATGGCACCCACCTGCCTGGGACAGGCTGTCCAGGCACACACACATGTGGTAAACTCTGGGGTACATGCCAGTACTAGGTGCAGGGCACCTTCACATGTGACCTAGACTCCCATCAGGTATCACGTATGGTGGCAATGCACTGGCCCAGCCCACTCCCACATGGCATGGCACGCTCACAGACAGATAGCAAATTGGAATATGTGTTGGCCGCTAGCTGTGTGCAAGTGTTATCATGTCAGACTGGACAACCCCCTTGGTATTGCAATATGCATTCAAGGACTGGAACATGAAACAGTGTGGCACAATGTGAAATGGGACATGCATGCACAGATTGACCATTGAGATGACACGGGACCTGCAATAACCCTCCTGGACATCACAAGTAACACTTCTGTCTTACTACCTTGTAGGTGTCTCTGGATACCAACTGCTTCCATGGCTGATGAACCCTTTGAAGAATCCCCAGACGCCGCAGAAAATTGCATTCAGCAGGACCCACGTGAGGACCAGGGAAGCCATTGAGCAGACCTTTGGCCTCTTGAAGCCCTGATTCTGATGCCTACACCAGTCTGGGTGTGCACAGTTGTACAGGCCCAACAAGGTTGGACAGATAGTCCTGGCCTGTGCAATGTTGCATGACATCTGCATCATGCGCAACATACTCCTACCCCCAAATCTGGACATGCCTCTCCCAGCGCCAGCCGGTTTTATGACTGTGTGCAGCTAGTGCATGGAGGCCAGGTATGGGTACATGGCCTGACAAGAACTCCTTGAGAACTTTTTGGAATTTTACCCTCCACTCTGCACACCCCTTGCACCTTTGTGAATGTCATGCACCATCACAATAGTCACTTGTGTGGAAAAGGAATGTCCACTCATTGCTTCAAGGGATTTTCTTTGTAT
This sequence comes from Ambystoma mexicanum, assembly GCF_040938575.1. Lineage (NCBI taxonomy): Eukaryota > Metazoa > Chordata > Amphibia > Caudata > Ambystomatidae > Ambystoma > Ambystoma mexicanum. The sequence continues at coordinate 568,258,463 of NC_090934.1, read as the reverse complement.
TCAAAGATAAACAGTGTTAACCTTAAACATCTGTGCTACCCGCAACCTCCCCAAACACCCAACAATCCCCAACCCTCCTCAAACACCGCCCTCCCCAAAAACCTGCACTACCCGCACCATTGCCAAAAAACCCAGTGATTCACCCTGCCAGTGTTCTACACATGTGGTGCCTTTTCACCATGGGGCTCTTTGCCTGCTCCCCAGATGACTGGAATAGCTGGGAGCAGTGCAGTGGGGTTCCAGGCTGGGCGCCCTCAGTCATGACAGAGGATGGTGGGTCAGATCCCTGGCTCTGCATATGCTGCAGGATCAAGATAATGCTATGGTTGATGGCCTCATCTGTGGCGGAGGCCACCTCATGGCCCTCACACACCCTTTTGGAAAGGGAGATGAGGGCAGCAGTGGCATGTCCGAGGGATCTGGCAGTCCTGCGCTGGATGCCTGCATGTACTTCCCAATAAGGTGCATTTCATAGAGCTGCTGGTATGCTATGACCGAGAGTTCAGACTTCCTGCGCTCAATGGCATGCAGGCGTGTGTCCAGTGAATGTATGCTGGGCATTGGCAGAGGACTATCTGGGGGGCCAGGGCTGTAACAGGTGTAAGGGTGGGACGTGTTGTTGTCGTCCTCCTCCTCGTAAGTGGTGTTGGCCCTGCGATCATGGACTGGTTACTGCAGTGCTAATGGTGTTGTTGAGGGCACAGGAGGGACTGTAGCACGGGGTGCCAGACTGTGGCCTGGCCAAACCTGCCAGAGGTGTCCATTGGGCCTGGTGTGTCTCCCTGCTGACCGTTGGTGGGGCCACTGACCACTGGTTTTGGTATTACCGTTTCTGGCAGAGGGGTGTGTGTGTGCCTGAGGTCTTGTAATGCACCAGTATTTCTGGTGGTTGCCCTGCTGGAGATGGTAATACCGGCACGACAGAATTACCAGCATTTAACTGGCAAACTCGTAAAATGACAGTACTGCAAAGGAAAATGGAAGACATGCAGTTTTGATAAGCTGCTAGGCAGCATGACACAACATGTTAGTGGTCTGCTTTTTTATGAATATTAACTGTTTCCAATCAATCCTAATGAAATAGAACTATTAATTAATTGGCCAAAAGTACTTTATATGTAGGCCCAGGTGCAGTGTTTATTATGAAACCAACCTGAAAATAGCTTTATAATAATCTTTTTTGGGAGGAAAAATATATGTTTTGAAAAACATTTTGCTACAAAAATATTACTTCACTAATTCAGATTTCAATTTCAAAACACCAAGGGAAAGCTGAAGTGTTTCTGGGTCCACCCACTGACAATAAATAAGAAAAAAAGAAAAATGGAACAACATCAAACAGTTGTTAAAATAAGGGACACAAATTAAAATGAGAGAAAAGGGAAATACAATCAAAAAACTATTATTCAAAGTAAATGAATGCAAACGCGTTGCATAACATATAAAGGCATCATTATTAGAAAGCAGAAATTCAAAAGTAATAATTGAAAAAGATATTTTGAAAAAGAAATTAACACATCAATCCGACTTTGCGTGAGGATTTAAGCAAGAGCTCAGTCAGGGCTCAAGTCAAGGGTAGATGTGGGTGAACTGAGTCCCCTGCTTTTTTCAGAAGGCACCTTGATATGCTAATTTCTGGTGACGAAACATTCAATTGATATGTTAATGAGTCCCCCACTTTTTCTTTAAGGACTTTCTCAGTGATGATTTTCAGAAAGGCAAAATACATGTGGAGTTGCTTTTGAAACATACAGAGGCAGCATGACATACACGCATGGGCTTGGTGGCTGCTTATGGAGCAGCATTGTACTGATTTGCATTTTGTTTACACTCTCTTATAAGGGTGACATTTAGTGCAAATAAGAATTGAGTAATACAGTCCATTGTGCTTATTCCAATAAGCAATAATTGGAATTTTAAAGGCTTCCTCACACATGTTTTGAAAGCTACGAATGTAATGTTGCTCTATCTGTCGCTCCTCCAACTCCCCATTCCTCCCTCTCTGGCATTCCCACTATACCCATCCCCTCTATGCTTTCCATTGCTGAATATTTGGATTCATTATCTCTGTTGACCAGCATATAAGATCGAGGAGACAATGGGCCTCATTACACGGTAGGCGGTGGATCAAGGTGCTAATAGCATTTACAATTGTAATCGCGTATGCTCTGCCCCATTCCTGAACTTTCAAAATATTCGGTTTTGAGTACACTGGAAAACATTAACAAATCAAATTGTCCACCATTTTTACTAGAACCTCAGCTCCAGATCGCCATTTGTTTTGAGATTCCTTGGTTTTGATGGAACACTGCATAATTTCCATTTTCTTTGAGTTAATAGCCAAGGAATTTGCAGTGGCATAGCTCTTAAATGCATCCAACAAGTATTGGAGACCCCGTTCAGTACACTCAAATAGGAAAAATGCATCTGCGTAGCTAAGACACGTTACTTTAAAGTGTGCTAGTTTAGGTGAAGCAAATAATACATTCGTCTGATGTTCCCCTAAATCTGAGGTGAGAAAATTAAAAAGGCATGGGGCAAGGACACAGCCTTGTCTAACACCTCGTTGAATGGGTATCCGATGTGAGAGAGCAGCATTTTGATTTAATCTCACTTGCATTACAGAATTCTCATGCAAACCAATTAACAGCCTTAAAAGACCCGATGGAATTCCCCAACCCTGCAGCTTCTTCCAGAGAAGGTCCCTATTAACTCTGTCGAAGGCTGCAATGGGGGAAAATGTACAGTGGGCACAGCCAAAGGCCGTGGTCATGGCCACATGCAAGGACTCGTGGCCCAGTAGTGTTTTAATATATACAGTGGGCATGGCGGAAGGCTGTGCTCACTAGCCAAGGCCAAAGGCCCTGGCCAGTGAGCTCAAAAGACAAGTACAGTGGTCACGGGCAAAGGACGTGGCCACCTAGTGGGTCCAAAAGAAACATATGGGGTGAACATGTACAGGGGACAAAAAAAACTATTGTATAACAAAAACCCTTGAAATTCACTGAAAAAACTTTAATTATGGAGCAATTAATTTAAGCAGATTTAACACAACAAAACCCTTGAAATTCAGTGGGTGTGTGAAGTCATGACCAGCTTAACTCGGCACATTCTCATTGTAAAGCCCATGAGCACATAAATATTATAAGAGAAGGATTCACAATCACACACCAAATGGCATTATTGGTGACATAGCATTATGTGGGACATCGATGGGAGTGCGGCAAGTTGAGCTGATCCTGACTTTCCACATCCGCTGAATTTAAATGGTTTTGTTGCGTTAAATCTGCTCAACTTTACTGCACCCTAACTAAAGGTTTTTCTGTGAATCTATAGTATAGGTGCTTACCCTATAGTGGGTGTCCCACCATAAACATAGTTCTTTGTAGTTAAATCTAGCAGGTTATCTCAATGTTATTCTGAAAATGAAATTACAAGTACACTCATCTATCCTAAACTATTCCTAACTCACTTGCTTAATCAAGCATCAATAATTGAAAAATGTCAAATTCCTTATAACGTACATTAGGTGGGAAACCTCCGCATCAATAATGGTCCAAACTGATATCTACTAAACTCACAGTTAAATATTCTCAAAAACGCAGCAATTTGGGACAAAATGGCCAATACCCGAAATGTTTTATTTTGCATTTATTTGTGTAATTACAAAATACTAAATAGCGTGATTCTCCAAAACACTCCGTGAAGGAGTTAAATAGTATCCTGCATAATGCTTAAGCTAAATAGTGTCTCTAAATCATGTTGTATATGCTAAGACATTAATCCACCTTTATTGATGATATATTTAAAAACTTTGTTGATGTGATTGCACTAGTGGACCTGGGCCCAAAGGTGGCAACTGTGTGTCATAAATCCAATAATGATATTAAGACCACTGTCTTTAAAGTTAAGCAGACACTTGAGTGTCCACATCCTTCTGTGTGTGGTAGTTGAGAGGCCACCTTTTAAAACCACCAGGGACAGATCCTGCAAAGAATACCCATCCTGTGTGAATTTTCAACCTACTGGTGTTTCTGTGTTGTGGTTTGAGATGGTGTATGTATGTAGGTTCATCCTGACATGCACCCCTTTGCAGATCTCACCCATGTAATTCCCTTAGATGTATTTTTTGCATTTGATGAGGTATACAACATTGGATGATCTGCAGTTGCATGACCTTTGTATCTGTTTTGTTTGGTTCTGGGGGGATGTTGTGGCAGATCTGGTGGCAGCCGATGTGCTGGCATGTTTTACATCTAGTGATGTTGCAAGGGTATGTTCCAGGTCTTCCTTGTTCTTGATCTAGTAGAAATGTATTTCTGATGAAAGCCTGTGCCAGGTTTCTCAGTTGCTTGTGTGCAATTATGGGAGCATCTTTGAAGATGTCTCCCAGTTCATCATCCCTGTAGGAAATTGGTTGTAAGTTCTTATCAATCCTATTCAGTTGGGTTAGTGCTGGGTGGTATGTGTCAACCAAAGGTATTCATTCTGTCTCTCATGTGTCTCTATATTGTAGCAGGTTGTCTTTGTTTTTTTTCAAAGCACTATCAAATTCCCAGTCAATCTGTCCGTCCGAGTTCCATTTTTGAAGGGAGAATGTGTGGCTTGTGGCAAGTTGGCTTTCCCTTGTTTTTCTGTTGGAGCATATGCATTGGTGTCGGTTGGCCTGGAAGTAGATAACAGACCATTTTGTGTGGCTTGGGTGAAAAATTGCTCTGTGCAGGAATGTATTCCTGTCAGTGGGTTTCTTGTATACAGCTGTTTTTAGATCCAGGAAGTCTATGCTCTTCTTAAAGTATTCAATTTCACTCTATGAAATCTGATGAAGAGGTCTGTGGGACTTTGAAAGCTAATGTTTTGTTCCATCCCTGCATAGATTATTCAGTTAGTCCAATAAAAGGTATCACATTCAGCAACTTGTGTGATTTCAAAACTGGACTAACACTGCGTCTATCTTTTCTTTTCAATTCAGTGTACTGCTAATTCAGTTATATATGTGCAGTCATCATTAATCAGATAGTTCATTTACAAATTCACAAACACTTTTTTTTCAGGTTCCTCATTTAGACCATTTGGATTGCCTGTTTTCATCCTATTTAGCCAATAGACTTCTTGTTGTAATAGATGTGTATCTAAATGGCCACATCTATTATGTCCCTTTAAAAATTCCAGTATCAAACATGTCATCTGTGAAATAGAGTGTTTAAATTCCATAAAATATCTTGCTATTGTTGATTTTTAATTCATAGTTCTAATATTTGATATATATCAATTGTTCTTGTTTTTCCAATGTAATATAGAACACAAGGACATTTAATCTGGTATATGATATTATTTGCTTCACATTTAGAAAAATGCTCAAGCCAAATCTTTTTACCAGATTATGGATGTGATATAAAGCCCTCTTTATTAATGTAGGTGCAGTGTTGGCAGTTAAGACACTGAATTTTTTTTTTTCTGAATAATCTTCTCTACTTGAGGTCTATTCACATCAGCCCTCACTAACATATTTCTGAATGATTTGCTTTTATGAGACATTGATACAGGAAGATGCTGAACTAATTTACATATGATAGGGTCAAATTTAAATAGTTTCCAATGTTTCATAACTAGTTTTCATAAATTGTTCCTTTTCTCTAATAGATAATACATATTTTGGTGATTTACTAACCAGTTTACGTTTAGCACTTTCAAAATATGATTATGTCGTCTCTCTTCAAATTCTTTCTATTTTTCCAAAATTCTCTCTTACCTGATATTTTCATCAGAGGCAATGGGCCTCATTACACAGTAGGCGGTAGGGACATACCGTTACCGGTAAGGGATTACCGGTATCGGTAAATCCCCTCCCCAATCACGACCCGGACATACCGCTATTAGCGGCACCGCTAAGTACGGTGGCACTATTAGCGGCAAGTCCGTGAGCGCGCGCCCCCTCAGACCGGAAATAGCGGCATAGCGCTAATATCACGGCATCACGAGCCATGCGTACATGGCAATACCGGCATGTAGTAGACCCAAAGAACCCTTACCGGCAAGGCGCTAATACCGGCATCGCGAACCACACGTTAAAAGAGCACAGCAGAGTTCCCACCTGCCACAGGTGGACACAATCAGCACAGGTGGAGGCAATGGAGACTGGCAGCACAAAAGAGCACACCACACCCCTCCCCACACCCATTCCCACACCAAGATGGATGCAATACTAGCAGCATTACATGGGCTAGAGGACATGATTGCAGTGCAGCAGCTACAACAACAGGCAGCACAGAGGAGACGCAGGAGGAGGAGGAGGAGGAGGAGGAGGGCAAGACAGGCGCAGCAAGCACCACCAGTGCACCTAGTGATACCACAGAGGCAGCCACCAATTCCCAGGATCAGAGCCAGTCCAGTCAACCTAACCCCTGAGCGGATACACACCCTGTACCGTCTGGACTGGGATACCATCACCACCATAGTAGACATGATATACAACGACATTGTGAGTCTCATTGACATCCGTACTGCCATCCCCCCTCTACTGAAGGTGGTAACAGTGCTCCACTTCTTGGCCACAGGCACCTACCAGCATACGGTAGGTCAGATGCATGGCATATCACAACCAGTATTCTCACGCACACTGAACCAGGTGCTCGATGCCCTCCTGCAGCACACAAGTCAACACATATACATGCCACGGACTGCCCAGGAGATCTCCAACACCAAAGTTGGCTTCCATTCACTGGCAGGCATCCCAAGTTGCATCGGGGCCATCGACTGTACCCATGTAGAACTGGTGGTCCCACATGCCAATGAGGCAGTGTACCGTAACAGAAAGCTATACCACTCCATCAATGTCCAAATGGTATGTGACTCCAACAAGATCATCACACATTGCTGTGCCCGATATCCCGGTTCAACCCATGATGCAATGGTCCTGCGGAACTCGACAATACCACGATACATGGAGCGACATGCTGGACAACGTTCGTGGCTACTTGGTGAGTAGCAGGCCGACCACATGTCAGTGTGATGTGGATTGTGAGTGGGGGGGAGATGCATACTCCAACTGGGCGTGAATGGGGGGGGGAGATGCATACTCCAACTGGGCGTGAATGGGGGGGGGGAGATGCATACTCCAACTGGGCGTGAATGGGGGGGGGGAGATGCATACTCCAACTGGGCGTGAACTGGTGTCATGAGAAGAATGGACATACATATTTGCATCACTGTACAGTGAGGCAGCCCACAATGGACCAGAGACAAAACCACATGCTGGAAGTGAGTGCCACGACAAACATATCAATCCATTACGCAAAACAGGCCATTCCAAACAACATGCACACCGCACAACACACCATTCCCCCCATTACACAAATCAGCAACATGCATATCAAAATCACAACTGAAATGTACGCTGAACAACATCAGAAATGGTCCGCGCACATGAGTGCATACAAATGGATCCCCTGTAGCCATTGTAGTGAGGCACACCCGTACCCCACCACAGAATTGCCATCAAACAGCGTGGGGACATCAACTAAGGAATGGCAGTGTACTAGCAGTGTGGCACTAACGTTGCCAGGGCCAGGAAACACAAATCACTTAAACTCAGGCGGGACATGGCAATCCCTGCCGTATGCATGCATGGTGCATGTCCACTTGCAAGGACCACCTCACCTTCCCACATTGCAGTTACCCTGATTGCCATGCGTGCTTGGATCTGTGGATGTCGTTGAATATGCAATGTTTGTTTGTGTGATATGTGCACGCTCCACATTATGTAGACACTTACACATACCCATTGTTGCACCCATGCAGGTGATGCAGGTTATCCCCTGAAGAGGTGGCTCCTTACCCCTGTGCGGAACCCACAGAACAGGCATGAAGAGGACTACAATCATGCACACACCCGTACCCGCGTGGTGATCGAGCAGACATTCGGCCTATTGAAGGAACGCTTCCGGTGCCTCAGCAGGTCGGGCGGGGCACTCCTGTACGGGCATGAGAAGGTGGCCAAGATCACCATGGCATGTGTCATGCTTCACAATATGTGTATCAGACGGAATGTGCCAATACCCCCTGACATAGAACTGCGACCACCGTCTGAGGATGATGACGGGGATGAGGATGGAGGAGAGGGGGCTGCAGGTCATGCAGGTGGCGATGCCCATGAGGGACGTGCTGTGCGGCAGCACCTGATAGACCATTGTTTCTGATGCACATGGATTAGGAGGGTGCAATTGGTGTCCAGCTCAGGGCACGGGGTGTATGGAGGACATAAACACAGTGCACCCTTCAACAATAAAGCACACATACACAATGATCAATGTCCAGTCATGTGATTATCCATGCCATTACGTGTGTATTGAGCATTATGACATTCAAACGTGCATGTACCCTCCACCCCAACAACCCTCACCCCCCTCCCCCTACAACTCCCCCAAACACCCTCACCCCCCTCCCCCCACAACTCCCCCAAACACCCTCCCCCCCCTCCCCCCACAACTCCACCAAACACCCTCACCCCCCTCCCCCCACAACTCCACCGAACATGGTGTGCACATCAGTGCTGCATTAGTTCCCAAGTGTCAACAGGGACAGGCTGGCCCTACTTCCCTCCTCCACTACCACCATTGGGGGGTTGTGAGTCTGACCGCCGCAAGGACCGGCTGGACCTGCGCAGGAGGGTTGTCTGGTCGGAGCTAGTAGACGAGGGGGTGGCTGGTTCATCTGCTCCCTGTGAGTGACGCATGCTCTCCATCGCCTCAGCAATGCGCGTTAGGACCTGCCTCACAGCGGCCATCTCGTCACATAGGCGCGTCGTGTTGCTGTCCATGGCAGCTTTCATGTCCCTTGACAACACCCGGATCTCCTCCCTGGTCGAGGCAGCCTTGCTCACTTGCCGGGCAACCAGGGCATTGAGCTCCTCCTGGCGCTGGCGTATCAGGCTCATGGTGTCGTCTGCGGCCCTGCCCCTGTTACTCCTCGGCGCAGCTTGCTGCATGTGGCCGACATCAGGTGAGCTCGCCACGGGACTGAAGGACCCATCCATTGCATCTCCGGCATGCACCTCATGGATGCTGCCATTGGATGTGTTGCATGGGCTGTGGAGTGGGGACAGCTGGGTGCTGGGTGTACGCTGCCCTTCCGGTGTCGGACATGGGTCGTCCACATCACTCATAGGTGCCGTGGCTGCTGCTTCCCCGACGGAGCTATTGGCTGCGGACGGCGTGCCTTCTGGCACTGGCTCCTGAGTGGTGGGGGTGGGTGGTGGGGGTGCTGCCACAGTGTCGGATGGCATTTCGACCCTTGGTGTGGTCGTTGCGTGTGTGGCTTTTGAACGCTGGGCCACTCCAGATATCCCAGTGCCCCTCGATGTACTGGGCCTGGTGCCTGCATCCTTTCCCTTGGCCTGCTTTTTGGGTGGTGGGGCCTGCGTTGCAGAGTCCAGCTCCTCACTGTCAGATTGTGACCCTGTGGGGGAGCAAGACAGGGATAACATCAGTGATGGGTCAACGTGCATCATGCATATGTTGTTGTTGCTGCAGTTCTTTGGATTTGGACATCTAGTTTGGGCCTGCAGGTTGTTGGCCAGATGGGTGGGTCATCCGGACATGTGTCAGGGTGACACATGTGTGAGGTGCTGCATGCATGTGGTTGTGTGGGGATGTGCAGGGCATATATGCAGGGTTGTGTACATGTGTGTGTGATGACCCCATCCATTAGCTAATTCCCATTTCACATTTGGGGGAGGGACTCATGCTTAGCATTGCTGTGTTTTGCGTGGTCACTCACCTCCGTCTGACGTTGTTGCCACACCACACTCCATTCGGCCCACTCCCTCGATGGATTCTATGCCAATGGTGCTGGCACATGTCTCCTCCCACTCCTGCATCTTCATCGGGGATCCACCTCCGCCTCCTGTGCCCATGGCCAGATTCCTGTTGGCCGATAAAATGCTGCGTACACGGAGGCGCAGATCATCCCACCGCTTGCGCACGTCCTTTACGGTGCGGGGGGTGGAGCCCACCGCACTGACTTTCTGCGCCACCTCAGCCCAGATTTCCTTTTTTCTCAGGAGTGCCGGGCGCCGCATGTCGCTAGCGAACACTACGTCTGCATTTGCAGCAAGGGTGTCTGCCAGCATTTTCAATTCCTCATTTGAGAAGCGTTCTTTGCGCTGGCGCGCATCGGCTTTCTTTAGGGCCTTGGGCATTGTTTGTTCTTGTGGGATGTGGTTTTGCCAGTCGTGGTGTTGCTGCAGGTCCTGAGTGCAGGGGATGGCAATGGATTGTGTTTTTAAAGATGGCCGCCGGGCTCTTTCCCGTTCCGGTGCGATGACGCTATTTCCGGTTCCGGTGTTTTACGGTGACCGCTAATAGCAGTGACCGCTAACAGCGGTGACCGCTAATAGCGTGCAGCATGAGGGCGGAGGTGCTATCAGCACTTTGGTCGGAGCCGGTAAGGTGCTTTTGCGCCATGGCGGTAGGGTCATTTACCGGCATGGCCCTATGCGCGTGTCCGCTAACTCGTAATGGAACGCTATTAGCGGTCTCCTACGATGGGGGACACGCTAATAGCGCCATGACGGTAAATCACATTTTTTACCGCCTACCGTGTAATGAGGCCCAATGTGTTTAACTTGAATCATTTGGCTGTACAGAAAATGTAAATGTTTTTTTTTCGGGTGAAAACCTTGCTCTGGTCTGTTGGTTTATGACAGATGTCCCTAACTAACTTCTTGTTCTTCCATTTTAAGTATATTTCTAAAAAATGTAAACGATCATTGTAGAATTCAATTGTAAATTTAGTACACTCATGGATATCATTAACAAATGCAAAACAGTAATTTGTTGATTCCTTAGTACCACTCCAAACTTCAAAGACGTCTATATACCATTTCAATTTATTTAGAAAAGGAGACCAATTTCGATTATTAATAATAAATGTATGTTCTAGGCATACATGCATGCATTAGCATAAGCTGGAGCCATTGGGGCTCCCATCACTGTTCCTCAAACTTGCAAGTCTAATATGCAATCAAATTTTAAAAAAATGTACGGTAAAGTTTAGTATAATAGCGCATGCACAAATACTTTGTTTACTGCCACATGTTCTTCTTTTTGCATCACTATCCATTCCACAGCCTCAAAAGAGGGACAAAGAAAAAATCCCCCAAAGGATCGACAGAAAGTACTACGGAGAGTAAGTGATTAACATATCTCAACTACACCTGACAGATTTTCCATGTAATACCTTACAACTAGATCTATCATTTGTACCTCCCCATGACACAATGTTATTTCAAGAAAAGAAATGATTTATACAAGTTAATATGAAATGTATTTTTTAGGATCATAATTTGTATTGAACTCTTCACATAGAAGATTTGCAACGGAAAATGGTACCGTTTGACCTTGACCTTCAACAGCAACACCTTGTAAGAGCCATCCATGTGTTTTACACTTCCATCTTTACAGTACATACCATAATCCCAGCTACTTCTCACAAGTGCCCATTAACAATGTATATGTCAAGCAGATGAAAGATTCACATAGATAAACCCCTAGTGCAGCCCTATAGAGCACAGAGCACTGGTTCATCCAGTGAGCTTTATACATTCTCTCTTTCCAGTGATAGGTATTTGCCCCATGTATGAACTCTTTCTCCCTGTCTTGCATGTCTTGCAACGGAAAATGGTACCGTTTGACCTTGACCTTCAACAGCAACACCTTGTAAGAGCCATCCATGTGTTTTACACTTCCATCTTTACAGTACATACCATAATCCCAGCTACTTCTCACAAGTGCCCATTAACAATGTATATGTCAAGCAGATGAAAGATTCACATAGATAAACCCCTAGTGCAGCCCTATAGAGCACACAGCACTGGTTCATCCAGTGAGCTTTATACATTCTCTCTTTCCAGTGATAGGTATTTGCCCCATGTATGAACTCTTTCTCCCTGTCTTGCATTCTATATATCAAGGTTTCATATGTTGCCATCTGTAACATCTCCTCCACACAGTCTTTTGCTAAGGGTATCATCTGGGTGCCCCATAACCACACTCTGCCCTGCTTGGCAACTAGTAAAGCCTTGCTGAGCCAATTCCCTTCTTGGGCTGTGTCACTATATTCCTGTGACATCTCACTTAATATGCATGACATAGGGGTTAATGGAATATTTTTTCCTACTGTAATCTATTAGCGATCTGTGGATGGTTTCCCAATATACCTTGAGCTCGGTACAGGACCATAGTATGTGCAGGATGTCTGCTTCTGGCACGCTGCATCTCCAGCATGTGTCTTGTTGCTTAAGACCTGCTACCAGCAGCCTCTTAGGAGTGCAATACCACCCTTACAGAATCTTCAATTGTATCAGTTTAAGCCGCACTTCTCGACACCCTTTAGCATAGTTCTCCATGATGCTGTTAATCGAGTCCTCATTTAACTAGGCATTTAGTGTCGCTTGCAATGTTTCTACTATTCCGTCCTTGGTAATGTCCCCATACAGCAAGTCTTTAACTGCAGAATATAGGGTTCCTATCAAGGTCCTGCCACACTTCCATTTTGTTAGTATTATTGCCACTGGCAAGCTTTTTGGTATATTCCCCAGGTGTCTATGTGCTTTTGTGACACAGTGCGCAAGTTGTAGATATCTCCAGTGTTCCAAACGACCTAGATTACATTTGGCAACTAAGGCCTCATAGTCAAACCTTTTTTCTCCATCCCAGACATACTTAATTTGTTGTATTCATTGATTTCCCATTCTGTCCATGCTATGCACTTTCCCCCTATTTTAATGGCTGCATTGTTCCAAAGTGGGGTTTCTTTCTTCCAGTGAAAATTCACTTAGTGACAATCCACTTTAAGTAATGTGTGTGTTCAAACCCAGGCCTTTGGAAGGGACCTTAGAATTGGGTGCTTCCTATGTCCTTACTTCTCACCATATATAATTGCCTACCCCATTGTATGCAGTATAATTTGCTCTATCAGGGCCCAGGCCAGTCTCCTTTCTGACTGCCAGTAGAATGCCATCACTTGAGAGAGTTGCTGTGCTAAGTAGCATAATTCCACATTGGGCAGATTGAGGGGGGCGTATAACTTCTCCAGTTTGAGTCGTGGTCTCATGCTTCTCCACACAAAATATTTAATCCCCCCAGTATCTTTCTCATTAGAAGAGGCAGAACTTCTAGGGGTAACATAGTGAATGTGTAGTTTAGCCATTTTTACATTTGCACCCTGCCCCAGATAGACAGGTTAAGTGCTGCCCCTCTGGCCATTTCTAGGCTTATGTAATTCCAGAACTTTTCAGTGTTGTCTTTGACCATATCCACCAGGGCCGATTTAAATCTATACCCAGATATTTCATGCCTTTTTCCACCTATCTGAAATTGTGACCAGATAAACTGGTTTTAGTATTATTTTTATTCAGTGGCATCATTTCACATATATCCCAGTTGATCGTATAGCCTGAAAAGGTGAGAAAGGCTTTCACAAACTTTACAAGTGTCACTATCGACGAGCCTGGGTTGACCAAAGTTAACATAATGTTATATGCGTATAACAGGGCTTTCACTGATCCTATTAGTGTATGTATTTCAATTATATTGCTATGTTCCATATTGCTGTAGAGAGAGTTTCCAATGTCAATGTGAATAATAGTGGTGATAGTGGGCAGCCCTGCCTAGTCCCTCTTGTAATCTGAAAAGCTTCTGAAATGTACCCTCCTGTATTCACCCTAGCGTAACAGTTTGACTTTCTGTATGTACTCTTCACCTTGTCCAAATCGATCTAGTGTCCTGAATAAATACCCCAATACAACTCTAATGAATGGTTTCTCTGCGTTGAGAGGAAGCACCACTCCTGGTTTGCCTTCTCTTTTCTGCCACAGTTTGTGCAATAACATCCTCATATTACATCTCGCAGTGCGTCCAGGCATGTATCCTACATGAGTTTCATGTACCAACGTTGTTATGACTGTCCATATTCTCGCCTCCAGAACCTTTGCCAGAATTTTAATGTCCACATTTATAACAGAGATGGGTCGAGAAATGCTACAGTTCATTAAATCTCTCCATGGCTTAGATAATATTGTGATTAACGCTCTGTTAAATTCTGGATCTAGTGTTCATTCCCCCACTGCTTCATTATAGAGACTTGCCAGTGTTTCTGCAATCGTGCCCCCTCTTAATGTAAACATTAAAACTTAAATTGTTTCTTTCTAAGTGAATCAGGACTTAATGTTGGAACATGAGACTCCCCTTTATAAGGAATTTAATCCTAAAAGCACATTTGAACCTTATATACAAGATGCAATCCATTCATGTTTTTATAGAAAGAAAAGAGTTTGAAAAGTTATAATTTCATACACAAAAAGCCACATCTCACAATGAACCAATTGGAAACAATCAAAGGACTATTTTTAATGATGAAATGGCAATCATGCCAGCTGATAAGGGAGGAGATTTAGTGTTCTATGATACCTCTGACTATTTGGATGAATGCAATAAACCACTACTTGATATGGATACATAATTATTACTTGATCAAGATCCCACACTTGAGATTACCTCATATATAAAAATGATCTTAGTAAAAGTGCAGTCAGATGGAAGGTTTAGTACCAAAACAAGAATGTTTTTGATAAATATAGATACATTTTTAGAGCCATTGATTAAGAAATATGACACATATGTTAAGGACAATAGTAACTTTTCATGTATTGTAAAAACATTACAGACTAGGATCAGAATGACATTTCATTTACTATGGATGTTGGAAATCTGTATACTTCCAGCCCCACATAATGAAGGTATTGAGGCTGTGGAATGGATACCGATGCAACAAGAAGAACATATGAGAGTAATTAAGTAGTTTGCTTGAACTATTACAAACTGAAATATTTTTTAATATTTTACAGCAATTATTACTTGCAGGTTTCAGGAACATGGATGGGAGCTCAATGTCTCGAAATATGCTAACATATTTATGTATGCCTTGGAACATACATGTTTTACTAATAATCCCAACACATTGGTCTCCTTTTCTAAAACAAGATGGATACAATATATAGACAATGGGCCTCATTACGAGTTTGGCTGTAATGTGCCGGTGCTACTGGCGGGTTGCCGCCAAACTCGTAACACTTTTCCGCTGCCTGATATCCCATGGCCACCGAGACATTACAAGTCCCGGCATCTAGGCATGTCAGGCGGCGGAAAGAGTAAGTCCCCATTTCCTCTGAGTCCTATAGAACTCAGAGGGAATGGGGACCATTGCTAACGTTGCTGGTGCTTCTGTGAAAACCATGCCTGCAGGGGCTAGTGCCCCCAGCAGGTCAGATCTGCCGCAAGCAACAGCCCCTGCAGACATACTTGTAGTCTGACGGTCCGGGAAGAGCGCCGGTACGCTGCTTCTAGCACCCTTATTTCCAAACCGCAAGTTTTGTAATGAGGCCGAAATGTCTTTGGAGTTTGAAGAGTCACTAAGGAATAATTGAATTACTTTTTGGGATTTTCTTATAATATACGAGTGGATTTAATTTAGAATTGAAATCTATGATAATGATTTGCACCTTTTAGACGTTTCCTTAAATTGGGAGAACAATAATTTACTTACAGATATCTATTGGACACCAACAGATCGGAACAATTTACTGCATGAATTAAGTTTTAACCTGAAAGAAAACATTTCGAGCCAGATTCATGGAATATTGGCACGGTTCAAAGTGACTTTCCACTGCTGAAAAGTGACTTTGCACTGCCGACACAAACCCTGATTCATGGAACTGTGCAAAGTGTATTTTTGCAGTGCAAAGTCAGTGCAAAGTCATTTTGTACTGCAGAAATGACCACTTGCACTGACTTTGCACTGAAAAAATACACTGTGCACAATTCCATGAATCAGTGTTTGTGTTGGCAGTGCAAAGTCACTTTTTGCAGTGCAATGTCAATTTGAACCATGCAACTGTTCCATGAATCGAGCCCTTCAGGTTTACTGTATAGCCAAATGATATGAGTTAAATTAATTGTCTCCGATGAAAATGTCATGAGAGAGAGAATATTGGACACTTCAAAAACATTTGAGAAATGAGGATTTCAGATATTGAAAGTGCTAAATGTGAACTGATTGATAAATCATGAACAGGTTTAATAACTATTAGTGAAAAAGACAGTGCAGATCTTGTATACATTACTACAAACTCTATTCAAAGTGCACAATTATGAAAAATAGTTATGAAAACAGTTTACATTTGACCGTGCCCTACATAAATTGTTTCTGAATGTTCCTGTATCAACGTATCATAAAAGCAAATCATTCAGAAATATGTTAGTGAGAGCTCATGTCAATAGACCTCAAGTAGAGAAAATGGTACAGGAAAAAGTATTGTTTCTGTTTCTTAACTGTGAACACTGCAGCAATATTATTCAATTATATTCTTTATGTGTATGTATTGATTTATTTTATTTATATAAAGGAAGGAACAATGCAATTTTCATTACAAAAAAAGTACAATAGCTAAGAAATCAGATTTGACCTGAAGCAGTGAGCTTCTTACAATGGGGAGAGTTTGAGTGACAGTTTGATCAGGTTGTGGAGGAGAGTAAATGGAACAGTTACTGAGGAAAATGCATAGGTGAACTTAAAAAGATTACGGGCAATCAACATTAGACATTTTTAAGTTCAGGTAGGCAGTACGGCCATCTGTGTTAGGGATGTGACCAATGTTCCCTCTAATTATTTATCTCTATGTGCGGAACTGGTTGGCTGTTGTGCGCACATTATTTTCTGACTGAGGAAGGCCAGTTTGTGAGCATGTGTATACAGTGAACTACCGTCGCAAAGAGAGTTTGAAAAGGAATTTCCTCTTCCCAGCAACTGCAATTCTTGACAAATCTTACAACACTTTTTCCAAACACACAGGCTAAAACAAAATATGGCATATGTGATTATACAGAAAACTCATTAACCGGTCCAAGATTTCAACATCTGCCACAGTACCTTGCAAACGTTTTATGCCACTGGAAAATCACTGATGTGTACTACAAAACACACATATCTCTTGTCATAACTGATGTGGCTGTCAAGAACTTCAGACAGAATACAAGATTTGCCGATCGATTAATGGCAATTAAAAGAAATGTGTCGAAAACATGCTGATAGGAGTTCAAGTGCCACTTTAATGAAGTAATTCAAGGGCCAGGAGAACATGCGTCTAGTAATTTGTGTAAGGGTGATGATTACATCGGAATAACTGCACCTCGGAATATGATCAAAAATTCCTGTTCCTCTGCTTACTATCCACATTACGTTCTCCTGCGGGTAGTTATAACACCAGCCTACAGCTAAGAGACGGTTTATAGTCCTAATATCGACTGAATAAATGTTGAAAGTCATAAAATCGAAAATAAAATGTTGAAAAAAAAATTGCATTTCTTTTTTAATACGTTTTATAATCGAAATGGGGGGGTTCCCCCCAACCCCCCTTTTTTTCTTTTTACCTTTTTTTTACATCCCGAACGCCCAAAAAAATATATAAATAAAAAAATGAAGAATTCGATT
Source organism: Ambystoma mexicanum (assembly GCF_040938575.1). Lineage (NCBI taxonomy): Eukaryota > Metazoa > Chordata > Amphibia > Caudata > Ambystomatidae > Ambystoma > Ambystoma mexicanum. The sequence goes on along the minus strand of NC_090934.1, from coordinate 568,240,916 downwards.
ATTTTTTTCTGACATTTTTTTTCGAATTTATTGTAATTCAACATTTTATTTTCGATATTATGACTGACCACCCTAAGAGACATATGCACCATCAAGTTTTACCCCCTAAAAAAATGAAAATGTGCCTTACAAAAATGAGAAACAATGAACATATCGTTGCATCAACCCACAAAGCTCCACTGATATTTTTTCGAATGAGTGACCAGTAAAGCACTGGCATAGGAAGGAACGCTAATATTAATGCTTGATTTCAAGAGGAATTTTAAGGGGAAGATCATCTTTTGATAAACAAAAAGTATCCCTATTGGCAAAGCTAATTACTTTTCTACTCCCTGAAAAATCATTTGACTCCAAGTAGGGAGCAAAATCTGATTAGACCCCTAACATAGGAAGTGAAATGACAGAGCACATAATAAAGTCTATAGTTCTGCCGACCCTTCCGCACCAAAGCCTATACAAAATTAAACAAGAGTTTTACTGAGGTTTATTATGGAAAATGCCGAATAAACTAACATATATATGCCTTTGAAGTTAATAGCATCAATTCATCAGAGATACAACTGATTGAGTGCCTTCTTCAGTAACTATGGATCCCTCTTCTGTAATTCTATGTTATCAGTTAAATAAGATGGAAGTGGATACCAGAGACGATACACACAGAACACATGGTTATATTGAAAAGCCCTCAGCAGCTGAGCATAGAAAGAAAAAGGTGCTGTTGTCTAGACGGGTACTAGACTTTCCTACCATTTAGCAGACAAGCAACACATTTTGTTCAGTCTACTGCCGAAATCTATTACTTGGTTTTTAAAAGGTGCTGCTTTGTTTATCACCCAGAAGGAGTGATGACCCGTGCTCCTCCACCCATACCCTTCACCGGCCCCTGTGCTTGCCTCCAATACTAGTTGCTAGAGCAGTGTAAAAAGTGAGGGATTGTAGCAGTAACACTCGCTGGGATATATGCAGGCTCACAATACTTTGTATGCAAGGCATCTTTAATGCCTCAACAGATTATGTGCATTTCTAAGAATGTCATGACTCTGCATGTACACAATTATGTTGCAATGCGTAGAAGATTGTTTGCAGCATACCCCTCCCATATTTCATTGTGTAGGATTATGCAGTGCTCAGTGAAACCGTTTTTGTATAGCAGTGAGTTACCATTTAATGTGTGAAGGTCTATGCCCAAGGGAACTCTAAACACTTGGAAACGATGCAGATTGTGTGAAAAGCATTCTCATGTCTGAATATCCTGTGCCGTGATACTATGGATGAGTAATCCCAGGCGCAGTCCATACCCATTATCCATTGTAGGCAAAGTAAATGATATTGCAATGTTGCTCTCCACTTATAGGGTAATGTTAGTGATGCTAAAGTAGGAGACGCTGAGCATCACATTTGTCTTCTCAAAATCCTTAGAGGGCAAATTAATATTTGAGTTTTATAATGCGTTAACTTGCAAGGGAGCCGCTTCAAAGCACTTGCGTGATATATGTACAAAGAAGAGGAAGTATGGCATAACGTTTCGCATCCAAGTAGCCTTCTTACTTACAGTCATTATCCGATATTTGAGCTAGTAGTTTGATTGTATAGTGTGGGTGCCGCTTTTGGTAAGGCACAATGAGTAACAGAAATTCTGGTGCATGAACGTTATTCATATTACAACATAAAGCAAGTGGAGGAAGGTACACGTCTGCTAACCTTTCGCAGACCCTAGAGAGGAAGAGTCAAGGTTGTCTGGTAGTATCTTAATGTGTTCTGGGGAAGAAGTTAGAGTCATAAGGTAAAAGTGTGGTAGAGTCAAGTTTAGGAGTCATGGGTGGCGAGGGAACATTATTTGGTTAATGTGTGCAGGCATATCTTGGTTAGATTCTTCTGTTCATGGAGCCAGATTTTCATATAGTTTTTTACCTCTTGTTTGTGTATTTTGCTGTTCTGGATTTTAGGTGTTGTTGGGTAAATATTTGGGGTAGTACCCTTTGGTTGCACTACAAATAGGACCCAACCTTTGGTATAAGTATGAACTACACAGGTTGGTACTGTGGTAGAGCAGCCAGGCTTATTTCAAGAGGGGTCAATGTGAGCTGTAGTGAGTTTACACAAAGATTCATAATGATAAGTATCAAAATAAACGCTTATACCCAAGGGTTCTTGATAAAACAATTATTAATTTATTTACCGGTCATTTGAATAAACCTTCTACAGAAGGGAGCAATATAATAGCAACACACAAATACCTTCAAAATACACACTCTTAGTTTCTAAATCAGCAAACACCCATTGGGGATGGCACACAGACACGTCCTACACCCTCAGGTGACTTTAGTAGTTAGGACACTGCGCATGGATATATTACTGTTGACATTTAGAATAGTACTGTGATGAGTGTGAAAGAAAAGGTTATCAGAACAAACAAGAGATCACAAATATTCTTAAGCAGGCATATACTTTTGGATCCCCCAATAAGAGTCATTCAGTGAAACAGGCTAAGCCAAAGTCAATGGGCAAAAGTCTATGTGAGCTGAAGCACTTCTTGCAGGTAAGTAAGAAAAGTCTTTGCACAATGTTTAAAAAGTCTTTGAAGAAAAGAAGAATCAATGTAGGGCCACAAGCGGTTAGACTTGTCAGTAGTAGAAGATGCAAGCTACTCTACAGTAAGAGGTAATTTCTCTTAGACTTTACAGTACCTTTAGTTAGAAGAAAAAGCAGCAGATCACTTCTGTTCCTGTGCAGCTCTGCAGATCCTGGTGTTCCTGTGCCTCAGCCATGGGGACAAGAGGGAGGATGTCTGGGGACTCCTGCACTGCAATGGGATGGTCATGGACCGTAATCTGCATCTGGAATCCAGCACTCTGTTGAGGTGGCTCAGGCTCGGTCGGTCCTGCTTCCTGGGAGTCCGGAGGATCTTCATGGTGCTCTTGGCTAGCTTAAAAGCAACTCACACGAACTGGTGTTCCTCTCCCTGGCTCTTTGGTTCCAACAGCAACTGCAGTGGAATTGCAACCAGCTTTGAGAGAATCTCCAGGTGGCTTCACTGGGCAAACCAACAGTCCAGGAGTTGCAGAAGGTGTCCTCTTCAAGTTCTTCTTCAAATTCCTTCGTCCAATGGTCGACTCTGCCTTCCAAGCCAAAAAGTCTCGCCTTGTATGTAGGTTTCTCCCATTCATTCCAGCCTAGCTGTCAGTCACCTAGCAGGGTGGCTGTCCTTGCCGAATAGCCAACCGGCCAATCAGCAATTGGACTCTTTTTATTCTGTCCATACCACTTCTACTGGGAATCCCTGCAATGCCAATGTCTATGATGTGATTCTTGACTGAGCCAAATGTCCTGATCTGATTCTTTTGCTCTGTAAAAATTGTAAAGGCTGATGACTTGTTTCAACAATCACCTGTTTCCCCTTGAATAATGGTGTGGAAATGTTGTAATGCCCAGACAGTGGTCAAAAGTGATTTTTCACATTCACTGAATTTAGTTTCTACCTGTGACAATGCCTTACTGACCGAGCACATGTCTAATTTCATTGAAGTAACTTTTTAAGTCTTCAATTTTCATTAGCACATCATCGACATAAATCATAGTTCCTCTCTCAGCTGCATCTGGGAGTGCTTTACTTTGGAATATCCCAAACTCACTTCCATTATTGATATAGCCAAAGGGGGTCCGGGACCATGCACATTGTGTTCAATTGAAGGAGAAGGCAAAAAGATGTTGTATATCTTTAGCCAATGGCACACACCAGTACCCAGCTGTAAGATCCAGACAGGTAAATATCTTGGACCCCTGAACTTGTGCAAGGCCCTGATCAATAAATTGGAGAGGCCACCTTGAAACAGGTACCCTCTTATTTAGTTCTCTCAAATCTGCACACAAGGGCAATTGCCCATTGTGCTCTGGCACACCTAATATGGGAGTATTTGAAGTACTGTGAATAGGCCTAATAAACCCTCTAGATTTCAGATTTTGTATTATTTCTGCCAGGGACTCCAGGCAGGCCAGGGGTAACCTAATTTGTAGCACAAGTACTGGTTCCATACCATACTCTTCAGGTAGTGTAGCAACATGTACATTTGTCAGCCCACACTCATAGGCATCTTTGGCAAAATACCTTTGAAAACCTTAAATACCTTCCTCAACTGACCTCTTTCTTTTTCATTTGTGCAAACATCTGCAGCTTGAATTTGTTCCTCTACGATTTTTGACAATTCTGGGAAATCCTCCAAATGAGGAACCTCTGTTTTTCCTCTAATTTTGTGCCTATGTCTCTTTGGAGAGCCACCACCCTCAGATATTTTGGAACATTGACCTCCATCTCAATTTGCTGCATTTACTTTGAATAGATGTTTGAACTAGGAGAAGAAATTTAAATCTGGCTCTGGTTTGCATCGTAAGCCATTCAGCCTGTTGACGGTATGAGGAAGTAGGTGTGAAGTGAGGGAGTTCAAAGAGAGTCTTGGTAGCGAAGTTAATGACCTTGTTGAGAGGACAGACAGCATAGGTGTGGAGACCAAAGAGGATATGTGTACTGCTGTCCAGTTTAGAGAAGACAGGAATGGTTAAGAGATGCTTGGTGGTGCTAAAAGGAAGGAGTGTCCTGCGTTTTCCTAATATTAAGGAGATGAGGCTGTTGCAGTTTTGAAGGTTAAAGTAGAGAAGGGTCATAGATGATGCCAGAGTGTCTAGCTTAAGAATAGTATGATGATAGAGTAGGCAGAGTGTAAGATGTAGGAGGAGGGAGTGTGAGAAAGGTCAGAAAAGAGTCTCTAATTTTGGATATTTTCAGCAAAGTATTCAGTTAGGTCATTAGCTATGAGAGTGCAGTTGATAGTCACAGCTATAGGAGGAATGAGTTTAGGATGTTATGTAGCTGCTGAGAATGGTTGTAGTGCGAGTCAATGAGGGTGAGGTAGAATTAAATTTTTGGTCTATCAAGAGAGGACTTCAGAGAGTTCAGGATAGAGCAGTACATTTTCAGTTCTTACGTGAGTGGGTCTGCCTCCATTTGCACAGCAGAGGACACATGTATGTGCAGAGAGAGCATATGAATGGGTGATGCATTGTTGAGCATGTAGAGACTTAGGGGTGAAAGTACGAAGTGGTAAGTGAGAGGAGAATGAGTCATATAATAGGGTTTGGAAGCTGGAGAAGGCTGTGTTAGTGGAAGAGGCATCAGGTGTGAAGAAGGAGAGTAAAAACTGTAGGTTCCAGATAAAGGGAGGAGCGGCAGAATCTTTAAATGTCCTTTCAGTAATAGATGAGGCAAATGGTAAATAGCGGTCAGAGGGTGGAAAGGAGATGATCGTGGAAACAATGTAGCGATCAGATGGGGGATGGTGTGACAGACGGATTAGTGGCTGAGAGAGTGGTTGAGATGAATAAGAGATCCAAAGCATTATCCCCAGTGTGGTTAGGCAGGTTATGGATAGAGTGCAAAGTGTGCTCACTAAGAAAAGACTGAAGTTCAGATTTCTGAAAAGTGGTGGGAGAGGGAAGGTTAAAGTCAGCTAAGAGAATGGGGTGCTGTTTAGTGGAAAGAGAATCTAGGAGAAGCCTTAGTTCATCAAAGAATTGTTCAGTGAGACCAGGAGGGTGATAGATGCTGATGATGTATGTCGAGTAAGGTGGAGCAATAGATGAGGAATTCAAAAGAGATAGGAAAGGACTTGGCATTGGAGATTTGTGAGGTGTAGAGGTGTGAGGAGAATAGGTTTCTGATGCCTCCACCTCTGCCACTCAGATGTGTAGTGTGAGTGAAGGATAGTTTGGAGTCATGTAAGGTCACCAAAGTGGAAGTGTCAGATGCAGAAATCCAGGTTTCAGTGATAGCAAGGAGGCCTAGAGGAGGAGAGCAGGCATGAAATAAGTCAGTGATGAAAAAGGTTTTGTTTCATACAGACTGAGAAGTCCATAGTGCAATGGCCACTTGATGTGGTAATAAAGAGCTGAGTTGAGTCAGAGGAAGAGAGGTGGGGTGGATAGGTTTTAGGGGAGGTATGGTTAGCTCTTCATCTTTGTTTGTTTGAAGTAGGAGGTAAAAGACAGATGAAGTAATGGTGGTTTTAAGATTTGAGTTTTATGATAGGTATAGGAAAGGAGGAAGTTGTAGCATGATTGGAGAAAGTGTAGAGAGAGGTGTGTGGAAAGAGCAGCAAAAGCAGCAGGAGTGAATACATAATAGATGAGTACCACACAGTGGAGAGACAGCACAGAAGTAATCAACCAAAGGATACTCACAGGTGCAGCAGGGAGTAAGGCACAAACAAAGTCTCATAGGCAACAAGGCAAAGAGGCTGGTCAAGGGCTGATCTTCACCCTTCACTGTTATGGACTTAACCAGGACCACCCTGGCTGGACGTTCCTAGTGAGATCACAAGTGATGGCATTTGCTCTCATCTCCTGGTCACCTAGTTCATCAGTGGTTGGTCTCTCTGATTTTGTCCCTGGTGTTGCTGGGATGAGGCAATTTCTTATTGATTGGGTTTTCCAGGGGAGTCTCTTGGGGCCTACAGCTGGAAATTGGGCTGACTCAAGATGGCCTCAAGAGGTGATGTCACTGATCTAAAATGCCACAGAAAGCGATGTCACTGATACAAGATGGTTGCAAGAAGTGATGCCAACAATCCAAGATGGCCACAGGAAGTGGTCACTGATCCAAGATCACTGCAGCAAGTGATGTCACTGATCCAAGATCACTGCAGGATGTGATGTTACAGACAGAAAGTGAAGCCAAAAACCAGAAGTGATGATGCATGCTCTCATCACCTGATTGGCTAGTCCATCAGTAGTTGGTCTCTGATTTTGTTCCTGGTGGTGCTAGGATGAGGCAATTTCTTCCTGATGGGTTTTCCCAGAGAAGTATCTTGAGGCATATAACTTGAGATTGGGATTACTCATATCTCATCACTCACACCCACATACTGGTATAAAGATGTGGCTTAAACATTTTGCAACATGTGACTCCAATAATTGAATTTATAGGATTAAATATAAGGCCTGAGGCTTTTGGGTGAGTGGCGCAATATAAGAATTACATAGATAGATAGATAGATAGATAGATAGATAGATAGATAGATAGATAGATAGATAGATAGATAGATAGATAGATAGATGTCCTTGTGGTCTATAATACATTGAAAAAACTAAACGAAAAGTGAAGACACTCTGAACAGAACATACATCAAATATTATAACTGTCAATTCAAAAGCAAGACATTTGATGGAATTTAAACACTCAATTTCACAGATGAAATTTGTGATATTCAAATTTGAAAAGGGACATAATAGGGTTGGTGATTTAGATAAACTTCTGCTATAGCGAGAAGCCTGTTGGATAAACAGGATGAATACAAGAAATCCAAAGGGTCTAAATGAAGAACTTGAATTAAACAGTTTTTTCTGAATTTCTTAATGAATAGCACATATATAATTGAAATAGTAGTATACTGGATAAAAGGGCTCAATATAGTGAATTTAAAATGTCTCAGTGAGAAATGTGTTCAATTCTAGTGAATAAGTAAATGAGTTAACAAAATTGCATGCCTAATGCTAACTCTATGTACTTACTTGAATATCTTCCGAAAGCTTGGAATTCTAGATTTAAAGGGATTTATTATCTGCTTAATTTATTTTATTCCTTCAATTTTGTAAATGAAGAAATGATTTTTAGGTAGGTGAATAACTCTTACATTATTTGGAACCTGTCGTGAATAGGATATATTAGATAATTATGTATGGAGGGATACATTACTGCATTATGTGATGCTGATATATTGTACATTTAAATGTTGCACTTTTTTGAGTCTTTACATGTATTAGCAGCAGTGGTAGATCAATATCTAAGCAAATACAATATATATACAATCTACAGTCTCTAAATGTATCAGCAGTAATACATTTTGAATGTTGATAACCTTCTCTAGTTCTGAAATTATACAACATACAGCATTATGGAATAATATCTTACTAAGCTTAAACCACATGATTTAGTAACACTATTTAGGATAAATAAACACAGTGTTTGCAAAATTATGCTATTTAATAGTTCAATAAGCTAAAAACAACAAAATACAAAATGGTGGGTAGCAGCCATGTTGTCCTGGACTCTCATGTTTTTGAGACTATTTAAATGTGAGTTTAGTAGAGATTGGTATGGTCCTCTACCTATGTGGAGGATTAACACTGAACAAATGTAAGTTATAAGGATTTTGGAACGTTTTAATTATTGATCTACAATTAAATGTCTTAGGAGTAGTTTAGGATAGATTCATGTTCTTGTTATTTAATTTTCAGAATTAAATTGAGATAATCTATTACTTTTAACCACAAACAACTATATTTATAGTGGAACTCCCAGTATTGGGTATCTATACTATAGAGCTTGTGTTATACATTGAAGGCGATTATTAACAAACTGTCCGAATAGATCATATTTCATTTATCTCTCAATACAGTCGTTGCATTGAATCCAGATAAAATACCCTGCACATGATTATTTATTACCTATAAAGGAGGCTACTGAACCAATGTAACGCTCACCTGGCTCCCACGGAGGCGCTGGTCTGGGTTGCTGTGGCCTCTTCAAGCGTGATGCGCAGAATTCGGACCACCGATTGAACAGGACCCCCAAATCTTGCTTGTCTGGCCCGTAGGAATATCCTTCTGCAGATGAGAAAGGGGATTAACTGTCTGCTGAATAGTGTGCTTGCTCCCCCCTTTCCCCCTTCGTTCTTCTCTGACTTCCTCCAAAACCCTCGGTTTAAGCTCCCCTTATGGTTTGGAAGGATGAACTCTCCATCCTGCTTCTGGTGCAGGGGCGCGCGTTCGTCCAGTTACTTCACTGGTTTTCAGAATGGCGCTGGCACATCCACTTGACTTTTCTGAGCGATACGCCGTAAGTATGAAGATGCAAAAGTTCAAGTGTGAGACTCCTTTTATGTTGTTTTTTCTGTCCTTTATTTCAGCTGCAGAACAAAGGCGATGCGTTGAGGGGTTAAATTGCCGGTGGTAAAATCAGGTGAGTTAGTGATGAGGGCGACCCCTCTAAATGTCTTTATAATTCCCCAGTAATGTCTTTTGTCCTTTCCCCTTAGGGGCCGGGGTGCGGTGCCTGCCAAAGATGCAGCGCCGACCCGAGATGTGGAATGGTTCACCAAGAAAAGCCGGTAAGTAATATGGCTGAAAATTCGGCTTTCCTCTTGTGTTCCCTTGCTCACCTTTTGTCTCTTCTTCTCTCCCCTAGGTGCAGAGATGTGGCGACCGGTGCTGAGAGCCGCGATGGAGCCGGGCGGCGTCTCAGGAACAGGTGAGTGAAGCGCGCCGCCGCAGCGAGCAACGCAGTGCTTTTAAATGGAAGTCTTCCTTCAGGAATGCTGGCGTGAAGATTCCGGATGCAGGTAAGAAGGTTGAATAAGTTCTTGGTTTTCACCTTTCTCTTCTCTTAGTCCCTTACAGGTGTTCCAGGTTCGAGGCGGGCGTGGCTGGAGTCCAGGTGCAGGAGCAGACACGGTGAGCGTTCAGCTGCTGGGATGCAGAACAACGCGAAGCACGTGTGGCTGTCCGGGTGTGGCTTAAATAGCTTTGGAAGAAGTTCCAGGTGAGTATTCTTCCACAGCCCCACCCAAGTAACAAAATAGTTCCTTCAGAAAAATAGTCCCTCCTAAGCCTCATTTGGCTTGGTTCTTCATGCAGCATGGTCTGCATCAGGTGAGTGTGCAGCATGGTCTGCTTCAGGTAAGTGCACCAAACACTTCCCCTTATGAGCCTGGCGCCCCTGGCGCCAGGACTGATGTTCAACATTAACCTGGCGCCAACGGCGCCAGGACAGAGTCCAAAGAGCCCCTATAAAGGGCCGCTGGGCTTTTACCCGGGGGCGTGATGCCTGCTCCCGGGGGTGCTGGGCCTGGCCTGGTGCTCCGGGGGTAGGCATCATGACAGCACTCCCCCCCAAGGCCTCTCCCAAGGTCGTTTCCCCAGGAGGTTTCGGTTTGTTCGAGAAATTCCGATGGAACCTTTTTACTAGCCGAGGTGCATGTACGTGGTCGCTGGGTTCCCAAGATCTTTCCTGAGGCCCGTACCCCTTCCAAGCAATTACATAGAAAAGTTTTGATTTTGAGATCTTAGAGTCCAAAATGTTCTTCAACTCGAATTCAGGCTCCCCATCTATCTGGATTGGTTCTGGTGGCTTTATTAATCTGGTTCCTGGTTGCACTGGTTTCAAAAGCGACACATGAAAAACGGGGTGAATCCGCATGTTAGCTGATAGATCTAGCTTGACTGCCACTGGGTTAATTATAGCTTTGATCGAGTAAGGGCCTAAATACCTTGGATTAAAAGTCCGAGGTCCCTTGAGCGATAAATGTTTGGTAGCCAACCATACTTGATCCCCTATTTTGTATGGAAGCGCCTCCTTTCGATGCAGATCCGCATTATTTTTGTATTTCCCTTTCGCATGTTGTAAGTGTGCAGTAGCATCCTTGAAGGCTTGAGTAATCGTAGAATGCAAATGGTCCACTGCGGGCATTTCGAGGCTCAAAGGTGAGTCCAAGTCTGAAGTACGAGGGTGATGTCCATATAGGGTATAAAAGGGGCTCTGACCAGTTCCAGAGTGTATCGAGTTATTGTATGCATATTCAGCCACCCATAAAATATCCTTCCAATTACCCTCCTATTGGTGCAACATACATCGTAGATATTGTTCAAGGGTCTGGTTCGTTCTCTCCGTCTGACCATCGGTCTGTGGGTGGTGGCTGGTTGAGAGTCTTACGTCGATTTGTGCCAGTTGACAACACTTTTTCCAAAAGTGAGAAATAAACTGGCTTCCCCGATCGGAGATTAGTATGGACGGGAATCCATGCAGACGGATGATATTTTCGAGGAATTCCTTGGCAAGAACAAAAGCTGAAGGTAATCCTTTCAACGGAATAAAATGGGCCATCTTGGAAAATAAATCCACCACAACCAGAATAGTATTGTATCCATTACAAGAGGACAGGTCCGTGATAAAATCTAGTGACAAGGTGTGCCAAGGTGCTGGTGGAATGTCTAAGGGTTGAAGAAGACCGGCGGGTTTCGTTTTTTTACCTTTGTTTTGGGCGCAAACTCCACAGGACATCACGAAAGATTTAATATCCTTTCACCAGGACGGCCACCAGAATTGTCGTTTAATTTTTTCCTCTGTTTTGGCAATGCCAGGATGTCCTTCCATCAGAGTATCGTGATGACGGGAAATAACCAGTTCTTGCAATTCCTTTTCTGGCAAAAATAAACGTCCTTGGAAGTAAGGTAAGCCATCGTTGATTGAAAAGGCAGACCCCCTTTTGATCCAATCCTGCAAGGCTGAAGAGTCCAGGAATAGTTTTACCCGTGCTTGAATGTCTTCAAGGGTTTGTAAAGTGGTTATCCCCAGGATTCTTTGTTCAGGAATTATTGGCACAGGTTCTGAGTTTGTGTCCATTTCTCCCATTCCAATTCGAGATAGCGCGTCCGCTTTGCCATTCTTACAGCCGGGACGGTAGGTGATTACAAAATCGAACTCAGCAAAGAATAAAGCCCATCGGAGCTGTCGTGAAGACTGAGCCTTGGCAGTTTTTAAATATTGTAAATTTCGGTGATCAGTGATCACGGTGATGGTATGCCTGGCGCCAAGAAGATAATGCCGCCAAGCCTTAAAGGCGGACTTAATGGCTAATAATTCCTTATCGGTGATTGCATAATTTATCTCCGGCGGCGAGAAATTTCTGGACCAAAATGCTACGGGGTGCAGTTGGTTGGTTTCGGGGTCTCTCTGAGACAGGACAGCTCCACTTGGCTAAGCTGGATGCGTCGGTTTCGACTATATATGGGAGATCAGGACGCGGGAGTTTCAAAATAGGTGCGGACGTAAATTTAGCTTTTAATTCCTGAAAGGCCTGTTCAGCTTCCTCGGTCCATTCAAAACGTTTATTCTTCCGCAAGAGTGCAGTGATGGGTTGCACCACCCGTGATAATTCCGGGATAAACCTGCGATAAAAATTGGCAAAACCAAGCATGCTTTGGACACCTTTCACCGAACTAGGTGATGGCCATTTGAGGATGGCATCCACTTTCCGTGAGTCCATTCGGACCCCTTTAGGTGTCAGGATGAATCCAAGAAACTCAACCTCGGTGGTATGGAAAACGCACTTTTCCAGCTTTGCAAACAGTTTGTGCTGGTGCAATTTCTCAAGGTCGGCCCTGACATGTTTTCTGTGATCAGATTCCGAAGAGGAGTACACCAGAATGTCATCGATATAGACAACAACACAGACATCGATGAGTTCCCGAAGGACATCGTTCATGAAGAATTGGAAGGCAGCAGGCGCGTTGAACAACCCGAAAGGCATCACCTGGTATTCGAATAGTCCATATTTTGTACGGAAGGCCGTTTTCCATTCGTCGCCTTCTTTTACTCATACCAGATGATAAGCCCCCCGGAGATCTTACTTGGTGTATATGCAAGCGTCCTTCACCTGGTCAAGGAGTTCAGGGATCAAAGGCAGAGGGTAACGATTTTTAACAGTTATCTGGTTCAATGCGCGGTAATCGATACAAGTTCTAAAGTCGCCTTCTTTTTTTGGCACGAAGAACAAAGCCGAGGATGCCGGAGACTTTGACAGGCGTATGAAACCATTGGCTAGGTATTGATCTAAATATTGTCTCAAATGCAGATTCTCCGGCTCAGTAAGGGCATAAATCCTGCTACAAGGGGGTTGTGCACCGGGCACCAGATCGATTTGGCAATCGTACGATCTGTGAGGAGGTAACGTGTTGGCCTGTTCCTTTTGGAAGACGTCCTGAAAGTCTTGGTACTCCGGAAGTAGTTGCATGGAGACAGAGGTTACTGATGCTAGACTAATCTTCAGATTTTCTGGGTAGCAGGTTCGTGCACACTCCGGAAAGGTTATTCTCTTCGCTCGCCAATCAATTCGAGGATTATGTGTCTCTAACCAAGGGATTCCGAGAATAACCTGAAACTGTGGAGCCTTGGTTACATCAAACACAACTGCCTCCCGATGGCCGTCCGGACCTACAAGTGTCACCTCAGCTGTGGAATGTGTTACCGGTCCCGAGGCAATTTCGGTTCCATCAACTGTGGTGATGACATCTTTGCTGGCTTTAGGACGCAGGGGAAGGTTAATCCTGGAGACCAATTCACGATCCACGTAGTTTCCTATAGCCCCACTATCGATGTATGCCTTTATTGCATGCAACCGCTTAGGCTGTTCCGGATCTACGAGGACCATTGGCACAGTGAAATGCGAGGTCTGAGAGTTTGTTTTCAAGCTCGGCAAGCGGACCCCTACGCTTGTCGGGCGGGGTTGTTTCCCGATACAGAGGTTTCATGGATTTTATCAGCGGCTCCTACAACCTTCCTGGGCGGCCTTGCCGGGCAATCTCGTAGAAAGTGTCCAGAGGATCCACAATAAAGACATAAGTGCATCTGCCGTCTTCTTTCACGTTCCTTTTGCGTTAAAGGTCCTTTAACTCCTCCGATTTGCATTGGCTCAGAGGCTTCAGCCCCCTTGAGGTTAGCGTGGGTCTTGACTAACACCCTGGTCTCAAACTTGGACCAATCTGCTTTTCTGTTTTGCAGTCTGTGATCCAATTGGACCACTAAGTCTATATATTCTGAGCATTCTTGGGGCGGATTTACAACTTGGGCCAGGACATCTTTAAGTTCTCCGGGTAGACCTCGATAAAATAACGTGATTCTTTTATCCTCTGGCCACCCAGTTTCCACAATAAGTCTATTAAAGGTTGCAATGTAGGAAAGGAGGTCTTGATTGCCCTGTCGCAGAAATAGAAGTTCGTCATCTAGATCCTGCCCCTGGGAGTGACGAGCAAATAACCTTTCCATGCTTGCTTGAAATCCTTGAAAATCACGAAGAATCGGGTCATCTTGAGTTACCAGTGGAACTGACCAATCGGCAGCACAGCCGCTGAGATATGACAATACAAAGGCTACCTTGGTCTGGTCATTAGGGAAGGCCCCAGGTCTGCACAGGAAAGGCAAACGACACTGATTCATGAATACGGCGAATCGTTTGGGGTCCCCAGCAAAGCGTTTGGGTGGGGCCAGCGGCATGTTTCCAGGTAGATTAATCTGCACCGGGTTACTGGAAAGCACAGGAGCGGGGTTCCCCCCGGAACCGGGTAAAGGAGTTTGTCCAGCTTGACCCTGCAAAAGCTGTCTAGCCAGGTCATCAGCTCTTTCCTTTGTTACAATCACTTCCCTCCTGAGAGCATTAGTCTCTTGACGAGCGGCGTGTACTTCGGCCCGTAATTCCCCCAGTAGTTGGGCCAACTGGTCAGTCTCGGAAGTTTCCATAGCGCCTGGGTGGGAATTTGTAGGAAGGCTTTGCGTTCTGTAACGCTCACCTGGCTCCCACGGAGGCGCTGGTCTGATCTGGGTTGCTGTGGCCTCTTCAAGCGTGATGCGCAGAATTCGGACCACCGATTGAACAGGACCCCCAAATCTTGCTTGTCTGGCCCGTAGGAATATCCTTGTGCAGATGAGAAAGGGGATTAACTGTCTGCTGAATAGTGTGCTTGCTCCCCCCTTTCCCCCTTCGTTCTTCTCTGACTTCCTCCAAAACCCCCGGTTTAAGCTCCCCTTATGGTTTGGAAGGATGAACTCTCCATCCTGCTTCTGGTGCAGGGGCGCGCGTTCGTCCAGTTACTTCACTGGTTTTCAGAATGGCGCTGGCACATCCACTTGACTTTTCTGAGCGATACGCCGTAAGTATGAAGATGCAAAAGTTCAAGTGTGAGCCTCCTTTTATGTTGTTTTTTCTGTCCTTTATTTCAGCTGCAGAACAAAGGCGATGCGTTGAGGGGTTAAATTGCTGGTGGTAAAATCAGGTGAGTTAGTGATGAGGGCGACCCCTCTAAATGTCTTTATAATTCCCCAGTAATGTCTTTTGTCCTTTCCCCTTAGGGGCCGGGGTGTGGTGCCTGCCAAAGATGCAGCGCCGACCCGAGATGTGGAATGGTTCACCAAGAAAAGCCGGTAAGTAATATGGCTGAAAATTCGGCTTTCCTCTTGTGTTCCCTTGCTCACCTTTTGTCTCTTCTTCTCTCCCCTAGGTGCAGAGATGTGGCGACCGGTGCTGAGAGCCGCGATGGAGCCGGGCAGCGTCTCTGGAACAGGTGAGTGAAGCGCGGCGCTGCAGCGAGCAACGCGGTGCTTTTAAATGGAAGTCTTCCTTCAGGAATGCTGGCGTGAAGATTCCGGATGCAGGTAAGAAGGTTGAATAAGTTCTTGGTTTTCACCTTTCTCTTCTCTTATTCCCTTACAGGTATTCCAGGTTCGAGGCGGGCGTGGCTGGAGTCCAGGTGCAGGAGCAGACATGGTGAGCGTTCAGCTGCTGGGATGCAGAACAACGCGAAGCACGTGTGGCTGTCCGGGCGTGGCTTAAATAGCTTTGGAAGAAGTTCCAGGTGAGTATTCTTCCACAGCCCCACCCAAGTAACAAAATAGTTCCTTCAGAAAAATAGTCCCTCCTAAGCCTCATTTGGCTTGGTTCTTCATGCAGCATGGTCTGCATCAGGTGAGTGTGCAGCATGGTCTGCTTCAGGTAAGTGCACCAAACACTTCCCCTTATGAGCCTGGCGCTCCTGGCGCCAGGACTGATGTCCAACATGAGCCTGGCGCCAAAGGCGCCAGGACAGAGTCCAAAGAGCCCCTATAAAGGGCCGCTGGGCTTTTACCTGGGGGCGTGATGCCGGCTCCCGGGGGTGCTGGGCCTGGCCTGGTGCTCCGGGGGTAGGCATCATGACAACCAATCTATATAATATTCGATCAATAGAATCCAAGTGAGTAGACCCATATAACTTTTCCAATGTCACCGATAATCATAATTGTATTTTCAATCAAACTCTGACATACACTTTTTCTATTTTTAGTAGTGACTGATCAGTCTTATTATGATTGAAGATATGGAAGAATAAGCCTAAGACTGAAATCTGTTGGACAAGGATCTGAAAAGCATTGGAGTTCAAATTCAATGCAAGATAAACATTCTTTTGAAATAGTCATCATGTTTCCAGTTGTTTTTCCAAGTGAAATAATGCATTTAGAAAATTATTCAGATACACATGTTGAATTGTTTTAAGATTGCTTTAAAGGTTAATTTGCTTTATCTGAGAATCAATCAAAAATGTTGTATGTTATAAGAGTATTGTTGTGGTTAACATCTTTAACAAACTGACTTTATAATGAATTTATAAAATGGAAGTTTTAGGACACCGTAAAATATTTTGAGAGTTCATTTATTGACATATTAAAAAATGGTTGCGCAGGGGAGGAGAGATTGGAAGTTTGTCCAAGACAATTTATTTATACAAGTTTTTGTTGCACCAATTACCTGGTGTATTAACTTCTCCAGCACCCTTGTACACTTTCAAATGAATTGAATGTGCTTTGTATGCTGAGCTGTGCCCTCTTTATATATTTAATACACACTCAAGACTGAAAAAATCCATCAATACAAAATCAGTCAGCAAATGCGCTCTTGGTATTTGGGTCTCTAGTCTTTGCAAGGCTCTCTGTCCATCTTGTACTTCAGAGGACTCTTGAAAGCAAAGCTGGTCAAACATTGAATGATATTAGCAGGCTTCCAAATAACATTTTGAGGGTAAGTGTGGAAGTTGCGAGTAAATTGATTTGTCATGGAGTAAAAAAGTTGTTATCATTGTTGAATTGGAGTGTATTTAAGAATGTCAAAATACATATACAATTTAAAAACATTGGTATTCCTGTTGTAACACACTTTCATTGTTCCCAGTAAGTAACATGAATGAAAATATCTTTTACATGTATTTTATTGATCATATAAGGAGCTGAGATAAGACAATGATACAGCTCATCTATGTGGCATTAGCTGCCAATCCCTCTGTTCTAAACCCTTCAATGCGGCAAAGTAGCCAGCAGAAAGGGGGCGATCACCTGCATATCATCTATCACCCCGTCTCTGTCTTTCCCCATTATTGGGTGGGTGGTCATGATGCCTTGAAGATAATGGCCTGGGAGATCCACTTTAATCTAGCTTTTATAGTAAATGCTAGATCAAGCCTTCACTCATGCATTCTTCAAACTTTCTCTCTGATTCTCATTAGTCCAAACTCTCTTATAGTCATCCATTTAGACCTCCCTGCTGCTTTCGACAGTTGACCACTCCTCTCTTCCCCTGACTCTTTAGGATCTTGAATGTGGCAAATATGCACTTGACTGGATTGCCTCATGCCTGGAAGGTCACTCCAAGTAAAATCTCATGGAACCTGTATACTAATGACCACACACCTCTCTCTGTCAAGCACACCAATGATCAACCTTGGGCCTCTGTTTTTCACCCTCTGTAGCTCTGACATAGGAAGACTTATATCATCATTTTGGTTTCACTATTACCTATTTGATGACAAAATTCAAATATGTTTTCCCTTTCCCTCCTTCACTCCAGCAATCTCCAAATGCATTACCAACTGTCTCACTGCAATTCGTCACTGGAAGGATCTGCACTGCCTCATGCTGATCTCTTCAAAAATGAAGTTATCTTTTTCCCGACTTTCAATGCTGTCCCTCCCCTTTCCTATCTCCTTCCTGCCTGAACTTCTAGGTCCCTCACCAATTGGTCACAAACTCAGGGTGCTTTTTGATAGTGACCTCTGACTACAACAAATCATCTCTGTTGCTCGTATTAACCTTATCAACACTTCGAATATTCATGCATTTCTTACTCATCACTGTTTGAAAACTCTAATCTCCACTCTCATGTACTGCAAACTTGACTATTGTCCATGCCTACTCCTTGGTCTTCCTCTCTATTTCTTCCACCCTCTAGACAAAGTCCTCACCTTTGCTATCCAGACTCCCTCAACCTACCCAGATACTCCCCCACTTCAACTTACCAACACCATGCTGGATGACTCTCCATGTGCAACCTCTTCCTTTTTTAAGCTCCATCTCTTAGTCTGCAAAGCTATGATCTTGCTCCTTAGTAATTGATCAATGATCGATAATGATTCAAGATGATGATTCTAAATGATCAATTTAGAAAGACAGATTGATCTCTGAACGGCCTTCTAAGTTGAACTTTTATGTCCCTGGAGGCACACATGTGTGCGCAGGGGCTGACAGGCGGGGGCTGAGCTGGAAAGATAAATGTTGAGGGGAAAGACTTGTCCCAGTCTGTTGGAACCCACTGCCCATTACAATCAAAGCCAGTCTGACTGTGAATCTCTTCAAATCTGACCTTAACTACACTTACTTACCAAAGAGGGCTCTACCTATGGCCTCTCCCCAGCCTGCCTACCTGACCCTACCATTTTCTCCAGTGACATGCAATAATGTAATTGTGTATATTTGTATAATATTCCTCTTAATTTAAAGGACTTGCCCACAGGTTAATGTTACCTGTGTAAGTTGCCTGCTTCTTATATATTCTTTTTTGTTTGCCTTGTTTAGTTTTGTCCCTGGTGTATGTTCAACTTTGTTCACACCCCCATAAACTGTCTCGCCACTTGTTCTCATCTTTGTGCTCTTGTACAGGCAGAGTTCCAGGGAATGCCTCTGCCATCTGTAAATGTGTTATTGTCAGTCATTTCTGATCGAAATTGACATCCCTATTCATCGTCTAAAATCAATTATTCAAATGCAAATGTGGTACCTCCGTCGTTTAAAGAGTATTTGCCTAACTTTAGGGAGCAACAACAGACATGAATACGACTTATCCACAGAGTTGAATATCAACACATTATTAGCGCTATTGTGAATGAAAAGGGGACTGGCATTGCATCATGGTCACCCTCCAATGATGTCATATATGTGGCATAAAATCAAACTTTCCTTTATTCATTAAACACCTTCGTACTGCTCCCTATTAACACTTGGGAACTAAATGCAAGCCCACCATGCTGCCACTTTAACAAAATGCACATGAAGATGGTGCCATTTTAACGGTGCATATGTATTTTCTGTATACCACAGAGGATGCAAACTCCATGCAGAACACTGCAACATCACAATGCAAACTCATGAACCCATCTCACAAGAGTCATTGCACCAAAGTGTTCTGAAATGGCTGCAAGACTTGCCGATTTATAACAAGAGCAAATTAAATACACCTAACAATATAGTTAGATGTGTATCAGAAATGCTAAGTGATGGAAATTGCATATTCTTTAAACAGAAAATAATTATTTGAAAGATAATTTAGCGCTCTAACTCAAAAAGAAATACTCTAAGAAAATTTGAGCATTTGGACAAAGATAAAATACTTGCCAATACATTTCAACATAGGAGCATAATGCGGGGTACAGATAAACTATAGTGTAGTGGAGGTTCTGCGTCCCTGGGCTTTGTGCCTCAGGATCCTTGCCTGTGATAGAAATAACCACTTCTCAGCACCTCAGACTGAGACTGAGAAACATGAGCGAATGTGCCGCGAATGTGCCACTGAATTATTTCTCCCCTCCGAATTACCTACATTCAGGAATTTGCTACCAGAACAAAGAAGCAGTCACTCTCCGTGAATTATTAACAGGGAAATGATCTGCACAATGTCAGCTGCATCCATTAAAGAGCCGCTTTCCCATGCAACGTTCTGAGTACACTTCAAACCCTATAGTGTGCGGGGAAGCTTTTACTAGATTGTTCGACTAGGGCTCCAGCAAGGGCACCACGAGTGGAGCTTGACAGATTGCCCCTACAAACAGGAACGTTTTACTCCATGGCATTTGTGGCAAAATGCGGTTTTGCCTAGTGAGGCAGCCAGGGGCCAAGTCCTCAAAATGTATGTGGGTGGGACTCATCAACAAACGCAATGGGATGTGACATCACTGGAAATGTGCATATGAAGGTGAAATATGCACATTTCATTAAATTGGCTTTGTATAACCACCCAAATTGCACAGGACAAATGGAATTTGCCTTTCATAAAATCAACACACACAAAACCAAGAGAGGATATGCTCGTCTAATAGTGTTTTTGAAAACGTTCAAAGGTGTTTTAAACTTCAAGAACCAATACAAATGTTTTCTCTGGAACTTGCAGTACCGAAATGGGACATTTCACCTTTAGTTGTTTGTTATTTGTCATCAGGTTATATAGTGCAGTGGTGAAGTGACTGACCTGCAAACCTGACAACTTCCACAAAGTCAGCTTTGTAAATTTGGCTTTATTAGTTTTACAGATACAAGTCATGCAAAGAAAGGATACATTAAGTACACAATTAACTATCTCATAATGGAGAAGCGAACCCTTAAATTTCGGTATATTTAGTGCCTGTCCTGCAAACACATTCTTCATACATAGGGTTCGTGCAAAAACATGACCTTGCCCCTCTCCCTTTTCCCGTCACCCTCCCCCCTGGTCAGAACCTGTATTGCAGGTCAAGCACCGTTCATCGTGTGGCGAGCAGAGTCAGTGTACAATGCAGAGATTGCATTGGTTATGAGAGTGTCTGTTGTAAGGCTCAACTTACATGTTGCCTGGGTCAATTCTGGTCCCTCTATCGCCCGTGGTAGGAGCATTGTTACGAGGTAAGCCGGTGGGCAGGTATATACTTTTATATTCCATCCATAAGACTTAGTTCTGAGATCATTTTCCATGTAGCGCTGCCGTTATATGTTCCATTATGCATCTATTAGTGGAAACATGGATCCATTCGTTTTTCGTGGGAGTTGCAGGCGCTTTCCACCTCATTACTAGTGTTTCCCTAGCGGCTAATAGCAGTTGTGGTGCTAGATCCTTGATCTTGACCCAGTCATCTTCATCTTTCTCGAGGCCAAACAATATGAGGTAGGGAGTAGGTGTTCTGTCGATAGCATCGACTTCTTTGATCCAGCCCAGGACCTCTGGCCAGGTCACTTGTATTCTGGGACATCCCCACCACATGTGCCAGTAGTCTGCTCTGTTTCCGCATCCACGCCAGCATTCCGGGCTTGTAGTCTGAAACATTTTAGATAATCTGACTGGATCATATTGCCATCTATGCAATAATTTGATTGCATGGAGTTTGTATTGGTTTGAAATGGATATCCGTGTGGCTGCCTGGCATATGGTATCCCATAGGTCTGGAGTGAACTGTTCGGCGAAATCTGTTTCCCATCTGCTTTTTAATGAGTCCGTGGTCACCCCTTCTCCTTCTATCAGTGTTTTGTACATATCAGATATTAGGCCTTTCATTACAGTTCTTGAGTCCAGTATTTTCTCAAAAGGGGTGAGTTCTCTCATTAATTTGGGTTTCCACATGGCTCTTGTCAAAACCCCTTTTATCTGCAAGTATTGAAAGGTGGATAATGGGCCTATTCTGAGGGCTTCGGTTAGTTCAGGGAGCGGGATGAAGGAGTCTTTCCGTTGCAGTTGCCCTACTCTCTCCAATCCAGCCTCATACCACAATTGGAACCTTCCGACTTCTGGTTGTTGATTCCTAGGGACCATAAGTGGTTGAGGGGAGCCGGCCAGGTAGTGATGTTTTGCATGTTATTGCCATGTGTCCAGATATCCCAGATGGTCATTAGTATCGGGTGGTCTTTGAGTTTTCTACAGATTCTTTTTTTAGGTGCCCATAACCATTCAGATACTGTGGCTTATTGACCCATATTGACCCAATGGGTGTCTGTTTGATTACGCAGGTGTGGGATCAATACTCTAAGTTGGGAGGCTTTGTAATATTTTTGAAAATTGGGAAGCCCAACTCCACCTTTATCTTTTGGGAAAGTTAGGGTCTTATATGGAATCCTTGCTTTTTTCCCTTGCCATAGGAATTGGAGCATGGCCCTTTTGATCTCGGTAAAAAAGCTTTTTGGAATCCTAATAGGTATTACTTGGAAAGGATATAGGAACCGGGGAAGGGTTATCATCTTAATTGCATTGAGCCGGCCTAGCCAGGATATTGTGAACTTATCCCATCTTGTTAAGTCTAACCTAAATTGCTTCAATAGGGGAGGAAAGTTTGCTTCAAATAAGTCACTTAGATTCTTCGTTATTTGTATCCCCAGGTATTGTAGTTGTGAGTGTTCGATATTGAGACCGAACGGGGAGAATCTGATGGTATTTTCATCTTTTTGACCTTGGAGGGGAAAGAGTGTGGACTTTGTCTTATTTATTTTGAACCCTGAGAGTTTACCATATTCTTCTATCATGCAGAGAGCTCGGGGGATGGAGACGGAGGGGTTCGTGATGTGGAGGAGGATGTTGTCTGTGTAGAGAGCAATTTTGTATTCTGTTGTCCCCAGCCGAATACCTTCTAGTGTAGGGTCTGCTCTTATTGCGATTGCCAGGGGTTCTAAGGAGAGGGCAAAGAGAATCGCGGAGAGGGGGCATCCTTGTCGGGTTCCACGCTGCAGGTTGAACCACTGTGAGTATTCCCCGTTCACAAATATAGATGCCTTGGGGGCTGTATAAACTGCGTGTATCGCTCTCCTAAATCTAGTGCCCATTCCCACCTTTCGCAGTACTGCCACAAGGAACCCCCATACCACCCTATCAAAGGCCTTTTTTCCACGTCGATGGAAAGTAGGGCCCGGTCATTCTCCATGGTCTGGGATGCGTGGATCAGGTGTAAGGTTTTGCGGATTGTGTCTGCCCCTTGTCTGCCTAGTATGAACCCGACATGAGCGGAGTGTATAAATTTAGGAATGAGGGTTTCGAGCCTCGCTGCTAAGATTCTGGTGTATATCTTTGCGTCAAGGTTGAGTAGTGAGATGGGCGGTAAGAGGAATATTTCGTACGGTCCCTCCCAGCCTTGGGGATAACAGTGATCAATGCCTTGGTAAAGGAGTCTGGGGGCTTCCCCGTGTCCATTATTTCATTGAAGAGGAGTGTCAAGAAGGGGGCCAGAGCGGTGATGAAGGTTTTATAAAATCTGGCGGTGTAGCCGTCTTCGCCTGGGGACTTGCCCAATGTTAACCTTTTTATGGCGGCTTGGACCTCGAGTTCCGTAATAGGGTATTCTAGTGTTTCGACCACTAGGTCAGGAATACGGGGTACTTCTATTGAGGACAGATAGGACTCTGTCTGTGATCGCTCAGGGTCTACCTCAGAGGAATATAAAGTTTCATAAAAGTCGGCAAAATGTTCTGGGATGGTGGTGTGGGCGTGTGATGTAGGGGAGGAATCGTCTTTGATTTCTAATACTCTTCGCTCAGCTCTTTGTTCTCGCAGCCTGGCGGCGAGAAGTGCGTCGGCCTTAGCGCCCTTCTCGTAGAATTTTTGTTTTAAAAATCTCAGTTTACGCACAACTTGTTCATGCTCCAGTAGTTTCAGTTCATTTCTTTTCTCTCTGGATTTGTTCATTTTCTGAGGATCTACTTCTTCGCCTATTTTGGGTGTGCTTTCTAATTGGCAAATCTCAGTTCGGAGCCTCTGTTCAATAAGATTACGTTCTCTCTTCTTTGATGAGCCTTCCCTTATCAAAATCCCCCTCCAGGTGGCCTTCCCGGCCTCCCACACTGTTTGTTTGGATACCTCTCCATTGTCGTTTGTTTTGAAGAATTCAGAGATTTCTGTCTCCATTTCAGTTCTGAAAACAACATCCCTCCAAAGGCTCTCATTGCAGCGCCATTTCCCACTATTTTTAGGTAGGTCGGCCAACTGAATGTCTGTGAGGACCATGTCGTGGTCGGACCAAGTGATCGGGGTTATCTTTGCCTGTGATGTTACCTCAGAGAGCTCTCTAGAGAGATACCTGTAATCTATGTGGGTGTACGTATTATGGGGAGCAGAATAGAAAGTGTAGCCTTGTTCTTCTGGGTGAAGAGCTCTCCATGCATCCACCATGTTATACAGTTCCATCATATGAGCTAGCTCAGTCGGTTCAGGTCTATTCTGATGAGCCGTGGTAGGGTTCCCAGGATTCCGGTCTGTGGCCGGGTTCGCCCATTGATTAAAATCCCCACCCCAAGATGATGTGCCCAGTGGCTTCCAGTAGTATCTTAGGGATTTTTCTGGAGAGAAATCTAGACTGTCCTGTGTTCGGAGAGTACAAGGTGGCAATTGTGACGTTCAGATTACCTAGTTGCCCATTTACTAACATTGCTCGTCCTTAAACATCTGACCATGTCTTGGTTAACACAAACTCTATGCCTTTTCTAATGAGGATTCCCACCCCTCCCTTTCTGAGTGGGCCAGAGCCCCAAAATTCAGTTCCCACTCGATTCCCAAGAATCCGTCGTTCATCTCCTTTTATGTATTTTGTTTCCTGGAGTAGGAAAATATCGAATCCGCTTCTATGAAATTCTCTGGCTACAAGGGACCGTGTTGTCAGTGAATTGAGCCCTTTAACATTGAGTGTTCCAACTCTTAAGGAGACCGGTTCCCTTATATTAATGTTCGTAGCCATAGTTCTTTCTCGCTGGGAGTCGTCTCTTTGTATACACTCGATGATGCTCTATGCTCACAAGTCGCACGCTGCATTGCCTGTTGTGGTTCATTACGTTTGTTGCTCTGACCTCATTTGTTTCCTTAACTTTTCCCTCACCCCCCCTTCCTTCTTCCTAATTGATGGCGTCCGATCGAGCCCAGTCTGGTGTTCCAGGTTGACATCGGACCACTTCCGGGGGTCGTTACTTCACGCCCCTTGACCAGAGTAAGTCATCTTAGTCCAGAATGAGCCCCCTGGTGGTTCCCCCCTAATTATCTTCATTAGAGTCCAGGGAATGTGTGTGTGTTAGTGCATCCGTATCACACTATTTACATACTTTGATTGGAATTGTCTTACCGGTATCACCTGGTGTCAGTTGTCTGTTTCTGGGGAGAGATTGCCTCTCCTGAATTTTCGCGACCCCTTCACTCTCCTTCTCCGGGGGCCTTGGAGTCACCATTCTCTTCCTTCCTTATTTGTCGCTTCTTGATTAGCGTCTTCTCCTTGTGTTCCTTGAGCTCAGATATGCACAATTTTATTTCTTTCTCTGATCGCAGTCTGAATCTGGTCCCCTCGTATTGGAACGTGAGGGAGAAGGGGTAACCCCATCTATATCGAACGTTCTTTTCCTTGAGCATCTTCGTCAGAGGGCCGCACATTTTTCTGAGGGCTAGGGTCAAGGAGGAGAGATCTTGGTAAATGGAGATTTGTGCTCCGCATAGCGTAATCATCTCGCTCATCCTGGCTTTTTCAAGAATTCTAGCTTTGTCCCTGAATCGGTGAAATCGGGTGAGGACTGAGCGTGGTCCACTTGCTGGGCCTCCTGCTCTATGAATTTGTTTTGCTACCGGTTCATCCACCTCGTCATCCGTTGTCAGAAGTTTGATGATGTTGTGAAGTGTCTCCTTAAGGTCCACTTCTGTTTCCCCCTCTCTCTCAGGAATACCAAAAATTCGTATATTATTCCTCCTTTCTCTATTTTCCAAATCATCGAGTTTAAGTTTAAACTCGTATTCACGTCGTTCCAGTTCCGTCATTCTTTGGTCGAGTTGCCCTTCCAGTGTGTCAATGGAGGCCTGATTGTTTTCAACTCCCTCAAGTCTGTCCTCCATGCTATCGAGCTGTTGAGTGATCCTATCTATTTTGCCACCTATATTTGTTCCCAGGTTCTTAATCTCCCCCAGTAGGGCAGCTATGTCTCCTTTCGTAGCTGCAGCCAGGTCGTCTCCTGTAGTGGCGCAGTTTGCCATCTTGGCGTCAGAGGTTGTAAGCGAGGTGGGGATGTAGGCGAAGTGAGCTAGCTTATGCTTAGTACTCATACAGATCACAGATGGTGGGCCTGGGTAGAAACTGCGTGCGCTGTGATAATCCACGCCTCACTCGTTCTAAAGGTGGATGATGACGGCCTGCTTCCTCTAGTCGCGCTGCGGGTAGATTGCGGATGAGGCGGTGCAGGTTCTTGTGTGGGCCTGGGGTGGTGCTGTGGGCGGGCGGGGAATCGTGCTGGGCAACCGGCCCCTAGTGGGGGTAGGCGCTGTTCCCTGTCGGGTCCGATTATGAATTCTGCCTCTGGTGGTGTTCGTGCACCATTTTCGGCCCAGGCAACTCCGCCGTCGGGTTCACCCAGGAAGTCGCGGGTCTGTGAGGGCTCCACTCGGCGGCTTTCCCCAACGTCACTCAGGCATAAATTGGTATGTTCGCGATCCGCAGTTCGCTTCTTCGTGCTGCACTTATTCGTGCTCACCGGGTCGGCTGGCTGATCTCACGTGCTCGTGTGAGGGTGTTTCACTTCGGGAGCCGAACACACACCTTCCGGGCCTTCTAACGGTGAGAGACACATAGTTGGTTTCAATTTCCACATGTCTCGGAGGCCCCAATTTTCCCTTGCGTTTTCTGAGGCTGTGGAGGGCCGATTTACATCGGAATTTTTTCTCAATGTCGGGGGGACATTCACATAGTGAAATCCCGTATTTGTTCGGCGGGGGGGTTCCAAAAGACGGG
Source organism: Ambystoma mexicanum (assembly GCF_040938575.1). Classification (NCBI taxonomy): domain Eukaryota; kingdom Metazoa; phylum Chordata; class Amphibia; order Caudata; family Ambystomatidae; genus Ambystoma; species Ambystoma mexicanum. Next base: position 568,214,540 of record NC_090934.1, on the reverse strand, counting down.
GGCTCATTCCATCTTCCGGGGTGCTGATTACGGAGCTCACAGCGAGAGCATGCTGATCTCTGCGCCCCCTGGTGGCCGTCCCAAAGTCAGCTTTAATTAATAAATTCAAAGAGGACATTCAATGTTTCTCATTTAGCTGGGGGGGGGCTGAACCCACCCTTTGAAAAAAGTGGGTGGCTCTGTCCGCCCGCGTGTACCCTCGACATGAGCCCTGGAGGCTGTGCTCTTGCACCGTTTCTGGTGGTGAAAATGTAAGAAATGTGCATATGTATAGTTTTCTTTTGTGCCTGGGAGATGATGCCAACGGCCATATGTTGAACAGGTAACATATTGATGGTTATAGTTTGCCAAGATTCTAAGCCCATGTACTATTAAACAACCATCAAACGTTTCCAAATAGTGCTTAAACTTTTTTTTAAACATTTTTTTTTTAAGGATGGGAAGCGATGTTTATAGGTTAACACAATCCTTTCAATCAGAACATTTAAATTCATGCATGTTTGTACATCAATAAAGGGATTCATCAGAGTCAGAGCTTTATGGAAATATGTACTCACATGAAACTTTGGAGTCTTACCATTATGAAAATGAAAGGGGTAACTTGGCTTCCAGCTTCTTATCTTCGTCTGGTGGTAAATAATCATGTTCATCAACTATGCGAAGGAAGGCCAATAACAAATCAGTGTGATAGACCTACCTGCTGCCACAAAATATTGCATCAAGCAGAGCAACTGTTTAAGGTACTCTGTAAAGACCCTGTAATGTTTTCTTTGTTTTCTTAAGTCATGGTATTCCAACTTCTCAAAAGAAAAACACAAAATTATAAAATAAAGTATTTTCTAAAACATCAATTGATGTGACTTAGTGTATTTTTGTTTTGAAGGCATTCAACTTGCAGTCAAATCATTCATATTAATAAAACGCATTAATGTTTGAAATACTGACTATGAGCAGCTGATTCTGTCTCACATGCATATTAAAGACATCTCAAGTTGGCCCATGTGCAATACTCTGTGAGCCCTGGACATTTGGTTCCCAGTGGATGGCATTCTGGTACATTTGGTTCTGTGTTTTATACTGGGAAAATAAAACTACACAAACTTATAGAATATGGAATGATAAGAGCTAAAAAGGCAGAACTTGCCAAACATCAACACTTTCCCAAGGACAACTAAACATGCATATAACAGAGCAAAGGCCTGGTGTGCAACCAAAAAAACGTGCCACAGTGCTAGACTTCCCTGTTTCAACAAGAAGTGTTTATGTGAAGTGAGAGCTAAAAGGAAAACATCTCATTCATGCTTTAATACATTACCATGTTTGTCCCATGCATAATACTAATGGTTATCATTTAGATAGTTAACAGTACAGGCTGCAATGTCACTTAACGTGTGAATTTCTCATGGCACAATTAATTGTGAGCCATGGTACCACCACGAAACAAAAAAGTGTAACGAATTAAGTACTTCCTTATTTATTTGGTGACTGACCATGCCTGGGTCTTGGTTGCTTAGAAATCCACCAACCCAATTATAATCATACCACCTCCCCATTAGCCTAGGGGTAGTGACCAAGGGCTCTTCATCTGCGGCAGGTTCTGAGTGGGTTGGAGGAGTAAAAGATACATCTTCATAGCAATTGGCTAAGGCAGCCGTGTGCCTGTCCTCTGTTTTTTTAGTCTTTTGTTACTGGTTTGCCCTGCTTTTTGTTAGTAATATTTTGCAATCCTGTGCCAGCAAGTACATGGTAAGGGGTTTACAGCATCATGCGGTTCTTTTGGAGGGGTTTTACCTGTGTTTTAGTATGATTTCCTATACCTTTGTATTGTGCTGGATTGCTTGTAGAAGGCATTGCCTTTGTGGTGTAGTGCTTTGTTTCTGTCCTGTCCACCCTCTCCTGTCATCTTCATAGCAATTGGCTAAGGCAGTAATTTGTGCCTGACCTCTGTTTTTGGAGTCTTTTGTTACTGGTGTGCCCTGCCTTCTGTTAGTAATCCTTAGCCATCATGTGCTGCAAGAACCTGGTAAGGAGTTTACAGGCTGTTTGGGGGTCTTTTGGAGGGGTTTTATCTGTGTTTTGGTGTGATTTCCAATCTTTTTATTGTGCTGGATTGCTTGTAGAAGGCACTGCCTTTGTGGTCTAGTCCTTTGTTTGTTTCTGTCCTTTTTCCCCCTCCCCTCCAATATTCATAGCAATTGGCTGAGGCTTCCTCTGCCTCTTCCAGCCTCCATTTCCTTTTCCCTGCCATCTCCAAACCCCACCCCCACCAACCTCATCACTGATATGGGCATCCATCTCCAGGAATTACTCTTAGAAGTGAGCCCAGGGACAGCCTTGCCCGGGCAGACAGATAAGGGCCAGAGGCAAATTGCAACTCCCCTCTGGGCAGCTCCCATGTCCTGTTTGCCCATGGACGCCTGACGGGACACCCTAGAGCTACACCCAGGTAAGCTGATATGGGTGGGGAGTACAGCCATTACTGTGCTCTGGTAAAACCCTACCACTCCTACAATAGGACCACCTACTCTTAACATTATTTTGTCCTGCACTGTGCTCTTGGATTTGCCTATTTATTGCACTTAGATGAATTGTGAAGGTTAGCCTAGGTATCACATTTAGATGAAAAGTGAAGTTTAGCCTATGTATTGCACTTAGAAGAAATGTGAAGGTTAGCCTGTGTATTGCATTTTAGAAGACATTTTATGGTTAGCGTACATATTGCATTTAGACAAAATTTGACGGTGAGCCTATGTATTGCATTTAGAAGAAATGTGAAGGCTAGCCCGTGTGTCGCACACAGTAGATTTAGGAGGATAGCACATACACACACTTAGATTAAAATATGAAGATAGCCAATGTATTGTACTCAGAAGTTATTGAGGGTAACCAATGTTTTGCACCTAGAAGAATGGTGTAGACCAGCCCATGCGTTGCACACAAATGATTTATGAGGATAGCATTTGCACTGCAATTAGATGAAATATGAAGGCAACCAATGTACTGCACTCAGAAGGTTTTTTTGAAGGTAGCCAATGTGTAGCACCTACAAGAGCTGTGTAATTAGCCTATCATGTATTACACCTTACAGAACTTGCAAGGATAGCCAAGGTATTGTAATTAGAACTGTAAAGATTAGCCAATGTAGTGCACTTATAAGAATCATGACGGTTAGCATAGGTACTCAGATGTATTGTGAAGGCAATCAAGGTATCACACTTTAGAAACGGTGAGAGTAGCCAATGTACTAACCACCCGTGTTCCTGCTCCTCTTCCACATTCCTCCCGAGTACAACACACTCACTGTGGGCCAGCCAAATAACACACAAAACACGCAAAACACACAGCCAATATCAATAACTTCCAAAAACAATAAACAATCCCTGACCCTGGGCCTCACCCATCTGGAAACAACAAGCATGTGCAAACAATTAAAACTAATTTAGAAAACCGACTTGCACCGGATGGGAGTTCCTCCTGGTTCTTCAAGCATCAACAGATCACAACTTCTATCCTATCCCTCTTCCCTCCCTAACCCACCCCACCCTCTTGCTTACAGAGCCGCATGAGCGCCTGGAGACTGTGCCAATTGTCACAGTGTGCGGTACAAGACCACTTATCATAACATAACATAATCACGGGCGCATTGTCTAATACTGAGGCATGCTACCTTCCCCACATTGCTTTAGTTGTTCTCCTTCCTCTCCCACCATCCCAAACCCGTGCTGTTGCCACTTTTATATGCTAAGGGATTGGGGAAAGTTCCCCTAGTGATTGAGCCCACAAGCACTCTCTTTGCTGATTACAGATTTTATTCCAATGATCTATTCATTGTATTCTCCAGTTGACAATCAAGTCAAACATAAGGGTTGGTATAAGAGCAATGTAATCCTGGAGGGGAAAGCATAGTACAATCTGAACTAATGCAATGTTATTTAATTCTTTCTTTCTGATGTGAATTCTTCCTTTAGGGTGCCCTCTTTGCACAAAGTGATGGATCCATGGTTTTGAATTAACCCTGACCACTATATATTGCTGTTTTCAGCCCTACATGCTAAACATTTTTATTGTATCATCCCTATTGTACAAGGGGTGAATCTTGGTTCTGCCACAAATGTGTGGTGTGTAAGATTGTCCAGAGCAATGGACACTTAAAACCTTCTATGTATCACTTTTTAGTTTGGGTGGAAATCAAACCCAAAAGAGGCCTAGCCCGCATGTGATGTCACTTCCCATGACATCAGCTGGGTCAAAGGTTTATCATCCACAGTACATTTAAAATGTGCCATCCCTGAGCACAATAATATCCAGACAGGCATTGGTGCAGTTGAACCACCATGGTGGTGACTGGAACAGTATAAGAAACTGCATAAGCTTGCATACACATTCAAAGTGTGTATCATGAACCAATGATTGTATTTCACTGTTTAGTGAGGAGAGTCCAGTTGTAATCCCACATACAGAGGTTTCCATCATCCTCAATCCACGCCCTTCAATTATGAAACTTTAAAAAAGTGCACTAAATCAGTAATCAGACTCTCCAATTTTTTAGCGCTTTAGCGGTCCCCAAAAATGCAGCGAAAAACAGCAGTTTCTACAAAAAAGCGCAAAAACAGCAGTTTTTGCACAAACACCCACAGAAATTGGCATTTTTGCAAACAAAAAAAAATACAAAAATACTTAAGGGGCCAATTTCTCAACACTTTTTTGGGACTCAAGAAATGAAATGCGCAAGCACATCTCATTACTTGAGCAAAAAAAAGGAATAGTCTGATCCACAAAGGACATCTGAATGGACGCTTCTTATATACGCCCATTCAGATGTCCTTTTTTACCCCTTTGAGCCAATCAGGGGCGTTTCAGCGCATTTAAAAGCGCATCCCAAATTGACAAGCAAGATGCGCTTTTAAATGTGCATAAATTGTAGGCCACCCTATGCGCCCACTTTAAAGACGTGCACGAGGGGTGCCACTGCTTTACAAGGTCTTTAGTGAGCCTACTGACTCATGCAACACTTTTAAAAAAAAAAAAAATTTAAGTGTGACATTTGCTTGTCTCACTTGCATTTCTGTTTCCCAAATGGGATAGAACTGTGTTTTTTTGGGTTGCATTTTACAGTGGCAGGACCCTTAAGCGCCAGTCAGGGTGAAATGCACAGGGAACCTGTAGACCATTGTCGGGAGAGCGCTTCCAAAACAAACGTATTCAAGGCGCTGGCAGTGCATCATTTGTGCTACAGCTCAGCCCCGTGGAAATGCGCAGGTCACCTTTGAGATTAACTGGTCTGCTAATTTTCAAAAATGGATTATCATCCTCTGCTCTATTTTTAGATGCCCCATTTTTTTCATTCACAATATGTGAGAGAAAGGAGTGAGAAAGGAGTGAGAGGGTGAGTGATGGGTGAGCTGTGGTGTGGTAGGCAAGAAAGCAAAGGGAGATCAGAGGGAGAACATTGGTTCAGAGGGGGAACCGGTGGGCAAGAGAGCAGAGCGGATGCGGTGGGACAGAAATCAGAGAGAGAGCGATGGTACAGAAAGTGGAAGGAACATGGGCTCAGCGGTAGTAGTGGTCCAAAAGCAGAGAGGGGTTGGCCGGAATGGGGCAGTAAGCTACAGATTGGGAGAAAGGATGAGGGAATAGTGAGATAGAATGGGAGAAAGGATGAAAGATGCAGAAGTAGCATGCAAGAATGAAGGACTGTATACTACGGGAGGAATTGGGGAGTGTACGTTGTGAGTTTGGAGTATGATTTGGAGTTTGGCAGGGACTAGGGAGCGCAAATTGTGACTTGGCAGTGTGACAGAGCATGTGAGTATGTGTATGAGTGAGGGTGAGGTTCAAAAATACACGTTGTGATGGGGAATTGGTGAGACATGTGAGGTGTGTTGGGTGAGAGGTGTGTGGGTGTTTGCGGGATTGGGGAACATAGAAGGGGAATATTTTCATAATTACAACTGATAATGATGAATAATATTAATAATGTTAAATAGGCATGCACATTAAACCAAAAACCGTAGCCAAAACAAACACTGTTCTGCCAAGCCAGAGACATCTTGGACTCTTCCTATTTGATACAAAAGATACATATATTGACACCCTGGCTCTCTTGTAGCCTTGCACACAGCCTTTTTCCTGCAATGTACCAATCTTGCACCCTCCAGTCAATAAAAATGTTGCTGCAAAAATGCTGCTATGAATAAAGGTTTGTGCTGCAAAATTTGCTATTTCATGCCGCAAAATCCTGGAGGGTCTGAGTAATATTAACATCAATATTATAAAAGGTACACTAATTGCTTTGAAAACATAACACCGGTCGATCATCTTCATGAATCTTTAACTGTGCCAAAGGGATGTGTAAAATAAATACCCAAATGAACACACGTCTGCACTGGTATCATCTTATTCCCTTATCTGGTCATTGACGGGACAGCAGTGCTGAGCATCATCATACATCATCAATAGGTCACACGATCATGCATTATTGAAGTGACAGGCTGCCTTCCAATGTGAGCTGGTGCTTCTGCAATTGTAATGAGCTGGGCATGTCATCCAAGCCAGGAAACAAAGACCGGGCTTTCCTATGCCTCACATAGAGAGCAACACTAGTACTAACATAGGCCTCAGTCAGGAAACAATGTATCTCCAGGTGTATTTCAACAGATATCCACTTCTTTGCATACAATTTCAGGAATTAAAAAACATCCTATTTGCACCGGGAAAACTCCCCTGTGTTCACTGTTCATTAGGAAAATATCCGCCAGGAATTGAAGTCGCTTGTGATACTCCCTATAGACCATAGGCCATTAAAGAAAACTCCTTCCGGGCTGTATCTCACTGATGTTATCTCCCTCTTTGTTCTTCAAAACCCATCTATGTCATTTGAAGTTAATCCAATTTGCATATCGGGAAAGACCTGACCCAAAATTGAAGGAACAGCAACATTGTTTATTTAAATTACGAGTGTTGAAGCCACTGTTTTGTGGCATTATTTGCACTTTACAAATAAAAAAATTAGAGTGAAACTTTGACACTTTTGTTTAATTTGGAAAAGCATTATTGCCTCCTTTACTCATTAGTAAAAGTTCAATTAAAGGGGTGTTAGCATGTCAACAATTAGATATTGAATTAATAATAAGAGAGGAAGAGGCATGTACTAGTAATAGCGCAATACCTTTCATGGGCTCCATCTAACCAGTCAAATAGCATTAACAGCAACATGAAAACCAAGGGAGTAGATAGTATCTGCTGCACCGGACATATCATACGCAAACCTCTCTCTCTCTCTTTCTTTCTCTCTCTCTCCCTCTCTACCTCTCTTTTCTCTATTGTTGCACTCTCTTTCACTCAGAATCTCATCTCTCTCGGTCTCCATCTGTCCCTCTGCCTCTCTCACACTCTCTCTGTGGATGAGTGTAGTATTGCCAGGTGTGCTCTCTCATATGTTGCTCTCTTTCAGTGTGGCCTGTTTCTGTTTCTTTCTCTGAGTAAATGTGGCCTCTCTCTCCCTCTAACTCTCTCTCTCTCTCCATCTGTCTTTTGTTCTCCCTCTGTCCCTCTCATTCTCTCTCTCTCCCCTCTCCCAGTGCATGGTTCACATGCACTCTGTGTCAGTACGTTTTGGGTTTCTCTCTCCCTGTCGCACTACCTCTCTCCTGCTCTCTCCATTTGTGTCTGATTTCTTCTCTCTCCTTCTCTTTCTCTACCACTGTCTTTCACTCTCTCTCCCTCTCTTGTGTTGTCCTGCTCTCCCTCTATCTTTCCATTATGTGTCTCTCTATCGCGCCTTCTGTGTGAAGATTATCATTACATGGTGGACACTCTGGCACACTCCTATTGTACTCTTTTGAAATACCTGCGTGAGAAAGGAAAATTAGAGAAAAAGCATGAATGATAGTTTCTGACTGCTTTGCTTAGGCTCAAAGCGCATCTTTACAAATGACCAATATGTCTTTGATAAACATGATTGCTTGAATCACTAAGCAAAGCACATGCAACCACAAAGCATATTTACTAATTCAGACATGTTCAGGATTTGGACGTGCGCATACAATGGGTAGGACATCCATCATTACGTTGGGGTGCAAGGGATTTCTCCTTCTTTTAGAGCCTCAGTGAATTTTAGAAGAGGAAGAGAGGCTGAATGGGAAGACAGGTCTCATAAAGAAATGTCTATCTATATTGGGTGTATGTGTGTGTGTATGTGTAAGCACAATCCCCAATATGCAGACATAGCTATAGAATTCTATATGTATATATACTGTAAAGAGTAAGATGTAAGCAACTGAGGTTGGCGTAGATCTGAAATCTCCAATTATACTGAAGGTTTCGTAGCCAAGTGGGAAGAGAAGATGAATTCCAAAAAGGAAACCTACCTCTACAATTCTGAGCACATGCAGATAATCTGGGTCTAGGGAACATGCAAATAAGAGTAGATTTGGTTATAATAAGAATAACCTGCTTACAGTGCAGCCTACAGTAACTATGCATGTTCTGTGTACTAAGCCATTGCATTTAGTGAAGTTATAATCCCTTGACCAACAATTAACAAAATGCCTCGAATGTCCACCAGTGGGTAACATCTTTGCAAATTTCCGTTGCTAGCTAGGTATACGCTTTCAAGATGAAATCCCACCCCGTCGATAAATGGGGTTGCCTCATATTTTCTTTCAGATATTTTGCACATTACACATATACAAAAAAGTATTTTCCCATGATCTACAGTTTTCAAACATTGCAAGAATATACATTTGTCATCATCATCATCATCACAATTATATATTTTATTGGGTATAGCAAACAATTGCAACATAAAATTGACAATGTACATTTCACAATGATTATTTGTTGTCACAAATGCAAAGATTTTGAGAAAATGCAGAGGCAAACTCTAAAGTAGTCTTGGTGGATTATATTTAGTAAAACTATAGCACTCAAATTGTTGGGTGTTTCACAGTTCACCGAATCACCATTTGACCCTTAGAAGTAGGATTAGCGCTGACCCCACTGAGAAAAGACAAATATATGATACTATGGGCAGTCATTACGAATTTGACAATCCTCTGAAACTATTTGTATTTACAATTCTTTTTTTAATGGCAGCTGACTGTTCGGAAAGAGGTTTGGAAAGATGGCCCTCCCGCACCAACGGAATACGTTGCACAAACTACCATTCTGCAAGAGTTTGTATTGAGCTCACATCATGCTCTTAAAATAATTTGGGAGACAATAATTTGCCATTAGGGAACATTCCACCTAACCTAGCTATCCAAATTCACACACAGGAAATTCTGAAATCAGAATCAAACGTGAGCGCTGTCCCCAAAAGCTTATTGTACCTGCGTATGTTTCTGGGATAAAAAACTTACAATAGAGATTCTATGTCGAGACCGGAGGCTCACATTATGCTTCTCTTTCTTTTAATTATTTATATAAAGAAAGCTCAGCAGCAAGGTATTTTATGCACTTAATATAACAAAAGTCGTTCTGAAAGTGCGTAGTAAAATACATAACACAAAACTGTGAAAATACATAAAAAGGTTGATAATATGAATGGAAAAACAGGAGAAAACTTCAAATCCCATGATGCTCCAAAGGTCATCAGTGTTCGTGGTCACGTGGTACTGTCCTTCCAATGAATGCATAGATGCTCCCATAAACAGTCCTGAACAAGAAATAACTTCCTCTTTCTTTGCTGCTCACAGCAAGAGATAAGTCATGTCTTGTTCAGAACTGTCTATTTGCAGTATTTGTTTGTATTTGATAACGTTTATTCTTATGAGCGTTTGTTTGTTACATAGGCGTATTATTGTATATGAGTAATTTACTTCACTTATATATTCATTTACGGCGTTTCGTCTTGTTTCCCCACATCGTTGTTCACCGACGCCAGCTGCTTCCTGCTGACGTCGGTGTCAATGGGGATTGAGCGAACGTTTCATTCATAACAGATCTTAATCTGTTTGTCATCGCGGCTTCAACCATGCCGCCGCAGCGCTGCGGCGCCGTGCTATCTTTTTTCTTCACCTCCCCGGTATTACTCGCGGGCTCCGGGGAGGACTACGCTCCTCACAGAGGGCGCGATGCGCCCATGCGGCACCAGGGGGAGCTCCCACTCTCCCTGGTCCTTTTCTCGAGCTCCAGCTCTCGTACAAGCATTTCCGTTGTTACAGTAACAACTAATGTGAGTGCGAGCACCGGAACAGGAGCAGAAGTTTAGTCAATTTCACTTCTTCTTTAAAAAATAAAAAATAAAAAAAGAAGAGTGGGAACGCTAGCAGCATCCAAAGCATACAGCTTGGTCTGCTTAGCTCCCATTAGCCAGACAGAAGTAATACTTACCAACATGATTTACTTATATAAAGAAGATCTGGCATAATAAAAGATCTGGGCAGTGAGAGAAGGTGGTCAAGCCCAGAATATATTTAAAAAAAAAGAAAGGGAAGGGTAAGGTGTTTGTTTTAACATGGCAGCACAATATTCCCCTCAACAAGACCAGGAATGGTCAGAAGGAGAGGAGGACTGTTGTTACATAGATGAAGTGGCAATGTAAAGGAGCCTACAAAAGGTCCTAGGATCCGCTGTTGAAAACAGTGTACAAAAAGCTGTAACAGGTATGATTTTACCAATACAGCAGCGCCTGGAAGAAATGGAAGAGCACATGCGAGGGCATTCTCCTAAGAGAGGAAAGAGGATCCAGAAAAGGAAACACCTTACCCAAGGGGGAAGTAGTCCGGCTCGTAAGAGCAAAACTCTCTGACCCCCCCGAGCCAATCGATTCCTGCCACAGCTGCCCTATCTGACACCTTCTCCAGGCTGAAACAAGCCTTCATGACCAGGAAGGTAACCCCTTCCGTTGAGAGACCCTCTACCCCCGAGGAAGGAAACAGGGGTGTTAGACCCTCAAGCCCAGAGGGAGAAAATCAGGGCATTGAAGATGAAGTAAATCCGAGAACCTATGATGATGTATCATCCCACACTTCTTCAGAAGAAGATATCGAGATTTGGGATTCAAAACCCTCAACCTCGGGGAGTGCGGCAGTCCCCATCCCCAAGGGAATCTCTGGGGAACAGCATCCCACCGAGGGGATGTTTGACCCGGAGGATTTGATACACCCCAGGCCCACAGACAGGGGACCATCAGTCAGGACGACTGATTATATGTTTAACAGACTACGTAAGCCTCTGGAGAAACAAATCAGAGTGAGACTCAGAGCAGAGTGTCCACGTCCTGAAATACCGCACAAAGTGGCGATGACACCAGAATTAGATTCTAAAATGATCACATTCATGGCTAAACATGTGAAGGACCCTAGAAAGGGTATAGACAGAGCCTGGAAGTCCTGCCAGGAGAAACTATTGGACGTTGCCGGTCCTTTGGCAAAAATATTAGTACTGGCAGAGGGAGCTTCCACCTCCTCAACTTCAATCGATCCAGTCATTCTCTCCAGTTGGGCTCAAAGAGCCATCTGTCTACTGGGAAATGCAAACTGCGCTATTTCTACTGAGCACAGGAAAGGCATACTATACAAAATTGATTGAAAACTGGCGGAATGAGCAAACACAGAGTCTGGCGCCGCCGCGCAAGGGCTACTCTTTTGCAATCCTTTTATGAAGGAGATGTCCAAATTCGTAGGGACATTTACAGCACTGGATAAAGCCCAAGCCTCTATCAAGAAGGTTTTCTCATCTAAGGTTTTTACCAGGGCCGGTCGAGGGTGAGGTCGCTCTTCCGGCGTTATGCCTTCGACAGAAGACCTCATTACCAACAGCAGAACACCTGGCAAGGTCATGCCGATACCTTTTTCTCCTCCAGAGGATGTAGCAGAGGCCGCTACTGGAGGAGAGGACCGAGGAATGGAGCTCAACAACCCTCAGGTCAGTCTAATGATAGCAGCGCCAGCGCCACTCACGCCCATTGGGGGGAGGCTAACATTCTTTTCAGAAGCTTGGGACGCTTTGTCAGGAGACGCCTGGGTCAGGGATGCAGCACGCGGACTGCGACTGGAATTCTTTGCTCAACCTTTCCAGCCCAGTTCCCCCCCCAATAATAATGTCAGAGCTAGATCGGAAAGCGTTAGACAAGGAAATTCACAGTCTATTTCAGAAGTGAGCGATTCGGCCTTGCTCGACCCCGGGCGGGCTTTTCAGCCCAATTTTTCTAGTGCGCAGAAAGGAAAAATTAAGGCCTGTGATAAACTTGAAAGCACTAAACAAATTCATAGTTTATCGACATTTCAAGATGGAAGGCATTCACATGTTCAGGGACCTTCTCAGGCCGAACGATTGGCTTGTACGTTTAGATCTAATAAGGTGCTCAATCTCTTCCTTTCATGGCCAGTTAACGAAGAGTTATCGCGTATGGCACTCTCCGGCAAGTTTACTACTTTGCTTTGTCTCATTTCTTGCAGGAGAGTATCGGATGTTAGAACTCTGGATCTAGAGGGTAGGTCATTTTCCCCTGACGGTATCGTCTTTCGCGTAAGAATAATAACTAAATGTGATTCAAGAGTGATCTCTTATCCAGCTTTTAGGGAACAACCCAAGCTATGCATGGTTCAGTGTTTGAAAGCTTATGAAAAAGTAACTGCTCCGCTCAGATCCTCTCCGACCGGTCAACTTCTCATAGCTATTCGCAGGCCCCACAAGGCAGTCTCAACCCCTACCTTAGCCCGCTGGGTGCGCTGGACATTAACCCAAGCAGGGATTGATACACTCCAGTTTGGAGCTCATTCAGTTAGAGGAGCCATGGCCTCAAAGGCCTTTCAGATTGGCGTCTGTCTAGAGGACATAATGAGGATGGCTGATTGGGTAGGCAAATCGATCTTTAAAGAATTCTACTTGAAACCAGTAGAACAACCTGCTTCGATAGTGGTAAGTAAAATTTGAACGAGCATAATGTGAGCCTCCGGTCCTGACATAGAATAAAGATTTTCCATAATAACTTACTAGAAATTCTTGATTCTATTAAAGACACGGAGGCAAGCATTATCCCACCCATCTAAGAAAAAGCATATTAAGTAGTGCTTAACGATGACTCTAGCATTGTTTCAATCTGATAATCTAACCTCATATATTGTGTAACAATAATAAGATGCTTTTTTCTCCCACACCTTTAAGGGAACTAGGGTTGTTATATGCAAGAGTTAATATATTTAATTTTTCCTTGGCAGCCTCTACAGACAAGTCCACTTGATTTGCATGCCAACGCATCCTTCATCTGGTTAAACGAAGTTTAGAATTCTATCATCAAAGACAGCAAGTTTGCAGCCTCGAAAGAGGAAGTTATTTCTTGTTCAGGACTGTTTATGGGAGCATCTATGCATTCATTGGAAGGACAGTACCACGATGCCACGGACACTGATGACCTTTGGAGCATCATGGGATTGGAAGTTTTCTCCCGTTTTTCCATTCATATTATGAATCTTGTTATGTATTTTAACGGTTTTGTGTTATGTATTTTACTACGCACTTTCAGAACGACTTTTGTTATATTAAGTGCATAAAATACCTTGCTGCTGAGCTTTCTTTATATAAATAATTAAAAGAAAGAGAAGCATAATGCTCGCCTCCATGTCTTTAATAGAATCAAGAATTTCTAGTAAGTTATTATGGAAAATCTTTATTACCCAAGCCACAACCGTGCACCAAATAGAGGCAACATTTACAACTGTTGATCTTTCAAGTTCCACGTGGCATATCATACAAGATGGACATCCCAAGTACACAGTAATTTATGCCTGGCCTATAAGATAGTAAAGCTCCATATGTGAAACAGCAAGCCCCCATGAGAGAAGGGGCTGGTGAATGGAGAACATCTAACACATGGACTTTCGGAATGCAGATAAGAAACATCAAGAGAGATGTACAGTTTGTAGAAAATGTGCAATAGGCCATATTACATTTTCTGGAAGTGGTAAGGGAGTTTAGGAAGTACCAATATCTTTATAAAGCAACTGTACTTTATAGGAAAATAAGAAATATAACTCAGTGCTTAATATTAGCTTCTATATCTGTCGGATACACCAAGTCATTAACCTACTGCAATGCAGTAATTTCCAGCAAAATATAAGACCCACTGGGTCTTCTTGTCCTGTGCCCATCTGTGCCCCCACCCAGCTGCAATCTCTGGTGACTTTGTATATTTTCTGTTATGGGAAATTATCTGACCTTGAAAGATTAGGTTTTAACCCTGTGAAGCTACCAGACATTTTGACAATGCCAATTGTAGGGGAGAGATTAGCCATTGGGCTTTTGACATACCCATCAGCATATCAGCAAATGATGTCCTTATGACCTTGAAGTGGATTTGTAGCCATCAAAGTTCCAGTTTTCACATTTAATTGAATGAGACAATTCCTCTAAAAAATGACGGTATTTACATTATATTTGTTTACGGCAGTTGATTGAGGTTTGGAAGGATGGCCCTAAGCCACCAATAGAATACATTGTGCACACTATCATTCTGCAAAAGAGTTTGGGGTGGAACCCTACAACATGCTAAGGAAATAATTGTAAACGATTTGAAACTGACTCTGTTTTATATCAGAATGATGGTAATGAGGTGGACACTAAGCATGACTAATATTTGCTCTGTTATCTGCATGTTATTAAGCTGACTTATTCCTCTCCCATTAGGCTGTCACACATTATGATTGTGTGCTGAATGTATTTGACTGTGTGATTTGGCTGCTGTGATTATTTTATAAAAATAATTGGAAAGATAACATATTTTCCCATTCCAAGAAAAAATAAAATCATCACCCACTATATAATCAACATATGATATGATATGATATGGCATTTGTAACGCGCCTATACACAAGCGTTTCAAGTGTTTCAAGGCGCGACGAGGCAGGGAGGGGGAAACGGGGGAAGACAGACAACGATCCTACTAGGCCAGGTGTCATTCAGATCGCGCAAGTGCAGGGGACGGGGGAAGGGAGAAAGCGCAAGGGGAGGGGAGGGGGCAAGTGCAGTACAAGGTAAGTATATATAATAAAATGAATAGGGCCAGCTGGTGGCAAGTGCAAGGTAAGTGCAGACAAGTGCTGGGAACGGGGGCTGTAGGGATACAGAGACAGTCCCGCAGTGCAGGGGTTGCCAGCGAGGCAGTGCAAGTGCAGAGTGGCTGGGCCCAGGACCGAGGTCGGCGAGAGTGGCCCAGTTGCAGATTCGGTGCAGATTCAGCGAAGAATTAGCAGGGGAGAGGGAGAGAGAAAGCAGAAGCAAAGAGGAAGGTTTTGAGGTGCTTCCGGAACTGTAGATGGTTCTACTCAAGTTTCAGGCAGGCAGGAAGGCTGTTCCAGAGGGAGGCCCCTGCCGCAGAGAGAGATCTACCCCCAGCTCGTTGCTTCGAGAAGCGGCTGACCCTGAGGGAGTTGGAGACGGATGAGCGAAGGGCTCGGGAAGGAAGATATTTAGGAAGAGAGAGTTGAAGGTATTTAGGCCCCTGGCCCCAGAAGGCCTTGTGGACAATGCAGAGGGTTTTGAACTTTATCCTCGCAGCCACTGGGAGCCAGTGTAGAGACTTCAGTCCTGGAGAGATACGGTCCCTGGGCTTAAGGCCAAGGACAAGTCTCGCAGTTCTGTTCTGGATGAGTTGCAGAGGGCGGAGAGTGGAGGCAGGCAGATTAAGATAGAGGCTGTTACAGTAGTCCAGCTTTGAGAGAACCAGGGCTCGTGAGACAGTGAGCTTCTGGGGGAAGGAGAGGAAGGGAAGAATACCTCTGAGGAGGTGCAGCTGGTAGTGTGACTTCTTAGAGACGTCAGATATATGAGGAGAGAAGGAGAGTGTGGAGTGGAAGATAACCCCGAGGTTTTTTGCGTGCAGGTAGGTGCAGGAAGAGGGCCAAGAGAGGCCGGCCAGAGAGCTGCAGGGAAGGAGGGAGTGGGTGTGCCGATGAGTACAATCTCAGTCTTACTGGCATTAAGGCAGAGGTCATTGGTAGTAATATCCAACATTCCCTTAGAAACAAAAGGACACACCTGCACAACCCCACCACCTAAAAATAAGTAACCTTTCAACTGCTTAGTCCATCAAGACTTAATTCTCTACCCAAATCTCTTTCACACTTTTACCGAACCTCATTGTTCCTTTCTCACCCTCATTCTAAACCTACACCAAACAAGTACTGGTTACCTTCAGTTTGTGGGTGCTCTTGCCTGTGATTAATGCACCATCTCATTACACCTCTCTCCGATCCAGAACTAGATGTTTGATAACAATTTATGTCAAAATGCCACCTAAAACGAAATAATGTATATTTGATCCTCCATCCCACCCTTTGTCCCTTCCTTTTTGCCCACATACTCGGGAGTTCTTCCTGCCAGGGTCCTAGTGGCTAGGAGTCTAGGGGTGATCTGCTGTCTGTCACCCACAAAAGACCAAGAAATCACACTTTCAGTTGCACGTGCTAAGATGTATACTCAGGTTTCTGAGGTTTCTCAGGTTGCACCACAAGGAGGTAGTGACTGTGGCATTGATCTTTTCTAGATTTGATATGTCTAGATATACCTTCATTGAAACGAAAAAAGGTGTTAACATAACAGGACATTTTGGTTACGCCTAAACTTCACCCCCCTCCATCTTTAATGTCTTCTTTCTCCCTTCTGTGACTCTGATGTCTCCCTTTTTTTTGCCACAGAGCATCCTACTCTTCTGACTCTCTCCCCTCTTCTTTAATTTCTGCTTTATATTCTATTCTCCTTCTCTACCTTAGTCCATGCACTTGTCAACTCTTCACTATCTACGGGCACTTTTCCTTCTTCTTTCAAACATGCTTCTATTCTACCCATCTTGAAGAAACCCTCTATTCCTGCAAACGTCTGCCCTACTTCATTACCCCCTGTTCTCTCAAAGCGTCTTCCCGTGTCTCAATCCATGCCAATATGAATGCATTTCTTCCCTCTTGCCAGTAAAGATTTCGCTCATTGCATTCTATTGAAACAGCTCCCCTTGCAGTCTCCAAGTCTCTTGCAACTGCTAGCTACCCTAAACTCTCATCTCCTAGTACTCTTAGATCTGTTGGCAGCCTTTGACACTGTTGACCACTTCATTCTTCTGTCTTCTAGTCACCACCTTGGTTTTCACATATCTGTTTTGGAATGGTTTTGGCCCTATTTTTGCTTGCTGAACCTTTTCGGTTTTCTGGATTGATCATTCCTCCTCTGTTCACTTTGTCTCCTTCAATGCACCTCAAGGTTCTGTCCTGGCCCCCTTGCTTTCCTCTTTATACTTTCCCTCTTGCTCCTATACATTTTTCTTTCATTTCTCTTCCTTTTCAGACCCTCTTCAATCTACTTTACCTTCTTCTTTTCTTGCTATGAAATCTTGGATGTCTGTTCACTATCTGCACTTAAATCCTTCTTAGACTGAGAACCTTTTTCCCTGCCTCAACTATTTCTCTGCTACTACCCCATGCCACTGTTTAATTCCCCTGTACTCAATCAGGGTCTCCTCCTCCGCCTGTAATCTGGGCATCATTTTTGGTTCCTCTCTTTCCTTCTCCCTGCACATCTCTAGTATTTGACAGTCTTGTAATTTCCAAGCGCATACAATTTGGAAAGCCTGGCAGTTTCTTACCTTCCAAGCCACTATTCTATTATTCTAGTCTCTTTGGTCTCCCAACCTACCAACCTGCTCCCCTTCATTCTATCTATAACTCTTCCAGCTACCTTCTTTTCTGCTTACCTCCTCTTGAGTTTATTTCCTCTGCTCTACTCTACCTCTATTGGCTGTCCTTTGACTCTCATCTGCTCTTAAATATTATCAACATGGTGTGGCCCTCCCTATCTCTCATTTCTCACATTCTTCCCCACTGCCCATCCCCTCCTCTCCTAGTCTCAATTTCTTCTGTATGTCCCTCGTCCCCACTGCACTCCGCCGCTTTTTCTCTTTCGCTCTACTTGCACCTAAGACATGTAATACCCCCTTTCTCTCCGTCCTTTGTTTTCTCTCAAAGACAATCTCCTCTCTAATTTATTGACTTTGCATTCATTTGTTTTCATCTGTTTGTATCATTTGCCATAACGTGCTATATAAATGAAATAGCATACAAATTCAAATGAAAAAACCATGTACATTCAAATACATTTAGCTAAAGGAATGTTATGGTTGAAGCCCAAAATCTAAAACCCATATAAACCAGACTGTTTTGGGAACCTATGCAACCATAATTCATGCCTCCATTATACACTGCACATATCAATGCACATGACATCATAGATGACATTACACAATGGCATCATTTTTTTTTTCAAATATATCCTTTCCATTTCATAGAATCCACAGATATTGCACAGAAATAAAGAGAGCAGTATTCCATGTTCTTAATGGGATCCAGAACCACTGATCCGCGACCTGATCTCCTGATCACACAATCAAAAATCAATGTTTTGTGTGAACAATGACATAATCGTCCTGTCTAGGCAAGTCCTCATCTTCCCTTGGGTCACAACATGTTGGAGAGGGCCATATATCTTTTTTTTGCAGTTTTCCACTATAATTTACCTGCACTGAATCAGTGGGCTCTCATTGGATCCACACATTTTATGATGCCCTTCTCCACAGAATATAAAAAACATTCGAAGATACAAAACATAATATGTAACGATGGGCCTTGAAAAATATAAATAATGTAATTTACTTGTTTAGTGTACACAGGTATATACCGAAACATTAAACAATGTAACTTCAAGTACAGGTATTATAAAATGCACAGCCAAAATCAGGTGTGTATTTAAGGAAACATGTGTTAAGGAAACTATGAGTAACAAAATGTATTTGCAAAGCAAAAGGTTTCTTGAAGTCCTCCTTTAGAGTGATGTGGGTGACACACAGGTTAACATGAAATTACATGTCTCCATTGTTCAAGAAAGTTATATGGAAAACAAATGCTTTCAAAAATAATATGTGCTAAGGTTGCACAACATAAAAATGCACAGATTTAACTCGAACTCATGGTATCTTTCTACAGTCATCTATTTTCCAGTCCAATTAATCTTGTAATTAATGAGAAGCAAAGCTGGCCTAACAGAATCTGGGGAGCTTTAAGGATTTAGTATTCCACAACACTATTCTGGGGAACATCATAGATATTTTCAATCTTAATGATGGTTCTTTTGAATCTAAGGTAACTTTATGGAAATGTTTTATGACATTAATTCAGCATATTTGCATATCTAGTGAGATGGGCATTCTGAAATATATTCAAGGTGGACTGGGAAGACTGGAGCAGAGATCGAATGAGACATACACTGCTGACCCACTGCTGCTGGTAAATGCATATGTTACACTGGAGGAATTCCGACTATTGATGCTGAAAGTACATTTCTTGGTAGGAACACCAAGACTAGGCAGTATGGTGAGGGGGGATAGACAGGGTAGGATATTGGTTTGGTGAGTTAGGGGACTGCATGGGCATACAGATATTCATGAAATCCAATTGTTGGATAGATCCATAGTGTCATGAAATGAAGTCATCACTGAGGTGTTCAGGGCTTTCTATGAGTCTAGCCCTCATTACAAGTTTGCCGGTAACAAAGGTTACCAGAACCTTTTCCGGACCGGGAAACTACAAGTCTGTCGGCAGATTTTTCAGTTAAGCACCGGCACTGTTACAAATGGCGGTGGTGCTTCAGGTTCCCATTCCCGTATTGGACTCCACGGGAATGGGAACTTACCATTCCTCCACTGCCCGTAATATAACTGTATTACCAGAACATTAGGTGGCAGAAACTGTATGGCAAGTCTGCCGGTAACCGGTCGTTAGCACCGGTGGGTTACCCGCAGACTCGTAGTGAGGGCCATGTGTCTGCCTCACGTTATCTAGATAAAGTTGTTGTAAGATGGGTGGATGAAGCTGTGAGGTGTGCTCTTGATGGCGCTAAATCATGTGAGGAGATTTGTGTTGCTGTTAGAGACCGGGCCAAAGGTAAGGCATCAGGATTGGATGGATCATCAATTGAAATTTTCAAAGGCTTCTATTGATGTATTGCTCCCTCGTCTGATGCTCACGTATAATGAGACGCTCAAGGTCGGCTCTCTTCTTGCTACATGTATAAAGGTTCTAATAGCTTTTATCTTGAAAAGGAATATACCTTACCAGGTATGTGGGTTGCATCGCTCAATCACATTTAGTTATCTAGATGTCAAAATATTGGCAAATGTGATATTCAATGAACTGGCCCAGGTAATGAGGGGACACCAAACTTTTACCATGGACAATTTCCTGACAGTCTGCTTTGTTCACCCCGCTGACTTTTGGGAATTGTTGCATGCATGGAGACATATACGAAGAGGATGGGGGAAGGGTGAAGAAGCCTGAGGTTAAGAATAGAGTGATGTTGGGGGTAGTGAGGTTCTGTAAGGGGACTGGTACGGGGACAGGAGGGATCGTGCAGGCTGTGAGACATTGTGCATGGGGTGTAATGGGACATCAGGCGCTGATGGGGTGTCCCCCATAGGAGGGAAGGGCAGAGTTGGGGGTGGAGAGAGAAAGGGGATAACAGACGGGAGCTACAGGGATGTCTCCGCACAAAAAGGGGGCGTCGGGGAGCAGAGTGGGGGAATGGAAGTGCCCTCAGTGCCAAAACTGACCGAGGGACACCAGGTGTCAAAAATGCAGGCAATCTTAATAGATCCCTAATGAGACATTCTATCCTGCCTGATCAAACAATGTTCTTACTGGGAATGCCCACCTCCTGTAACCTGAGGAGGTTGGACTCAATACTGCTTCAAATTGAGCCATCTGTCAAAGTGCTAGCAGTATTTATGGATGTCGGAAAAAGCATTAGACTTAATATTTATTTATTTTTTGGACATTTGTAAGGCACCTATACAACAAATGCTGTTTCAAGGCACCACAGGACAAAAAAGGGGGGAACAAGGGAGAAATATAACAATAACGGTCCTACTAGGCCTTGTGACATTCAGATTGTGCAAGTGCACTAACAAGAAGCACAAGGGAGAGGAGAGGTGGTGCCAGTCTATGCGGAATGCAAAGTGCAAGGGTGGGAGGGGAAGTGCAGGTTAAGAGGGGAGAGTGCAAGTGAAAGGGGGGCAGAGATGGGGAGGATGAAGGGGAGTGCTAGGGGCAGGGCAGGAGGGAAAGTGCGGGGGAATTGCATGAGATACAGGGGATGTGGGTCCTCACGCTAAGTGCCCGGAGGTGGTTGGACGGGGCGGGGGGGACCTGGTGACCTGTACAACTCCGAGGGAACCAGGCAGCCAGTTACTGCAGCAGACAGGGGTGTTAGCAAGAGAGTGAGAGAGGGGAAGAAGAGAAAAGGTGGGTTTTGAGGAGTTTTCTCAACTTAAGGAGATCCGGTTCAAGAATAAGAGGGACAGGGAGACCATTCCAGAGGGAGGCTCCTGCGGAGGAGAGAGATCTACCCCCTCCCCCACTCTCTGCTTAGAGAAGCATCTGATCTGCAGAGAGTTGGAGCTAGAGGACCAAAGGGCTTTAGCAGGGAGGTATTTACAGTGAGAGAGTTGGATGTAGCGGGTCCCTAGCCCCAGAAAGCCTTGTGGATTCGCAGGGGGTCTTGAGCTTGATCCTAGCAGCAACCGTGTGCCAGTAAAGAGATTTTTTGGCTGGAGAGATGCAGTACCTGGGCTTGAGGCCAAGGATAAGTCTTGCAGGCCTATTCTGGATTAGTTGAAGGAGCGAAGGGAGGCTAATGGGAGATTGAGGAAGACACTGTTGCAGTAGTATAGCCTAGAGAGGACCAGAGCTCTGTAGAAATTGGGGGTCATTACGAGTTTGGAGGTAGCCATGGTGCTATTTGCGCCATGGCTGCTTTCAAAGTCGTGTACGGGTCCTGGTTCCTTGAATGAGGACTTACCGGGTCATTCCAACCTTGGAGGACCGGTAAGTCCCATTAAAAAAACCCATCCCCATTCCCATTCGAGCCCCCATAGGGCTAATAACGGGCCCGTTAATTACGGGCCTGTTATTAGCTCCCTGGTCCCATAGCGGCTCCCGCTAAGGATGGCTGGTTTTACCAGCCGGCCTTAGTGGGAGCCGCTAAGGGCCCTCAGAATGCGGCGGTAAGGGGTTAACGGCACCGGCACCCTTACCGGCTCTGTTAACCCCTTACCGATGCACTCATAATGACCCCCATTTAGTTTCTGGGGGAACGTGAGGAAAGGGAGGTGTTGCAACTGATAGTGGGCCTCCTTGTCAAGGTCCACGATGTGAGAAGAGAAGTAGAGAGAGGAGTCAAAGATGGGCCTGGGGAGGTCAGTCAGAGAGGATGATTCCAACGGTGTAACCAAGACGATTTTTGACTGTGTCGAAGGCAGAGGAAAGATACAGGAGGATAAGTACGGATGGAGAGTTGGAATCAAAATTTGAGAGCAAGTCATCCTGGGTGTTCAGTAGAGCAGTTTCCTTGTCTATGGCTGCTCTGAAGCCAGACTGGCAGTCATGGAGATCACCACCAGATTCCGTGTGTTGCATCAGTTGGGAAATGGCCAGCTTCTGCAGCAGTTTGCCCAGGAAAGGGGTAATGGAGATAGGGCGGTAGTTAGCAGGGCAGGAGGGGTCAGTAGAGAGCTTTTTGAGGAGAGGATGCACAAGGTAGTGCTTGAGGGATAGCGGGAAGGAGCCCATAGCAAAGGAGTGATTACAGAAATCAGCCAAGTCTGGTGCAAAGGAGGCAATGTTGTTCTTGATAGTTTGGGAGGAGCAGGGGAGCACCTGTTTCAAGGAGACTTTCATAGAGAGGACTTGTCTAGAGACCTCCCCCAGTGCTATGGATGGGAAAGAGGAGAGTATGAGGGAAGGTGAGAGGGGGTCCAAGGGAGGCCTGAGACATGGGGAGAAATGAGGGAGGGGACTAGAGGAGAGTGAGTACAGGATGTCCTGAGTTTTGGTTAAATGGTGGGAGGCCAGTAAAGTACAAAGGGTCAGGGATGGCAGGGGAGAAGTGGAGACTGCAGTAGGATTGGCGAGTTCCTTGCAGATTTTAAACAGTTTGCCTGTGTTGGTAGTGGCCCCAGAGATGCAGGCTTGGATATGGGTCCTCTTCTTTGAGTGGATGGAGAGGCTTTGGAGCAGGCGGCAGGCCAGTCTGTCAGAAGATGAGCCTGAGGCCCACCACTTCCACTCAGCCACTCTGCACTTGCACTTCAGAGATGCAAGGTCGGGATCACACCAGGTGCTGCGCTTGGAGATAGGCTTCATGCAGATTCTCATCACAGGGGCAAGAATGTCCACGGTGTTGGTGATAGGTGAAGATTTGCGAGGGCAGAGTCAGTGTGGGAGTCAATTGCAGGAGTGGGAGAGGGAATGGCATCAGAAAATGACACTCGCTTCATCGGTCAAATGACGGAGAAGGAGACTCTCAGCGCAGGCAGAGGCTTAGCCGGGGGACCTAAGAGATCCTGCTAAGAGGAAAAATGAGCATGTTCAAACCAGGAGAGAGATGTAGTGAGAGGGTTGGAGATAGGGAGGCTGCTGAGATGAGAGTATTCAAGGTATGTCCGGCTGAATGTGTCAGACCTGAGGGATGAATGGTGAGGCAAGAAAAGTCAAATAGGCTGCGGAAGAGAGCAGTTGCTGAGTCAGGAAAGTCAAGGTGAATGTTGAAAGTCCCTGGGGATTAGAAGCTTGGAGGTCGAGGCAAGAAGAGAAGAGGTGAGATCAGAACATTCTGAGAGGAAGAGGGAGACCGGACATGGGGTCCTGTAGATAGTGGCGAGAGTCAACGAGAGGGTTGGAGAGACAACAAGCCTGCAGACGAGGAATTCTAAGGAAGAGTATGTCTGAGTGGGAATGATGGTAGCAGGAACCCATTCAGGGAAGATAAGGCCACTCTGCCTCCAAGCCGGTTAGGCCTGGGCTTAGAGAGGATGTTGTAGCCATCATTGAGGAGAGTGTCAAAAGCAGAGACAGAGCTGGCAGCGAACAAAGTCTTCAAGAAGGAGACATATATCAGATGAATGTTTAACATCAGAGCGAGAGTTGAGCTAGGTGAAGCTGGTTGCCACCTTTGAAGATATTCCAAGGAGGTGTACAGGGATGTGGTATACCCGTCAGTAGAGGAGAAGCGGTAGTAGGGGTTGCAGACGGAGGAGTGGCAAAAGTGGGGAGGAAGTTGATGAGAGATGGAGGATGCCTATCAAGAAGGAGGAGGTTGGGCTGAGAGCCCTGGGCCATGACAGTGCCATTTTGCATGACATTAAAGATGTTATGTTATGTTATGTAGATTTGTAGAGCGCACAAACATCCGAAGGCACCATAGCGCTAAGAATTTGAACAAGAAACCTAACAGTCAGGACTTTGAATACACATGCCTTTAGTAGCCGACTAAAGACAAAATGATCCATGGTCTTGCGCAGCAGCAAGGGGAAGAGCCTTCCAAGCCTTAGAGCTGGCAACTGAGAAGGCACGACTGCCAGTGTGCATCAATCTGAAGCGAGGTACCCCAATGAGAAATGCCGGTTGTGAGCTGAGACATTGCGTGGGAATGTAGTGCGGGACTTTGTCCTGAATGTACACGCTGTGGAATGCCCGGTGCACCATACACAAAGATTTACCGAGAGCCAATGGAGCTGCCGCAGTAAAGGTGTCATGTGGGTGCCAAAAGAAGGCCATAGGACAGCTCTAGCAGCAGCATTCTGCAGCAGCTGAAGGTGATTAACCAGATAGCGTGGCTGAGCTAAGTACAACGAGTTGCAGTAGTCTAAGCCACTCATGACAAGCGTGGCTACCACCAGAGCCTGGCATTTTTCAGGCACAAAAGGAAGGACTAAGTATGCACAGTTTTAAATGGCTTCTTTTGCATACTGCCACAACCTGACCATCCATGGTAAGAGAGGAAGAAATAGTCGCCCCCAGATTCTTCACGGATAGCACAGGTACTGGAAGGGGGGCAAGTGCAGTGGGTCAGCAGTCATTAGTCCAGTAAAGGAGGGGAGCGGTGGTACCTACCACCAACACCTTAGTCTTACTACCGTTAAGTGTCAACCAATTGGATGTCATCCATTCCCCAACCTCCGGAAGACAACAGCTAACGTAAAAAAAGTGGCCATCTCAGCTTGATTTAAGTCAAGCCAAACCAAGATTTGTGTGTTGTCATTGTAAGAATAACGGAAGCCGTGGCGCAGAATGAGGGACAAAAGACGCCTAATGTAAAGATTCAACAAAATAGGGGAGAGAGCAGATCCCTGAGGCACACCACAGGAGAGTGGGACTGGACTCGAGCGAAAAGGTGGAAGGGAAACAGATTGTGAGCGGTCGGCAAGGAAGGAAAGGAACCAGTCAAGAACTTTACCAGACAGGCTGGCCGAGGAAAGCCTGGAGATCAGGGTGGGATGGTCAACTGTGTCGAACGCAGCTGATAGATCTAATAAAACAACCGCGCCGACACCCCCCTGATCCAGCAGGTGAGCCAGGTCGTCCAGCACTGAGTTAAGGACAGATTCAGTGCCCCTGCCTGGATGAAAACCTGATTGAAAAGAATCAAAATAAGCGGAAGATTCAAGAAATGTAGACAGTAAAGGAGAGACCAAGGCTTCCAGCAATTTCATGAGGAAGGGAAGCAGTGATATAGGTCAATAATTGGCCAGTACCTCAGGATCTAACAACGTTTTTTTTGTTTTTTATAGTGGAATCACAAGAGCATGTTTAAGTGTGGAGGGGATCACTCCATCCTTGAACGAAGCATTTACTGCAGTAGTAATATGCAAAATAATGTACTCTGAGTTTTCCTTCAACAGGGCCAGGGGAATGGCATCAGTCGGGGAGGCAGATTTCAAACGTTGGATAGCTGACAAAATGTCAGATTCCGAGAAGGTCGGAAACGGCAACCATTACCCCAGAACTGGGGGGGGGGGGTCAGTGGAGCCACAGGCAGCCGACTGAGGTGTAGCTCCAGTATTAATATTAGTATGAATAGAGGAGATCTTAGATACAAAGAAGGCAGAGAGGGAATCACAAAGAGCTTGAGACGGGGTAGACTGAGAACTGGACGTTGCAGGAGTGGAGAGAGATTAGACAAGCTGCAATAGAGCCCTAGGCTGGTTAAGGGCACCCTGGACCTTGAAGGCAAAGAAAGCTTTCTTTGCCTCAGTGACCAGCTTGTGATAAACGGTAAGAGCATGACGAAAGGTGGATTTAGTCTCAGCAAAGTAGTCGACCTTCCATTTCTGCTTGGCTTGTCTACACCGTAACTTCTCAGCCTTAAGCTGATTGGTTTCCCACCCTTCAGAAGGGCGAGTTTTCTGCTTACACATCCTAAGAGGAGCCAGCATGTCTGCAGTCGCAGTAAAGGCGGATTCAAGCACAGGGAGAGAACACTGGCCAGACTGACCGCACTGAGATAATAGGGTAGTAGTTATTAGAGGATTGAGTACCCTATGCAAGCTACGTTGCAAAATCGCGGACCTAGGTTGCAGACAGATGGGAGTGAGCTGAATGATGGAAAAGGTACCAAACAGAGATCGGACCAGATAATGGGAGTGGGAAGAGACACGGTAATAGACATTTCGGATGCAAAGACTAGATCCAGGATATTTCCCCATTCATGGGTAGGTTTAGCAACCCATTGAAAATGGCCTAAATCCCTCATCGTGTCCCTTAGTGGCAGGGTTGTTGGGGAGATTAATATCCCCCATAACTATAAGATTGGGCTATTGAATCTGCAATTCCAGTGCCAGCACCAGAAAATTGGCACAGAACGTGTTGTCCACCCCAGGGGGCCGGAATATCAGCAGCACTGAGAGTGTAGCTGTAGTAGAAACCCGAATGCGGGCAAGAAAGCATTCCATTTTGAGGGTGTAATTGGGCAATAACATAGGTAACTTTACATTTAGTATTATAATGATTGCCAGACCACCACCAGGATGAGTAGCCTTCCGGTCAGCATGTATCAGATCATAGTTAGGGGGAAGAGACTGCACAATGGCAGGGCCGGATGCCTCATTCAGCCAGGTCTCAGTAAGGAAGCAAAGATCCAGTTCCAAGTTGGATATTAGGTTGTGGCATTCCATAGGATGTGCAACGAGGGAGTAAGTATTTAGTAGCCCACAGTGGAGTTTGTTACCAGTTATTTTATGGGAGTTAAAACATTTAAGAAATTCCTTAGGCCATCTGGTGGAGCTGTGTGTCAGAGCTATCAAGGAGTTCTGTGACAGATTAATGTTCTTGATGGCAGGATCGAACAGAGGCAGGTTCAGGCTTTCCTGGGCTGTCCGAGCACGGACAGGGACAAACGGGCTTGCCTTAAGTGCGCCTTTGGCACGCTGGCTGCATGCCCGCTGAGCCGTCCGCTGTGCGGGAGACATCCCCAGCACATTAAGAGGCCGGAGAAATCAGGAAGTGAGACAGAGAATCCGCCCACTTCAGAGCTAGAGAGAGAACTTTACTGCAATGCGGCATCTAAGTAAAAGTCGAACACACTAATAAAACAGCTGGAGTTAAAACAAGTATATCCACATTACCACCCGACAAAGCAAAGGCTTTAAAAAGGCAGTCCGGAGGGAAAGCCTCACCTTAGCTTGCATGCGAGCGGGATCCCCAGCACATTAAGAGGCCGGAGCAATCAGGAAGTGAGGCAGAGAATCCGCCCACTTCAGAGCTAGAGAGAGGACTTTACCGCAATGCGGCATCTAAGTAAAAATCAAACACACTAATAAAACAGCAGGAGTTAAAACAGATATATCAACATTAGCACCCAGTTACTATCAGCAAGGTAAAATGTTCACAAAGCAAAGGCTTTAAAATGGCAGTCCGGAGGGAACTCCTCACCTGATTAAAACATCCTTGGGCATTCCCTAATAAAACAGTATACCCAACCAAGTTTAGTCAGTCTGTAATAAAGTCTCACCTCAAAATATTGTCAGTATGAAATAGTTTTAGGAGTCTCCTCAGCTCTAGAATGTCCCCCAAGAGTAGTGCATAACCAGAGAGGCATAAGTCTCAGAACAAGCATTTGAGGGTCAATCATTTAACAACAAGGACAGTGATCATTCAATATAGGATTCAGTATCTTTTCTATAGAGCTTCGAGTACAGCATAGCTATTGTGGCTCTCTAGGGACACAGCTGGGCTTTCTCCTCAAATTCAACTTCTCACTTTTTCCAGTCATCCTGGATGCCAGTGTGTACCCAAGAGAGCAACACAATGGGAGCCTCAGATGGCTAGCCGTGAAGCTACCGTGATGTCCCAGCCAGAAGAGGAGTGAGCCTTTAGAATAGTTGAAAATACAGAATTCACGAGTTACAGACTGGCATCTTCTGTCGAAGAGCTTCAATGTGCAGCTTGCATTGATCCCAGGAAGCTCCTATTTTAGCTGGATGGGTTAACAGTAGTTGCACTCCTGGCTTGGCATGAGTCACACGCACCAGGATAAGAAAATCACATTGTGACGGATTAGAAAGGGGAAACACAAATAAAGCATCTCACTGTAATGAAATTGAGGTCTGGCCAGTGCAAGCAGGAAGCATGAGAGAGAAACATATTCAATGCATTGACAGTTTAGTCCTTTAGAGGGAATGCATAAAGTCTGATGCTGTCCTAGTACAAGATCATAACAGCCGGGCTGATCACACTTTTTCATCTGATTGTAGAAGCTCCCATGCCGTTTTATTGCCTCAGCCCTTTACGTTTATTCCAAAAGCAGCCAGATCAGTGCGGACAGTATCACAGGCCTGTAGGAGTGGCTCTCTTTCTGATGGAGAGAAAGGGGAGAGGACAGAGACCATGTGGGGAGTCCATAGGTTTGTAGAGCAGGTTTTAGGCCAGGAAGAGGAACAGAGAGTGTGCTTGTCTCAGTGCAAGATGACATGTCCAGACTTGCAGATGCAGGTGGTGTTGGAGCTCTGATTCTGTTGGATTTGTCCGCCGCATTTGACACGGTGGACCATCCTATTCTCCTTTCACGTCTAGCACAAATCGGGATCTCTGGATCAGTCCTGGCTTGGTTTACCTCCTTTCTTGCAGACCGCACTCAGACCCTTGCTATGCCCCCTTTTCTTTCTGTCCCTTGTGCCCTCACCTGTGGCGTCCCCCAGGGATCCTCTCTTTCCCCTATCCTATTCAATATCTACATATGGGCGCTGGTCTGCCTTATCCGCTCGTATGGACTTAATTGCTATTCCTACGCGGATGATACCCAAATCCTGATCCGCCTGGATCAAGATCATATTAAGGTCTCAGCTTCTCTTCATGATTGTTTGGCATCAGTCGGTGTCTGGATGGACCAAAACTGGCTCAAGCTTAATGGCAACAAGACTGAGGTGATGATGGTGGGCTATCCTCCCTGCCCGTCATTATGGACCCCTGCTTTTTGGCCTACTTCACTGGGCCCCTTGCCCTGTCCAGTGGACAAAGTAAAGAACTTAGGAGTCATTCTTTCCACCTCCTTGTCCATGACAAATCAGGTCTCTACGGTCTGCCAATCCGCCCACCACCAGATTAGGGTACTTAAGAGGGTCCTTCCTATGATCCCAGAGGCTATGCGCCCTCCTGTGGTTGCTGCATTAGTCCTCTCACGGTTGGACTATTTCAATTCCTTATACCTCGCTCAGCCGACAGGCCTTCTTCAACGTCTCCAACGTATACAGAACCTGGCAGCTAGACTGGCCACAGGTTCCCCCTATGGAGCTCATATCTCGCCAGTGCTTCGCCAACTCCACTGGCTCCCAGTGGCCCAGCGAGTTAAGTTCAAATCACTGTGTATTGTCCACCGAGCAATCCATGGCCTAGGTGCTGAGTTTCTTCAAACTAAATTTGTCCGCTATATTCCGGAACGCAACCTTCGTTCCCTGAACACCAATCTCTTGGTGGTTCCTAAGTATACCCGGGAAAGACTCGGTGGCAGAGCCTTCTCCATTGCTGCGGCAAGGCTGTGGAACTCCCTCCCACTGCCACTCAAATCTATCTCCAATCATTTGGCTTTCAGGAAAGCACTGAAAACTACCCTATTTTAGCTCTCTGACCACTACTGTGCTTCCCGTTTGATAGCTTCCTCACCAGCGCCATGATGCCCTAGGGCGACCGTGCGCTCTACAAATTCAGGTAACATAACATAACATAGAGAGAGTGACAACGAGGATGTATGTGACAGTCTGCCTTGATGAAGCTTTGACATAGGGGTCAGCAATGGTCAGGCCTGGATTGAAGACCAGGAGATCTTTTTTGAACTTTTTCCTTCCAGACTTCAAGAGAGAGGCAGGATAGGTGCTAGAGTAGCAGTTAGAGTAAATGGGAGAGATGGAGAGCATCATGGCGGGAGAGAGCAGAGAGATGGAAAGGGACGGAGAGAGAGACAGAGAAACTGCAAAGATGGAAGGAAGAGTGAGAGAAAGAGACAGAGAAACTGCAAAGCATGGGGAAACTGCACAACACACGGCAAGCTCACCAGGCGGCCTAGTAGCAAGACAGTTGCAGACAAATCAGGTGTATGCGACATCCCAGGTCGCCAAAGATAGGGAGGGTAGCTTCCTTCAATCAAATTGTAGGGGGTAATCGCCCATTCCCAGATGGTTTTAGCAGCCCCCTGCCACTGTCCGGATGAGTAAAGCCATACAAAGCAGGGTGAAAAAGCAGAGACAGGGCAAAGGATGGCAGTTAGTTCTTAGCTGAGTGAGATGTAGACGAGATGGCGCGAGGTTCTAGGGGTCATAAACCGCAGGGGCTCGTGCTGCTACTGCAGCAGATGGAAAGAAAGGCAAATCTTAAGTGGGACGGACCCTGTGTTGTAAAATGCACAAAGTGCCTTGAATCACTAATGGCCAGGCACTTCTTGAAGCAAGGACATCCAATCGTATTAACTGGACTTGGAGTGCCATAGCATCAGCGCCTAGCAACTGCGGCACACAAGACCACGTTGTGGCAAACTGTATATCTTCATTTGCCAGGGTCTTAAAAAGGGAGCATCTTTTGGCATTTACATATTAGGAGACAGGGTTCGCTGTGCCAGTGGTTTGGTATGCAAACAGACTGCAGAGAGGGACAGCTTCTTAAGATCAGACTGTGTGACAATAAAAGTGTGTGTTTAGGCCAGTGAACAAAGCTACAGATCTGTGCCAATCTCACCCATGTCACAAGATGTTAGCAACAATCCAAAAAGAAATATTGGCATGCAGTAAATAGTATCCCAAATGCTTAATGCTACCTAAGGATGTCATTTGCAGTGCACAGTGGTGACACTGCGGGTCTCCCACTTTCCCCTGGTGGATCAAATCAGGCTTCTCCCTCTGTGGTCACCATGTTGCAGCCAGCAGGGGCAGCATCCGGTCTTACTGAAATTGTAATTGAGGTGGTAAGTTACAAGACTGGAGTAGACAGTGAGGCTCTGTTTTCGTGGCCCCTGCTTTGGCTTGTGAGTGCTTGCAAATGTGAGTGCAGATGGTGCCACCAATCTGTTTTATCTCGGTTCAGCTCTTCTCTGCATCCCTAGTCATTCACCCTGAGATTGTGAAGCAGCCAGGCTTCAATTACATGCCCGGATGCAGGAGCACGATCTCATCATACTGTTAGGCCGATCTGTCCTTGCCGCTGGGTGCTTACATCACTCAGCACCTGCAGGCTCGTCAGGGCCACACCACGAGGCACAGCATCCCGAGTGTGGCACACTGTGCCTCTTCTCAGGCCTTCCTCTAGACTCCAGGCCCCAGGGGGAGGGGGCTCACCAACGCCCCTCACTGGTCATCACTCGATCATTGCCCGGTCACCCTCGAGCCACCTTGCGGTGTTCCCGCATCCACTCCTGGAGCCTGCTCTTTCCATAATTCGAGCTGGGTTTTTGGCATCTCTGCTGACAGCTGCACGCACTCCCCGGTCACTGCGGCCACCTCCCTCCCACCAGGGCCTCCTTCACTTGCCTCACTTGGTGTATGCCCCCGGGGTGGAGGGCCTTCATGTGCCGCCTGTACTGATTTCTCTGAATTGCTCTCCTTTCGACGTTAATGGCCGATCTCTCTGTGGCCCAGGCTCTCTTTGCCTGCTTAGAATCCTCAGGGGGACCTTACTGGCTCCTCCCACTCCCCCACCGGGCCATGCTCTCTCGTTTCCCACCTCGGTTGGAATGTCTCTTCTTCTAGTGCCTGGGTGGGGGGAGGGGCTGGAAGGGGGTTGAGCACTACCTGAATCCTCTCTGTGGCTCACACAGGCCGCCTGCTGCAATCTGTCGCCACTTACTGCACATAGCCCTCACGACCATCCGCCATCTTCACTTCAGGCAAGCAGAGACCCGCTGTATAACAGAGTTTATACTCCTCTTTGTATTATTGTGCAGACGGGGTTTGGGGTTCTACTTTGTTTCATTGACGTTGCTCCTATTTATTTATTTAAATCCACGTGCCAGGGTTCTCACAAAACTTCAGGATGGAGAGGGACACTCGGTAGGAAATTAATATTTAATTATAGTCTAATCTCAATTTGGCCCCACGCACTATACTGGTCTAGTTAAAGCACGCCATCATTTGAGATTGCCCTGTTAAAATGTTCTCTGTAAAGCGATATGCTGTTCTTTTGGTCTAGGTCTGTCCTGTATCCAAAATACCTTAAAGAAAAGTAACGTGAACACCTATATAAATATATACGAGCCCAAGCGCTTTTCAGGATTTGTTTTCTTTGATGGGGTTAACACCTACCAGGTCTTAGATCCCACTTATTACGAGGCATAACTTTAGGGCACATTAGATGTTTTGGAACCTCTTTAAAAAATAAATCTAATGTGAGAAACATGATTGTCGGATGCAGGTTGTTACAGCGGTAATGGCGCCCCTAACAATATCCGCATGAAAACAAAAGGCCCATTTACTTCCATTGCAGCAAGGCATCCCATAGGATAATTATTCATAACTGAGCAATTAAGGGTATAGCTGCATCCCACCGCACCTCAATTTCTGTCAGCAAAGACAAATCTGGCTCATTACCGCAGTGTACTCTTTGCTGACATGTAAACTACCGTGGTGAAACAGGAACTCCCCAATAGCGTTTGTGCTTGATTGCAGACGACAATTTATGAAGTGTTCTGCGCGTATTGCAAAATAACGGGGGTCTTGTTGAATAGGCCTTACACAGTAGATACACAAAGCAAATTGAATCAAACTCGGCGAGCTGTACTCCTAAACGAAGGATTAGAAAATGGATGAAATCAGCTCTTCGTGGAAAGCAAGCTGCAGTGCAGGCCCAAGGAGGCCGAATCTGGGTCAATATTTATGGATCCCACTTCTACTGTAATTCATCACTGGGAGCAATTAGTGCGGACATAGAGAATGTGCAGTGTAGAATCAAGCGTTCACAAAAAGTTACTAAGTCCAGGTACACTTTCTGCAGAAACTTAAATTTGCCTTTGCCTGAGTACTTAGAACACCACATTTAAGCGTGCCATTTACACAATGCATGTAACAAAATGGAGGTAGGACAAATAGGCTAATAGACAAAGACTTACAGGCAGGCCCGGTTATGATATGATAGTTTATTTATATAGCACCTATCCACCATGTGTTTCAAAACGCTTCAAGGCAAGGGAGGGAACAAGAGAAAATACAACGTCAATCTTACAGGCCATGAACAGTAAGGATGTGAAATTAACTATCGTACTCGGCCTGACGACATTTCAGATAGTGTAAGACATAGATAAGGAAGGGAGGGGGGAGTGGGAAGGAAAGGGAAACAGACAGGCGACTACCGTACTAGGCCTGACGACATTTCTGGTAGACCCTGAGGAAAACAAAAGGTGAGGGAGAGGGGTGCAGAAGGGAGGGGAGGAACAAAACAAACGACTATTGTACTAGGCCTGACAACGTTTCAGATAGTGCTGGAGGGGGTTGGGGAGGGCAGTAAGGGGATGGGGGAGCGACAGACGAGGTTGCTATCATACTTGGTCCAGGGACAATTCTGATAGAGTAAGTGCATAGAAGAAAGTAAGGGGAGGAGATAGGAAAAGGGAGAGGGAGAGGTGGGGAGGAGAGAACAGAGAGTAAGCGGTCAAAAAGAGTGGAGAAGCAAGAGGGGAGCACAAATACAATTGCAGAAGTCAGTAGTAACACATAATGTTGCAAGCCAGGATACAAGATGAAGATGGGAACAGCATGATTCAGGGTCACCATGAGTACAAGATGCAAAGAAAGTCCAGCATGAGAGTTGAGAAAGGGTGACGCACCGTGAATCAATGAAGTCCATAAAATTAAAATCCAGCATTGGCCACAAGACGGTGATGGTGAAACCAGAATGTATCAGGACAGACTCCTGTGTGCGGGAAGGGGGGCACAATGGAACAACACGGGGGGACCAGAGAGGGTGGGGATGGCCTGTGGGGACAGAGGGTGTAAACACATGTTGGTGCATGCTTACCTGCTGTCTTAGCAGGGGGTCAGACCCTGGATCCCCCTTGTCCGAACAGGTCCAAACAGGAATTGCCCTTTTCTTTGACTGCCCTTCAATTTGGACGCCTGGGCGAGAGACGCCCTTGATCCAAGAGTTAGGAGCAGGAAAGAAGAGGCGGGACTAAGAAGGTGGGTGGTACTTAGGCCAGGTGACCTAGATCCACTTACACCTGCTCCCTAGCTGCAAAGGAAAAGGAGGCTGGAGGGCTCCTTAAGTAGGGAAAAGAACTCACAAAGCTTCAGGATGGAAAGGGACACTCCATACAAAATATGTTTTTAACAAATATCACATAATAAGAGGAAGCCCGAGCAAAATTCAGGTATCATTTACAAATGGTGATGCCTGACCCTTACAGACTGCATAGCTCTTTTTAACTTTAATGAGGGTGAAACCTGTATGCAGTTATCTGCATCCTTGAGAGCTGTCGCTTTTGGTTAGCAAAAGCTATGCATAA
Source organism: Ambystoma mexicanum (assembly GCF_040938575.1). Lineage (NCBI taxonomy): Eukaryota > Metazoa > Chordata > Amphibia > Caudata > Ambystomatidae > Ambystoma > Ambystoma mexicanum. The sequence continues at coordinate 568,179,746 of NC_090934.1, read as the reverse complement.
AATAGCTCTGCCCTATAAAACAAAGACACTTACCTCACATGGAGCAAAAATGTTTTCTTTTAAGCTAATTTGGATACCCACAATGCGTTGCTCAGTGGTTTAAATCTGGAGGTGAAGTTCCAGGCATGGCTACAGGGTATGGCTGTAGCATGTGTGACTATTGCCTGAAATTACGTTTGTTAGTATAACTATAATAAAAGTCTGACTTGGTTGAAGGTCATGCAGGATTTCCTCTTCAGTGTGATTCCATGGAGGATGCAAATTAGCAAACATCACATTTGATCCTTGGACCTCAAGCCAAACCTATACCTTATCGGAAGCAAAGACTTCTAAAGTACTGAAAATGTGGCTTCTCCACCTTATCCTATTGCTACTCCCAAGGACGTCATTTCACCAAAATGCCAGGGTTAGCGGAAGTGATATCACACAAACCTTGCCCTCTTGTAACATCCCAGGAAGTGATGTAATTTGACCCCACCCTGAAGTGACATAACGGGAAGCGATGGAACCTGACCTTTCACCCCTTGACAAAACAGGAAGTGGCATCAAATATCATTCTTTCTAAGTACACTATGAAAAATATGGTTACGATATCACTGTAAAGTGATATACATTTCATACAAGAATGGATCACCATATGTATTCTTAATATCAGTGTGTATTGGCCCATTTACCAAATTACTGTGAATGCAAGCAGACGTCCAAGACCAAGCGATAATGATGCATTATTATATAGCACTTATGCTTAAGTGCTTCATATGGAACAAATATACAAACAATATCACCTAGCCTGTGTTGTTACTCATTTATCAACCTCAGCAGGATCAAAGGCTGTGTTGACCTTGCTGGGAGCCGAACCTGCAACCTTTAGATCACACGCACATTGCAGCAGCGAGTGCTCAACCCCCTAAGCTATCTTGATGGCTATAGCTATCAGAAAACCAGCCACTCTAGAAACAAAGAGCCACGTGCTGCCGGCCACAGCACAGGAGCCTCAATTAAAAACAAGAAGAAAAAAAAGATGTTTTCTTTTTTTAGGGGTAGCAAGGGAGACCACAGGGATAGCGAGGAAAACTTCAGGGGTCACAGTTGCGACCCTTGGCGAACCCTAAATGACTTCTCTGGCTACTCCTCTCAATAGCTCCACCTTTCAGCGATGTGATGTACATCTTCCTCTTGTTTCCTACTATTCAGTCAGTTCAGCATTAGTGCCCTTGTAATTGTGCAGACCAATCTGGGAGCAAGGACCATTGGTTATTTTTATTGGAATATGTCTTTAATCCCTCAGATCCTGTGTTCTGTACTCACCACCATATTCCCTCCCTGCACTGTCTCCCGTTGGCCACCATGATTCTTTTGGTTCATGCTGGTTTCTCCTTGCCTCCATGCACTGCCCTCTGAATTAACTGTCTTTTACTTTCACAACCATGCCTGTGTACGTTTTGTTTTTCCCCCTGTGATGTATGGCAGAACTCCTCCTCTCTGTAATGCCAGGGGTGCCTTTCCCCTGCTCCCTTCGCTGACTTGTTGAGTCTGTCTTTCATTACAAGTGCGGAAGTGGGAGGAAAAGTTGGGGGAGAGGGAATCATCTAATGTTTACCCTAGCCTTTTTGTAAAACAGGAGGAAGGGGTATCCAGTCTTTCCAAAGAATTCATTTCCAACGAATTCATTTCCATTGAATTTCATTCATTGAAATGCTTTTCCATTGAAAAGCATATTCATTGAATGAAATTTGATGTATTTCGATGGAATTCTAACACAAACATACTCTTAAAGTAGATGTATGGCTGCGTTGGAAATTGGGTTTTTGGCTTGAGGAAAAGGTTACATTTGGAAAAATAGGGTTGGGGGTATTGGGGGCACACCCTAAAAACAATAAAAGTTACAGGGAGCTGCCCAGTGTTAAAATTACAGTTTTCAGCACTGGACAGCACCCTGCAACGTTAAAACGGTATGCATGTTTCATCGAACTGCAATGCAAAAAAATGTAAAGTGTTTATATAAAGAAACACAGTTCGATGAATGGGTTTCAGGGTCGGATTAGCCCCTCGGCCTTTCGGCCCGTGGCCAGGCCAAAATCGTCCCAGGGGAGTGGGGGCTGGTTTCTGGCCACTCCTGGCCAGTTTGAAGAAAAATAAAAGAAAAAAAACTTTTTCATCCTTCTTAGGTCGATAAATGAGTACCAACACAGGTTGTTTGATATTGTATGCACATTTTTTCTATAAAAAAGAGCTTAAGTGTAAGTGCTATACAATAACATATTATCATTTGGCCTTGGACGTTGTAAGAGGATTCAATCCAGCACTACAGCTAAGTCAATGCCTAGTCTGGGATACTGAATGGAAACCCTTATTGATATATCTTTATGTCCAGTTCATGAGTTCTGGATGACTACCCCTATATAACACCCCTCTCTTGGAACCCCCCTGACCCCACTGAGCCAAGAAGTAGTTCTGTTTTGCAAGTTTAAACGGTTTATTTGAGAATGTAAACAATATATATATATCACACTTTATAATAAATTAATAATTAATATCACACTTCAGAACATGAGCAGTTAACAACAATGGGTAATGTTCTACTAATAAACTGATTTGATTACCCAGGAGTAGTATAAAGGATGAGGTAGCACGCTTGGGAATAGGAACAGAAGAATAAGGTGGTAGAGAATGCTTTATCTAATTTCAGATGGATGTAATGTTGAATGAAAATGCAGTACAGAAAATACTCAATATGATTTCAACAAAACAATGTAATCACTTTTCTCTGGCAATCCACTCCCCCCCTTATGCAATGTAAGGAAATGAAGAGGAGAGCACACAGTTCTTAGAAATGCAATCAAATGTAATTCAGTTCACCCCAGCAAGCTTAGACTACAGAAGTTTGAAACACAGGCCCAAAATGCTTTTATATGTGCTGGCAATGAAGTGAGGAAAATGCTGAAAATTGTTTTAATTCCCTTTAGGAGGTTCAGGGTGAGTGAAATATACTTGGGATGAGTTCAGGCTCACTTTAGCAAGGATCTAGGAGTAACTAGCAGGTTAAACGAATTTCTGGCAAAGGAAAGCAAGGAAGCTGCTGTTTTCACACGTGGCTGGATTTTTAACCAAATCGCGAATCGCGGCGAAATTCGCGAATGCATGAATCACGATTACGGCAAAAGTATAAGGAGTAGCAAGTCGGTTCTAAGCTTGTTGAAAAGCTGAGATTCTAATCTTTCAACCAGGTTCCTAGCCCAAACGGTTCCAGAGATACGCACGATTAAATAAAGGTCGTTTTTCGGATTTGATTTTTTAAAAGTTCAAAGCGACAGGTTACAGCTTGCAGCTAGAAAATGACAGGTGACAGTTCTACTTAGGTTAAATAGATTGAATTATATTATATTAAACTAAGGGATATGTTCTGAGTTTTGCTGAGTACTCACAAGAGATTTTGGACAGGAAGGCGACTTTGTCACGGATCCGGTCACTGCGCACAGCACTTCACAGCGATCTGGTCTCCGGTTCCGAGTACAGCTCTGCTTTCTGGGTCACCGGCACTGCTCCTGGATCTTGGGTTCTGCTGGTCTGGTCTAGCACCGGTCTGCACAGCTCCTGGTCCCGCTTTCTCCGGACACAGCGCTGATCTGCACGGCTCCTGGACACTGCTACCGGTCCCGGCAATGTTCTAGGCAGGGAATTCAAACAGCTCGCCCGGCTGTTGATAGTCTGCAAATGATTTTTGGGCCTGCTGACAAATACTTTTGCTTGCAGTGGGCCTTCTTGGTTCAAAGTTCTGTAGTCTCTGTTTAGCTTGGAAGTCTAAGTGTAGGGTCTCCGGATGTGAAGTCGTCGGTCAGCATGCTCCGCAGCAAATGGAGTTGAATGTCTCTACCTGTCTCAGCAGTCTCTTTTATGTGTTTTGAAAGTGGGTGGAGAGGCTAGCTTTCTAGGCCCAACCCCTTCAGAGTTCCGATAGGTTGGAGAATTCTTTGCGTTCTCACTGGAGAACAGGATTGTGTGTCAGAATGATGTCATTTAATGGCTTGCAGAAAGGACACTCCCCTGTCAAATTACACACAAATCTATATTTGACCTAAAGTCATATTTCATAGATACACAGTGGTTTGAAATTACATGCACCCATCACGGATCACATGAGGTATACTCTGTTCAAACTCTGATGTTTCTAAGAGCTCGCATTCAGAACTGGCAACATTTTGCGTTTTTTGACTGGTTTTGGAACATTGGTTTTTCATAAAAAATTATACACATATACACGGCCTGTCCATACATACTCCAGTAAAGTCCCATGTCTCTACCTTAAACACTGAGTCTGTGGTGTCAATAAATAGCGGGGTTTTGCCCCAGAAATCACACAAATTCCCAACGCGTCTTAAAACGTGCACCGAAAAATCACAAGAATTATGGTATCATTTAAATAATTTTGACAAGTCCGCACTGTGAGTTATACATCTTTCTTAGAATCATATTCTGGCCAACAGGGGTGTGTCTTTTCAGATCACATGGTATAGAAACCAGTTTATCCAGTTTCTGCCAAGCTCAGAGACCCTGCCCCTCCCAGCTTCTGCCAAGAGGAAGCTATTTTACGGCCCCCAATATAACATTTGCCTGAGTCAAGGAATGGCTTTGTTCAAAAGGAAGCCATTTACGACCACCCAAATAAACCATCTGCCTGGGCCCTTTCTTTAGTTTCTTGCAATCCCCTGGTAATTCAATCAGAGAGTGTGTGACCTCCTTTTGGCAGGAGCAACAGAATGCAGCCAAGCCTGGGAATGCATTTGTTGGGCAAGCCCCCACTCCTGTCGGGGGTAGCTGTCTGGCAGAATTCCAGTTTCCTTAAGCCAGGTTTCAGGTAAAATGTCACTTTTTGTTCCCCAGTTTAAGTCAAGACAATTTTTACATATGCAGCTAGAATGCTGATTCTAAGTTCAAAACTATGACATTTTAACAGTTACAAACTATGTGACACTCAAAAGTAGGTCATCAGTTAATTCAAACATCTCGATTTTGGTGGTTTTAATCCAGTTTCAGTTAGGCGGCTGACATGCATAGCTCAGCCAGTTTTGTTATGAACATTGTTTTGGGCTCTTCATCTTCCCAGATTTAGTATGCACACATACTTCATTCTGCCAGATGTCCGCTGGTGTTCAGTGAGATTTTTGGATGTGTTGCAATGTTTGAAAATAGGCTTTTTGAGCTGGCATTCAGAGAAACAAAAGGTGATTTTAAAGTGCGGTTTTTCCTTTGGCACACATTTCACTCATGGCACCCCGGCCCATCCTGCTTGCACTGGTGGGTGGCAAGTTAGGCAACCATTTTGGTGTGCGCACAAACTGCGTGGTTCTCCTGGATTCTGGCGCACATGTGGGCTTTTTGGCCATCTTTGATTTTCTAAGCCCACAGCACCAAATGTTGCAGCATGATAGCTCAAACGTGGGTCAGGACACCCAACAAAGCCCCCCCACCCGACTGCACTTTAAATCTGAGTCGATGGGGAGTCGGGTGCACAGAAGGTGATGACCCACACACTGGTATGTCCGCATAATCTTCTTCCAATTCTGCAAATGGCACAGTTCAGCATCTTTTCCTCCATCCGGTACTGATCGATCGGTTCTCCTCGCCGGTCCTGATGGGAATATTGGGCGGTACCCTGGGCCCCTTGGGTCGGCTCCCGGTCCGCGGATCGTCCTCCTTGGCCAGTCTCCAGGTTTTCTTTCTCCTAGGACGACAAAGGAAAAGCGGCAATGCCTATTCATGGACATTTCTCTCCCACCACTGATATAGTGGGGTGGCATATATATTTTAGAACTCAACAGATATGAACATGCACATTTTTTTAAATGAAGAGACAGGAACGCATAAACCTGAGAAACACAGAATTTGATAGGCTATATGTAGGATCTTTTAGGGTTGGAATTGAATTACTCTGGAGCGGTACCCTCTGGGATTGCAGAGGACTCCTCCAGTTGCTGCAAAGTGTGCCTGGGATGGCAACACTTCAACTGGTTTATGTGGACCCACTTGTGTTCCCCCTCTGCCAAACCGCCTTTGGGGATGCGGATCTTGTAGGCCACAGGGGAGATCTTGTCTATAATCTCATAGGGTCCCTTCCATGTAGGCAAACATTTTCGCTGTTTTGCCTGGTTTCTTTGGAAGTTGTATAAATAGACCCGGTCCCCCACCTGATATTCCTTCCTGGAAGTTTTCAGGTCATAGTGGGTCTTCATGCTATCAGCTGATCTTTCTAGATTCCGCTGAGCATAAGCAAAAGCATGTTGAAGGTGTTTCCTTAAATTCTCCACATACTCGTGAGTTGTGGAGGCATTTATTAGTGTCTGCTCTTCGGTCCTGTAGAGCAAATGCTGAGGAAGCACCATCTTGCGCCCAGTCATCAACTCAAATGGTGACATTTTGGTTGCAGATGAAGGGGTAGATCTGATGGCCATTAGGACCAGAGGTAATCGGATATCCCAACTTGGCCCAGAATCTGCCACAAACTTCTTTAATATGCTCACAATGGTTCGGTTGTATCTCTCTACTGCTCCAGAAGAAGCTGGCCTGTAAGCAATGTGTAGCTTCCTTTTAACCCCCAGTATCTCCCACATCTTTGTCATTACTTCACTGGTGAAGTGGCTTCCCCTGTCTGACTCAATCCTTTGAGGTAGACCAAAACGGGAAAAGATGTGGTTAATCATCAGGGCAGCTGCTGTTTCTGCCTTGCAGTTTGGGGCTGGGAGACATTCCACCCACTTGGTAAACAAGCATGTAACGGTCAACATGTACTTGTTTCCTCTAGATGAGCAGATTACAGGGCCTACAAAGTCGATTTGCAAATCTGACCATGGCAGTGTCATCCCACTCTTTTGGAGGGGTGCACGGTGCGTGAGGGATGATGGCTGAAATTGTGCACACACAAGACACCCCTTCAAGTATTGGTAGAGGTCCTGCCCCATGTGTGGCCAGCATGCAACCTCTCTTAAGATTTCCAATGTGGTGTGAAACCCCCTATGACCGGCGGTGGCCGCATCATGGGCGTGACTTAGCATCAGGCTTCGGAAAGAGGTAGGAACCACCCACTGATCGTGGCCAGCTTTGGATTTCCTTACCAACAAACCGTCTTGGATCCGGAACATTTTTGGACATTTCATCAACACTCTTAGGTCCTCTTTCCCAATGTAATCGGTATCCGTCAGGGGAAAGTTCTCAGGGTCCTCAAGGTGTTGGTAAAACTTACCAATAATTGGATCCCCCTTCTGAGCTGTAATCAAATCAGCATCAGGGGTCTCCTTGCTCCATTGGGCAGTTGAAAGATCATTGTGAGCATTTGTCTGGGACCTAGTGATAGCAGTGACCTGGATTTCTCCCAACAGGGACTCTATTTTGATTAGATTCCCTTGGATGGCCCTGGTTTTGGCCAACTGATCAGCTAAGTCATTTCCAGTTTTGTCTGGTCCCTCTACTTTGGAATGACCCTTGATCTTTTTCCAGTAGATGTTCATCCCATTCGATGTGACCAGATCATCAATGTTTTGGATCAACTTCCCATGTTTCAAGGGTTTGTTGTTAGCACATAACATGCCTCTGGTTTTCCAATTAACCAGGTGCTCCACGAACCTGTTCCATACATAATCAGAATCTGTGATTATGACCAGTTCGTGGAGTTGATGCTGGACAGCAGTGAGGATGGCCTGATGCACAGCCATCAATTCTGCCACCTGACTACTTCGGGGACCAATTTTGTATCCAGCGGAGGGTTCTGGGGACTCATTCACCCATGCATTACCTACGCCGGCCACCAGTTCTTTCTCCCCGTTGTTGTCAACATGGTAAGACCATCCATCCACATAGACAGTGGGCATTCCCTCACACTTGTCCTCTTCAAAGACTTTGTGTGGGGAATTAAGGTATGCCTCCGTGTTGTCCTTGATTTTTAGACTTTCGTCCTCGAGACAGTTTGCTCTGGCACAATCATGCAAGTCAGCCAGACCTTGCGCGAGGGGACTCTTCTTGTTTTGGCCATATCTGACCTCCACAGGAAAGCCTTGCATTGACAGAATCCAGGAAGTAATTCGGGAATTACTCACATTTCCGGCCCGGATTCTGTCACTTTGGAGATATTGCAGAGGCTGGTGTGGAGTCTCCACTATGATGTGTTCCCCATGGATAAACGGGCGGTAATTCTTCAATGCCCACACCGTTGCCAGGAGTGCCTTCTCACAATCGTTGAATTTTTCCTCCACAGAGGATAAAGTTTTGCTCGCATAGGAGATTACTTTATTGACCTTGTCATGCTTTTGGTATAATACTGCCGTCAAGCACATATTAGAGAACCCCGTCTCCAGGAAGAACTCCTTGTTTCTGACAGGGTAAGCTAGGCAAGGCGCTTGTGAGAGGCTTCTTTTGAGTTGTCTTACCGCCTCGGCTTGTTCTGGACACCATTCCCACTTGACCCCCCCTTCAGGAGATGAATCAGGGGTCTGGTGATCTCTGAGTAGCCCTCAATGAACTTTCTGCTGTAATTAGTCAGTCCAAGGAGGCTCCTTAGTTCCCGCAGTGTTGTGGGGTCTTTCAGTTTCTGAAGTGCTTCCACTTTCTTTTCCTGGGGACAGAGACCCTGAGGAGTAATCTCATGCCCCAAGAAATTTACACGGGTTCCACACCACTGTGCTTTCTGAAAGGAAAGTTTTGCTCCGGCGGCCCTCAACTGGGTCAGAACATAACGGATCTCCGCTATGTGTTCCTCCACAGATGAACTTTTGATGAGGACATCATCTACATAAGCCAGGTTACCCCTTGCACCCAGGTCGGGCATGGCCTTGTGTAGGAAAATGTTAAATTCATTGCCAGAGTTGACGTATCCATGTGTACTGCTGGCCCCCAAAGGTAAAAGCCAGTTTGTATTGGTTCTCCCTACTGACAGGCACAGTCCAGTATCCATTGGTCAGGTCTATTGCAGTGAATACCTGTGACCCCTGGATCTGGGCCAGCCCTTGGTCAATGTAGGGCAGAGGCCATCGGGAAGTATGGACCCGTTTGTTGAGCTCCCCAAGGTCGGCACAGAGTCTCCACTGGCCGTTTGGCTTCAATATTCCTAGCACCGGATTATTGAAGGTGCTGTGGACTGGACGGATTATTCCCCGGGACTCAAGGTTCTTAATTATTTCAGTAAGGGGCTCCATGGATGCGAGAGGCAAGCGATATTGCTTCACAAACACTGGAGTCATGCCAGGGTCCATGGGAATTGTTGTTGTGTGGATGTCGGTGCGACCACAATCATATGAGTCTACTGCAAAGAGATCTTCGAAATCCAAGAAAACTTGTTTCAACTTTTGCTTTTGTTCCAAAGTCACACAGGCATCAGCTAGGTTGACTCTCTCTTCCACCATTTGCCTGAAGCCTGGAAAGACTTCTGGTTTGGCAATCTCAGCGGCCTCCTCCAGCTGGGCGGAGAAGTCCCTGGTCAGAGTGCTGATTTGGACTGGAGGCCTCAGGTGGGAAAGGCAACCCTCATGGACCTGGAAAATCACCTCATCCCTCCTGAAGTCACAAGTCACATCTTCCTTACCATAAGGGCAGGAAGTGTACACCAGGAAGTTCCCCCCATGCTGGGTAAAAATCCTGTCTGGTGTTGTATCGTCATCACTGTCACTGTCAAAACAGTCCTTGGGGATTGGTCCTAACAGTTCATTTCCTAGATCAATGGAAAAATGTTGGTCATCAACCGCCATTCCAATAATGGTGCCTGCGGCTAGAGTAATACTCTTTAAGTCGCTGTTATCCACCTCTATTGGAATGGTGTCATGTTCTATGTTCACTAATGGAGTTGGGTTTACCCCCAACCCTTGCTGTTGGAGAGAAGTGTTTAGATGTATGTAAGCATCAGGGTTTTGCAATTTTTGTCTTCTTTTAACTTTCACTTCCAGGGAGAATTGTCGGGTCCTTTCTGGGATGGTGACTTCCTCTTTGATCTGAATTTCAACTGCATAAGGTAGCAATTGAGCTGACCTAAATGCTTTTTCTGGATCATCAAAGCCCATGGGATTATCCGCTAATCGGGACCAAGCTTTGAAGTTTATTAGGTCCAAACTAATGGCAAAGCGATTGAGAATGTCACTGCCTAAGTAAAAGGCGGCAGTGACGTCTCGCACGACCCAACAATTATGGACTATGCTCTTGTTGCCAATGGAGATTTTGAGCATACACCTGCTTGGCAGGAGATGTTTGTAATTAGGTGCTTCCAGGTCCATTTCCCATTTGTCTATCAGTTTGAATGTGGGAATGGCTGGATCTTTTGGGAGTTGGCGGAACATGGCTTCGCTGATGAAGCTCTTACCGTTGTTCACACACACTCGAGCGAGAACAGAGTCCTTCCCATCATTTAACTGAACAGGGATGAACAACTGCTCTCCAATTTGCTGAATATCAGCCAGGCTCTGAGCTGATTTCACATCTTTCTGGACTATAGGAGTGGGAGTTTCTGATTGTGGATTAGTAAAGAATTTCGAGTTTCTGATTGTGGATAAGTAAAGAATTTCAGGGTGTTTCCTTCCAGTGCGGAATACCACCTTAAACTGGAAGGAAGGTTGATTTTCAGAAATAGAGAGGACCCCCCATCACCAGTCTGTTGTCCTACTGCTATTACTGTCACGTCTGGAATCTGGTTGTTCTGGAAGTGAAATTCTACTTGGTCAGATTTTTGTTCAACCATGTGGCAGGTGCCGTTTAAACTAACATGGTTGACACTCTGTTTTAATTTTATTGGTCGGCTAGTCTGGGTCCAGAGGACCTTGTTTACACAATCTATTAGAGGTGACAACCTTCTCAGGAGGTCATTCCCTAGTAAACAAGGGGTGCCCTCTGGAGTCACTACTATGACCGGGTGTTTCAACTTGTGTCGCCCAATTTTAATGTCCAAGTCTGCAGTCCCCTCAACGGGAATTTCCTTCCCGTCAAAGTTCTGCAGTTGTCCAGGAAGAGACGTGAGAGGAATACGGTAATTCTCCCCCCTTCCGGCATTTAGTTCCTCAAAGGCCCTTTTGGACAGAAGGGTAGCTTGGGATCCAGTGTCCACCAGTGCCAAAATTGTACCCTGCCCCTGTACTTGTACCGGGGCATAGTATCTTCCCTCCTTCTCCTCAAGGGGGCACAGATAATGCACATTTTTGGACAACTGGTGGGCTAACTTTCTGGTTTTGGACATTGCTAGCGAAGAGATTTGGGCAGAATTCTGTGGAGAGCCTTGGGAATCTGAAAGAAAAAGTTGGCAACTGGAGATCAGAGCCATTGTGGGTTCCCCTGGTTCCGGTTCTGGGCCGCCTCCCCCTTCTTGGAGGCAGTCACCAGGATGGGTTTGAACCAGGGGATTTTGGTATTGTGGGTTCTGGATGAGATGATGGGCGGCGGTAGCTCAGTCTCCATATCTCCCCAGTCTGGATTGGAATCCCTCGGGACCCATTTTTCTTTGGGAGGAGTTCCCCCATCTCTGAAGGAGAAGATCCTTTTCCCAGGATCTTCTGAGGATCCCTCTCCCTCAAATTGGAAGATCTGTACCTCCTCCACAAAGTGGGTCTGTTTGGGTCCTTTGTTTCTCCTACCCCCCCTCTGCTCCTTGGGAGGCAGGCTTTCAGGGGTAGGAGATTTTGTTTCCGGTTCCTGGTTTTCCAGGGGCTGTTTACAAGTTGGGAAGGAAGCTTCCTCCAAGGCTTTACACCCCCCTTCCCCTTGTGCCTCCTCCCTGGGAACCGGTGTGTTATCGGGGTGCTGCCCCTGTCATTGTTCTGGAGCACCAGGTCCAGAGTTTGGGGCATTCGGCGGTGGCATGCTCATCTGAGGGTTCTGTTGAGCCCTCAGTATGTGACCCAGATCTCGTGCCATATTTTGGACCTGGCGCTCAAGTTGTGAAACCCGCTCAGGCTGATACGGGGCTCTATTTTCTCCCCTGGGCTGATCCCGGGAAGGGTAGCTATGCCTTCTCTGGTAGTACCCCTGGTTGGGAAGATTTTGGTACCCCTCCACCCTTGGCCTCCCCTCTCCCAGATTAGGTTGTCTGGGCTCAGGGAATTGGGGAAAGGAGGATGGATGATTTTGTGGCTGGAAATTGGGTGGATACCTGGGGAAAAAGTTCTGCCCAGGATTTGGAGAATTTCTGCTCTCCTGGGGGAAGTTAGGAGGGAAGTTCCCCGGGTCAGGTGCTTGGCTGGATCCCCCCCCCCCTTGGGCTGGAGGAGTCCAGACATAACCCAGGATTGGTCGGTTTCCCTTATAGCGGGTACTTACCTAGTCAGGGGAGCGGGGGACCCCATTTGTGGGACTATCTCCTCGACTCCCTGTCTGTGACTGGCCCGAGGACCTTCTGGGCTGTGAATTATTTGGTGCAGGCAGGTTTTTAGGCCCCCCATCTCCAAATCTAAAACGGGGGCAACCTTTACCCCTGCCACCTTGGAAGCAGCACGGGTGCTGTTGGTTTTGGGAATTTTCTGGGTATTGCTTTTATTTTCTATGGGCTTCTGCACCTCATAGATCCGGGTAGCCTGTTCAATGACCCAGTCTAAAGATCTTTTCTCATGAAAATCTCTCAAGAGCTGGGTCATTATATATTTGGGCAAGGCATGGAAAAATGTATTGACAAATTCTCTGCTGTCTGTGTGCACCCTTCTGGTGGTCTGCGCAAAGGCACGTTTCAGTTCTTGCACAAATTCTTGTGGGGCCTGATCCTGCCCACATTGCAAATTGTAGGCTGCCTTGCGAGCCTCTTGAGGATTTCTGTGAACAGAAAAACGTTTCAAGATGGCCGCCTTATAGGTGGACCATCTTAAATGATTTTGGTCCTCCAGCCCCGCAAAGAAACTGGAGTATTCTGGTGAGAAGGCCCACTTTACATATTGAATACAGCTTTGGCTGTCCTTCAAATGGAAAGTCTCCATCATTTGCTCGTAAAGCTCCAAGTGTTCCCAAACAGAATACTTGGCGTTCTTGTGATAAGGCGTGACAACACTCCTTATTGCCTTTATTTGCTTCAATGGGTCCTTAAGCAAGGCCTTATTGGCCTTTTTGGTTCGGGTAACCCTGTTCCATTCATCCTCTGACTCAGAGGCACTGCTCCAAGAGGTTCCTGTCTGATCTTCCAGGTTTTCCCGGATTCCGCGAGCCTCGGATTGGCTGGCAGAATGTGGGGACCTGGTCTCCTGTGTCCTGCGCCGTTCAGAGGAGTCTTCAGATTCCTCCTTGCTGCCAGGATTTGATGGGTACCACCCCCCCCACTGACCTAACTGGGCAGAAGTTTTCAGGATGCCCTTAATGGACCTATTCTCCTGGGGTTCCCCACTAAATTGCACTGTGCTTGGGTGTCCATACCCGGATGCCCGCCCATCCATTCCTGGGAGGTACTGGCCTATGAGCCCCATGCTTCTGGCTGGATAGTAATCTGCCATCCCTGTGGCCCGGTGCGCATGTGCGCCAGGGGACATGGGGGTGGGAGAGTCCAGGGACTGAGAGAGATAAAGGCCTCTGGTACTAGGGCTCCTGAGGTTATGCTCAGGAGTTTCCCTTTCCCAGCGAACCTGGTCTCTATCCGCCCCTGCTCCCTGTTGCAATGCAAGAGCCTGCGCCTTCAGTTCCTCAGTTAAGGCCTTACTAGACTCTATCAGTCTCTCCTGCATTGCTACCTGTTGTTGGAGCCTATCATTGTGCTGGCAGTGAGCCTCATTCTCTCTCTTCGTTTCCTGATTGGTCCTGGAGCACTGGGCCAGTCTTTGCTGCAGGAGGGTTACCTCCTGAGTCCCATCCCTACTGGCCTGCTCCTGTCTTGCCAGAGCCTCCTCCACCCTCCTGGTGTGCTCTAGCAAGTCCTGGTGTTCTTTTTGGAGGTCACCCAGTCCCTGGTGGGCCAGGTGATTTTCTTCCATTTTTCTTTTTAAGTGGCAGACTTCCTGGCCTAAGGTGTCCCTTTCCTGACTAAGAGTCTGCATCTGTACCGTCAGGTCGTCCCTTTGCCTTTGGAAGTCACCAGCTTTCTGGCGCTCCTGATCAAACTCTGCCTGGGTATTCAGGTCTTTCAGGATCAGTTTATTGCTCTCCTCTTTCTCTCTGTCTAGTTGGATTTGCAGGGTGGCTACCTGCTCTGTGCATGCCCTGTTGAAATTGATCTGTTGCTCCAGCTTTTTCTGGCTCTGCAGTAGGGAGTCCAAACTGTCTTGGCGTTCCTTCTGCAAGGCCAGAATTCTGGTATCCTGGTCAGCCTTTTCCTGTTGCAGTATATCCATGTCCTCTTTTATTTTAATGATATACTGCCTACTATCATTTTCTGACTCCTGGCTCCTCTGCAGCCTCTGCTCAGAAGAGTCCATATCAGATTGGGCCTTCTGTAATGCCAGCAGTTGCCTACTCGCCAGATCTTGGCCTTCAGCACATTTGTCCTGCATGGCTCCCATATGTAAATATAAATATGCCGCTACCCTGGCAATCTTGTTGTGCCCATCCTTGGCCTTAGGGGACATATATAGTTCACTCAGGGCCACATGTAAGGGACCCTGGTCTCTCCATGTATCTGACCCTGTTTCAGTTATCTGGGGTGCGATTGCCTGCAACCAGACCGTCTGGTCCTGAAGAGTCCACTCACCTCTCACAAATAGCTTATGTAAGAAGTGCTCTCTGGCTATTTTCATATCTACCAAGGTCGTCATTCTGGAATTTGAGTTCCTTCCTGACTTACAGAAGTTTGTATTTTATTTTTGCAAAACAGACCTTTTCCTTAGAGCGTTCCTTTGAGGAGTGCTTTACAGCGTAACACAGCGTGGTGATCCGTCCGGATATGTGTATCTGGTCAGCTGGCACACTGTATTAATCTGCACAAGTGATAGATCTAACCCAAACGTCCGGCTCGAGCCCCCACTTTGTAAGAGGATTCAATCCAGCTCTACAGCTAAGTCAATGCCTAGTCTGGGATACTGAATGGAAACCCTTATTGATATATCTTTATGTCCAGTTCATGAGTTCTGGATGACTACCCCTATATAACACCCCTCTCTTGGAACCCCCCTGACCCCACTGAGCCAAGAAGTAGTTCTGTTTTGCAAGTTTAAACGGTTTATTTGAGAATGTAAACAATATATATATATCACACTTTATAATAAATTAATAATTAATATCACACTTCAGAACATGAGCAGTTAACAACAATGGGTAATGTTCTACTAATAAACTGATTTGATTACCCAGGAGTAGTATAAAGGATGAGGTAGCACGCTTGGGAATAGGAACAGAAGAATAAGGTGGTAGATAATGCTTTATCTAATTTCAGATGGATGCAATGTTGAATGAAAATGCAATACAGAAAATACTCAATATGATTTCAACAAAACAATGTAGTCACTTTTCTCTGGCAATCCACTCCCCCCCTTATGCAATGTAAGGAAATGAAGAGGAGAGCACACAGTTCTTAGAAATGCAATCAAATGTAATTCAGTTCACCCCAGCAAGCTTAGATTACAGAAGTTTGAAACACAGGCCCAAAATGCTTTTATATGTGCTGGCAAAGAAGTGAGGAATATGCTGAAAATGGTTTTAATTCCCTTTAGGAGGTTCAGGGTGAGTGAAATATACTTGGGATGAGTTCAGGCTCACTTTAGCAAGGATCTAGGAGTAACTAGCAGGTTAAACAAATTTTTGGCAAAGGAAAGCAAGGAAGCTGCTGTTTTCACACGTGGCTGGATTTTTAACCAAATCGCGAATTGCTGCAAAATTCGCGAATGCATGAATCACGAATAAGGCAAAAGTAAGCTTTCAGAGGGAAGTTAAACCAAGTTCCTAGCCCAAACGGTTCCAGAGATACGGACAATTAAATAAAGGTAGTTTTTCGGATTTGAAATTTTAAAAGTTCAAAGCGACAGGTTACAGCTTGCAGCTAGAAAATGACAGGTGACAGTTCTACTTAGGTTAAATAGATTGAATTATATTATATTAAACTAAGGGATATGTTCTGAGTTTTGCTGAGTACTCACAAGAGATTTTGGACAGGAAGGCGACTTTGTCACGGATCCGGTCACTGCGCACAGCACTTCACAGCGATCTGGTCTCCGGTTCCGAGTTCAGCTCTGCTTTCTGGGTCACCGGCACTGCTCCTGGATCTTGGGTTCTGCTGGTCTGGTCTAGCACCAGTCTGCACGGCTCCTGGTCCCGCTTTCTCCGGACACAGAGCTGATCTACACGGCTCCTGGACACTGCTACCGGTCCCGGCAATGTTCTAGGCAGGGAATTCAAACAGCTCGCCCGGCTGTTGATAGTCTGCAAATGATTTTTGGGCCTGCTGACAAATACTTTTGCTTGCAGTGGGCCTTCTTGGTTCAAAGTTCTGTAGTCTCTGTTTAGCTTGGAAGTCTAAGTGTAGGATCTCTGGATGTGAAGTCGTCGGTCAGCATGCTCCGCAGCAAATGGAATTGAATGTCTCTACCTGTCCCAGCAGTCTCTTTTTATGTGTTTTGAAAGTGGGTGGAGAGGCTAGCTTTCTAGGCCCAACCCCTTCAGAGTTCTGATAGGTTGGAGAATTCTTTGCGTTCTCACTGTAGAACAGGATTGTGTGTCAGAATGATGTCATTTAATGGCTTGCAGAAAGGACACTCCCCTGTCAAATTACACACAAATCTATATTTGACCTAAAGACATATTTCATAGATACACAGTGGTTTGAAATTACATGCACCCATCACGGATCACATGAGGTATACTCTGTTCAAACTCTGATGTTTCTAAGAGCTCGCATTCAGAACTGGCAACATTTTGCGTTTTTTAACTGGTTTTGCAACATTGGTTTTTCATAAAAAATTATACACATATACACGGCCTGTCCATACATACTCCAGTAAATTCCCATGTCTCTAGCTTAAACACAGAGTCTGTGGTGTCAATAAATAGCGGGGTTTTGCCCCAGAACATCACACAAATTCCCAACGCGTCTTAAAACGTGCACCGAAAAATCACAAGAATTATGGTATCATTTAAATAATTTTGACAAGTCCGCACTGTGAGTTATACATCTTTCTTAGAATCATATTCTGGCCAACAGGGGTGTGTCTTTTCAGGTCACATGGTATAGAAACCAGTTTATCCAGTTTCTGCCAAGTTCAGAGACCCTGCCCCTCCCAGCTTCTGCCAAGAGGAAGCTATTTTACGGCCCCCAATATAACATTTGCCTGAGTCAAGGAAGGGCTTTGTTCAAAAGGAAGCCATTTACGACCACACAAATAAACCATCTGCCTGGGCCCTTTCTTTAGTTTCTTGCAATCCCCTGGTAATTCAATCAGAGAGTGTGTGACCTCCTTTTGGCAGGAGCAACAGAATGCAGCCACTCCTGTCGGGGGTAGCTGTCTGGCAGAATTCCAGTTTCCTTAAGCCAGGTTTCAGGTAAAATGTCACTTTTTGTTCCCCAGTTTAAGTCAAGACAATTTTTACATATGCAGCTAGAATGCTGATTCTAAGTTCAAAACTATGACATGTTAACAGTTACAAACTATGTGACACTCAAAAGTAGGTCACTCAGTTAATTCAAACATCTCGATTTTGGTGGTTTTAATCAAGTTTCAGTTAGGCGGCTGACATGCATAGCTCAGCCAGTTTTGTTATGAACATTGTTTTGGGCTCTTCATCTTCCCAGATTTAGTATGCACACATACTTCATTCTGCCAGATGTCCGCTGGTGTTCAGTGAGATTTTTGGATGTGTTGCAATGTTTGAAAATAGGCTTTTTGAGCTGGCATTCAGAGAAACAAAAGGTGATTTTAAAGTGCGGTTTTTCCTTTGGCACACATTTCACTCAGGGCACCCCGGCCCATCCTGCTCGCACTGGTGGGTGGCAAGTTAGGCAACCATTTTGGTGTGCGCACAAACTGCGTGGTTCTCCTGGATTCTGGCGCACATGTGGGCTTTTTGGCCATCTTGGATTTTCTAAGCCCACAGCACCAAATGTTGCAGCATGATAGCTCAAACGTGGGTCAGGACACCCAACAAAGCCTGCTTGCATTCACAGTCATTTGACAATATGGATATTAATGATACATATGGAGATCCATTCTTGTATGAAATGTATATCACATTAGTGAAATTATAACAATATTTTTCGTAGTGTTCTTAGGAACAATGCCAATTGATGCCACTTCCTGTTTTGTCAAGGGATGAAAGGTCGTGTTTCATCACTTCCCAAGATGTCACTTTGCGATGGGGTCAAATTACATCACTTTTGGTGATATCATCAGAGGTCAAGGATCGTGAGGCGAATGGTGGGCCACCTTTTCTTGGGTGACCGGGCCTATTTCTTGTCCTAGTCTGACCCTGATGGGTTTCAATACATAAACACTTTTCACGGTATGTACGGCAGTTCGATGAAACATTTTTTGTTGGTTACATTTCGATGCATTTAGTGTGCGTTGGTAAATTTTCGATGGAAATACTATGAACCGGAGGAAGGTAGCATGGTGTGACAAATCAACTTCCGGAGCGCCAGTGGTCCCGGGATGAATATTGGTTTCTAAACTATCAATCAACCCCACACCTGTAGTACACCAGAAGGGATCTGAACAGATTGGAATACAAGTAAATTATAAGACCTCCTTGTCCAATTTTTGGTAACGTGGACGGAGCGGTAGGCTTATCTCTGCAAGGTCGTGGATTATTGGTTCGATGCAGCACAGTGAAAATACAATTATTACCCAATGATAAAAGGGACTAGTTAAGGTTGCATACCTATCTACTTTATTATTACTACAACAGACAGTTCTAGCACACTACAATTACAACCCACGCTGTAAAGGAACACAGAGGACAGACAGTTTTGCAAAGGAAAGGGATGCACTCTGGATACTGACAGGAGGGTAGTTGGTAAAGCAATCAGTCTTACTGTTCAAGGTTATTTTGGTCCCAGCACCAAAGGGGCAAAGGGTCGGAGAAGGACCAGGTGGGTAGAACCACAATGTACTTGGTGCTGAAGAAGTTCTTTGTGGTCGACAGCAGCGAGGAGGTTCCAGTGCGCTTTACAGCCCATGAGGTGGAGTTTAGTGGAGGGAGACAGCTGTGGGTGCCAGGCAGCAGGCAGCTCGGTAAGCGAGGCTGGACGGACATCTGCAGGCAGTCCGGCGCAGCATCTTGGGGCCAAGAATTGTTGTCGCTGTGCTGGTTGGCGGATCTGGAATGCTGGTGGAGGTGTCCCTGAGACTCTGGCAACTGCGGCATCACAACAGTCAGCGGTACAGCTGGTTGCAGTTCAAGAACTAGACTGTCTCGAAATTGTCCTTAAAAAGATGGACGCTGGATAATGCTTGTGTGGCACTCCTAGCTTCTTTGCAGGGCTAGTGTCCTTTCAAGGTGTACCGCTGAAATCTCAGGAGACTGTTAGCATGCAACAGCCTTGTCCTTTATCCAGAGATACTCTGGCTCTTCCCACCCAGGAAGCTCGCTGTCATAACCTAGCAGGGCACGCTGTGTGATGGCTGGGTACCAGTTCTGGAGCTGCTAGATGGGTCCTCTGAGTCTTGGATCTCCCTCTGCTCCCTGGGCGATGTTTAGGGGAGGGACCTTGCTTTTCACTTGCAGAAGATGTACGGTAGATTGTACCTGCAGCTCAGGCCCAAATGAGTCCATCTTCTTACTCTTTGCAAAGTCTTCAGATGATGTGATCAGTGAGGGGCTCAGCCCGTGCGGATGGATGAATCCCTCACATATGGGGAATGTTTTGAGCCACCTAATGTCAGTCTGTCTGCATTACCCTTTTATTTCTGTACCCTGCATTCCTGTGACTCTGTGCACTGCACTCGGGTACAATTATCATTTTTTGATTTTCTCAGCTCTTATTGGATTATAATGGTGTTAATATTCACCATAACGAGGTGACCAGAGGTTAAGGTGCTTAGTCCGCTCAGGCCTATCAATTTGACATTGTGTGCCATCATTAGCTGGATGAGCCCACAGCAGTGGCCATTAATACCTCAACTTTATACAACTGTAACATGTCAGCCTTGGGCTCTTCCCTGCCTTTTAGCTCCTATCTTTCCTCTGCTGCATATTCGTCCTCCTAGAAGGGGCCTCCATTAATCGTTTATCCACCAAAAACAAAAATCTATGCAGGTTTTCAGTTTTTATTGCTTAGGAAGAAATACATGTAGGAAATGTCCATTTAGATTGTTTGCATATTTGTTAAATATTCTGAAAAACAGCTGGACTTTCTTTTCAGCAGATCCAGCTACAGCTCCAATTTTTGAAGCTCACGGCTGTGTCCTGATTTCCTCTGTATTATGTATTTCCATGTTTATTTTTAGTTTCGATATTTAATATGCCATTAACCTAGCTCCAAAGATAAGGGGAGAACTTGAAAGGATCCTTTAGTGCAGCTGGAGCATCTTGACCATGATATGCTGTTCAAAGAACAGTACCATGCACTGGGTCGTCTTTTCTGACCGTACTACTTGGCACAGAATGTCTTTCTTTACTTATTTCACCATTTGCAGGGAAAGGGATTTGATGTGATTTGCTCAGAATCACACAATATTGTGATCAAGTGCCAAAACATGTGATTAAAACCCTTGATCTCCGTGTTCCAAAATCAGCAAATTGCCAGTGCATATACATCTTCTAGTCTCACTGATAAGTTAGTATGCAGCATACTATATCCTTCTGACATCCAAATCTTGATCACCCTGTCCTCCTTTATCGTTTATCTTCATACTAATTAGCTTGATTGTAAGCAGTACATGAGATTGGTACTCCTTACCTGATATTTTGACCCCACTTCTGTTGCATCAACAACTCCCTTCCCCACTTTTAATACTTCTTTTGTTTCTGCTGACCTCTCCTTAAGCACTCCATTTAAATAAGCTTGAATGTTTCTAGAACTAATCTCAACAATCTTCCACACGTTATCTTCAACTCTACAATTGTAATTTATAAAACACGTTATTTTGAAATATATATCATACAGTAGCGCTCCTGTCATACCAGGACACTTTACATAGGGAACAACAGAATGCGGGCCTATGTACATTTTGACCTTGTGACCCTGTATTATATCTCCCCTCGCTCCCCCCTCCCCCCGTGACCCTGTGTCATGTCCTCCCTCTCTCCCCCCTACCCCGTGATTGTTCTCCCCTTTGCTCCCCCCTCCCCGTGCCCTGTGTCATGTCTCCCCTCGCTACCCCCTTCCCCCGTGACTGTCTCTGTGCCTCACTCCCCCGTGACCTTGTGTCATGTGTCCCATCCCTCTCCCCCCTCCCTCGTGATTGTTCTCCCCTCGCCCCCTCTCCCACCGTGACCCTGTGTCATATCCCCCCTCTCTCCCCCCTCCCCCGTGACTGTTCTCCCCTCTCTCACCCCACCCCCCGTGACTGTCTCTGTGCACCACTCCCCCCGTGACCCTGTGTCATGTCTCCCCTCGCTCCCCCCTCCCCCGTGACTGTCTCTGTGCCCCACTCCCCCATGACCCTGTGTCATGTCTTTCCTCGCTCCCCCCTCCCCGTGACTGTCTCTGTGCCCCACTCCCCCGTGACCATGTGTCATGTCTCACCTCGCTCCCCCCTCCCCCGTGACTGTCTCTGTGCCATGTCCCCCCTCGCTCCCCCCTTCCCTTGTGACTGTCTCTGTGCCCCACTCCCCCTGTGACCCTGTGTCATGTCTCTCTCCCCCTCCCCTGTGACTGTCTCTGTGCCCCACTCCCCCCGTGACCCTGTGTCATGTCCTCCCTCTCTCCCCCCGTGGCCCTGTGTCATGTCTCCCCTCACTCCCCCTTCCCCCATGACTGTCTCTGTGCCCCACTCCCCCGTGACCCTGTGTCATGTTTCCCCTCGCTCCCCCTCCCCCATGACGGTCTCTGTGCCCCACTTCCCTCTGTGACCCTGTGTCATGTCTCCCATCGCTCCCCCCTCCCCCCGTGACCCTGTGTCATGTCCCCCCTCTCTCCCCCTCCCCCGTGATTGTTCTTCCCTCGCTCCCCCTTCCCCCCTCCCCCATGACCCTGTGTCATGTCCCCCTCTATCCCCCCTCCCCCGTGTTGGTTCTCGCCTCGCTCCCCCCACCCCCGTGACTGTTTCTGTGCCCCACTCCCTGTGACCCTGTGTCATGTCCCCCCTCTCTCCCCCTCCCCCATGATTGTTCTCCCCTCACTCCCCCCACCCCCGTTACTGTATCTGTGCCTCACTCCCCCCGTGACCCTGTGTAATGTCTCCCCCCACCCCCTGTTACTGTCTCTGTGCCCCACTTCCCCAGTGACCCTGTGTCATGTCCCCCTCTCTCCCCCCTCTCCCGTGATTGTTCTCCCCTTGCTCCCCCCACCCCGTGACTGTTTCTGTGCACCACTCCCCCATGACCCTGTGTCATGTCTCCCCTCGCTCCCCATCCCCCGTGACCCTGTCATTTCCCACCTCTCTCCCCCCTCCCCCGTAATTGTTCTCCCCTCGCTCCCCTCACCCCTGTGTTTGTTTCTCCCCTTGCTCCCCCCTCCCCCCGACTGTCTCTGTTGCCCCCACACCCCCCCATTAACTGTCATAATTCTCCCCTCCCTCCAAAGTCCACACCCCCCTTGCCTCTGTGCGGTGATATTACCCCCCCCCCCACCCCGCTAAACCCCCTGCTTTCCTACCTTAACTTTTCTCTCTGCACTACTCCACTTCCCACTCTATCTTGGTTGCCCTTATCCCCCTCGTCCCTTTACCCTCCTCCTGTCTAAAGTCTGGCTATACCCCAGTTGCCGTCTGTCAGAGTAATTCGTAGAGCCTGCTTTTTTCACTCCCCCCTCTTCCTACCCCTCTCCTGGCTATAGGGTGCCACTACACCAATTGCCGTCAGGCATAGTAAGTCGTAGCTGCCTGTTCTATCAGCCACTTACCCCTACCTCTCCCCTCCCCCCTCTCTCCTTCACCACTTTTCTTTCTCATAGCACTTACTACTATCATTGTCCCCTGACTTCTGATAGCAGCTTGTCCGACCCGCCTTTCCCTCCTTGTTTCTCCCCCCCCTCCCTAGACTACTCTGAACTGTCTACAGACCTTCTTGAAGTCTCCTGTTTGTTTCCTCTCCTCCTCACTCTCTCCACTTCCCCCCGCTATCTTTCCCTCCTCTTGTAACTCTTGCACTACAACAATTGTCGCCAGGCATAGTAATGCTACTGCTTGTTTTGTTCTCCTTTTCCCTTCCCTTTCTACCCCTAACTGTTCTTGCACTTGTACTATCAAAAATGATTACGATAGTTCTACTTTTCACATTCTAATTTGTTTCATGGACCTGAAAGAATGTAACTGTATTCTCCCTTGTTCCCTCCCTTTTGAAGCGCTTTGAAACACATTGTGTATAGGCGCTATACAAATAAACAATCAATCAATAAAAAAACATATTTGGCATGCTTCTGGGCGCACTCAAGCCTACATACCGAATTTGATATAGCTCCATTAACTAGTTATGTAGAAAAACAATATTGAACAAAAGGTATTAGTGGCATTGAGTTTTCATTAACCAACAAGAACTCACTTTCCGGATGCATATCTTAAAATTCGATCTTTCAGAATCTTGGCGCCCACTAAATTATTGTACTGTCATTCAGAAAACCTGCTATGTATTTATATGCAATACTGGACATCACTAGAGAATAACAGTATTGCATATAAATACATAGCAGGTTTTCTGAATGAGACATGCTCATTGGTCAGCAATAAGCAGAATGTGTTCAATGTACTATCTACTGTTCTACAAGGCCTTGATGTTGACACGGAAATGTGTCTCCGCCTCATGCTGGACCCAATAAAGCCTCTTTGCTGCCTTCCGGGAATAACATCATGCGTGGAAATCTCCCCGATGAAGCGGGCAGAGTTATGACCATAATATTAAAGCACCACCTTAAGTGTACTCTTCTATCTCTGTCACCGCTTTCCTCAGTGGAGCTGCTTCTTGGAAAAGCAACACTTACTTTGTTGGTAGTTTATCAGCCTCCTGACCATGATAATGCCAGTTTTTAGAGGGCTTTACAAGACTAATTGCTGATTTTGCTCTCATTCATGAGAAACTATTCATTTTGAGTGAGCCTAATCTTTGGTGGGGCCAATATCATTTACCCCTAGGTGATTTTAGATGGAGATATGGGCAATATAAAGAACACATAATTGAGTATTCCATAATAGTGAAAGCTGAGTTGCACTTACTGAACTGCACTTCCTATGCACTTCTTTGCACAATACTTTTTTCTAATGTTGGACAGGTTTGGACATTTAATAATGTCTTTGTTCTTTATATGTATGCTGGTGGATTGTGATTTTGTATAATGAAACAATCAAATATGTTATAATTGCAGAACTGTTTGGACTGATCTGTGACCCTTAAGCCCTTTTATACTGTATTATTAAAGTTACTGCCTCATGAGACACTATTTCATGTAGAGCAGAGTTACATTCCAGCCCCAAAAGGGCCGAAACACTGTGGTGTAGACTTTGACTTTTCAGTCACAAAGTTGCAACATACTCATTTTTTTCCAGTAACTTTGTTAACTTGTTGTACTGGCTGTACTTGTCCATTTGTTATGACCCCTGTCGTGCTTTATTTCGACAGTAGGATATGTATTGTGTACATTTTATGTACTAAACTTCAAGTAGTGCATCTTGTTGATATATGTGTTACAATTTATATTGCCTTATGAACTCAAAACTGTTGTTCTGTGTTGTATTTCTTAGTAGACATTTATATGTGGTTGTTTTGAACTACAATGAAAACTTTTGAAACAATTATGGTGGGAGACTAGAATGTATCTGTGTGATATGTCCTTCCACACGTGCTAGAGGGGTCTGTGTTTGTTGTTTCACTGACCCTTTTATTTGTGTCTGATGGCAATTTAGCCGTCCTGGGCAGAACAGGGTCACAACCAGGAGCCCTTTTTTCTTTACCACATTCATTTACTGCAGGTATCAGATTGCAAAGGCAAAAACTGGCTTTAGGCTAGGCAAAGCTTCATCATTAAACACACGTGAATTGGAGGGCCATAAATAATGGCTACATACATCTAAAGTATACCTTATGTTTAAACAAAATCATATGACAACGATGGAATACTTAATTTATATGGCCGTACATGTGGTTATTTATCTTTGGCTTCTTAATGAAACATGTAATAACAAATATCCTACATGAGAATTAAACAATACTGTTTTGTGATTATTGACATGTTTCATTGTACCTGCTTCTACCTAAAAGAATACACAGATTTGCCTAAATCCCTTGATGCTAACCAGTGTAGTCTCTGTAGCTGAATTTTCCAGGCTTTATTTTCTCCAGCAAGATGGTAATTTGGTTATAAATAGAACTGTCTATTTTAAACAAAACCAACTTCTTGTGGCTGAATGAATGCTAGAGAAATATACATAAATTGTAGCAGTTGCAGATGCTGCCATGATAAATCGGCCAACAGTTTATAAATATCCCAAATTAAGAAAGATTTTTCATTAGGCTGACAAAATTTTTATTAGGTGGCATGCTAATTACCACAAGGTACATTTTCCTGTCATTACATAAGACCGCGCATGTAAGTCGAGTCAAAAATATACATTTTCAAATTGAGAACACAGAGATTGCTAAATTACTGTTAATTGCATATGCCAGTCCATAGACTGCAAGCACGTGTTCCATGCAAAGCAGTGAACCCATAGACCTGGGCACTTTAAGACAAGGCAGCAATACTTAGCGATGAATGAAGATGCAGAATTTACTGATACATCAATAATCAATCCAACTCAGGAAGTTGGCAAAACTCAGTTCTATTTTATTTGCAATTGGCTAAAACAGAGAGCTACAACGGACATCGATGGATGTCGCAAAGCACAATCTCAACGCATTTCATTAAAAAAATAACTTTTATAGTCAAAATTTGTCATCATTGACGTCCCACTATGTGGCAAACTACATTAACCTACTTGGGGATGTGATAGGCTTACACGGAACATCTAAGTATACGTTCCATACTAACAGGGGTTGTGATTGGACCTCTAACATCGGGTGGACAATTAAGCCCTCCTCTAGTGCAAGTCATCTTCATCGTCACAAAATACACAATGCTTCACTGCTTATACAAACTACAGGGCTCTCTGTTATGTGGCCTTCTACAATTTATTGGCACGCTTGTACCCTTCTGGAATATTCCACATGCTAGCAGCATGCAGGCTGGTACCCCAAGTGCTGGGAGGGTTGGTCTGGTCATGCCTCCCCACCCAATTAGCCCAACATCTATCATTACTCTACGGTCTGCCATTCAATTATTGCTTTGAACTTGGCCTTGCAGAAGCTCTCTGTGCCTGAGAATAAAAGGGAGTGTGGCATGCTCTTATCTTTTGGTTTCGGTGTAGCTCGACCCAAAGTCTATTTTCATCTGACCATGTGACTGGAGACCACGTTTCCGAGCTCTCAGCTGAATATAATACTATTAAATGATGAACTCTTGACTCCTCCAGTGTTTTTTCATCCCACCTCCAACAAAAGTTTGTTTCTTTCTCACGTTCATGTAGCTACTTAACAGACAACCAGGCTCACTGTGGCCTTGACTCTTGGTGCTGGGCCAGCCATGCCTTTCTTGAATTCTCCTTCACCATCAGCTATTTTCCAACTGCGCCACACCAAAGCCCTTTCCATTCACAGGGTATAAGTCTTGCTAAAGTACATTGTGGAACATCCAGGTTCCATACATTCCTACGTATATACATTGGTGCATTGCCGCAATCCATTCACTATGTATATTGTCTCCTTGCATTACAGCATCTGTACAAGTGTAAAATGACTTTGCATTTTCTTCAGTGCTTCCTTGCACAAACATCTTCATTTCAATCCTGAAATGTTGCTTGTCTTGGACACCTCCTCTTCAGATCTTACAGAATGTCTATGTTCTTTTGTGTTGTGTATCTTTTCAGGGTGCATCAGTTCTGCTTTGCATGATAATACCAGTCTTCTTTCTCATTCATTTTCACACTTCTTCCGGGGCTCTGTCCAGAAGACCATAATTTCATCGATAATGCACATAGGGTTTTCTCATTTGGTACCTTGTTTCAAGAACTCTTTGTGGTACAGACATCCTCACTGGTACTGCACGTGTCGCAGTTCCATTTCTCAACATGTAGGCAACATGGGGGTGGAGCTTCTGGTAGGGGCATTTGGCTCTTCCTCTACAGCAGCCTCGAGGCACAAATTCCACTCATAATAGACGATGCACATTACCTAATTGTGTATTAGACCTTAAAGATTGAAATCAGGGCCTGGGCTTTTAAGGAGTCTTGACATCCAAACCGTCTTCCGAACACTGGGTATGTCATGGCTATGTCATTTCCAGTTTCAGGCCTAGGATGATACTTAAATGTAATAGGATAAATGCAAAACAGAAATAACCAGAGCCGCAGATTATTACTCCAGGGAAGGAGGATGCTTAGAAACCACAGATGTCATTCTGTTGGGACTGCTGGGATGGCTCAGCCATCATTTCCCTTACCAGTTGCTTCAGAAAGAAAGCCTCTAAGAAAGGTATATTGAGGGCACATATAACCTGCTGCTGTCACCCAGATGTAAACGAATTGAAGAATGCACTTGAACCCCTGTTTCCCCACGAGGCTGACTGCCCTCAGACTCTGGTGTCATTGGAACCCTCAAGCAAATTAGAAGAAAGTTTTCAGTGGAAGTGGATTATGACACTAACATTTTCAGTCATACTGGATGTGGCTACATGAATGTATTGTTCCATTGAAAACCTGAGTAATTGATGGAGCAGCATTGTTAGAGGCGGTAAACATGGGTAACTGACTCGCAAGTCCCATGGTCTAGAAACACTTCAGCAGCCAAACGATTTCTCCTTAGCCAAACAGTGAATTTCTGGGCCCTTCAAGGATTGGCACGAAACTGACTGTGACTACAATGACAGACAAATGACATGTTGAGAAATGCTACACCCTAGTACGACAGCCAGTCTGCAGATGTAAGCAATATTGTGAGACCAAAGGAGAGCTTGTAAGCAGAATAAATAGTAAAGGCTCTAGTCTTCTGTGTGGACTGTATGAACTATGTTCCATGTGTACTTTTTTAGTTTGGGCTTTTAGGTGGTTATTAGGTGGCATGTTAAGCAATGCCTTTTGGCCATGCTAATCCCTATGGCCATTCCCAACCACTACCTACCCCTCCCCACCCAAAATACATCCCACACGGATCTCTTTGAGTAAGCTCTGTGATTTCTGAGCAATCTTCTGAAAGGCAATGGCTTAATTGCAGCTATAAACCTGCTGCTACCGTAAAGCAAATGGCTCAAGTGTTTGCCTTCAGCTACTTAATTTATTATCAGTATGTGTGCCTTGAATCTGTTCCTTGCTCCGAATTCCTGTTAAAAATAGCACTGGCAGAGCCAACAGTATTGGATCTTGTATTGGCATTAGGTATGCATTCTTCAGGCAGGCACTGCCATAACATGTCCATATATTAACAACATTTGCCAGCTGTAGCCATTTTATGATCAGGTAGCAAGAGATTATTATTTTGTTGTATTGTCATATGGTTTTTAACTAACCTTTAACAAAATAACACATTTACAAATGAATTTACATATTGTGTTAAAACAATGAAAAAATTAAAAGAGTAAGATGAGATGAAATATCAAACACTTAATACAGAAACATATCTAAATGTATAAGGAAGAAAATAAAATGTGTTGCGCAACAACTAATATCATAAGGCAATGCATTAAAATGTCATTAAATCATATTTGATTCAAATAACATTTTTAGTCAATTGCAACATCATAGAAAGGGAGCTCAGACAATTAAAACATCCACTAAAACCCTCCTAGATTCACTCTAGTTTCAACGCTTTTAAAAAGCAAGTGCGTGCTGAAACCAATGACGTTGTGTGACCTGCAAGGCAGAATTGCCAAAGTGTATCAGGGGAATCCAAGGCCCACAGGGTGGCAAATCTCATAACATAGATTTCACGCTTTCTTTGGAGAGCAGGAAAATATATTAGCAAATGTTGAAGTTTCTCAACCAGAGTTACACAATTACAAAAATTATATGAAGTGAGTGATGCAGATACCAGATAATAACGATTCAGAATCACCCTCGTTAGAATCAGGTTCCATCTGAATCTGACAAATAACTGTTGAACAGACAGATGGGTATAGATGGTAAGGTAGGGCACAATTACCTCAGCAACTTTAAAATCAAATCTTAGATGATGCAAAGACTCATATGAGTGAAAAGAGTCAAGTGTTGATGCCCAAATCTGCCTAAACAAGATCTTCTTAGCATTGGCTGGGTTCTCAATTAAGTCACTCATAGATTGCCCCAAAACAGCCAAAATGTCCATAGAAGTCTCAAAGAATGCTCGTAAGAAATTGTCCCCACCTTCCTCTATGGTCTTTTTCAAATCTGTATGGAGACAAGACACTGTCGTTGAGCTCAAGATATTACAATAAAATAATAGGTGTCTCCATTGTGCACGACTCTTGAGTGAGTAGAAACCTAGTTCATATCTAAGAGTGACTAGGGGAACACTATTAGGTACATGTAAGAATCTACCCCCAAATTATGCCCTGAAGTATATAAGAAATTCAAGAACCCAATAAGGAAGAATTTCAATACCATAAAGTAGTTTAGGTACAATGTTCCCCTCATAGAATTTAATAGTGGCTAGGCGGGAGAATTTGCCATACTTGGAGTCTCTCCATAGACGTTGATTACAGAGGCTAACCATTCGAGAACTAAGCCACTTCTTGATTAAAACCTTCTGCTCTATAAGAAATATAAGGAATCCAAGGTAGATAAAACTGTCCACTCTTTCGATCACCTAAGATTCAACACACCAGTTGAATCTTTTAATGTTGCTATTCTTTTTACCCACACAGGCCACTACCTTAGTTTTGATGGAATTCATTTTGAGGCTGTGGTCTGTGGTGTATGATGTAAAAGCATTTATCAGCCGCTGCAGACCAATTGGTGCACTGTCAAATATAAAAAAAAAAAAACGTCTGCATAAGTGAGCCAAGTAGTTTTCAAGGTATGACCTTTAGGAATGGCCAGTGCTGCCTTACCCGGATATTCACCAATGTCACACAAGAGATGATGCTCTAGCTCATTTTCCCATTCAGAACACTAACCAGTCATTTCTCTCAAGAATCGATTTTGCTATCACTATTTATCTAGATTGCGAGATTACTTCACAAGAAAACTAAAATGGAACCAAAACAACATGGCTAGATTATTGCTCAGACCCAACAGGTGGAAAATATAGCATCAGTACTAACAGCATTGCATTGGCTGACAACTATACAAAATAATAAATTTCAAGGCCCACTGTATCACCCACCGAGCCCTCCAAGGTGAAGTAGCAGGATTTATCCAAAGAACAATCTCATATTACCAGCTAAGAAGAGCTCAACAATCCAGAAATTATGTGCTAATACCAGGAGAGTCTGCAGAGAAGGACACAGAGGCTCTGACTTCACTTCTATAGCTTCTTTAGAACATGCTTCCCAGTGAAATCTGCACCTTACATTACCACTTTAAATTTTGGAAAAACTCAGCTTTTCAAATCATAATCAATGCACTTAATCAGCACAAACATACCCCTGAATCGCTCAACCCTCAGATATAGACACACCCTAAAGGAATGTCACACTGGTTCCTGATTATCCATTTCCAAATCTACTAATGGCACTCAGAGAAACATACTGACGGCTAGAGTAGGTCAATATTTTTAGGTACCACTTAAGAATACACCTCCCCTGTCTTCCTTAATATCAAATCCTCAACATTGGACATCAGCCCACAACAAATGGGAAGAAGCTCAACACCTCTTGCCACATGCACCCAATAAGGAAATCATGCTGGAACCACCACCCACCCTATCCACTAACCCAAAATGTCTCTACCTTACTCATCAAACACAAACTCAGTCTAGCCAACCACACCTGGCTTTTCAAAAGCCTTCACCCCAGATTCCAAATGACATAGCTCTACAGCTCTAATACCACTGAAACACCTATCCACGGACAATGGACGCTCACCCTACACGCATAAGGTTTCCTCTCTGGGCACAAAGCCCTCAATGCATCATGAAAGAGACACAGAAAACGAGATAGAAGTTTAACATATAGACTTTTATTAACTAAAAATGAGGGTTGGGAAAATGGCTAACTTGCCCTAAGCTAAGTTTGTATTTCCCTACCTAAAAGAAACTAAAGTTAATCGGTGTCAGGAAGTCCAAAGCAAATGTCTGTATGTGTCCAAACTCTATACTTGCCCTCAGATCTTGCTGATTACAATGTGTAGGGATGTCAGCATCAAATGATAAGTGTTCCAAACAATAGTTCAGAGCTTCTTCCAGCTCTTAAGTGGGAAAGGTGTTTCCCTTCCCCATGATTCAAATAGTTCTCTTTGCAACAAAGGGGTTCCCTTCCCCTGGTTTTCAAGTCTTCCAATGTTTCAAAACAACATAATTCCTTGGGGTATTTCAAGTTCCAACAGAACACAGTTCGTTGGGATATTTCCCCAGCTTTGTGAGTTTGGTTTCTTGTCACCAGTTTCAAGATCAGCTCATCAATCTCAGTTCACCGAGGCTTTCATTATTTAATCACAGTTTGGCTTTTCCTTAGATGGGTTAATTTGGTCTAGGCGTAGTTGTCAGACCACACAGTCCAACCATTATGGGTCATGCAACAGACACACCTTGCTTGATACTGTTTCATACGTTAAAATAAATGGTTTTCAGAGAATATCTTGGCTGCCAGATAGACTAAACGTAAAGCGGAAAGACGCTGGAGAAAAGCCCCCTCAGATGAAACCATGCTCAGTTATAAACACTATAAAGAATCATCCATTTTTAATGCCAAAGCTACACATTTTAATACAAGAATTAATCATTCAAAGTCCCACTCCAAAGACATTTTTACCATCTTAAAGGAGCTATCCCATTTAATAGCCAGGGACAAGAAATCAATGCTTGGTGTCAAGCAATTCACAAAGCATTCACCAGCAAAACTTAAAAAACATCAGCTAGCTATTAAGGAACAATTAAGAATCATTTCAAAGGATGTTACTATACCAGAGCCTATGCCCCTCTCTACTCCTTCTCCTCCTGAAACCTTTACCTTTACAAAAGTCACAGAGATGGAGGTCCTCAAAATTATTCACAAACTTAGACCCTCTTCCTGTAAAGGAGACTTATTTCCAGCTAAAGTAATCAAGGAGTTTACAGAGGCTTTAGCCCCTTGGATAGTCCACTTTGTAAACCAGTGCTTTGCTGAGTACTACATGCCCAGTAATATCCATGAGGCATGGATCACCCCACTTATCAAAAAGGACAATCTTGATCCTTTAGTTCTAGGTAATTTTAGACCCATTATGAGTGTGCCTTTCTTGTTGAAGATAATAGATAAGATTGCCTACCAACAATATCAACTATTCATAGAAGGAAACAACATCCTTGCCGAAGAACAATCACGATTCCCCCTCCAATCACGGCACTGAGACAGCTCTTCTGGATTTACAGGCAACCATTGCATCTATTATCGAAAATGGTAACCCAGCACTACTCCTTCTGTTAGATCCCTCTTCGGCTTTCGATCTGATTGATCACGACCTACTTAGCGAAAGATTGAAAACAGTTGGTAGATGCTCACCTGCCGCAGCAGACTGGTGTAAATCCTTCCTAGGCCCTATAATGGCAGCAGTTGTTAAGTGGACCTTACCTCCCTACAAACTCTGCTGCTATGCGGTGTCCCACAGGGGTCCTGCTTGTCGCCCCTTCTCTTTAATATTTTCTCCAAGCTATTATGTGACATGTTACAAACCATGGGTGTCAAGTTTACAAACTATGCTGATTGGTTTTTCCATTGTCAGGAGACTATGAAAAAGACATTCAGAGAGTCAGAGGGGTGTTTTCAGCCATACAAAAGTGGATGGCTTCAAACTCCCTGGCCCTTAATGAAACAAAGACAGAACCTATGATAATGGGCACTCCCCAGAGACCTAAAAGACTAGAGGATTGATATCAAAATGTTTAAATCAACAACAGTATTATTATAGTGGGGGCAACCAGACGTGGACTCCCTGCTCACTGTGCTTAGAGAGGCTCGGCTTCACCTCACTGATGATGCCCAACAAGGCTGAAACACGTGTATGGGGTTGCTGATGGTACTCTTGTTCAGAGAGGAATTGCCATAGCATTTCGGTGCTGGACTGCCCTTGTGGGCGGGACAAAGACTGATATGCAAATGGTTATTTCCCATCTGTGAAGGTACAGTGAGCAAAAAGCAATGGCTGCGAACTCTCAATGTGGTTAATAACCACTGAACAGGTTATCATGCCTTGTTCTTTCGAGAGAGGGGCGCCTGCTACCTTTTTTGTATTATTATAGTGTCCGACTGTGTAAAAACACTGGGCATATTCTTGGATGCTCATCTATCTTTTAAAAGGCACGCTTCATATCTTAAAAATACCTGTGCCTTTTTTACCCGCCTTCTTTGGCAAATGCGTCTTTACTTATCTAAGCCCAATCTTGCTGTAATTGCGGGGGCGATAATAAAATCCAAATTGGACTACTCCAACAATCTCTTAATGGACACCACAAAATCTAACCTAAAAAAAATGCAAACCATCCAAAATGGTGGGGTTAGAGCAGCAAATGGGCTCTCCAGAACTTCGACCACTAGGAGGACCTTCATTGGCTCCTGATTGCTCCAAGAAATAAATTCAAGAGCGCAATGATGATCTTTAAATGTCTTACAGGTGCTGCTCCTAAGTACCTTGCTAGAAAATTAATAAAAGCCCCCCTTAAGGAGAAACTTGCGATCTAATAACAATTTAGACCTGCTGATAACTCGTCAGGTCCTAAAAAGAACTGGTAACACCAACTTTAACTTCTGGACACCAACAATCTGGAATGCCCTACTTCTGCCACTAAAGAACTGTGGAGCAATCTATCTGTTTAAAAGGCAATTGAAGACTTGGCTCTTTGATGATGGGGTGGAGTAAGCCCCCTCCTTTCTTTCTGCCCTGCCACTTCTGGTTCTTTAACCTCTCTGTTTCTTCTTCTTTCTGTGCTTCATGTCTTTGTCTTTTCTGTCAATGTGAGCGCTTCGAGGCCTATTTTGAAGATTAAACAGTGGCAAGAAACTATCTATCTATATTAATTTTTGTATAGCGCTAAATCGCCAATGAGGGCTGAAATGGGAATGGGGATGGGAGAGGGAGCAAACAACGGGCCATTACGAGTTGGCCTGTTGTTTGCTCCCTCTTTCCCTCGCGGGACCCGGTTTTCCCAGGCGTGCTTACCGTGTCCCGCGATAGGAACTCGTAATGCGGCGGTACGGAGTGAATGGCGCCGGCACCTTTTATGGAGCCATTCACTCCGTACCGCCAGGGTCGTAATGAGGCTCACAGCAGTGATTGTTAATGTCAACTACATTGTTACCTTCATAAAAAATGTTACTCTTTGGCAAACAATGTAAATAAGGAATTTCATTTTAACATCTTCATACAGACATATTCCTAGCTGCCTCTCATTTGAAATGTATACTGCACACAATGTGAATGTCATTTGAAGATTTTATAGTGAATGTTAATGTAAAGTCCATTGTTACCTTTACTGATAGTTTTGTTCTTTTTGAATTGTTAATTGTGAACTTTCTCACAGTGTTCGCCACTGAGTTAAGGAAGATTTACAAAATTCTGGTACTAATATTGGTACCTGCTAGCTCAATTTACCTATTCCTAACCTGCATGCAATATGACATTAATTTATCTTCAATATTTTACATTGATACATATGTTTATGTACATCATTATCCATTGTTTAACTAAAATATACAACAGATCTTATTTTCTATCATGAACGCTTTATTTTATAATACTGCATTTATTTTTATTTTACACCAAGATCCTATATCTATTGTATCACATAGCGTATTTCACCACACATCATCACGCTACTAGGTAGCTCATTTTTACGTTACTGTGATGTCCACATGGTTTATGTCATCATATAAACGACGACCATTTTCATCAACATGATCATGGTTGAAGGCACTATAGTCATCTTAAGTACTATGTTAGAAGTGGCGCTCGAACCCAGAATCTTCGGATGTCTTCTCTGTAGAAGATCTGTAATTCAATAAGGTTTTCTCTAACATTTTATTGCATATCCCTAAACTTCTTTTGCTAACACAACCCCATTTTCACTTCCTGTATCCCCTATCTAAGTTATATTTTTGGACATGTCTTGAGAGTATTTTGGATTTCTTCTTTCTGGCCTCTTTCCTTGGGTCCTCTTCCGGTTCCTTCCTTGAAGGTAAAAAAATCTCTGGGTGACTATGTCGGCCGACCATTCTTTGACAGACCAAGTGTCCTCGGTATGCCAGTAGGGGCACTTCCATCTTAAAATCTTAAGGAAAGTACTCCATTTGATTCCCGCCACAATGCGTCCACCGGTGGTAGCAGCTATGATCCTTAGTAGGCTGGACTACTGTAATTCCCTCTATCTGGCACAACGGAAAGGGTTCGTCGTCAGATTACAGCACATCCAGAATCTAGCCGCTAGGATGGCAACAGGGACCCCTTACTGGTCTCATATATCCCCCGTGCTGTGTTCTCTCCACTGGCTTCCTGTGGCACAATGTATTCAGTTCAAGTCCCTCTGCATTGTGCACCGGGCTCTGCACAATCAGCATAAAATTTGAACGCTATGTTCTAAACCGTCTGTTGCTGTCTGGCTCGGTTGGCTTGCTCTGTGTGCCTCCCTTTCCCCGTTCTCGGTTGGGAGGGCGGGCCTTTTCTATCACAGCTGCCCAGCTCTGGAACAGTCTGCCTCCTGTCTTAAAATTGTGCTCGAATCATTTAGCATTCCGTAAGGCTTTAAAGACCTACCTATTTTAAGGTTTAGGTCTGCTCTGCTCCGGTACCCGTTCTGGCTCAGCGGTTCATCCTCTCCAGCACCATGATGCCTTTGTGCAACCGTGTGCTTTACAAATAGCCGTAACATAACATAACATACAATACCACCCACCTCTTACCATTCCTCCTTCTTTACATAGGATAGGAGGTAAGCTTGAATATAGTTATACTCTCTGTCATTTTGTCCTTACATGGATCACTGATAATACATTATTGATATTACTAGACCTAGAGATTCCTGATGCCCCAGACACCTATAAAGGGGAGCATAGTTAATTCGGTAGGCACAGGAAGGCAATCAAGGAGAGGAAAGTGTGAGGAACCTGGGGGCATCCTGACTTCTTTCTCCAATATATCCTCCCCCCAGGTGGCCAGAGAAAGGCTGTCACTTTTGGATCCTGACCCTGGGGGTAGATATGTGAGAGAGGATCACCTGGGTGGAGGAGACCTGGGTTGTGGGTATGAGGCACCGTTGAATGAGACATGGTATCCCCCATTTCCCTTTTCCAATACACCTAATATTCCCCTGGTCTTTGTAGGGTATTTCCAATCCCTTCCCTTATTTCCTAGACAACATACTCCCAAAACACCACTTTGGTACTGAGACGAGGAGGCCGCCATTGAAACAGAGGAAAGACTGGAGAAAGAAACATGAGCAATCTAGTTGTTGGGCTTATTACCATGCAGCCCGGAACTTTCTTTAAAACAGGCTCAGCTTAGAGGCATCATGGGAAGCACGACAAGCACAAAGGAGATTTCCAGGTCAGAAGCTGTGGCAGCGAGCAGGCACCTTCCCAAGACACTGGGAGGTTTATGGAGTGCAATGCAGTGAAACAAGTGAGAGGGGCTTGTTAGCAGTCTGAGGCACAGCAGAGAAAGCAGTGCGGTACAGAGCGAAGGTACTGGGAGTGTTGGACAGGATCCTGACCACTCGCCGGTGCAGGACTGCTGACTGCAATTAACTGAAGCACTGCAGTAAGCAGCTGGGAAACAAGGAAGCTGGGGAGGACACCGAACACCAGAAGGAACCAGTGCAAGCAGACCATGAATGGAGACGAGTGTCTGGAAAGCCGCCAGTCCACCTGGGTGAAAAAGGGCCCCGGACATGGTTAATGGACAGTTTTGAAGCCAAAGACATTTGGTTTTGAATACCACAATTGAATGTAAGGAAAAAATGAATGGAAATCAAGAGACAGTTGATTTTGAATATCTTAATTGAATATAAGGGAAAACAGAATGGAAAACAAGCATTGTCAAGAGTCAAATAAGCCAGCATTAATAAGAGTCAAGTAAGCTAACATTGTTAAGTTTTCAGTGATCAAGCATTGCCAGGAGCCAAGAATAATTTAGTATGAGAACTAAAGCAGTTATAAAACTGGTTTGCAATAGAATACGTTTCCTAGCAGGAGGGTATACTGTGAAGCTTCTGGTGGATTGTGAAACCTGAACTGTAACAGCAGCTGCGTTTCATAGCAGGAGAGTGAACTGGGAAGTCTTTGTTGGTTTTGCAAGTGAAAGCTACTGGAGAAGTGAATGTTAATGAAACCTGTGAGAATAAATCTTCAAAGGCAGTTCAAAGGACATTGAGTCAAGCCTCATTTTGAAGATTAAACAGTGGCAAGAAACTATCTATCTATATTAATTTTTGTATAGCGCTAAATCGCCAATGAGGGCTGAAATGGGAATGGGGAAGGACCGTGTCCTCGGGTCCTCGGAGGGAGGAATTACTGGGCCTTCCGAACTCGGAATAGCCCGGTAAGTCCTCATTCCGAGGACCCGGACCCCACCGCGATTTCGGAGGCAGCCATGCCGCCAATAGCGGCATGGTTACCGCCGAACACGTAATGAGGGCATATGTCTTGAAATGACAGAAACATCATATACATACTATACCTCAACTGAGAGGCAGGTTGGTATGCATCTATATTAAGGAATCCAAGTGAAACTCCTTGTACATAAAAGTGGGTATAAGAAGTCTAATTTGTCTATACAGTAAATGTCCCACTGTGCCAGTCTCTTAATCATGTGACCTTTCCTTGGTAATGTGTAAACTACTTCCAACACATAAACTACTTCCAACACATGTATCTCAGTTGTGCTATGTTATATTTATGTTCCTTGAAGTGTGTTTAAACTGGGGATTTCCGATTACCTGTGTGTATGTTGGTCTTATGTTCAGTCCAGTGCTCTTAACCTTATGTATTTGAAATCAGCCACAAGGGCAACCAAGACCGCAGATCAATTTTTTTTATTTCGCAAGTAGCAAAGTGTCACTGTTTTATTTTGCATTCTTAGAAATTGACTGTAAGGAAAATTGTCCTTGAGGTGTTGAGGTCTTGAGGTTGGAAACTACGATAGAGCAGTATATTATTTACATCAGTATATTTTCTATAAATTGAGGTGTTCAATCCTCTGTTTGATAATGTGATGTCTACATCCAAAAAATACAACTTGGGTTGAGCTATCTCCAGGCAGAGAATATTTTGGTTGTATCCTCATGAATACATTTGCCTAAAAAAAAAATCTTTTATTGTTGGATGTAATATTTTGGGAAAAACCTGAATGCCACAAGTCCTATTAGGACAATTTTTGTTATTCTTCATCCCTGCTCTCCCCTCCCCCCTTTTCTCTTGCTGAGTCTTGAAACACCATTTGCTGTATAGGTGCATTATAAACACCCAATACATAAATAACCATGTATTGATTCTATTTAAATTCTTAAATTACTGAATGAATATTAGATTTGCAAGAATATACAGATTCTGCATATATTTTAAACATTAGGAGATATTCACCTTAAATACAATACTTGTTCTACTATATTTGACTTTTCATAAGCTTTGATAGTGTACAGTGGATGGGAGTATCCTCTACCTTAGGATATTCTGTTGTTTGCACTTGTTGGATACAATCTTGGAGACAGGGTTGATTTATTTCTCCCCTGCACCTGCACTACTTGAAACTTACATGACGGTCTTAAGCTTACCAATATCATTAACACTTGGTGTACTTTAAGGATTGGCATTTTCTAGTTTTGACATAATATATGGTACAGGGAAGTAGTGCACCACTCCAATACCACAACCATAAATACTGCAATGTGTGGTAATAGTGCCAAACACAGCATGCCCAGGGCATTGGTTGCTGACAGAGGACACTAAAAAGACAGCATGCGGCATTGTATAGTCACATGATTTATGTCATAAAATAGAATAAAAGTAGGACACGTTTTCTTTTCCTAATATGTAACTAATCCAATGTCCAGTCTTATATTTAAAACATAAATCTAATACTAAATATATATGCATTATTACATAACGATCAGACAGTCGAATATACTGACATGATGGATAAAGTCAAATGACATTTACAACCCATTCATGATCACAGATTATTGAAATCGTTTCACAACAAAAACAAGTAATTCTACAATGGCGATCCATTTATAGCTTAACATATTTAAGAACTTCCTGATGTTTGAACTCCAGTGATAGTATAGGTGCATGGATCATCACAACCCTTTGAAAACATAAATCACTGCAAGTCATCAGTAAAAAATACATCACAAGCATGCTTCTCCGGTGGCATCTTGAGGACACAAAAGAAGCTTAAAGGGCCATACCAATATCGAATAGTTGTGAAAAC
This sequence comes from Ambystoma mexicanum, assembly GCF_040938575.1. Taxonomy (NCBI): domain Eukaryota; kingdom Metazoa; phylum Chordata; class Amphibia; order Caudata; family Ambystomatidae; genus Ambystoma; species Ambystoma mexicanum. The sequence continues at coordinate 568,140,177 of NC_090934.1, read as the reverse complement.
GTACACAAATTGTGCAATTACGCTACCATGATGCAAGAGATAGTGGAGCAGACATCGTGGTCAAAATATATTCAACTGGCATAGGGAAAGAAGCAAACGTCAACCATCTTGCAAATGCATTTGAGGCCTTGGAGCTTGGCAGCATGACTAGAAACTGAGCTCCACAGTTTATAAATATTGTTTCTAAGGATGAGGTGCAAATCTGTTGCACTGATTTGCATTACAGGTGGAGCTAAGTACATTCCAGTTGTACTTTTCCCTGCAGTTTAAATCATAATCAATGTATGCAACCCCTTAATCTTTAAACGATCTAAGAAACTTGAGTAGCGCAGTGTTTAAAATGGGCAATCTTAGGTTGATGCCCTGTATTTTTTATTCACATTGCTATGCTTGTAGGTGCTTGATGTTTTACTTTTTGTGATGTAAAAGCTTGATGACAAATATTACAATGCAAAGTGATATAAGCTAATAAGCGGCCATCACACACTTGGAATAGGAACACTTGAAAGGTCTGATGTAACTTGAATTTATCTTTGAAAAACAGAGCAACCTTTCCTGGTTATCACCTTAATGAAAAGCATTCAAAGTTCAGGAAGAAGCTAAAGGAAGGGGAAACATGTGGCGTAGCTTGCATCTGCATATTGGCATCACTTAGGTTAACCTAAAAAAGATGTGTTATTCTTCTACAAAGATACATTGTTCTGCAAACTGAATCTCTAATTGAGTTGATTAAAATGTCCACTGAGAAATGTTCATAGGCAAACGTATTTGTATAAAACCTGATTCTTCCAGATGTAGTCAAAATTGGGGATAGAAGACAATCGGGTGAGTTCTAACTTGCACTTCAAGGATAAGTGTAAATCTTTGGAAGATGTAGTGAAAGGGAAAGGTGATTGTGTTTAGTGTTCAAGCCAGTGTCTTCAATGGAATTATATCAGAATAGGGTTAGGTTAGGAAAATAATTATAGCACACTAGAGTAGAATTTACTTTAGAGTAGGCCTGTTGATAAGACATTTGGAACTAGGGTAGACATGTGACACTTGTTTTGTCCAACGGGAACAGAAAATCAGAGAGGGACCTGATTTGTTATTACCAGAACAGAAACAGAAAACCACATGAAACGCCACAGCCTTTTTCCAATTGAAACAGAAATTCATAGAGGGGGATATTCCATATTTTCCTGTGAAAACAGGCAATCTGAGATGGACACTTGATCTTTTTCCTTAGAGAAGATAAAGTCTTAGAGAATGGGAGTAGAAAACCACATATATAGAATGGGACATCAAATGACAGAGAGTTGCCCCTGAATTTTTTGTGATTAAGCACAAATCACATAAACAAACATCCAATCTGATTGTGATAAAACAGAACATTACAGAGCGTCTCAATGTTTTGTAAGAGGTCTAAAATCACACAGCTCTAAGATGTAGCAAAGAACCGAAGAATGTGACTTCTTAGTAAAGGACCCATTGACATAACTGAAGGGTGTTGTGGAGGCATGGTCTGGGATGGGGGTGCATGAAAATTGTAAATGTCAATGTGCCACTGCTAAATGTGGTATAATACTGGTTATTGTGCTCAATGAGGAACACTCAGAACTCTGATTGCTTGGCTTATTTTATGCACAGAGTGCAGAGCGCAATGTACTTCTCCCCCTCAAAATGTCCCCCCTCAGGCATATTGCAAAGAAGCAACACTTAGGACCTTTTGGTGATGGACATATTCATGATGGTGACACCTGGTGCTTCTGGAACTTTGTCATTGGCTCCTTTGTCCCTCTGCACAACTGTAGGCTGAGTCGTCTCTGCCTCACAAACTACCAGCTGATGAGGCATCCTGACAGTTCCTAGGGCTACTCCTCCTCAATAGCCTTCTGTTCCGGTGCCTTCCCTTTGTACTGATCCGCAACCAACACATCTTCCTAAACCCAAAGAGATATTTCATCTAATATGGCCAGGGCCTCTGCAGCCTTTTCCGCCTCAACCAGCTCCAGTAAAGCAGCCACTTCCTCCCACAATAACTCTGGAAGAGATGTAACCCTCAACACCTCTGCCATGCTCTCCTCCCTCTGACATCCGTTATTACTGTGCAGGATGTGCTGCCCATGGCCAATTTGGCCACACAACGACAACAGACTCACCATTTTCTACTAGCATCTGCTTCCCTTCATGTCTACGCCCACCCCCCCCCCTCCTCTGACAGGCTATTTGGCTCTATATTGCAAGAATGCAGGATGTTGGAATTCTAATGTACCACCAAAGCGCCCTCGCCCTGAGCAACTCCCTTCACCACATCCACCTCCTCTACTCCCCCATCCTCTCCCAAAACCAGTGAGTCGAACCTATCCCTGATCACCTGCTCAGTGTCCCTAGGCAAATTGCTCCACACTCAACAACATGTTACTAAAAGAAAAATCAAATACAACACACAAGTAAAAACAACCACAAAGAAAGGAACAAATGAAGGGGTAAAAATAAATTAAATGAAGGGAAACTGGAAACACTGAGGGTTAGCAAAGATGGAAAGTTAAAGGGAGAAATTAAGACTAAGGAAGGGAAGAAAGGAAAAAGCGCACATCACAAAATTTTAACAAACAAAGTGAAAACATGCATAAAAACCACAGCGTCAAACAGAAATCAACTAATTGAACATACTGGAAAATAGAGCTCCAAAAACCCTCCTACCTCCTCTTCACACACTCTCAAAAACATTGTATCGCCCTTCAATTGTGAACCTGCACCATTGACCTTCCTCGAACATTAAAGCAAAGCCAATTTAGGAACATACAGGCAACCACCCCTTTAAGGAGCTTCAAACTTTCTTTTGAACATTTGAGGCTTCTGGCTGTTCAGAGTCATTTCACTAAGTTGGAGGCTCACAATAGGTGCCTCACATCATCGTCAGAGTCGATATCTGGGTGGGAGTTAAAGTACTGTAAGAACCTGTGGCGGATTTTGCATAACTTTTTGAAACCCCTCTTAAAGATTTGAGGGGCTTGTTGGCTGGTTTGTGGGGATTAGGGCATGCAGACACCGAAAATACTGCAGTCTGCATCAAGCCTTTCCAGTGGTCTCATTATCCCATGTCAGCCATGAGTAGCTCAATCAACAGTGTTTTTAGTGCTGACCTTAAGGTTGTGCTGCAAGCACTGCCCATGAGCCAACACTATTGGAATGGGACGTGTGGAGTGACAACTCCCTGTGGGTGTTATGTGCTGTGGTTATCATACTAGTTCCTTTAGACATGTCCTTCTATTACTTGCCATTCCCGCACACAACACAGCTGCCAGGGATATTTATGAGCCAGCTATGTGCCTTTTAGGGAAGACCAATATTATTTCTTTGCTGTCTTATGAAAGGTAATGGCTTAACACAACTGCAGATGTAATAGAAGTGTCTTAACCAAGTATCCTTGTACTGAATTACTGTTTAAAACAACCACTGGAAAATCTAACACTTTGGACTCTTGCATGGGCATTAGATGGACATTTTCTTGCCATTGGCATAATATACACAGGCACCACCAACATTTGCCTTTTGTTTGTATCTTATGACAAGTAGTACAATTATGGCAGTCCCGGGAAAATGCCTTTCCTGTGACAAAACAAAAGCCAAAACTGATGGCTTTGTCTGTGCTTGCTCTTTTAAATTCTGGTACCTGTAGTGCTGCAATACTTTGTGTTCAAGTTGTTGTTAGGGTTTTATAAGTAAGCACAGTGTATGTATACAGGGCAGTCTCTTCCACCCTAAAATCCTGATAATATCACACATATTCTGCTTCCTGCACCCCGCTTGAACTGATCAGGGGTAGGAAGTAAAAGAAAGATAAGGAAAGACGGAAAAGGAAAGAGTGATAAACAAAGCACATTCCATATAAACGCAAGCCCCGAAAACCTCAGTAAATATTTCTCATCTATATGAAAAAATGTTCAGGTCAGCCAGGTCTGAACTATTCTCAGGAAAATAGAATAAATACATAGAACTGGGTGAACTACTATGCACACCTGAAATGAGACAACGTACAATTTCTTCCCTCCATCATTATATCTGCAACACATCTTCATAATTGATTCTGTTCCTTAATACATGTAACTCTGGTGACCAACTGAAATGATGCAAAGATGTGCCATATTATAGTATTTCATTTAATCTAAACACTCCTGGGAATGGATCAATGCATGCAAAATGTGAAGACAATTCCCCGAATTAGGTCATGTGTGACATTGGAGGCCAGAGCTGCTGCCTGGGATCAGGGTGTCCCTGTGACATTGAGTCAAATGATCAACCTGACCATGACAATTAGCGCAGCAAGGACCAACATCACTGATACCGCTGCAGACGTTCCTCATATCAATGACCCATAGAAGCAGATGGATGTAAACTATAAATTCTGTGCTTTGTATATAAAGCTTCAAGCATCTTCTTCCTATCTTTTCCCCCGTGTTATTTGAAGCTGTTTACACCATTTAACAGCTGTCTGTAGTGCATACGGCAATATGAACAGATTTTTTCCAGTAACTGCTCACCAGGGCTATCGAACCGTCAACTATTCTTTTTTTTTGTATGTCAGCAGTGATTAGATGAAAACAGCACAAGAGCTGGCATGTTTCTTAAAGTCTGGAAATCCGGATACTTTTTGGCAATGACAGTTCAGAAAAGATGGGGGTACAACATTCCCACGCACGCTGGCACATGGTATAATCAAACATTAACATTCTCCAATCTCCAAGACTGTGGCCTACACAGCTTTCCTTCTGGCAGTGTAATTCTGCCAGGAGAGAGGGGATCCATGAAAGCACAGCTGTTCTGCGCTACCACTATTTCTGAGCAATTCCTCTCTGTCCTTTGATCAGACCGGCTGTAGTAACACTCGCTAACTGCTTGCAATGTAGACTAAGTGGTCAGCAAAGATGTCCAGGCCGGTATTAATCCATGACTAGGAAATCAGAATGATCAGCAGGTGATTGCTGTTATAAATGGAATGTCTCTCATATCTATGTCTGTGATATCTGCCACGTGGACCCATATAAATACCTGTAATAACACATAACCTACCATTTGTGAAAACTTTAAAGAGTGCTGGCTTTATTTTATTACACTATGCCGAGCCACAACATGGCAGAGGTCCCTGATGCAAGACCCAGTCGCTTTACATTACAGAATGTAAGGTGCCAATGGATGATTAGCCATGACTGTGCTAAGCCCTTAGAAACACTGCCAACATAATGTACCATAACGTAACCTAGAATTATACATTAAAGTATAGAATACCACAGAATAGCCTGGAAAGCATGGAATGGAACAGCAAATCACAGCAAAACATGACTATCGTCTCTGAACAGAGTATAACTAGAAATCCATGAAATTAGGCAAAAGTAATATTCGATCAGAGGTGGCCACTCTTTGCAAAAAAGAGGTGTTCATTGCACTTTATCATCTGTTTAAGAGCCATTGATTGCTTTGCATTGTTGTTGTTGCTCACTGTAGATATGTGTTATCTAAGAGAAGATCCCCCAGAGTCCAGTGCTGAAAATATCAGAAACATTCTTAAAACAGTAGACCAGTCCTCAGAGAATAAACCCGACACAGCATTCTACTGAAGATAAATTGGACACAAATAAGAAAAATCCCTTTGGAAGGTTTCACTACCAGGCAGTTCCCACAACTGCACTCAAAGTTAGCTGGGGTTTGCAGGTACACGGAGACCACGCATATATGGACCCCAACCATACAAATACCTTTTCAGTGAAAAAACATAAATTGAAGTGATGTTAAGGTGTCGGATTAACGCAACAATATCACTGTAATTCAGCAGGTGTTGGAAGCTAAACCATCTTAATTCCAAGCCACCATGTTGTGCAGCCCATGAGCACTTTGATGCCATGACTAATGACATCATAGATGAATTCACTTATGACATGACTGGAAAGTAAATGTCAGAATGAAAAAAACATGTTCTTTGTTTCAAGACATTTGAGAAACATTCTACAGCTAGACATTTTGTGTATGTTATGTGTAAATTAATAAAGGAGAAATATACTCTTTCAAAGAAAGACTCCAGGAAAACTCCAGTTTCCTACACAAGTAGAAAAATCACAAGTCTTAATATGCAACTGAATCTTCTTCCACTTCCTCTGTCCTAACAATGTACTCTACCGCCCCCACTAAATATGTAACTATTCTTGAAGAGTCACCTTTCCCAGTAGCCTACTGAAGCATTAACATTTTGCATTGTAAGGGGCTGTGTCCTCTTGAAGGAACAGATAGTTGTGATACAAAATAAAATATATTTAAATAACTGTGACCTCTCTTTTGCTTTACAATTATCTCATGAACTGCTGTAACATTATATTTACACAACCCACATCTTCTTTTCATTTCAACAGTATCCTTTAAAGAGTATGGTGTGGACTTTCTAACATGTCACTGTTCCCACAAATATTATATTTTGACATAGCTTTGTAGAAAATGCCTTCAGGCAAAGTGCAGCAATAGATAATGGGCATCTTCTGTTTTCACTGCACACTTCACCCTTGTCTTCTATTATCTCATCCTTTGATCCTCACACTTCTGTGCTGATGGCTCCCATCTCTTTATCTTCTTTTTTTCTGACACTCTTCACACCTCCGTCTCTGACTGTCTTCTCGTTATCCAAACTTGGATGCACTCATGTTCTCTACACCTTAACGCCTCTAAAACAGACATTGGGCCTCATTACGACCCTGGCGGAGTGGGTTCACGCCAGCGTTATTCGCGGCGGACCCGTCCGCCCTACTACGAGTTCCTGTAGCGCCATGGAGCGTTTACCGCCTGGTTTTTCCGGGCGGAGAAATCCATGGCGCTACGGGACCTTGTTGTTAATTACGCCACCGTATTTTACGGTGGCGTAATTAACGCCTTCCCCACTCCCATTATACCCTATGGGGCAGAAATGGGAATGGGGAAGGGTAAAATGGGGGATGGGGATTTACCGCCCCGCCAAGGTCGGAATGGGGCGGAAAATCCGCCAACCCCCATGGCGCTATCGGCAGCTTTCCGCCGTGCTCCATGGTGCATTTTGCACCGCGATTTCCGCCAGGGTCGTAATGAGGCCCATTGTGTCTCATTATGAGTTTGCCCGTCTGGAAACAATGGTACCAGTAAGCTTGCCGGTACCGTTGTTTCCGGACTGCCAAATGAAGAGTTCTGCGAACGGGTGACTTTCAGCCTGCCAGGTCTGACCTGGTGGGCGGAATGGCACCCACTCGCCGACCATGTAGGATGCACCAGCACTATTCATGAATAGCGCTGGTGCATCGGACCTCCCCATTCCCATTGAATGCAATGGAACTCAAATGGGAATGGGGAGTAATATTTTCCGGCACCCGGGAATGGGCAATTACCGGGTCCGCCAGGGCTCTAATGCCCTGGTCATTTCCCATTCCCGGGCGCAGGAAAATTCATGACTCCGGGCCGCCGTGCCAGTATTTGCCAGCACGGCTACCACGAGGGTCATAATGACCCCCATTCTCATTTGGTCCTGCCTCATTTGTCCTGCCACCCTATTCCTGCACCACCTATCAAGTTTCCACCTGTCTCTCTTGCTTTCTCATCTTCTGCTTGTGGCTTAGGCATTTTTTTCGATTCCTCTCTCTCCTTCACCTCACATATCAAAAACACTGCACAGAAGTGCCGCTTTCATCTCTTTAATATTGGAAAAGTCTGCCCCTTTCTCACTTTTCATGCTACTAAACTCCTTATCATTTCATTAGTTTTTTCCCCTCTTGATTACTGTTCTTGTCTTCTGGTTGCTCTTCCTGCTTCCCGCCTTGTTCCTCTCTGCTCCATTCTTAATTTTGCAGTTCACACTATTTGCTATATTCTATCCTCGCTCTTCCATCTCCGCCTCCCTTCACTCTCTTTGTCATTTTCTTTTTAAGCTCCTCTACAGTTCCGCTTTCTTTGTATCTCATTTAAATGTGTCCATGATCTTGCGCCCAGGCTAGGTTTGCTCTCTTTGTATACTCCATCTCGTTCTCTACGCTCCCAGTCCCAGTTCTTTCTATCTGTACCTAGGCCCCCCTCTGCCCAATCCCAGTTTCGTTTTCTGTCTTCTTGCCCCCAAGTTTTGGAATGTTTTGCCACATTACACCCATTCTATTCCTTCCTACTCTAGTTTGCCTACCAATCTCAAAAATGATCTATCTACTATGTCTTAATTGAGTTCTTTTGGTTTGTAGACTATGATGCATTCATATTGTGTACTATCTTGTATGTTTGTGTGGTGCTTTGGTGAAAGTGCCTTATAAATAAATAAAATATAAATAACTGCACTAGAATTTCTTTGATTTGGAGATGCCCATCTATTACTATCTCACTGAAGACCGTTAAAATCTGCGGGCTGAACAGTCCCCTTCAAAGCTTAAAAGTGACATTCATTTGAAGTATGAGGAGGTAGATTTGACATTAAGACACAAAATCTTGTGAGCACTTGACAAAAACAGTACTTACGCTTCTCCATTGTGCACTAGTACTGTTTTTTATTTAAACAATGCCTCCTTACTTTGTAATTTGCAATGCCAGTGATCCCATCGATGATATAAAACCTAAACTTTCCGCATACACTCCTCATATAGAAACTCACACAACCACCTCTCGGCACAGCAATCAGCACGCACTTCACCAGATTGCAACAACAGACTAACAACTCATAACCAGGCACAACAGCACATGGGATTTTGCACTGACCCAAAAACTGCACTTAAGCTCAGCGAATGGTGCAAACCGACCAAAAGCTGCCAACAGGGCATCACAACTCTCACTTTCCTATTCACACTACATTCTACTAAAACACCCCACTCTCCCCTTTTCTTCACACTCCTTTTCAGATCCGCCAGAGCACCTGGGGACCCCTCCGGTGGTGACGGTGCGCGGTACAAATACCTTAACATTAATATCTGCTGAATCTCAGAATTGTGGCTTCTGGGTGATTTTCCAAAACCTGACCCCACACATTTTAAAATGTGGTTATGCAGACTACTAGCCTAAGTAGTGGATTAGCTGCTGTTTCTTCTGTGGCTAATACCCTTATAAAGATTCCATGTAAAACCATCCCCTACTGCGAAGAAATGCTGATGGCTCTTCCCCTTAAGTAAAACAGACCCTCTATTCTCTCCTTATCTATCAAACACCAGGTCACAACACAAGGTTCATCACCTATTTAGCAAACCTAGCGTCAGAAATATTACTACCATACAGTATCGCCTACGATATTCGGTGTTTATAATCTAAAAGTGGATGACATTAATTGTTTGATAGCAAATAACGTTCTCTTTACAATATGAAAGACACACGTTTTTCCAAGAGCATGCCGACCAATAGACATAGCCACTTTAGACCTTGCCTTTTGTTTTGCCAAGTTGTTTTATGTCTCTCACCCATTACTTGGTCAGATCATTAAAGTCTGATCTTTTCACTGATGAACCCGTTCAGTGTTCTAACCACCCTATAACTACTACACCACCTATACTGAAGTGGAAACATCTTCCTAAACAAGAGCTTTTGAGGCTCCAGTTAATGAAGATTTGACAGTTCATCAACTGGATAATGTGGACCTAGCTCTTTTCCAGTTTAAAAAACAGATAGATCCAGGCCATGGTTCATTAATTCCTTTGTCAACATCAAAGAAGACATGTGCCACACCTTGAAATAAATGGTTAATCCTTAATTAAGAGATGATACAAATATTTTAAAAAGTATGTAAGCAAAATAATACCACTATTTTCAGGAGTGGCTTTTAATACTCACTGCTCCACAAAAGACCTTCTATAAACGGATTCAAGAACTATGCATTTTCCTGGTAGTGAACAATACGATTATCCAATCTCAAAAGCTCTCAGATAATATAGAGAACATTTTGAAAATACACCAATATATCTTACTTGAAAACTCCTGCCTCTTACTCTTCTCTGTCCCTATTGGAAAAGTACATTCTGGGGGTGCTGTTGAGCAGCCAGAGAAAATGGCTGTCTAGCTCTCGAGCGCCGGACCACGGTGTAAAATGAAGGGAAAAGTGGCGTTTCTAATACATGCACAGTGCCCTAAAATCCTGACACTGCTGAGGAGATGAACGATAAGCACCAGCCCAACTTTCAGACTCTGAGGAGCCCTGAGACCTGCACATCTGCCTGATACCCGTTCGGGCTGCGGTCGGACCTGCGCGCCCTGCCCAGGGTGAGACGGGCCCTAGCCCGCTGAGGCGCCTATATTAGCTGGACCCTCCCGTCTCCTACATTCAGGATCTGAAGATTGCAGATCATTGCGGTTGACCAGCTGGTCACATTGCGATGATGCAGGTGCTTGAAAGGAGCCAGCAGCCACGGGTCCTGATGGTCACCCCCTGCCTACCCATACCGGAGTACTATCGGAGCAGAGAAACTCTTGGCGCCATCCACGCCCACTCTGTGGGTGCTCGCACTCACCTCTGCGGCTGCCGGTCCTGTGCATGGCGGCCCGATCCTGCAAAACCCGTGAGCCAGCGGACATATACGTGAGCGGAGCCCTGCCGGTGCTGGGTGAGCGGGGGGACTGACCTCGGGTCCCCTGCAATCCATCTATTACTTGTCACTGGCATATCATCCGAGACACCAGCTACACTGGAGCTTCAAGTCCCTCTAGCTGTCCTACCTGTCAGACCTGCACCAGCCGACCTCGCCCACATGGCCCAAACCGAAAGCCCAGCGCTACCTTTCCACTACATGAGCGAGGTGTCCAAACCCCGGTGACCCACCTGGAACCCTCACAATCCCATGCATAAAACCCACCACCCCTCTCCTCGAGTTCCGTTGAAGGGACAAATTGTGGGAGCGCGCCAGGGCACCCACCTACGCCGGAACCTGACAAACATGTCTACAGCCTAAAGGGGTGAACAAACAAGATATGGCTACTTGGTGAGGCCTTCCCGCACTCACAAGCAAAGGCTGGAGAGAGGTCGCCCCTCCAGGAGGAAATAACACTGCATGCCTTGCCACAACCCTCCTCTGACCCCTGTGGAGACTGGGCGAGTGACAACAACCTGCCTGCTAGACATCCAAGCCTCCTGGGAACCCCAGAGCCACAGCAATTGTACTGCCTATGAAGTGGGCTTAGACCTTCCCCATCTCCTGTACATCTCCTGTTCATCATCTGGGAAGCACACTCCAAACGCATCCCTAATATACGCACCACCCACTTCAGAGCTCACACTGGGGTGTTTGAGGTGCTGACTCCCTCACCCCTTATCACACATCAGTACAACTATGGCCCTATACCACCAGCTTGTGGGTGAACTGGGCGCAGTTGTGAGCTGGCCAGGGTGACAGTGCATTCTTAAGCATCACACCAGGCAATACTGTTGTGTGAACCCTCCGACAACACTACTGAGAGCCTCCTCAGTGCACATACACCACAGCACGCCAGAAGGCCCCCTTCACATCACCTCAAGCCCGGTCTACTTAAAGTGGCTCCCACCATACTGTAATTTTATCCCTCAACGACGGGAACTAACGTCAATCAAGGGGAAGGATTATTTACTCTATATGAGTCTCAACCTCATGCACCACATCACACATTGGCGAGTAGCAGGTACACCCTGCCAAGGCATGCTAAAGGAACCGGAAAGCCTCCCCAAAACCCGGTTGCACTGTGCTCTCCAATTAAACATACCCGGCTTCCCACCTGTGAGAAATTCGATCCCCAGAACGTCCCAGTGGATGGTAACCCCTCGGGGCACCCCAAACAACGCACACAAAGCTACAACCCTGGACTGGGTGGACGGAGCACGCCCCAACAGAATCACCCAAGATCTCCTGAAGCTCAATGCCCTCCCTCTGCCTTCCCCCAGTGGAGTTCGACACGCGATGTCCCGCTCCTTGCGTCATCACCTGCTGTATTCCGGGAACCAGGAATACCTGTGCAACTGGCTCAATTATCGGTCCCACATCCAAGTTACATCCCAGAGCTGATCTACTACAGTCAGACATGGAGAGAAGGCGGGCGCATTGGTCAAGTTTGTAAAGCAAAGCCTGCGCGATGACCCGGCCCAATCTCAACAACCCCCGGCAGAGCCAACCACAACAAGTTCGACGCCCCACCACATGCCGGACCTTACAGGTATGATGGCGGCCATGGCAAGGGGTTTGCAGCGATGCACAAAAAACTTGATGACATTAATGCTAGTGTCGCCTTGATATGCACCCAACTAGCAAAAGAGGGAGCCAGGATAACCGAAGCAAAAGACAGAATAGGCACTAACGAAGACAACGGGCCTCATTACGACCCAGGCGGAGGACCATGGTGCTATTAACACCATGGTCCATGCCGGTGTCCGCCATGGCGGAATGGGGAATTACCACCCCATTCCGAGGTTGGCAGGGCGGTAATTCCCCATGCCGCCATGGCCCTTCCCCATTCCCATTTTTGCCCCATAGGGCTCAATGGGAATGGGGAAGGCGCTAAGTGCGGTGTCGCAAATTGTGGCACCGTACTTAGCACCAAGGTCCCTTTGCGGGTCCCTACTTTAACAGCTGGTAAAACCAGCCCTTAAGGTTGGGTCCCGCAAAGGGACCTCGTAATTAGGCGCTAATAGGTTAACGGCGCCGCAGCCTTTTACGGCGCCGTTAACCCATTAGCGCCTGGGTCATAATGAGGCTCAACATCTGCACATTACAGAACACGGTAGCCATCCTCTCCAAAAACATGAAAGAAGTCCAAAGAAAGTGCAATGACTTTGAATCGCGCTCCCGGAGAAACAATATAAGGATAGTAGGTGTTCCGGAAAATACTCTGACCGGCAACATGGAGCTGGCTGTCGAAAACCTTCTCAAGGACCTGCTGTATCAGCCTGCCCTCTCTCCGTTCTTTGCCGTGGTACGGGCACACCGAGCGCTACCACCCAAACCAAAACCAGGAGACTTTCCCAGACCCATAATAGCTAAAATGCTACCGGGACAGAGATGCACTTCTCTGATTTGCACGGGAAAAGAAGGAATTAAGACTTGGATCTCAAACCATCCGAATTTCCTTGGATTTTTCGATCCCTGTACAGCTGGAAAGACGTCAATTCATTGGTGTCAACAAAATGCTCTGTGAGAGGAATATACAATATGCAATGTTATTTCCGGCATGCCTCAAACTGCACATTCGAGGCAAATTGTACTTTTTCACGGTACCTAGCGAATCAGTAAAATTCATTGAAGTGCAAATCCCGGAAGTCGCCCCTGAGGGCGAGCCAGCAGAGTGAGATATTCCAACCCATTGGACCACCTGTCCTAAAGTTTGATACCTATAACCTGTTCAAAACTAAGCGCTGATTGTAACCCACTCTACGACACACCACCTAAACATCAGCTAATGTCAGGCTGCACGTCCTCCACATTGATACTAGCTGTGCAGCAACGATGCTCCCACTTGCAGTTGCTTGTTTGACGTATGTTGTTTTTGGTCTCGAGGCCCAGTTGGCTCAAGGGGATGGTTGGGGAGGGGAAAGGGGATGGTAATTACACTGCTGGATTGTGGGGTGCAGTGAGGGAGGGAGGTGGGAATGTCACTTCGGGCTCTCAATCCAAACCCTATGTCATGGGGTATGCTAGTTGCGTGAGATGCTACCAAAGCTCCTGTTGTGCTTCATCATTGGTTAAGCAGGGGGCAACTATTAAACACCTAGCAACCGGGCTCAGAGGTACACGTCACACACACAATGAGGTCAGGAACATTGCATTTATGGTCAGAGACAATTGGGATCCACTAGGAAGGAAATAGCACAGCAGGTGAAGATACTAAGCTGGAACATCCGCGGTCTGGGGAATTTAACCAAGTGCCGCAAAATAATATCCTACGCCTATAGACAAAAGGACGAAATACTTTTCCTATAAGAAACTCATGCCAGAGAAAGGGTGTCCGGTTATTTTTTCGAATGGAAAAATTTCAAAAGGCAAACTTTCGAATCTTTTTTTTCGAAATACAAAAGTTTCGAATGACAATTTGATCAGAAAAAAATCAAATGTTTGCCTTTCTAAACTTGGGTTAGGGTTAGGGTTGGGGCTTGGGTTAGGGTTGGGGGTGGGAGGGTGCATGGGGTTTGGGGGGCTGGGGAGGATCCCCCCCAATACACACTAAAACCTTGCAACGTTGCATGGAGCTGGCCAGTGCTGAAATTGGCCTGTCCAGTGCTGAAATTACAGGACTGTACAGCTCCATGTAACGTTTCAAAGTTAAAAAAAGGCATTTAAATGCCAATATACACAAAACACTTTGAAACATTATATGGAGCTGTCCAGGCCTGTCATTTCAGCACTGGACAGCTCCATGTAACATTTCAACGTTACAAAAAAAAGGCAGTGAAATGCTACTTTTAACATGTAAAAGTGCATTTCAGTTGAAACTAATCCATTACTATTGTCGATGGATTAGTTTCGAACGAAATGCACGTTCCATGTTAAGCATAGCATGTCGTAGCTTTTGATTTCAAAACTTTTGTTTCGAAACATTTGGCTATTCAAATCTTTTGATTCAAACAAATGACTATAAACCAAAGAAAGCATTTGCCGCAATATAGCCACTTCATGGCGGGGGGGGAATAGATACTTCACCTCTTTCTCTACCCAATCCAGAGGCGTCATAGTGATCGTCTACAAATCCCTGAAATTTGTGACAAAACGCACACATGTGGATCCAGAGGGGAGGTTCCTGGTAATACACTGTGTCCTGGAGGGTCTAGAGCTTGTGCTCATAAACACTTACTGCCACTATACTGACGGGCCAACTGCTATCTATTATCCAGGCCCTCAAACTCAGGGATGCTTGGTGAACCACACATCCATTATCTAGAGAATATGCATTCTTCTCTTCTGCCCATGATATGTCGTCCCGTATAGATCTCTTTCTTATGCTTGACGTAGACATTGGTCCCGCACCCTATCCGACCACTCCGTGATCTCACTAACCCTGAAATTTAAAAGGGGCCCATCATGCTGCTCCTGGAGATTCAAAGCTGCAGCACTGATGGATGTGGTGTTCCGAGCGGACATCAAGTCTGACATCGAGATGCTCTTTAATACCAATGCACTGGGTGAAACTTTCCACGGCATCAGATGGCAAGCCTTCAAAGTATACATCAGGGGCATGGCGATGTATAGGGAGGCCGGGGTACTCAAAAGCATCAGAGGGGACCTCGAAAAACCTCAGAGGTCACTCAAACACCTCGAACAAGAACACTCTAAAACGTCTGACCCTGCACTGCTGGCTCAAATCCGCTCTTGCAGCTAGCGAGGTTAGAGGGCCTGGACTTGAAAGAGACACAATTCATATCCAGCCCAATTACACCCAAGAGTTATGGGGAAGGTGCTAGGCCATGGAGAACTCTGGCAAGAGTGGCCCGGTCTGAGCGCAGCAGATACCAGGTGGACTGCATCTTGGATATGCATGGGAATAATAGATGGTCTGACGTGGATGTGGTTGAGGTGTTCCGCACCTTTTACCACACGCTATACAAGACACCTAAACTAAGCGATGAACATGGCATTCACAATTCCCTCCAGAATATCCCACTATCCTGCCTTAGTGCCCAAACCAGAGCTGAACTTGAACTTCTGATCACCCTAGAAGAAATCGTGGCAGTCATTTCCACCATGCCCAAAAGCAAGGCTCCTGGTCCTGACGGCCTCACCGCCCAATTCTATGAGGACTATCCAGCGACATTATCCCCCATCCTCCTTCTAATCTGGGAAGAATCCTTCCATCTCCATGTCCTTCCAAAATCCCTGAGAGTAGCCCTAATCAGAGTAATGTTAAAACCTGATAAACCCAACAATAACTTCGGCTCATACAGACCCCTGCCCCTCATTAATTGAGATACAAAAATATTTGTGAAAGTCCTGGTCAACCACTTGGTCCACCCAGACCAGGCTGGCTTTATGCCGGGTAGGTCCACATCCCGTAATATTAGTGGCTATTTAATATAATGGCTATTATAGACCCCAGGGCACAAGTAGTGGCAATAACGATAGACACCCAAAAGGAGTTTGAGATGGTCATTTGGCATTACCTATTTGCAACACTGGAAGAGATGGGATTTGGCTGTAATATGCTGAATTACATTAAACTATTATATACACACCCATTAGGCAAGGTTCTTGTTAATGCATGCACATCCACAACATTTAGGCTCAAGTGGGGACCCGACAGGGTTGCCCATTCTCCCCTATCATTTTTGCCTCGGCCATCGAGCCAATTGTGAAATATATCAGGGTGCACCACAGTCACTGACGAATCAGTCTTAGCGGCCCCCCTGAGATAGTTTCCTTTTATGCAGACGATATTATACGTTAGAGACCCCTTAACCAATTTGTTAGCAATACGTAAAGACATCACACGTATAGGGGAACTCTCAGGATTTACAATACATTTTTCAAAATCTGAAATATTCCCTCTTACAGATTCTAATGTGGACTGCCGCGGTACCACTTCCTTGCGATGGTCTCTGGATCGCATCAAATACCTGGGGGTGATGGTTTTGCACTGCTGTCCCTTCATGATACAAGACAACTATGCCACACTCCAATCATACACAGAGAGCAAAATGCATAACTGGAAAAACCTTCCGCTCTTCCTGGCCGCCAAACTATCACTGATCAAGATGATAATACTTCCCAAGCTGCAATACACTTTCACAAATGTCCAAATGTGGCCGGGTAAACCATCCTTTGCCAAAATACATGGCCTACTGACGCAGTTCCTATGGCACTCCTGAGCCGCCCGTAAGAAATGGGTAGAGATGACATACCCTTATGACAAAGGGGGATTCTCCGCTCCTAACCTAGAATTATACTGGATAGCAGCCCACACACAATTCACTACGTTTTGGTACCCAATGACATCACCCCCACCACATGTTAAACTAGAAGCATTAGCCGCATCGGATTTAAAAAGACTAATACTTAACCAACGCTACAAGGATGACTGTTCATTCGACCCAGTCACCTTCACACTCCACGCATGGCGTTTACTCTTTGCCCACATGGATATGGATAAGCCCTACTACCGATGGCTTCCCCCGTGGAAATTCCCCGATCTGGAACCCACATGGGACAAGGCGATTCAGATGAGACGGGAATGACTGTACACAGGGCCCTGGCGGATGTCTTCCCCAAGGGTGGATTCATCACACCCTCCACTTGGAAACGGGATCATGGTAACACCGGGGTGGATTATCTTCAGTATTAAAGATTACGCGTGGCCATATCGGCCAGATGGCCCTCTTACCCAACTGAGCCCCCTGAGACAAGACTGCTTCTCTGGCCTATATTGCAAACTCTGGAGACTGTAGACACACCCTCTCCACACTATATAAAATGCTGATAGACACCAATTCGACCCACACCCCCCGTGCCCGGGAGGGGTGGACCCGTGAACTTGGCTTCCCCCTCACAGATGACCAATGGACCCACATGTGTAGGCACACTAAGAAAGTCTCACTAAACTTTTGATTTAAATTCATGCAATTCAAACTCCTGTATAGACTCTATCATACACCGGCTCGGCTATCCAAGATGGCTCATTCACGACCACTGGGCTGCCCAAGATGTCAACACACTCCAGCGGACCACCTCCACATGTTCTGGGCTTGCCCTCGGATAAGAAACTATTGTGACCAAATCCTAGATACAATCTTGAAGGTCCTGACCATCCCACTCGAGCACAACCCCATAGGGACACTCTTTGGCATTTGGCCGGCTATCCATAGGTCACAGCGCATTTGTGTATATAGCATGTATGATCGCTGAGAGAGCTGTTCTACTAAAATGGAAGGACAGGCACCCGCACCCCCAAGTGCCAAGGAGTGACTGGTAGCACTGTCATGGGCCCATTAATGCAAAGAAATATATGTCTCCACCCTTCCCCTCTAGTCCAGACCCGGCGATGCCTGTGTGGCTTTTCGTACTTACCTTTCTGATAACGACGTACCCAAATTGATCTGATACGAGTCATTCCCAACAAATGTAATGCTGTAATGTATCTTTGTCTGTCATGCTGTATAATGCTCATCATTTTCAGAACTTAATATGCTAAATAGCATAATGCAAGTTGTATTCCCACTACCCTGTACCTCTCTTGACAGTAATAAATAAAGTTAAAAAAAGAAAAGTACATTCTAATCAGACACAGGGCAATAGCATTTGAACAGTTAAGTCATTTGACCACCCGTTTTACCTGTCTCACACCAACTACCTGAATGGAGTCATGCATAGCAAATAATCACGATCACCTGCTGATGTTTGGATCCCTAAAGTGTTTAATGATATTGCCATCTAGCCACCTGGCATACAAAATAAGACAAATATTAAACGTATTCCCAGAAACAAGAAAACGTCTCGGTGAGTTTAAATGATTACTGCAATTGAAACACCTCAGGTAAAACCAAATGACCAGGACAATTTTAAACTAATCTCAAATATACATTACTGACCAAACTGTGAAAAGAACTGCTATGGGACAATCACAGTACCACAGTGATTAAAAAGTACTGCTTAATACATCAAAGTGCATTTGCCACCCCCTCTATGGAACAGAGTTAGTGACAATGGCTGCAGCTCTAAGGTTGGCAGTTAGCTTTTATTGGGAAACCCTCCTGCAATCGTTGTTTAAAACGTATTTTAGGTATAGATGCAATCGAGTAATAAACACCGTTCCCTTGCTTTTGATAAAAAGGAGGTGATCCTGTTTTTCATTCAGAAAATGAGTCAGGAGTAATGATTTTCCAGTTATCTTTAGACTTCTTTTTCTCATAACCAGGTATATCATTGTTTTAGACTCCTTTAGATAACAAGATGGATTCCCATAGCGACCGGCAGGCTGTGCAATCCTCTTGCTTGCTCAAGTTCAACTATGCACATTTTCTCGATTTTCAATATATACATAGATAAGTGCTTAAAGCATTCCACAAATAATTCTATTGAAAATGAATTGAGCAGTAACACAATAATGTACTGTGGCTGTGTGGGCAGTGAAGGAGGGACCCAGAGGAGCAGAGAGGAGGGTGTTTGGATCCTGCTGTGCGTCTTAGATTCAACCTCAAACCATTAGCTGCAGCACATCAGTAAGAACGTCATAGCAGCGGCAGCAGTTTGGCCAGTCCGGTTGGGTAGTTTAATGTCTGAGAATAATGACACTTTTTCTTACTGTCACCGTCTGAATGTTTCCATTTGTTATAATGGTCCCCCCTCCTTGGTCTAACATCTTGGAAGCCTTCGAAAAACTTAATTTGGCACAGTCACCCAAAAAAAGTCTTGCTGTTTTCTCAGCCATCAATGATATTGCGGCTGTTTGTTGAGTGACTGTGCGTTCCTCTCTTCTCCTCTCCCAATGCGACTTGGTTCTACTGTCACCTTCTTTATCATTTGACTCCTATTGGTCTGCCAATTTAATTTACGTGGGACGATTCTGATATGGATTCTGTTACCTGCTCTTCATGTAATCTATGCAGCCAGAATTCACTGGGCTGCTATATTGATGAAAACATGGACAACAATTAACAAGAAACTCTGGGGCCGCAGGACAATAATAAAAACACAGGGGTGGCTTCTGTTTGGTAGAGGGGATGCTTTTACACTCTGGTGAGGTCTAGTCTGATGCAGAGAACTCAGTATGGCTTAACTTTTCTGAGTCTCAAAGGGGGAAAATAACTGCCTTTTTCAAACCAAACACAGTGGGCGTTGACATTGACTTAGACCTTCTTCAGTGTCCTGATATATCACACACTACTGTAGAGACGCCCATGTCTAAATCTGGTGGTGTGCTGTTTGGTGAAGGTTCTTCATTGATTACATCACTCTTGTGTTCCGCATTCGTTCTCTGAAGTGTTCATTCAAAATACAGATGGCAATTCTTCACTGAGCAATGCTTGCTTGAGCCTAGAAGAAGAATGAATGCTTGCAGAAGCAGTGGAAGAGCTTTAGCCCATAACAAGCTTACCCACTTTCTCTGGGTTTACATAAAAACAGGGAATATGAACTAGTAGAAAAGAGATCCAGTCTAGGAGCCTCTTTAGGACTTTCTAATCCATCTTTGGAAGCTTCCCCTTCCTTGCCCTGATCTCTTACGTATTCAGAGTCAAAGCGCTTGGGGAATTATGTGGCTGAATCTTTTTCTATGACTATTTCCTCTTTTCTTCATTTAGTATTGAAATATGTAGTTAAGTTGGATGAACAACTTGAGGGGGGTGCAAATCATGGTATTGTTTCAGACAACATTGCAGAATCCTGAAAGAGATTGCAGTATTGGTATGCAGAGAAAGCCAATCATACGATCACTGGGTGATCGTCCGAAGAGACACTTTTTTATTCTGTGCATTGCTTTGTCCATGTGTATTTCAGTTATGCTCCCTAATTCATACGTGGGGGTATAGACATTTCCAAAACAACAGAACATCACATTGGAGTAATTTCTGACTATGAAATCTCAATGACGACTGACTTTGGGATTACAAATATGTACATCTATACAGTTAATTAGTTGGGTTATGGCTCCCTTACTGCCATGCTAAAACTAAGGAGATGTGTGTTGTATGCCAACATACGATATCTGATGGTCAGGGATTCTTGATAATCCATCGTGACTTGATGGAAGTAAAATAAAAAAAATTGATATCTGTTTTTCAGACAAAAAAAAAGATTTAAAGGCCATTGTTGTTACGGTGGATTGGTTTCTGCATTGTTATCTGGTAATGAAATCAGCCAATAAGAAAAATAGAGCAGGAAATATTATGTTTTGGAATTTAAAATGGTTGTCTTTAAATGTATCCATATGTGTCCTACCTTTCTTGGAACTCAAAGCTATATTAGGCATCTACCCCAAAAATCCACTCTACATTTATTCATGTTTTTATGTATAAATCAGCATGTCATATTAGAGATACCAGGTGATAGGACTAAGATTCCTTGCCCAAATAGAAGCTGTAGCCTGTCTAGAGATGAATTTTGTATTGACATTCTTAAAAAGCTAGTTGTAGAATACCTTAGCTTTTATTCGCTATGCACCATTTTTTACAGAGATATGTTTTTGAGGTGTTGTTTAGTTGATTTGATCAGTCTTGGAATTGTGGGAACGGATTTAACTTTTATTGGGACGTTTGCAGCATATTTATATTGCTATGAAAAATGTGTGTGCCACGTTTGTTTTTGAGCCCTGTAACAATCAATACAAATGAAGTATAGCCCATAATGTCCTTAAAATACAAATATTACATCAGTGAACATCACAACAAAGTTGATCTAGTTCTGTTGGGAACCAGAAATTAACATTAATTAATAATTCAACAAATATTTAGGTTCTACATTTCTGTGAAATGTTTTGCTGTCATCCTCTATAAAGTTTAAATTTTGAGGAAAATATTCATTTAAACATTACCTACAAGGATATTCAATAAGATTTCTCATGTTATAATGATACTCCATTTGAATATATGTGCAAGAAATGTCAACTATATGACTGTTAAAAAAAAAGTACCAGTAAAATTTGATTAAGAGAAATGTGTTCAAAGATTTTTAAGTTTCTGAAATATGCAAGTGAGATCACAATACAAGAGATACATGAGATCGTTAGATAGGTGCCCCCAGTGTAAATCCATTTATCTTTCCACATATATGCCACAAAGTATTCAACCTTGAGGAATGCCAGAGATAATTATTTTAAAATGTCACCTAAACACAAAAAAGTGATGTTGTCATGCATACAACATACACGCTTTGTGCATTAAGTGTATGAGCAAGTAAGATGTTTGCATTGGCCCTCACACTAAAATGTTTTACACATACGCTCTCTAAATATGTGATGCATCTTTCAGCATGTATGACCTGAATGAAAAAATCCCATGGGGTGCCAAATCTTTTACAGACTGGCACTTGAAAATACTCTTCTCATACATAGAGTCTAAATTATACTTATGTTTATGGTCATAATATATGTTTAATACTGCCCTGTAATTTCAGAAAGGCACACATATTACACATTCTAAAGTGAAAATCATTTATTGAATATTGTGTTTGCCAGCTGTATAACTTTTTAATTTATTGTGTAACTACCATATTGCATGTCATTGTTATATAGAAGCATTGTGCTATGTTTCATAGGATATTGCAATTTGGTTATTTAATTTAGTCCTACAGGACCAGAGGGGGTTTCTTCAAACAACCTAATTAGTATGAACAAACGCCACATGTGTACAATTTTTAATATGAGTATCAAACTTATTTTGAATTTACTTCAAGTGAAAACATCATAGATTCTGTATTGCACTAAACATTTTACCAAACCCAGTTAAGATAGAGGGGAATACAAACAGAAAAAGGATGTACATTGCAGAGCATAGTTTACATTCAATGTTGAAGCATCCTTCAAAAAGACTTCTTTAAAAAAACATGCTGTAGCATAATTAGCCCCCATCTCAACTCCACAGCATTTTTTTTATAAATCTTAATATTAAATAAAATTAGGTTATTAGTAAGTCAACAATTCAACATTTCAATAATCTTAATGTTTTTTATCAAAGTAACTTGTTGATTTCTCTGTTGTATAATAGAACACTGAGTCAAATACTTGATCCTGAGGAATTGAGGCGTAGAGGGAGCAAACACCAAGTGTAACCAGTAAATATTATTCTTGCTATTCGATCCCTTGGAGTATGTTTACAATACAGGATGGATGAATCATGAAAATATGATTCTCATGTTCCTGCCAATGAATTGAGATGACTGCCAATATATTGTGCGATGGGTTCAATTAATGAGCCGATGCCATTCATTTTGGGCCTCAGTCTATGCATTTTGTCATAAAATAAATACCAAGCATGGTTGCAAATTTGACTCCATCAAATGTTTTCTAATCACATGTCAAAAGACTTTCTTTATACCATTCATTGCTTCTGTTGTCAAGTACATTATTCATTTCCTCAGTTGGATCAGTTGAACGTTATTTATACTTAGTGTCATTTGAAAGCTCAAGTGTGCCCCATTTGATATCTTTGTGGCAATTAATAATTACTCTATTTCTGTCTTCATCAGCTTGCTTGATTTTTATACTTGGATCCATTTAATGTTATGTATGGGCTTCCTTTTCTTGTTCACGTTGTCATTTGCTTATGTCTGTTGTCCTTAAAACCTTGTAAGGCTGTAACCATTTAATCCAAAAATAATTCTATATGTTTTTCTTTTGGAAATTGTGTGGCAAATACTGATTTCATTTGTTAAGTCTACTGTCTTTACATAATAGGGAATAGATTACCAAATCAAATCCTATTTTATATTCTTCTACTGTCTGATCTATATCATATTCAATTTCTAGTAATGTCTTGAGATTGTAAATGTTGCCAATAGTTGTAGGAGTGGGCACCAAATGTATTCTCATTGTCTGCACCTATGTTCCAAATTATGGAAATGAAAGTCGGTCTATATTTCCTGGCAAATTTACTTTATTAAATATATGTGTTAATGAAGCTGATTTCATTAGTCTGTGCAAAAGACAAACCATTGTTTAAGACATTAATTTCTTGTTCTGATCATTTTGTATTCAAAATATTTACAACTAATTTCACTTTTTGCATGCTTTGCGTTCCCAATGTCATTTCCTTTTTAGACCTTGTCCATAACGTTCTGAATTCTACCTCTGTGGTACTCAGTATTCCTCTTCTTCCTCATTGCCAATGATGTCTATTATATTGCTGTTCTTTGGTTCTAAAACGATTACTTTTTTAGCCAGGTTAATCATGCTATTTGCTTGTCAGTATCCTCTTATTTCTTTCATGAAATCTCTCCATTTGGGAGCCACCAGAGGTACAATGCTGGAATTTTTTGTTTTCCATCACTGATTGGTCAACCAAATTCTGAACTTTTAGGCGATGTCCCTGGTGTACTTTGTTTATGATCCAGCTTTTTTGTCATTTATATAACCATATTTTCCTGACAGGTAAACATTCTTCCAGAGTTATAATCTTTTTTATCACAGAAAATCTTATCTTGCTATTCATATTTTGATTTGCTATTGCTAATCACATAAGATCGAAACCAATGTAGCATAGTTTTTTCTTCATCGATTCTTCTGTATTCATATCATCTATCTCATTTTCAATATATGTTTCTTTTTGTTATGCTTCTTTTTTAATGTTCTATTAATGTTGTTGTTTGATTAGAGCTTTAGAAGTAGAAGTCTTCAATAACTGATCCTCCCATTCACTGCCAAATCATCATCGCCTGTCGCATCAAGAATTGGAAACAGTCATATTCTCAAACCTCTCACAATGTGTCCTTTTTCAAAATAGCTCTGTAAAGTGGGGATTTCCCAAAACGTATTGTATTCTTTCTTTATACATTTTTCTAATTTAACATGTTTTTCTCTTGAAATTGCTTGGTGAGATTTATTTATTTGAAAAGGATTTGCAGTACTATCTTTGGCAGTAAATGCAGTTTACATTTCATCACAATTATCAATTTTATAGGTTGTCATGCCCGTAATAGAATTAGGCAAATAGAATTACAAAGTTAATAGACTTCAGCTATAAGGGTGGGTGTTAGGATTTAGTTTGCACCAGGTTTTTATTGTAAATTAAAAAGGGTATTGGTAGAATAAAATGTAAAGAGATGTATCCTAATCATCTTATTTTTAAGTATAAAATGACATAAGGAGTCAGGCATAATTATTTCAGACTTTTCTTCTGTTTTAGATTTCTAATATCTATAGGTATGGTGAATTGAAATTCATTTACATAACAAGTTGCCTAATATAATGGATGACACATATTTTAAAATTGCCTTGCTCATTTTTTCACATTTTCCAGATTGTCAATATAATAATCAGTGCTTCGTGCATTCCACAAATAATTCAATTCACTGATTTAAATTCAGAAATAACACAATAATTATATTTGTAATATATGTTGGCTTTCAAATATAGACATTCTCTAGAGAGCATCTATAGAGAGTTGATAAGTGAACATTATAACAATGTCAATCTACTTTTGATTTGAATTAAAAATTAACTTAAATCAATAATTCATCCCAGAATTCAGTTTTTAGATTATGAATTGCTCACATGATGACATCACGTTCCATTGGGTGCCATTTTAAATTCATGTTCTATGGCATCCTCATGGGTTGCTACATTCAAACCATATGTGCGTAAAGAACCATGGACATATGCTGGAAGCACATTTTAGGTATCTCTGATATAAAACATTGTGCTTTTGCTCAAACCTGTCAGGTACCAAAATATCTTTGAACACATTTTTTCTTGATCTGGATATAGTGGTCAATTAATGTTACATTTTTCTAGTTGAACTTTCATAAACACATTTTAAATTGGAGTATGATTCTCACCGAAGAATTATAATGGCAAATCCGTTAGCTACCCTTTTTCATTTATATTTACTTCAACATTGAATTTTGTAGAGGATGAGAATAATAAAGGTATTGTTATTTTATGAGCAATTTAAAAATTAAATATTGAACTCAACGTTCAATTATTGATATATTGATATTTGTTTTAAAAAGGCTTTTTCATCTAAAATGATTTAAGAAGATTTTTCAATGTATTACTTTTCTGGAAAAGTTCAAGCACTTATGGTGCTAGCCACATCACACTTGGACTTCCCCAATTGTGTGTTCCTGCGCCTAGCAACATTCTTACTGTGCAGACTGCATTGTATGTAATGCAGCGGCATCTGTTACTCACCGGACGGGAAGTATGCCAAATCGGTGGCCGGAAGGCACAGGACTGAACTATTGATTGAAGAGCTAGGTCGGGGCCTCCAACCTAGCCTCCTCTCTGTGAGGGCACAAGACCTTTTTAACGATATGACTCTCTGCTGGGTAGGGCCAGGCAGAGGGACTGATCGCTCAAAAGGGCGGCGAGGACACGCCACCAAGAACCCAGCTGTAAAGGAAAAACAAGAGGTGAG
Organism: Ambystoma mexicanum; assembly: GCF_040938575.1. NCBI lineage: Eukaryota > Metazoa > Chordata > Amphibia > Caudata > Ambystomatidae > Ambystoma > Ambystoma mexicanum. The sequence continues at coordinate 568,114,217 of NC_090934.1, read as the reverse complement.
CAATTGGAAATTTAAGAAAAATCCCTTTCCCTCGATACTTCTTTCTAGTAGTACCTGAACTATGCCCTCCCCTTGTTTCAAGGCAACCGGAACCACCTACAAGTAAGAGAGGAGAATGTAACCTATCCTGACTATAGTTGTCAATTAGATAAGGAGAATGGGTAATCATACAAAAAGAAAACCCTTACCACTGATGTGCTGTTAAATCTGTAATGTCCAAAGAGTTCATGAAAACGGAAGTGCAAAATAACAAATGGGTAGGTTAGTTTAGGGAAACTAAACCCGGGCGGAACGAGGGCCGCACTAGAGTCGGGTAGGTGCACTATCCGCAAAGCGTCCCTGTGCACTACTGAAGAATTTCCAATAGAAGTCTGATTGTGGAAAGAGGATGGTAACAGCAACAATAAAGGACACAATTGAGTTGGAGTGTTGCAGGTGATATAGTTCAGCGGCAAAGTACAATGAGTACAGGAGATCTGCTTGTTAGCAAGTGGTGAACAGAAGAGTCTTACTGATGCCGTGATCACAAGGTTCCAAAAGCGGCAGGCAAAGGCAGCCCGTGAATGAGGAAACAGGTCTGGTACACGGGTAAGTAGTTTTCCAAAAGCGGCAGGCAAAGGCAGTCCGTGAAAGAGGAAACAGGTCTGGTACACGGGTAAGTAGTTTTCCAAAAACGGCAGGCAAAGGCAGTCCGTGAAAGAGGAAACAGGTCTGGTACACGGGTAGTTAAAGTAGGATTGAGGACGGAACTTCTAAATACCGGGATGCAACTTTAATCAGAAGCAGCGTTCCGCCCGGTTCCGAGGTTTAAATCGGGAAGGAGAAGGCGGAACCGGACGAAACCGAGGCTCACGCATCATCGCCTCTGAGCTGACAGCGGGAGGCGGAAAGCTGGGAATTGTAGTCCAAACTTGCCGCAGAGTGCTGCGGAGTGAGCTGAAGCCACTATTTTCCAGGGCAGTTGCCAGTGGGCGTAGAATGGGTTTGCAATATGACGCATACCCTTACGGAGGGCAATAACCTTCCTGCGGGCCTGTCGAGGCGTAACAGCATCTGTCCTTATCTGAACAGAGAACTTTGACCATGTATCATAGGCATTTGCTCATTGCCATTGCTACCTTTTGTTAAAAGAATGGAGTATAAAGCCCTCTTCTTGGTGAATAGTGCCTCACACACGCTTGTTCTGGTTCCATTACAGCAAAAAATCAATACATGTCCTCCGCAGTAACTATTACACTCTTTGAAAAACAGACTGGTCTGGGGACACATCAATTCAGTTGCCAAATCTACTTGGCCACATATGGAGTGGTGGGTCCAAGTGTGTATGTTGCAAGACTTCAAGGGGTGCAAGTGAGCCTGAAATGTATTACCATGGAGAAGTGTAATGTGTGAGTTTCCAGTCCATGCTTAGATCAACCCTTCAAATTTTAAATGTGGAATTGACGGGCAGGGTCCAAGACGAGCATTCCGTCCGCAGTCCGGGTCCGGGTTCCCGAAATAGGGACTTACTGGGTCATTCCAACCTTGGATGACCCGGTAAGTCTCCATTCCAGAAACCATTCCCCATTCTCATTCGAGCCCGCATAGGGCTCAATAGGAATGGGGATGGAGCTAATAATGGTACCGCAATTTGCGGTACCGTTATTTGCTCGAAGGGACCCGCTAAGGGACCTCGGAATAGGGTAGTAAGGGATTACCGGCACCGGTGTCCTTACCGATGCCGGTAATCCCTTACCTCCAACCTCGTAATGACTCCCATTGAACAATACCAGAGTGCGGGAAGCCTCTTGAATCAAATCAAACAATATATATGGCTGTATGCATAATGTAAAAAAAGTCGATATCACCACATGAAATGTATTAAATAGAAAAGGCTCTGCAGGTCACCTTGAGCAGGCATAATTGGTGCACATTGTGATTGCCTATGTGGCAATAAAACACTGTCTAAAGTTTACTTTTGCAGATGGCACTAGTAGAAACATTGATCCCCTCTGGGGATTGATCTATGAGTAAGCATTGACATTCTAGAATATATTCTACAAACAGATTATGTGCAGAACAAACTACTAGTAACCTTATCTATAGGTAGCTATGGGAAGTAATCCCTTGAGGTAGGAAATCCTCAAAGGTGAAGTAAGTTGCACCACATTGCAAACATTTGCAGTGCCAAATCAGCAAGCACCATGTCTAAGTTGTACAAGCCTGCGTTTACCAGTGTTAATATATTTAGTGGAATGTCAGAGAAAGAGATGAAAAGCTCAGGTGAGCTACAAACCTTGTGTTGATCAATAATTTTGGCAGTTCATCAGTATGCCTTCTTATCACTTTTCAAGGCCTGTTCACAAATGCGTGATCCTGCGTAGTAGACAAACCATGCAATTGACATTTTTTCCCGTCCCCCCACCACAATTAAGAGATGGCAAGCATTTCACCTGCGTCCCTAGAACTCAGCGGTTCAACTCTGAAAAAAAAGGACCTCTGTCCTTGTGGCAGTCTTTAAGATGTGGCCTGCTATAAGAGCCGAAGTTCTGAAAGTAAATGAGTTTGGATTCTATCCTTGAATGAGTACTCCTTTATGTGACTCCAGTCTAGGTTTAAACCCCTGTTATATTTCCAAAGGCTCATCATTGGTCTTATGCCATCACTGCTCAAGGCGTTTCATGCAAGCAACCCAAATGCACACTGCAACGTGGCACAGCATGCAACAAACTTCTGCAGTCTGTTGATCTCTTGGGTTAATAAACCCCTTCCATTCCCAAGAAAATGGATACAATACAGAAGAAATCATTGGCAGGAAACAAGTCAGAGGCATTGCCAAAGTAAATGCACAGAGGCCATACATCAATATAAGAAATACATCGCTGTAAATTGGAGTTGCCACGCTGTTTCGTTGGCAGTTTTCTCTTTTGTGCCAGGTCTTATTGACGTCATGAATAGACGCATGCTTCAGCCTTTTCGATGGTGTCTGGTTATTCTTTACATGTGAGGCTGAGATGTACCTGATTATTTTTACTATTGTAAAGATGCTCTTTTTTTAAATCGAACAATGCTCATTTCTAATGTAGCCCTATACATTCCGGAAGTCCAGTCATAATGTAAATCCCTGTGTGCCACGGAATTGGTGGATTTGAAAGTAATGCACTGCGTGTTCAATTATCTCACCCCTGGTTAAAGGGACGTGTTAACAAAGTGAATAACCTATGAAGAAGTTGGAGGGTCATATTTAAGTTATTCCTTACGCAGAGGAAAGATTCGGCGTAAATGGAAAAGGCGTGAATGTTTCCTTTAAATAATTATTTTGTTCACTCTCATTCTTTTGATTGGGAGGATTTTATTACATTTGCTGTTCCGGTAATGAAATGGCTGCCTCCGATTCTTAGAGCCATCTCGTTATAATTACTATGAGTCTCTGATGACAGGCTGCGCACATACGTGGCATGGTTCTGTGTGCAAAAAACCATGTCAAGCGATGCATGTATGGTCTTGCTTATTAAAGATGCCACAGCAGATTATCTTATTATGCTGCTAGCATGTACAGCTACTGATTTAGCTTTGCATTTCTAATACTCGACTTTCATCATTTCAGAAAAAATAGGAGGATGAAAAGACCACTTTTCTTTTTACTGAAAAACAAACAATGTCTTTCTTTTGCATAGAAAATATATTTTGATTATAATATACGTAAGGAACACAACTCATTGGGATGTTGAAAAAGGAGCATGGGAAACGTTGCAGTAATTGTTTTGCCAAAAATTGTAAATGTGTTATTTTTATGTTACAGTACACGATGTTGCACAACACTGCTATAGTGCAACCAAGCTGTATATGGCCTATAGGTTTGCTGCATGTTGATGCCTAATTGTTGGTTTCCCTACAATGGGAGACCCTTTGGAAGATTAGGTTTTTCAACTTTCTGACACACCTGTGATTGTACAGATACATTAAGGAATGTCTTAGTACAGGGGTCGGAAGCCTGCGGCTAGTCACATGTTTTAGAATATGACTCCCATGATCCCTCATCACTGGCTATGCTAGCTAGGGCTGATGGTAGTTGTAGTCCAAAACATCTGGATAGCCAAAGGTTGCAGACCGCTGCTTTAGTGTAAAACATATGTAGTAGGCTTTCCTCATATCTAGCATTTGCAAAGCAAAGCCATCTTTTGCTTGCCTGGCCTCTTGAAGATAACTTATTTGGGATAAGAGAAGTAGCCACGTCTGGGGTCTTGTAAAACTATGCTCTGGTAATATGGGCTACATTGGAAGATGGTCCATTAAGATTTTTGGGTCTTAACCTAAAGATATGCAACATGTCCCAAAGAAATGGGCCAGTCATACCACCAGCAACTGGTGCCACCCTTGGCCGTTACCAATTGAAGGCTGTGATTGCATACACAAAGTACACATACATTGCCTTTCCATAAGGCTAAGCCCCATGCATAACATTGATAATGTTACAAATACATCCCAAAAAATGCAACAGGCACAACGCAGACGCACTCTGATATAATGGAAGAAGCAAGTACTGTACGCACCCACTGTGATGAATTGGATTCTGTCTTGCAGGAGTATAAGGATGAGTAGGGGTAAAATGGCCCCCTGAGCCCTCACACTTCAACAAATCAAAACACAAGGCAATCATGAAGGTAAAACAGGGATGATCAAGAGATATACCTCCTTTGCCTTTTGTGGTAACGTGGGCCAATGGAATGATATACTGTTAAAGGTGGTGTGAAGGTGACCCAAACAACACACACAGTATCACAGTAATAAAAAGGTAATGTCCCATCAAGGTTCTATACAAATGTAAACACTTTAATAAAACACACCATCTGCAAGTAGAACGAAAAGGATCACTATACAAAAATCAACCCTAAATGAAAGAACATACGATGCAACGAGACTGGAGAAAGTCGTACTCTGAGCACAATTCCAGGGGTGTTAGGTAGGGTACTACCATAAAAAGGATATTGGGTTGAAAACAGGCATGATCGAGACCTAACCAGTCTTTAGGGCCCAAGTGGACCGTGGGGGCACTTCAGTGTCACAGTACCTGGAGTCAGTTCTTGGTGGGCTGTCGCATAAGACACAGTATCGAACAAAGATGTGTGTTCATCAAGCTCAGTTGGGCACATAGGATTGTGGAGGTCCTTGTAGGTGGTGGGCGTCGAGTAGGGGCAAATGTGGGTGCTCTGTGCAGTCAAACCGCAGTGTTTCAATGATGCAGGTTAGGGCAGTCCCAAGAATGCTTCACAGGTGGCAAGGCCGAGTCGGGCTTTGGCAGCTGAGAGATGTTGGCGAGTGACGCTCCAGCATTTCAAGACAGAGGGAGGCAGTTGTGGAAGTATTGATCGAGGTTGCATCAATGTGTTATCAGGGGGGGCGTGGCCAGCGCGCATGCCGTAAAGACGTGCATCTGCGAAGCTCCTGCCCGCGATCCTTTAGCTGACTGCAACAGGCAACTGCGGCCAAGAAATTTCCTACAAAAATATATGCCTGGAAAGAGAAACCTCTCCCCGCTGCAGCGATCCGACCTCCGAACAAAATCAGAGTCGGCATCCCCCTGAACGAGGTGTGCAAAGAGACGCCCCTGAGGACCCAAGATGGCGGCGACCGTTGCGATCCCGAGTGCCGCCGAGTGAAGTGGCGAGGCTGCAGTCGGACCCGTGGAACAGTCCTCTCCTTCCCGACGAGCTAACTCCCAGCCCCTGGGCTCGCCCTCGGCCCCCCGAGGACTGGAGGAGACACTGCGGAACTGAGCAGCACCGCGACTTGCGGACCGCCGACCGCTTGGAGGGAGCAGGGATCCTACGCAGCGGGAGCCAGAGGCGAGGGCCTCCTCTCGCTGTCCGACAACACAGGCGCTGGGCCCCACTGGCGACCGATCGCGAGGAGGACAGAACCGACTCTCCCCAGAGGCACGGGGAGCAGGGGGAGCGGCCCCGGGGCCAGACCTCAATGGACCGATCCGCGGGGACAGGCCTGCGACACGGGAACGATCGCCAACGCCGATAACAGTGAGTGGCTGCCTTGCGCCCTCCCCACCCCCCATGCTGCTATGGAAATATAATGAGGGCGCCAGCCCAACTGTCAGGGCCTGTGGGCAGGGGGACCAGGACTAGCTGCCTTGCCCAGCATAAGACATCCCTGAATATGGCTCACAAATACCCCCAATACATGCACGCCTGACAGGCGATTACACCGAACTGCTTGAACCCGGGTGGTACCACATCACCGTGATCACACGGGAGCACGACTCAACGCTGCCAAGGTCACCCCCCCTAACATCATCGATGGCTGAACCTAACTAGACACGGCAATAACGCGCAAAGGGGGGGCCTCAGCTCCGGTTCTTCACCGAAACTTGGTATTTAGATAGGCACCCAACGAATAGAAGAGGCTGGCACGGCGGCCCAGAGGGAAAGGATGTCTCCGCCCAGAGCCAAACCGAAATCCATGAAAATGGACACCTACACGACGGTCAGGCCTAAACAGTTGCCACTGTCAGAACCTATACCCACTGATGAACCATCACATACGGCAGCAGTAACTGGTGATACGCAAGTCCTTCAAGCCATTGCAGCGCTCCGCGCCTCCATTGAAGGCAAGATTGACGAAATTAAAGTGGATATGCAGCTCATGCGACAAGACGCACGCAACCTGACCGAAAGAGTCAACGCCAACGAAGCCACTTTACAGGTCAATGTTGAAAATACCACAGACCTGAAGAAGCGAGTCCTAGACCTGGAACAGAAAGTGACAAGACTGGAAACACGATCCGAAGACGCAGAAAGCCGAGCACGGCGCAATAACATCAGGATCCTAGGTGTTCCCGAAGATATGAAAAGCCCGGATCCCACAGAATTTATAGAGACAATGCTGCAACAAGAAATTGGTGCAGGAAAACTCTTGCAAGGGTTCTCAGTAGAACGCGCCCATAGATCCCTTCAAAAGCGCCCTCCACCGGGCTCACACCCACGCCCGATTATTGCAAAAATTTTAAACTTTCAAGACAGAGAGACAATATTGCGCTATTCCAGAGAAGGAGGAGAAATTAAAAGACAAGACTCGTCAATTGTCATATATCCAGATTACACCCCCGCAGTACAGCGTGCCAGGAACTCATTCATACCAGTAAAAGCGAGACTCCGCAAACTTAATCTAAAATACATGCTGCTCTATCCCTCTCGCCTCAAAGTCCTCTATAGAGGGAAAGCACTCTTCTTGGAGACCCCAGCCGCAGCGAACAGGTGGCTTGAGCACAATAACTTAGCGGACGACGGAGAGGAACCACCAAGGACCAACAACGGATAAAGCAGGAAGCCACAACCATCAACACTGGTTGTCGACTCCACACAGAGGCACAACTCAGCCAACCCAGACCGTAATATGACAATAGCAATATCGGGCAGAAGCACGAGGCACCACACCCGACCACGCCAATGGTCGCCCCCCAAAAGAGATGTGTGAGTCAAATGCTTGCACACAGCCCGCACCGGAAGGCCTGGAGAGGCCCAGAAGGCTTGGGAGCCCCTGAGCGCTGCAAGTTCAACGCAACTGCTGGGTGCAGTTCACAGTTAAATGGTTTAGTTAGTTCATTCATTGGAATGACAGTTGAAAAAGTTGGTAAGTCTCCATACCACATTATGCCAGCTGCAGAGAGGGAATCGGGAGAGGGGAATATGCTCCAGGAACCCGGGCGCATAGACAAAGCTCCTTACCAAAAACACCCCGACCACGGGAGCCCATCTGGAAAACTGCGAACACCACAACATCCCCCATGACATGGCGATGAAAATAAAAATCATGACATGGAACGTAAGGGGCCTCGGCACTTACCTTCGAAGGAACAGAATTAAGTCCTATCTACACAGAAAGGGATAATGATAGCGCTCTTACAGGAAACACACTGCACTGCAGAATCCACCACCAAACTCCAGGAACACTGGGGTTGGCAGGGGTACGGAACTGCCTACTCCAAGTACGCTAGACGGGTCTATACAGGGATCCATCCACAACTCCCATTTCAATTAGAGAAAGCAGTAAAAGACCCAGAGGGCAGGTTCGTGATACTGCTCGGATACATAGAACAGCAAGAAGTTTGCATAGTGAACTCTTACCTCCCCAATAGTAATGTCCCAGCCCACCTCGATTCAATGTACGCTAGGGTCACACCACACAGAGATGGCCTTTTTATATGGGGAGGGGACTTTAACTGCACCCACAACCCAGACCTAGATATATCCCTACCCTTGCCTAAGGCCCCATCATTGGCTACAACCTCACTAAACGCAGTGACGGATAGACTAGATCTTGCCGACATATGGAGGGAGTTACACCCACAGACACGCACCTACTCTTACTATTCGTCCCCTCATGGCCTCCATACGAGATTAGATTACGTCTTTGTAGGAAGGGAACACCTAACCCAGATGGAGGAGGCACAGTACCTGGGTAGGACGATTTCCGACCACTCTCCATTGGTGATAGAGTGGAACCATGCTGGCCCACGACCACCCATTCCCATGTGGCGAATGCCGGTGGAAGCCCTGAAGGACCACGTTTTTAAAGATGAACTCCAGGACTCAATAGACAACTATATAGAGCTAAATACAGGGAGTGTAGAACACGTGAGCACCATATGGGAAGCCCTAAAAGTAGTAATACGAGGTGAAATTATAGCAAAGGCTGGAGGTGTGAGAAAACAGTTGAGAGACGAACTAACACAAAGAGAAAGGGAGATAGAGAGGCTTGATAACAGTCCCTTAAGCCCACAGCAACGGGAAGACAAGCTTAAAGTCCTTAGAGTCGAAGGCATGAAGGCCTGGGATAGACTGGGCAAGTTTGATTATACTACCAGAACGAACAGAGCACACACGGAAGCTGACAGGCCTGGTAGGCTGCTGGCTTGGCTCTGCAGGAAAGAACACCCCAGGCACACAATTACTTCTCTACAGGACAAGGACGGCAACGTACACCAAACCCAACATAACATAAATGACACCTTTTAAAAATTATTATGCGCACCTGTACTCACACGAAGCTGAAATCCCCCTAGACCAGATAATGGACACCCTAGACGAAATAGGACTACCCAGGCTCTCCCCTACACAAGCCAAAGCCTTAGATGCTGAAATCACTGCGGAAGACATAGCTGAGGCAATTAAATCACAGGCTACATGCAAGGCCCCGGGCACTGACGGGTTACCCTCAGAATTTTATAAGTCATACGACTCTTCCCTGGTCCCACTGTTACACAGAGTCTTCCTAGAAACATACGAGCGAGGTATCCTACCTGACAGCTTGAGGGAAACCCTTGTGATCCCAGTCCTCAAACCAAACAAACAGGCTGAACACTGCGAATCATATCGACCCCTAGCCATGCTTAATTATGACGTCAAATTATTGACTACAATCCTAGCTAAAAGACTTTCTAGACTCATAGGCGATATTATTCACACAGACCAATGCGGATTTATAGCAGGACGCAACACAACCATGAATTTACACAGACTACAACACATAGTTGAACAAACAGACACGAATCCCGAACCCTATTGCTTACTGTCGCTGGATGCCATCAAGGCATTTGATTCTATATTTTGGGAATGGTTGCTAGCAGTCCTAAAGGAATTCGGTTTTGGTCCGGGGTTTGTTCGATGTTCAAAATATTATACACCAGACCAAGGGCTCGGGTGAAAACTGGGAGACATGTGTCAGAAATATGGGACATATGTAGGGGCACAAGACAGGGATGCCCGCTGTCTCCCATGCTATATATTCTCGGGTTAGAACCCATTGCAATTTATTTCAGGAAACAGTTCTTTGATGCAGGGATAAGACTTGGCGGGACGGACCATATCATTTCGCTCTATGCGGACGATGTCCTGTTGTACGTCAGAGACCCGCACCTTAACATTCCAACCATATTGGAGGTCCTCGACAACTTCTCCAAGGTCTCGGGCATACGATTCAGCAGAGCTAAGTCCTGCCTGTTCCCACTGGCAGGACTGAGAGGCAGAGACAGGGAGGAGCTCCCTGCACTAGCTATACAATGGCAGACCATGACATTCCGTTACCTCGGAATCCAAATAATGCACACCCCGGAGCTTATGCATGAGCACAACACGATGGCGGCGATACCTGCACTACGCAAATCAATGAGCTTCTGGGCAAAACTTCCCCTATCAGTGATGGGCAGGGCCTCTGTAGTTAAAATGATTATCCTCCCCCGGTTCCTATACAAATTCCAGAACGTACAATACTACATCAAAACTACGTTCTTTCGCCTGCTTGATTCAATTGTTCGTGGCTTTCTTTGGGGGCAGGCCAGACACAAAATAGCACACTCTACCCTGGTATTAACATACGCACAAGGTGGTATCCAACTCCCGAACCTTGAAAAATACTATGTAGCTGCTCAACTCAGCTTTGTGTCCAAATGGTTGGCCGATGACACCACGTCCGAGACACCCCTACTACAATCCATGATTTCCCCTATACATCTGAGAGAACTCATATGGGCACCACAACACCTACTGAGTGACATACCCTTCATTTCCACCCTGGGGAGGCAAATATGGCAAAGGGTGAAGGCGATAACCCAGCTGAAACACCCGTACTCTCCGGAAATCGCACTGATCCAAGACATGTGTAAATCAGGTGTGGACCTACTTCACCTTAGACAATGGGAGAGGAAAGCCGTCTATACTTGGGGGACCTGTACGACGAAGGCTCCATCAGGGAGTTTGAGTCGTTACAAAAAGAGGAGGACATACATGCTGGCCAATTCCTCTGGTACCGCAGGATACGGCAAACGGCTAAGAAAAAATGGGACGTTTGGCCAGAGGAACCAGAGTCAGCCCCTCTTATAACGCTGTTATATAATCTGGGAGAGGGACAGAGAGCGGTCTCTCAGCTATACAGCCACCTCAGCGACACACCCAACCCAAAAAGTGAGACAATGAAAAAGAGATGGGAGACAGATCTGGGACGGGAACTGTCAGAAGGGGAATGGAACAGAGCGCTAGCATACCCCAAAGCTGTGTCCAGAAACCACAGATTCCGATTTACACAATTGAGCATGCTACATCGAACATATCTGACCCCCTGCAGGCTAGCGAAAATTAACAAACAAAAGGAAGCTCACTGCCCATGGTGCAAAGCAGACGGGGCAGACCTACTTCACATGTTCTGGGAATGAAACATATCGCAATCCTTATGGATGAAAATAAAACAGACCTTTGAAAAAGCGGGCTCCCCCAACTACAACTGGTCCCCCGAGGAGTGCCTCCTAGGAACACACCCCAGGCCAGCCAAACTCAAACACTGGGTGAAACTTAAGGACTTGACCTGTATACTGGCTAAAAGACAAATTGTCATGGCCTGGAAAAAACCTGCAGGCCCGAATTATAAGGCATGGCGCAATGAACTAGAAAGGTGGATTAACGCGGAAACAAGAGCATGGGAGGACAGCGTCATCAGGTCAACCGACTAATCAAGCTCTACCTTGGAGGCATGGAAGGAAATAACCATTAGCATGCTTTCCTCCCCAGATGATAAACCCCCATGAATGAAAAAGGACCCGACCACACCGCGCTGCAGGAACACAACGCCCATTGCAGAGACAGATACAGGTCGCGCCGAGCCCCTGAAACTTTGGAACCCCCCTCCCCTGCTCCCAATACCCCACCATAATGTTTGCCAAGACTTTTGAGCAAAGAAGTTGAAACTAGGAGACAGTTAAATGTTGTTAAGTTACCCTAATAAAAAAAATGTTACTGTTTATTAAGCAACTATTGCTATACCTGCTATTATGCAGGCTGATATGTTTTACTGTAAGATAACAAATGCCAATAAACAAATTTGAAAATAAATCAATGTGTTATCAATAAGGCAGCAGTTAGAGTTGGTGAGTGACCCTGCAGAGATACGGTTCTGGTTCTGGTGTTGAGCAGTCTCTCTGGGCCTAGTAGGTTATGTGCTTCACTAGGACATGATACAGTGTTGAGCTGGTTTAGATGCAGCGCAGTAGTTTGGCTGTTTGAAGGAATGCAGACACCAGTACAAGCCCCTTCCCTATTTTTCAGGATGTGGGGAACAAGGAGCAACCGGTTCAGTGTGGGAGAACAAGGAGTCTCGGCTGGTCTGGCCCTCTGGTTGCTGTGAAGCATTTGCAAAGTACTTGAGGACAGGATGCTCTAATTCAGGGTTTGCTCTGGCACATAAGATCTGTTGCAGAGTGGTTGGTCCTTGTCCACAGCACTGGTCACTACCGATGTTCCCTGGGAGTGGTTAGGGGACAGATCGTCCTTCTGTCTTGGATGGCTCCTTCTTCACATCTGCCGGAGGACTTTGGACAGTGTAACTGTCCCAAAGGTAGTCCAAGTGAGAATATTGAGAACACCTCTTCAGCCTTAAAGGATCCTTGAGGAACAGAGGGAACTCTGATGAAGGGGTGCAAGACTCCTTCTTTTAAAAGCACAAGTCCGCAGGTGATTGGTCTAAAGCTAGCCTGCTTGAGGGGACCAATTCCTGGTCCTGGCTGGAGTGGACTTTGCACTGCTGATCTTGCACCCAAGGTGCTTTGTGCCAGAGGAAGGGGAGGAGACAGGAAAGGGAAGGAGAGACAGTGAGAAAAAAGATGGTGGAAGGCTTCTTTCAGTGTCTAGAGCACTTCTACCTATCCTACTCATGCCCTCTTCCCTCATACCGACAACAAAGATCTTTGGATGAGTGTGCTCCTTTGATACCCGGGGCCAGGATGGCTGCCTGCTGTGTGGTTGTCTCTGGGGGAGGGGCTTACCAGCCCTCACAAAGAGAATCAAAGAGAGGCTGTGTCCTCTGGGTATCTGTCCTGCCATGTGGCAGTATGATTCGTCTGACCCAAATACACATCCCTTCTACAACAAAGCTGACTCACATGAGCTAAGACGTGCAATTTCAATTGGGATGTGGCGGCCATGATCATATGTATCGCCATGCACTATACCTAAACTCAGGCATAGCTTATTCTTAAAGATTATATTGCCACCAGCATGGGGTACTGCTGATCATCACACTTTGCGTACAGGGGGGAATATCTTAAATGTGGCCCCTGTGCTGCAGGGACTTTGCTGTCACTGTGGCAGTCGAGTGGGCATCTTTTGACCTTTGAACCTGCTCTGCGCCATGAGTAGTATGAGTACTGTGGATCAGGCTACTGATGCAGCAGGGCACAAGTGCACTATGCTTCTGGAATGCACTTGTGACAAAGGGGATCTGGTTAGCAGATTACTAATTTGGAGAAGGAATCAGCCGCTTCATTTTATGCACAACAAAATCTGGCTTTGCACCCTTGTCAGATTGCACTTCCGCACACCCATAACTACCCCTTTTGCCACTGGTGCCATGGAATGCTCTTGGGCCATCCTTCCTTCTACCAAAGATCACAGCAACAGACACATGTGGATAATCATCACCGTCGTCATTGATTTGTAAAAACACATCAGTATACAAACATCCATTCCCATGGCAACAGAGAAAGTGATGGCCTATCCTGGCCAACTCTGGCATGCAGCTTGCATAATATTATTATGTCCTTCCCACATTTGCCAATGGGCAGCACACATGGCATGCTACATAGCACAAAATAGTCACACTGAATTGATAACTATTGATACCAATAGACCATGCCCAAGAAGCAAACTCATGCACCCTGTCAGGATCCTCAAGGGGCACAGAAATATAGGCATGGAACACCAACTACGTGGCATCCAAGGGAAGACAGAGAACATAAGCATTACAGTACACCCACTACTAGAAACTGCCAATCAGCAATGTTCTCTACACATCATTAACACCCATGGGTGAATGACTAAAATTGAACACTGATGAGGTGCACTTTCATACCATGGGTGCACCCATTTGACTTGTACAATAGCGCTAGAACCAATAAATTCTGGAAAATCACATCCAAAATAGCATGCCATTCCAACAGAAGCTCTGCAGAAGATGATTGGCTGAGGCCCTGAGTGGACACGAAGAAAACAGAGTAGAATACCACTTCTGACCCGTCCAGCAATGCTGACAATCCTCAACAACTGGATAATTAGCCAAATTAAAAATTGTCTGTATGACAACAGGCTGTGCTATTTTTGCAATGTTTTGATGTTCATCCGAAGGTGGACTATTCCTGCAGGTTTTAAGCATTCACCAAAGGGCAGGATTATGACTGCAATTTATTAACTTTCATCTGGGAGCAGAAATACTCCTCCAGTATTTAAAGCTTCACCAGAGAGGGGGACTACTAATGTAATGTGTAGGGCTATACCAGCAGGCAGCACTGCCACAATGCAGGTCTATTCCTACAAATATCAAGGCTTCACCACAAAGTGGGACTACTCGTGCAATGTTTGAGGCTTTGCCACAAAGAGGAAATACAAGTGAAATGTCAAGCTTTGCCAAAAGGTAGGGTGGTTCCTGCATTGTTTAAAGACTTTTTACACACAGCATAAATATTCCTGCAATTTCTAATGCTTCATCATAAGTGTAAATACTACTGCAATTTAGGAGTCGTCACCATTAAGTTGAACTACTCCTGCAAATGGTATGGCTTCGACACAGAGGAGAACTATTCAAGCTATTTTTAAGGCTTTGATGCAGAGCGGAACTACTAATTTTGAAAAGTCACCACAGTGCTCAAACACTCATGCACGCTTTAAGACTACACAATACATGAAGTACATCTCCAATGTTTGGGGATATGTTGGAGTGCCAGATTACTGCTGCAACTTTTAGGGCTTCACAACAAGGTGGAACTGCACATGCAATTTTTAAGTTTTTGCTTCAGAGCTGGACTGTCCCCAGAACTACCCCTGCAATTTGTGAGGCCTCACCACAAAGAAGTGAGATTGCGTTGTGGCAGCCACTTTAAAGCCGCTCAGTTCCTTATTCTGATTGTCTGATGCTATTTTATATTATCTACACAGCTATTTTAAATGCTGCACTGTGTTTAATCACGTCCTGGAACGCTGTGTTTTTAATTTATTATTGTGTGGGTTTTCTACTGAACCCCTCCCCCCCTTCCCCAGAAGTCCTCTCTCTTTGACCAAGAGTAGGCGGGGCTTTGCCTGAATCGTTAGCCTCTCTGGCATTTATGTGCCGGAGAGAACGCTCGCGCAGCGGATGGGCCCAGCAGGCATGCCGTCTGCGCAACAAAGGCGTGCTTAAGGCAGGCCCCTCTGTGCCCGTCCGTGCTACGTACATGCAGGATGGAGCTCTATAGCTCTCCAGGCAGGAACTATTGAATTTAGCGTCCCCTGATACACAATTTCCTTGTGGTTGGCAAAATTGGTCTGCCTTATGTATGCCATCCAGTCTACATTCTGCACCTTTGCAGGGTCAGAGCGTTATGGGTCTGGCAGTGTTGCTGCTTAACACCCGCTCTCTGCCAGCTCACACTGCTGACATTTATGATCTTCTTTCTGACCATAGACCAGATTTGCTCTGCTTAACCGGGACTTGGTTGCAGGAGTGTACGGCACCGGCTTTGGTACATGCCATTCCTGCCGATTTTAAAATTATTGCATCCACCTAGTTGAATTTAAAACGTGTTCTTTTTCGAGGTACAGCATGTAGGTGTTGGCGTAGCTGGGTGCCATGGCTGCCCCCGTGCTTGTTCCAGACAGTTGTAAAAAGAATCTGTTGTCAAACCTAAAAAAAATAACATGGCAATCTTGTTTTGTCAGTCTCTCTGGCCTCTTGCTAGTGGTTTAGGTCTACTTGATCCAAAATATTTGACCTTTTCACATATATTTTGGTCGTTTTTTCATTGGAAATACCACGGGAGACCCCCCGCAACTCCTCCAACACTTACCCCACCCCATATATATATTTCATTAAATTTGACCGAATTTCGACAAAGAAAACGATCAAAAAAATGTGGTCGTAAGTAAAAGGTCAAATGTTTTTCGAACAAGTAGGCTAATGCCTTGCTAGGTACAGATATGATAATGATAATGATGTGTGTATTTATATAGTGCGTTACTCCAAAGATATCTGCCTGAGTCACTTACAAAGCTTTGAACAACATCTAAATAATGAAAGCAGGGCAAAAACAGGTGTGCTTTAGTGATCCAGATTTTAAAGGGCTATATTTCCATAGGTAGAGCGCAACTGACAGCGATTAGCACATGTACAAGGTGGGAGCTGTCCCCACAGGGTGTCTCCTGGAGCCAGCAAGGTACCACTTCACCTACTAAAAGCCACTTAGAGTACAAAAGCAGAGAAGTGGGTGAGAGCTTACTTTTCTGAGGAAGAAGGGTGTAACTGAGTTGCGCTCTAGGATTTTGTTTTTTCACACACATTGGTATGATTTCTCAGAATGAGTGTCATATAATTGTGCTTGTGTAGATTTGAAGTTGGCTCCAATAGCTATGAAAAGACACATATTTTGGTCATGTGAACTCCTTTTGGTTGCCTCCACATTTTCTACCTTCTTGTGGCACTTGGCTCTTTATTTAGGGGGATGGCTCGGTTCTCTAAAGCTTGAGCATGTAAGGTACAGTATATGCAATTTAGGGGTATAGCTCAGACCATGTATGGTATGGTATGGTATTCTGTCTAAAATCTGAGGATGTCCATTCCAGGACATGTGTTTTAGGGAAATAACTCTGTTCTCTGAAGCCTTAATATGCATGCTGCATGGCATGCAATTTAGGGGCCTAGCTCTGCTGTCTATAGCCTGCCCACATACTGTGCATTATGTGAATGTGTGTGGGATATCTATCATGGCTTATACGTATGGTGCAGTATATGCAATTTAGACTGCTAGCTAAAGCATGTTTATCTGCCAAACATCCCTCAACACACCCTTCAAACTCCATTTATGAGCTCACCCTGTTAAATTAACCTCCAACAGCCTGACAAAATCCTTAAATGAAACAAGAAGTGAGTTTGTTTTTTAAAGACTTGAATTTCCCTTTGGGGATTTTAGGCTTCTGACCTGCTGCTTTAGCCACAATGCGAGGCTTCCAAATAGAACCTCGATTCACTGCAATCAATAAGTGAACCTTTGGCTCCAGAGATTCGAGAGCCAAATTAGAGCATTTGGAAAACCTAAAGTACTTCATGAACTCCTATGAAAATATTCGAGGGGACCATTGCTCTGTTTTTGGGGGAGCTCAATCATGCTTACTTGCACCATTATGAACCCTGTGTATTTCCTTAAACATCTCTGATGTTTTTGTTCTTATGTGATTTGCTTTTATTCAGAGATGTTATGGTTTCTCTCAGACTTGTGTCCTAATCTTTATTTTTGATGTTTGCAATTTTGCCCCAGCGTGTGCTAGAGCATCTCCGCAGCCAGAGTGACACCAGACCATTTAATCTCAACCGCTACTCAGTGTTTACATCGCTGGCATAATTGCTGCACAGTGTTCTAATGTGTGAACATTCCACATGCCGAAACTGATACATAAATGTGTCGCTACACCAATGCTGAGCCAGTCCTACAACAAGCATTACCAATGCTAGAGGAAAGCAGCCGTTACCAGAGCGATGATACGTTTGCATACAGGGAAATGAAAGGGAGCTGGATTTGAGCAACGTGAAAAAGGTAAGGGCTTTATCAAGTGAAAGTCAACTAGGACATAAAGAGGCCCCTTAACCTAACACAATTGTGACCTCTTTACAGCTCGTTCAGTGTTATATTGCGGGCCACAATCAACATTTCAGCAGTGGTGGATGCAGAGCGACAATTTACAAATATATCAATGTGCTTTGTGATTTCGGGTATGGTACCATCCAAGGCTGTCTCAGATTGTGTTGCTGTGCTAACACGAGCTGCTGCACAGTTCTACCATCATTCACTTTTACTCACGTGGAGTAAGAACACATGAAAGATCTGGATCTTTCATCCGGTCATATCAGAAAACCCTGCTTCCAGTCATGATAAGAAGCTGAAGCAATTTAAGATGTGCCCATTTACGTGAGGCTGAACGTTTTATTCTCAGCCAGCTTCACAAAATTGTATTTGGAAGAGGATCTGACTCCAAGTCTATTTCTTTATATACAACCATCTAGCACTTAACTATATCTTTTTAGTTTTTGCTATTTGGTTGCGCTGAAAGCGCGACCTATAAATCCAGAACTATTGTACTTAAAATAAGAGCCTTAACATGAGAGCTTGAAACAGGGGCTTTGGATGCAGGTTTGTTGTAATGCTTTTCAATGCAGGTTGTCCTATGAGGAAGGCTACATGGTAGTTTGACTATGTGGCCCACCCATTTAACCCCCATTGCTAAGTGAAATGTATAGGAATTGCCTCCCATTCCCACCCATTTTCCTTCCAGCCACACCTCCTTGTGCACTCTTTGCCGTCTCAATTTCTACTCTGTGGTGGATTTGTCAGCCATTTTTACTTCCAAAATGGCAGCTGCCATCTGTTAATGTTATTTTAAAGTTGTTTGACCTGATTGATGTTTTTAAAAATATTTACTGCACATTTGAGGTTGTTCCATATGTTAATGTATTTGGTTTCCCAAATAAAAAGTTATGTTAAACAAACATGTTTTATAAAAATGCCTTCCAAATGGTCCATGGACTTGCTTGGGGGTGTGGGTGTCTAGTGTTTTCTGCTGTAAGTACTACCTGATTGTATCTCCATTTAGTGATGTCAGTATGATGTGATCTCCAGTCTGCGTTTGTTCTTCCCCAGGCAACCATTTTATTTCAGCATTATTAGTGCGTGCAGAAGTGTTCAAGTATCTGTTTATTAATGACAAAATGTGAACTGTTGCTAGTACTTTGTTTATGGTGTTGTCCTTTGTTGTTGGGAAAAAGCAGCGAGGGGCACCATTAGTTTTACTAATAAACCAACGTGTGTAGTCGACAAATGAAGCATGCACCATTGCTGTTGGTATGACAACTTGTGTGCCGGCTCATGGAGCGCTCATTTACCGACAGTCGCTAGTTTGGAGACAGTAAGAGTGCCGGCTTCGAAGAGCCAGCCACCAGCGCTGAATCTGTTTATGTAGCTGGGCCCAGGCATGCGTCTTTTTTTTTTTACTTGTGCTCTGGTTTCTTTAAACCTCACCACTAACAGCATCATACAAAAAGTCAAAAATGGAGAGAGGATTTCTACATGCACTTTTTTACATGAGTGGTTTATAATGATCTTAACAGGTTTCTAATAGCTCACCCGAGATTCGAACCTGTGTTATTCTGCAGGCACGCTGTCCTTGACCTTTCCTCCCGTCCCAATAAGTGGATGGCAGCGTTATTGAATTGCACACTGCAGTGAAATTCTGAGAAAGTTCCCTTTGCAACAATCTGCAGAGAAAATACGTGACTCCAGAGGTCTAGTAGTATGGGGTAATATAAAGCTCTCTGATTTTATTCTGAATAACATAGGTTGCGGGTTATGACTAAGCATACGTTTTAGGGTTGCCCCGATCCTTTGGGTGCTGTATTTCAAGGCTATTCTTGTGCTCATTTTAGCAAAGAAAGATTACGCGGGTGTTCTGCAGTCCATAGACTCGCAGAAATTAACGCATCCGTCCTCGGCTCCTAATTAACCATTTCCAATGAAAGGAAATGTTATTTTGGTGCACTGTTTAAAACGCACACTATTTGCAGCGTTATGTACAGCACCTAGCTGCTTATTAGACTTAAAACTGTTATATTTAAAATGAACAAAGAACCGTACATACTCCTGATTCATGGAATTATTTGCGTCAAAAATGCAGATTTGTGCGCCTTTCTGCCCGAAAATCCCCATACTTCAAACAGGGATTTTCGGGCATAAAGGGGCGCAAATCTGCGTTTTTCACGCAAATAATTCCATGAATCAGGCTGCAGTCTATGCATAACTTGATTACATTTCTGGAGAATTTGAAGCTTTTGTAGCTGTAATTGTGCATAACACTGATTCGAAGTGCCAATTAATCCCTGACACCTACCATAAAGCACTGCTATAAATCGATAGTTGCACGTTGAAACCGGAGAAATATTGTGCCATTTTGTCCAGTTAAACAGCAGGTTTTATTCTATTAACAACAGCCATGCCGGTTAAAGTAACACGTATTTCAACACACCTATATTGCAGTAATAAGCAATAATTTAAGATCTACAGTATGCAGAGTCTGTCAATATACATCAAGAAAAGCGGGCACGGAGGGGCGTGGCCAGCGCACAAGCGATGCGGACGTGAGCTGCCTGAGCTCCTACAAGCGCTGAAAGTATCCTGTTAAAATATCCTGATTCTGTGGGTTTAACAACCCCAAAATACAACTGCTGAGCCCAGGGGGTGCCGAGCGGCGGCCGACCAAATTCAGAGTGCAGAGAAATCTGACGAGACGCAGAGGACCGTGGCCCCGTAGGAGCGAGTCCAAAATGGCGGACGCAGCCTGAAATCGACTCGACACCAGAGGAGCTGAGCCGGCCCGGGACCGTGGGCGGCCTCCAACGAACTCCTGTGGGGTCATATAGAGAATCCGGAGACCGCTACACACCAAACTCCACGGAACCCGCCTCAGAGGTGACACACCACATGATACGCACCCTGCCTGGCGGCGCGTAGTGCGAGGCAGCTCGGGCCTCGGGGGCACCTCGATCCCGCCAGCGCGACTCCCGGAGACACACAGCGCACACCAACTCATCGCTGGTCGAGCGAGCAGCGGATGAGGCGGCTCCTACGGTGACCTGCGGAGGCCTGCCCATGGCCCCCCCTGCAGCCATGGACGAATTGCCTGGTCGCCTTGTGCAGCAGCCCGATGCAGTGAAATAATCCAAGTGGAGGAGGAAGGCTGCCTGAGGCGGAGTCTAAGCTGCCGCACCCGGGTGCTGAAGGAGAGCAGGGCTGCGTCCACGGCTCGGGGCACAAAACAAGTAAGTCCCCCCCACATCCACCTCAGCAGCCTGTCTTATAAACACTGGATGGGTGAAACCCTATATACCTAGATGGACCTGTCTTAGAGAAGGGGAGGAAGTGGAGCCAAACCCCTGACAGCCTTGATCTGCCACTACTCTGGGCCACAGATTCCACCAAATACTCGCCCCCTGCTAAGGAGGACCCCTCACCCGCAGCAACTGTACACAGACAGGCCTGTGGCACGGTGGTGCGAGACCAGCCCTCAAATCATCAGCTTCCAGAAATCAGAACCGCGGTACAGGCACGTTACCAAGCAACCAAATCTCATCCACAATAGTGCACCGCAGGGCCCTGACACGAAGCAACATGCGCCTCTGCGAGGAACCCAACGAACTACGCTGGTGGGGGGGAGGACCGGCGCACAATGGCGCTGCGCACATGGGCAACAGCCGAACCTAGAGACCCGCCGCTGCTACGGGTGGTGTAGCACAGCCACGCAGACTGGTGTGACCCTAACCCGGCCTGCTAGACAACAATCGGTAAGAATCCAGGCACCCAAGTCAACAACACGATGGGCAAGGACAAGCAACAATGGAAGACAGCTACGCAGAGCAGCATGGACCAATTCGCGGTCGCCAACACCTCGGCATCGGCAAGTCACACCCCGCACTCAAACCCTCCAGGGGACGAAGAAAACCTGTCACTGCGAGATGTAATGGCTGCGATAGCCAGCTCACGCTCCTCCAAGGAGACCAAGATGGACAGCATTGCTGCAGACGTTTCCTTCCTACGACATGATCTCCAGAAGCTCACCACCCGTACAGGGGAGGCGGAACAGCGCATCTCTGGAACAGAGGACAACATCAGAGGCACCAACCAGCAACTATCGCAGGCTCTAAATCACCTCAAAACACTAGAAAACCGGGTGGATGAAGGTGAGGGCAGATCACGCCGCAACAAGGTACGCATTCTCGGACTGCCCTAGGGAGATGAAGGGAAAAGTATGGAATTGTTTCTGGAACAGTGGCTAGTGGACATCTTTGCGCCCCACTCCTTCTCAAACTTTTTTTCAGTGGAAAGGGCACACAGAATGCCATCGGGCAAACCACCCCCGGGCACACCTCCACGAACGGTGATTGCTAAATTGCTTAACTATCGGGACAGAGATGCACTCCTCCAAATGTCCCGCACAAAAGGAACGATCACCCATAATGGATCCCGGATTACATTCTATCCCGACTACACAGAGGAGGTACAGTGAGCAAGGCAGTCATTTGAGCCACTCAAGAGACAACTGGGCCTCCTGAAAGTGAAATATGGGCTACTGTTCCCAGCCCAACTCAAAATCTATTACAAAGGCTCCACGATCCACTTCACGGATCAACAAGAAACTTGGAGGTGGGCGGAAACAAATATCGAGGGCGGAAACAAATATCGAAGGCGACTGGTCTGCGAGACCACAAAGATGCGAAAGGAGGCCCCGACCCAGGCCGGAGAGGCCCGCCCCTGAAAGAAACCCAAATGCCCCTGGCGTGGAAGCCATGGACCCCGTGGCTGATCAGCTGGAACACTGACGGCCGTCCACGGCCCCCCCAAGTCAATGGATACCTGAAACATGGAATGGTGCAAGGCCAACCGGCTCGCAACCCTGGTGGGTTACCACATTAAGCAACCTAACATGTAAATCCTGAACATATGGCGCTGGGAAAGGAGCTCTAAGGAAGGCTCCTCCCAAAGGAACCCCCCCCCCCCAGAAGACTTTCCAGCGAAGACCAGAAAGCAAAGATCGAGAACGAGCAGAGGGACGGACGTTGGGTAAAATGAGTTAACTGTCTAACTTTGGCAGAGTGTTTAATTTGTTATATGGGGCGACAGATGCTTCAAGTTGGGTGGAGTATGGGGTGGGGGGATACAAGTTATAACATTATGAATCACACCGTCTCTAACACACACACTGTAACACTCTTATTGCTATTAAATCACACACGAATGTTCAAGCATGTCTCAATGGGAAACCACTCTTCACATTGTCACGGCAAGCCATTAACTATGGCACGAAACTACACAACACCCTCAGATGTCCGACTCACACTGACATCACCTATACACAACTGAGATGGCAGGGGTTACCAATGTGAAAAAAAATAGAACCATCCGAGTGATGACGTGGAATGTAAACGGGCTCTGCAACAGTATCAAAAGGCGACTGGTAATGCAATCATTGAACCGGCACTCCCCAGACGTGGCATTCCTTACGGAGACACATCTGGCTGGTACAAATTGTACACTATTCAGACGCACTAGCTACAAGCTAGCATTGCATGCCAGATTCACCATGGGATCACAAGGGGTACTAATCCTGGTACACAAAAAGACTCCCCTTTGCGCCTATGTCCATTACACACGACACAGGAGGGAGATTTGTACACACGACAGGGACCCCCTTGGAACGCACTGTAACCATGATAGCTGTATATGCACCACCTAACTTACTAACCCCCCTGACCAATGACATCACACCTCTAATCACGAACAACCCTGCAGACCTCACACTAATTGGAGGAGACTTCAACGAAGTAATGAATGTAGACCTTGATAGAACACATGTAAGATCCAGGAACCCGGACGTACGCACCAAACTCGCTACATTCACTAATGCACTGGGGCTACAAGATGTGTGGAGGACGTTACACCCCGACACAAGGGAATACTCATACCACTCCGGAGCACACGCCTCACTGTCTAGGCTAGACTATTTTTTCCTACCACTAAATAACATACATGAAGCATGTGAGACACAACTACTCCCCAGAGGTATATCAGATCACTCCCCACTCACAATAACGATTAAAACTGACAGATCGACACCCCCGCCCAGCTGGCGACTGAACGGCTACTACCTCGGTTTCCCAGAACTAGTAGAACACATCCAAAAGACTACTCAAGCATACTTTGAGATAAATACCGACTCTGTAGATAGCCCGGTGACTCTATGGGAAGCGTTCAAGACAGTGCTCAGAGGTGAAATCATAGCCTGGACCACAGCCCACAAGAAAAAACACCTTAAAGCAATACGTGAAGCCGAAGCAAAAGTACAAAAAGCAGAGGCTGATTGCCAAACCCGGAACCAACCAGAAACACACCGCGCACTACAATTAGCACAGACACAACTGCAACACATAGCTTTAGACAATGCGAAACAGGCACATACAGCGATGAGGGCAAAGATATATGAAACAGGGGACAAAGCCGGAAAAATACTGGCATGGCTAGAACGTAGACACCTGGGCCTCACTCAAATTAGGAAATTGACAACAGAAGAACCAGAACCACTAGTAAAAGACCTAGATATTGCAGAAGGCTTCGCAAAATACTATGCTGAGCTATACAAGCACCATCCTCACCACCCGCGACAGACATCCTGGAGGAAATTACCCTCCCCACCCTAAAAGCACAACAGTCTAACTTATTAGAACAAGAAATTACGGAGAAAGAGCTAACCCAAGCCATGTTGGAACTCCATTTGGACAAGACCCCAGGCCCGAACGGCTTCCCCATGAAATATGGAAGAAAATAGGCGCAAATGTAATCTCCCCACACCTGCTATGCCTATTACAACACTCACACTCACAGGGCTGTCTCCCCCGAGACTTAAGGAAAGCCACGATAATAGTTCTGCCCAAGGTAGATAAACCACCCGATAAGTGCAGTTCCTATAGACCTATCTCTCTTATAAACTGTGAGGCGAAAATACTGGCGAAGGTATTATCCAACCGGCTGCAACAAGTCATACACACACTGGTACATCCGGACCAGTGTGGATTCATGCCACAGAGGTCCACTAGGCAGAACATATACAGACTGCATACAGTGTTCGAAAAACTACCCGAGATACAGGATCCCCTGGCCCTACTCCCCATAGATTTCGAAAAACCCTTTGACTCTGTCTACTGGGAAGCAATCTGGGTAATTATGCAGCGCATGGGCATAGGACCATACTTTAGGAGCTGGGTCAAACTGCTATATAACCTCCCTGAAGCAGTAACAAAGGTGAATGCACATGTTTTAAACCCTTTCCAATTAGGCAAAGGCACGAGACAAGGCTGCCCCCTATCAGCCTTGATCTTTGTCATAGCAATTGAACCCTTAGCAATTCTTTTAAGATCCCCACAATCATGGAGTGGCTTCAGGTAGTCGAACGACTGGGAGGACAAGGTATCCTTATACGCGGATGACCTGCTAATATACCTGAAGGACCCACGCGAATCCTGCCCCACAGTGACACGATTACTAATTAGATACGTCGCGTTTAGCGGTCTCCGTGTCAATTGGACTAAGTCCATACTATTCCCATTGATGCAAACAGATAACGCAGTGCCCCTACCGTGTGGAGAAGGAACAATTCAAATATCTGGGCATACAGATTACGAATAACCTTACAGACTATGTGCCCAAGAACCTACACCCAGTAATGGCGAGATTCAAGGAAGACGTCCGTCACTGGATGTCCTTGCCACTAACACTACTCTGTAGAGATGCACTTTTTAAGATGCTGGCACTCCCCCGCTTTCTCTACATATTACAAAACGCACAACTACCTACAGCGCCCAGTGAATTCCACAAAATAGACCAGACACTAAGGAAATTGCTATGGAATGGGGGTCACCCTCATTTGGCACTCACCACACTACAAAGATCCATATGGGAAAGCGGAAATTGACTCCCCCGCCTGCAAACCTACTATTGGGCCAGCCAGATGGCAATAGTGAACGATAGACTCCAAGGGGACAATACACTACCGCACAACAGAACACAAGAATATCATTCACAGACTTAGCCACTGCCTTCGCACTCCCACCAAATGAGCAGTATCACTACACCCAACTTAAACATGTGCTACAGGCCCATCTCTCCGAAATGGTTGACATGCCTGACTTTACCCCGCTAGAACACAACCTATTCCCGGAAATGATTAAGCACAAAGTTATGTCCACCATGTACAATGCCATAACCTCCTTTGCTACTGGGGAACTGTCAGGTCTGAAAACCAAATGGGAAAGGGATGTGGGTGCCATACTCCCAGAGGAATGGGTAACTACTTTGATGTTCCCCAGAGAATCAGCTATCTCTTCTAGGCTCAGACTAATCCAACTGAAGATATTGCACAGAATTTATTACCCAAGGGTAGCATTATTTAACTGGGGCAAAACCACTGACTCATCCTGTCTGAGATGCAACAGGGAAGAGGGCTCTTATTATCACATACTATGGGAATGTACCGTAATTCAACAATACTGGCAGCAGTGCTGCAATGAACTCTCAAGGGTCATGGGCAAGACGATTCACAGAAGCGCGAAACATCTACTGTTGGGGATAGAAGAGGAAGTCGAGCTATCACGTTACGAAAAACAGTTTTTATCTACCACTACTGCACTAATTAAGAGAAACATAGCACAACTCTGGGGTTCTGAGACGACACCGAGCTACGCGCATTGGACCACGGACATGGACATTTGCATTGCAATGGAAAAAAGAGTTTACACAGCTAGGGGATGTCCTGGGAAAGCCCAGAAAATATGGCAAAAGTGGGATGACGCACACTGAGAGGTAATCAACAGCAGTAGACCGAGCCAGCACCCAAAGACATGCACAGGAAACTAGAATTACGAGATACTAGCGCAACAAACGCAACAAGATGTGTTTAGAGACTCCATCGCATTGGACCCATGGTATGAAGTTGTTGTTGGGCGGGGAAAGGGAAATAAGCGTTACCTCGCTGCGCGAGGCTGTATGTTTTTATGTTTCCAAAAAACAATAAAATATTTGATTAAAAAAAAAGTGGGCACATATCCAGGGGATGCTGGGCCAGTATTGACTTGTGGTTGTGATGTCAGTGTACACACAACACTGTAGTGGATTAATGGTCTGTCAAGCATCCGGGCTTGTTGGTACAAGCACAGTTATCAAGGCACACACACTTCACACAATCAGAATAAATCGATATAAGGCAATGCACATTTCCTGCGACAAAGTGGGAAACTTTACTCCCTTGAACTAGTCGTCTTGCACTCTGGGAAAAACCTCTTCCATGTTATACAAAGCCTGATCAATCTTTTTAAACAGGGTTCTCTGCAAACGTTCATCTGTCACAAGTTAGTCAGACTTGTCCCTCAGTCACCCCTATTAATGCCCTACAGTTTTTCTGTCAAAAGCTTATCTGCTTTTTCAAGAACATTCTGCTTGGTATTCCTGAGTGTCATTTCATTCTTCTTAGCTGTCAGTACATTCATCTGGGTTTGTTTATGTTCCAATCTACAGTCTGTCCACTCATAGTGCAGTCTGCCGTTGACAATTCAACTCAGCCGTCTTTCCTTCTCCATTGTAGAGATCACTTGTCCTCTCATAGCAGCCTTGGAGGTGTTTCATGTGGTGGCCTCACTCCTGATGTTGGTAGGAGCAGGGGCTGTGCTGGAAATAGGATTCCATATGGTCTCGCAATTCTTTAGCACGCATATGATTCTGCAGTACCCTACACCAACTCTCTCTATCCCACCCACCCTACCCCCATTCTCTACCCCGACCCTCTCGGCCCGCACCCTACCCCCACAATATCTACTTCCACCCACCCACCCTACCCTCACTCCGTCTACCCCCATCCGCCCACCCTACCCTAACCCTCTCTATGCCCACTCACTCTCCCCACCCTGCTCTCTCTACCCCACCCAACCCCCCTAACCCCACTTGCTCTACCCCGACCCATCCAACCCTCTCTCTACCCCCGGCCACCCATCCTACCCCCACTCTCTCAACCCCATCCAACCACCCTACCCCCACTCTCTCTACCCTCACCCACCCATCCTAACCCCACTCTCTCTACAACCACCCTTCCCCACTCTCTCTACCCACACATACCCTACCGCCACTCCCTCTACCCCTAAACCTCTCTCTACCCCCAACCACCCTAAATCCACTCTCTCTACACCAAACCTACCTTCACTCTCTCTACCCCCACCCACATTACCGTCACTATCTCTAACCCACCTACCACCCTACCCCCACTCTCGCTACCCCCACCCATCAAACGTCTATCACTCAACCATGCTACCCACCAACCCTACCATCAATCTCTCTTCCCACCCTACCCCTATTCGTACTAGTCCCAACCAACCCACCCTACTGCCACGCCTGCTAACCCCGGCAACTCCACTCTCTCTACCCCAACCCTACCCCCACTCCCTCTACCCCACCACGCTGCCCCACTCTCTATCCCAACCCACCATCCCTAGCCCCACTGTCTACACAACTCATGCCCTCTCTACCCCCACTCTCTTTACCTCACTGACTCTACCCCACTCTCACAACCTCCACCCACCTACCCTACCCCCACTTGTGCAACCTAAATCCAACCCACCCTATCCCAACTCTCTCTACCCCGACCAACCCTACTCTCTCTACATACCAACCGACCCCACCCCCACTCTCTCCCCTCTCATCCTTCCTCTCACACTCTCGCTTTATTTCTTATCCTCTCACTGTCAGCCTTTCTCGCTCATATTTCCTCTTGATCATCATCCATGGATGGCACCTTTTCCAAACGCTTCCTCTCTTGCTCTATTCTCCTTTTCTTGCACACCCATACCCCTTATTGCATCCTCCTTTGAAACGTTGCACTCTCCTCCTTACACCCTTGTGCGTACAAATGCAAAATGCAAAGAACAGCAGTAAACGCCAAAAGTACTGGCTTTGCTAATGCTTGTTTGTAAGTAGTGATGTATCATTCGAGTCTTAGCCCTGTACAATCATCATTTGAATCAGTCTGTTATATTACAATCCATTGGTACTGGTAATTTGTTTTGTAATGCTGGTTGTATGCACGAACTGTCCAAAATACACATTTTTGAATGACTATCGACACTTTGGTTTTCTTTCACTCTTCATTTGACTTCACGTCCAGGGCCCAGCAGCGACATGCACTCGTGGGCCTCTGACATGTGGACCAGGGTCCTGAGCGCTCATGGTGATCAATGTCCTCTCCCTATGGTGCTAAGGTAGGCAGGTACATTGTAGGGCATCAGCTTACACACAATATTGATCGCTCATGCAGGACATACTGAGGACATTTGAGGCAAAAGCCATGGATCAACAATGGATGATGTTGAGAAGGCCTGCTAATCTAAGATAAGCAAACTGTCTGACTACTAACCCATTTCGCTACCCCCAGGTTTATCTGCCTTTCCCTCCTCAAGCAGCAAATTTCCCTCACTCAGCTTGGCGAGAGGTTGTCGATCAAGGCACCAAAGCAATTCCCTTCTCAGCTGGCTGCTCGTCAGGGCCACCGCCGTGTTAACATAAAGCAGGTCTGCTGCTGTATACCAAGGAAGGGGATGATAAGAGTAAGGAGACCAGGCGAGGGTGATTATCCCGTAAACAGAAGAAACAACGTGAACATGTATCATCATCTACAGGGGGCACATGGGTGCCTTCATGCCTTCATACTCATGCATATTACACATCCTTCCCAGTCCCAATGGGACGTCCCTTCACTTGTCCATCATTGATTAATGGCATCTTGTAATACTGATATAAGAGTTCCATATAAACTGTTCTTCCTTAATCGGCTTGCTGACAAAGTAAGTTGTTTGTACTTCACTTAATATTCTTAGTGGTTATTTGCTGTTATCACAGGCGGTTGCCCTGTTCATCTCTCAATGCAAAGTGCATTATCCTGAAGGCAACAGTTATCGCAATAATAGGTTTACATACTTCACATGGGGATAGCTGCTCTCCCAGAGGGGCTCAAACCACGTTTATGAGCTTACTCGTGTCTTCCAAACCGCACCTCTAAGGCATGGAATGAGTCCTAAAAGGGGGACGCCGTAATGCATGAACTCTTCCACTACTTTGTAAAAGAGTCTCCATTTAGTGGTACTGATCTCTCTCTGATTGGCTGCCATATTCAGCAGGGCAAATTAATGAAAATATTACCATAGAAGTTTATTTATACTCATAATATAAGGACACCTCTCTCAACAGATAAGTGTTCGCTCTAAGAAATCATGAAATAAAATTGCTAGATAATAAAGAATGAACAAATCACCTACATTTCCACTGAAAAAGGAAAGTGAAGATAGTGGGTATGCGTGGAATAACAGCAGTAATGAAAGTGCCCTTTGCGACAGTATATAGGTAATAGAGCCCAATAGATGTGATGCACTGGATGGACAGTAGATAATGATACACGCTGGCAAGTCTGCTACCGCCAGCACCGTGAATCTATCTATTCTGTAAGTCTTACAGGGGACAATAACATTGATGAGCGAAGTGTTACTTCTTGGAAGATTAAATTCAAGCGTCCTTAAGGAGAGCAATGTCAAGAAGGACTTTACTTTCTCTCTTTCAGAAATTATTTCGCAATATAAAGTTGCGGAAAAGCTGATATGAGATGCAAGTAGTTGATGATCATACATGCAGTTTTGGGCTGACAGAACACATGGTGCGCATGATAGGCGTCTTTATTTCCCATTAGTCTATAAATATGAAGAGAGTTTTGCATTATGAGGTAAGATCAGTGAGTGTATTGATTCCTGTCCGAAGCATTTCAAATATTGCAGAACTTCCCCACAGAAAACTCGGCAGTCAAAAAACCGCATTCACCATTACAAACACGCTATACCTACTAAACGTGTTCACCTAGGAAGAATACAGGAATTACCCTTAGGGAATGATTTGGATGAAAGGGTGGTACATTAATGAATGTATAGCGACCCTGGTTAACTAACAACCCTGGCCTTCATTAGTGATCATTACAACTTTGCTGTTACCAATAAAAACGGACAGTATTCCTTGCACTAATTGTTTTTACCAACTGCCTGCTTGGAGGTATGTAACTCAAGCAACAGTGTCTACATGCAGCATCCTGAAGAAGCAGGCTGTGGTAATCACAGATACTACATGAGGTGAATATTGCATGACTATTAGATGGAATACTGCATGCAAATCATTGTACATAGCATAAAGATTTACCAAACAGCTGTATGATAAGGCCAATTAAGGTACACATCACATGCAAATGGTTACAAAAGGGGGCAAAACGCAAGAATACACCACTAATCAACATGCTGGATATCAGTGTGTTGAACATACATGCATGCATTCTTGATAGAAGTGGATGAAGCCGCAGGCCCTGCCAGAGGTGAATAGGACACAGGCAGCACAGAGGAGAAGGTGTAAGTGGTTGGTCACAGTTCGCGGGGTGGCACATTCAACCTGGATGCTCAGCAATGATCCAATACTCACCATCTACAAGATGGACAATGAACTCATCATTTCCTTTTAATAGCTAATTCAGGGGGCATTGGGCGCAGTTTTGCAGCCTCACTGCCATGCCCTCTCTCCTGACGCTGGTGTCCGTGCTGCATTTGTGTGCTAAAGGGAGCTTCCAGCATGCAGTGGGGATCATTCTTGGCATGTTACAGCCCACCTTCTTAGTGATCTTGTGCCAAGACTTGGATGCCTTCCTGACCTATGTCCATAGGCACGTCTCGCTTCCCATCACCCAGGTAGAAATCAGTGTTGCCAAACACTTTGCATAACATTGTTGGTTTCCCCAGCGATGTGTGGCCATTAGACCATGGCCACTTTGCTCTGCCTCCCTCTCCTGGAAAGGAGCACATATTTTGGACCCTCAAACATCAGCACACCATGAACATGCAGAAGAAGTGTGAAGCAAGTCTGTGCATCGTCCACTGCTGATCATGCGTTCCGGAATCCACCCATAACTGCATGGTCCCTGTGAAACAGCACACTGCCCCAATACATGGAGTCCGGTATGCCAATGTGGGTCAAGCTTCTTCATATGTGACATGAGTACCACTCTTTCATTCATCTACAATCAGCTTAACCAGCGAGCAGTCTCCCAACTTGCGCATTTCCCCCACCAGCGCATTTCCTCTCCTCAATTGACACGCCCCTGCACTCACCACCCATGGTTACCAGTAGATGCATGCATGCATGCTTACACTAACGAAAGAGGAAGCAAAGGGAAAATCCGAGTCCCTGCTTTTACAATGTACCTGCAGTGTCATAACTCATGTGTCTAAACCCTGAAGTTCATTTTCTGCTGACATTTTGTATGTGAGTGTGAGTACATCCTACACCATGGCTCCTGACATACATCTAAAATTCCAAAAATATGCATGAGGAATATTGCAATGCTGCCCAAAGATGACATGTCAAAAACAATGAGGTGATGGCTGGAAGGTTTAGAATGAATATTAACCTCTGGCATTGGTCTGGGCAACTCCCCAGACCATCGCTCTTCGCCTGTCAAGCCATTACAGAGGGGGAAAGACTATATGCAAATCAGGCTTGGTCCCACCCCAAAGAGGACATGTGACACCATTAAGCAGGCATTT
Source organism: Ambystoma mexicanum (assembly GCF_040938575.1). Taxonomy (NCBI): domain Eukaryota; kingdom Metazoa; phylum Chordata; class Amphibia; order Caudata; family Ambystomatidae; genus Ambystoma; species Ambystoma mexicanum. The sequence goes on along the minus strand of NC_090934.1, from coordinate 568,081,955 downwards.
GCGCTCCTGCAAACTAGCTTCATCTACCTACACTTCACAGGAGACGCACTGCACTATAGCCTCAAACAGGTCAGAAAGATCACCACCCTGAGCTGCATGTTGCACAGCATGGCTGTCATGCATGTTACGCTGATTCCTGACCTGGACAGTCAGGACACCTGAGAAGGATGAGCCTCATGCATGATGTCCACCTCACCCATCTGGAGCTGACTGCCACTTTTTTGAGGGCATCGCTTATGTTTTTCTTCTCTACTACTTTGATTTTCTCCTCCCATTTTGTTTGGTATGATGTAGTAACACATTCTACCTTAATACTCAAACATCGAAAACAAAGTATAACATGAATATGTTTATGTTCAATGTATTATCTACAACCCCTCCGCTTCCATATTCTATGCCAACAATGAATTTTCGGGGGAGCGGCAGAAAAAACTTACCAGAGTAGAGGGGCCATGGAACATTAGCCATCCACCAGAAGTCTCTGGGAGGGTTTAATCTCGGACATCCTCGTGGTATGAGATGGTGGGCAGTCATAATTTCGAAAAAAAAATGTCGACAGACAAAAATGTCGACAAAAAAATGTCGAAAAAAAAAATGTCGACTTTCTTTTTTTTTAATTATATATTTATTTTAGGGGTTTGGGAGTTAAAAAAAAGGGAAAAATTAAAAAAAAAATTAAAAAAAGAGGGGTTGGGGGGGGGAACCCCCCCATTTCGAAAAAAAAAATGCATTGAAAAAAAAGTCGACATTTTTTTTTCGACATTTTTTTTTCAAAATTTTGACTTTCCACATTTTTGTTGTCGAAATTATCACTATGAACGGTATGAGATATGAGTCCAAATGCCAAGCTGGTTTCCTCATTGCCTCAGTCTCCTCCTGATCTGTGTTCCAATGAAAATTGATGTATCCAGAGCAACCACCACCTTCACAGGTCTATGAGTAGCACCAATCACCTCACTCATTGCCATGTTGACATAGTGCATGGTCACCAACTAGTCGATGAAAGACCATCTTGGACCATCTGCCATGCTTCCATGAAATGTAAATCCTAGACAAAGATGTCACGTGCTACATCTGAAGCAGAGGATAGATATGGAGGATGCACTCTCTGGCAGAATCCCCGGACAGAACGTACATGCTCGACCATGCCTGGTTGTGGGTTTGGAGAACACATCCTAGTGTTCATTATACCAAATGATGGCTGGGTTGGCATCAGTCTTGTTTTATCCCTTGTGATCATATTTCCCTAGTGTGGCACTTGGCAGTGATGGGAGGATTTCAGGGTGGCTCTAGGTAGAAGCATGCAGTTGTAGTGCTGGTAATGGTGGGTAAGCCTTGATGAGCTTTCCCTCAACAAACCAGAATCACCTGAATTTTGGGTGATGCCTCAAGGACAACCTCGGGCAAGCATTTTGAAAATTTTGCATGCTTATCATCCACATGGTTTATAGAAGGACGCGTGGCTGAAGATCGCAATCAGTCTGAGGCCGCTTTCATAGAGGCAAGAGGTTGTTGCTGGAGGTCGGATTAGTCTAGTTACGTGAGTGTGGGGATTTTTAGAGTAGTAGGAGAAGGAAAGGGTGGGAGAGGTAGTGAGCAACTCTGCTCCAATTATAGAGTGAGATTTAGGGTTGGTTTTGCACAGACCTGAATGATACTTTCACTAAATTGGAGTGGGTGAACAACACAAGTGTTATCTCCAGATATTCTGGGAGGTCGGTGACGCACAAGTCAGTGGGCCTCATTACACGGAAGGTGGTAATCCAGGGTGCTATTAGCACCCTGGACCATGCCGGTAAATTACCGGCACCGCCTTGGCGGAAAGGGGATTTACCGCCCCATTCCAAGGTTGGAGGGGCGGTAAATCCCCCTTCCGCCATTGCCCTTCCCCATTCCCATTTCTGCCCCATAGGGCTCTATGGGAATGGGGAAGGCGCTAATTACGGCACCGCAATTTTGCGGTGCCGTAATTAGCTCCGAGGTCCCTTAGCGGGTTGGTACTTAACGCCTGCAAGAAGCAGGCGTTGATTCCTCCAACCCGCAAAGGGACCTCGTAGTACGGCGGTAAGGGTTAACGGTCACCGTTGCCATTAACGGTGACCGTTAACCCTTACCGCCGTCCGTGTAATGAGGCCCAGTGTCTTTCTCTTGATGCGCGCAGGCTAGATAAGTGCCACAGGGTGACATTAGGAAGGAGGGTCGGGAAAAGACTGTAATCTCTGATGGCAGCTTGTGGGAGAGTCACACTCACCTGATTGATTTACTTGAAAGGGAGCAGTAGAGATTAAGGAAAGTGGGCAACACACCAGTCCGCGTTCATTTCTTGATGCAAACCAGCCAGACACTTGCCATCATGAAACAAATGGAAGGAGAAAAAACGAGGAGACTGGAATCCCTGGCGGCAGCCTATAATAGAGTCATTCTCACATGAATTAACTGGGAGCGAGCAAAAGAGAATGAAGGAGGTGGGCAACACACCATTCAGTGTCCGCCTCTTGATGCGAGCAGGTGAAACATGTGCCATTGGTTGATACCTGGGAAGGGGAGCGGAAGGGGACAGAAATCCTGCAGAACAGCTTTTGGCGGCGTCACACGCTCCTGATTTACCTGAGAGGGCGCACCAGAGATTCAGGGAAGGGGGAGGCACATCAGTCAATCTCTGTCTCTTGAGGCGAGCTGGCGAGACACGTAGCATTGATTGAAACCTGGGATTAGGAATAGGAGGATCTGAGGGCAGCTTGCAGTATAGTCACTTTCACCAAATGTACCTGGTACAGAGCAGCAGAAGTTCGGGGAGGCAGACGAAACAAATCTGGACACATTTGGAACACCATGTATACACCCAAACAATCAACTAGCAGGGCGAGGCGTGCTGCTTGTTGTATTGTCACTCCTGAAGTAGCATGTGCTGAACGCAATAGGAAGGCCACAATTGCATGTGGTCATTGTGGAAATCATCCAACTCCGGTTCCCCTCCACCATCACATTTCACTCAAGGATTAATGCGCCAGTACAAGAAATTGCACATAACAATGATCATACACTGATGTCAATAGAGCAAGGTGAACTTTCAGTTCCTCTCAGCATCTCCTGGGCTGAAGGGGGAAGTGCGCATATCTTTTCTAACCAAGACCAGAAAAGAACAACAGGCAAAGTACTTGAACAGTGGGGCTAGACAGAAATGCCCTGGTCTCTACTCTATCACCCTCTCAAGTGGGTTAGACATTGATGATGAAATGGATGTTGATCTTGGAATTGATTACAAACTATTAGAGCACATGCAACAAGTGTTGCTTTCGGAAAGCAATGATACTGAGGTGGGAGATGAGAATGAAATCACCGCATATGCGGGCTGTGTCATTACTTGAATCTCACCCCACCTCTATGTGGGCTCTTATCGTAAGAGACATAATGGTGCAGATAAAAAAACAACACATCTCTTCATTATGTGGCATTCAGAAATAAAAAAGCACCACCACCGCCTGCACCTTCATGCCCACATTAGTCCAGTCCATGTGCTGCTAGCCCATTATGGATGTCAAAAGTATGGCAATAGGTCACAGAAAATAAAAGGTTACCTTAATATGGCAACATGCAAGCTCTGCTGGTAAACAGTGTGCCACAGTGAAACAGGGACAAACTTCAGTGCCACGTCTATAAGGTCCCATATTCAGCAGCACCATGTACAGACATAGACAGAAGTCAAAAGATCTGATGTACGTGCCAGATTGTACCTTCCTACAAGTAGCATACTACCACCAGTCCACACTACTACCTGTGAAAATACGTCAGCTGCACTAGTGCTTGCCACTGGGAGTAGCACACAAAGCTCTGCCCCCTGTACCTCAGCTGCCCTTAGTAGTGCTACTGATCCTCCATCGCATCAGGACAGTGCTCTGGATGCATTTGAGCATAGACAGAAATATCACAAGTCCCATAACAGAGAGCGACTACTCAGTGCTAATTTAGTTGTTAAGTTGGTGATAGATCCTTTGCCCTTTTCATTTGTTGAAAACATTTGATTCTCCCATCTTATGGAAAAAGTCATTCAACACTGGGATGTTATGGGCTGACATTTCTTATCTTACAAATTGGTACCGGAAATGTACAATGAGGTTATGACTAAAGTCGGGTGGACACTACAGCAGTCTGTGGGGCAAAAAGTGCAATTTGCCATGGACACGTGGACCAGCCATCAGAACATTGACTACATGTCTATCACAGCACACTGGGTAGTCTTTCCTTCCTCCAACAGCCAAGAGGAAAAGAGAGTCATTCAAGGTGGGGTAGGTATGTGCAAGTTGGCACTAAGCAAGCTCGTATATGCCTCACATATTGGCAAGACAATGCCCCATTTGTCCTACTTGGCCAAATACCTAGATCTGTGGTCACACACTTTTTCACCCATTGTCAGCCTGTTAAAGAATTGGTCACTGTGGCCCAGAAGAGTGACTTGCTTTCAGCTGGGCTTACCATGCCTGATTCAACTGCACCAACTTTAAGTGTGACATAAATTGCCAACCTGAATACCTCAGAGCCAGTCATTGGAACTCTACATGCCAGGCTGGCTGCATGAGCTGTTCAATGGCATAACCAATTCAATGCCATTACCAATTATCAATTAATGCTGCACCCAGAGCAGAGCACTAGACGGGGCATTTCTAACACAATGTCAGTAGCTGTCTAAAGTCTTCTCTGTGTTATGATCTTTTGAAGAGGGCACCAGAATGGTTAGCCATCACAATAGATATACCGTCCCTCCCTGACACCCAACTGAACACATTCACAGTGTTCGAATGTAGCCTAGTCCTTAGCTGCATCTCTGAGAGCAGTGCTATTTGAATAGAAAGTCACTAATGTCCATTGTTTGATTTCAGGATGCAGGCCTGCAGTTCTAAGATAGCACGCAGAGAGTGAGGCATAGCTAGGCAAGGGAGAAAAAGAAGTAAGAAGGAGTGTGGATAGAGAGTGGTGTGGAGAGTACAGGGGGCAGGGGTAGAGGGTTGATGGGGAATGTGGGAGGAGAAGAAGTGGATTATGTGGAGAGTGTGAAGGAATCATGAAGAAGGACACAGACAACAGATCCACTTTTTCTAAGAGCAAAGATGTATTTCTTAAATGTCAAAATGGAGTAAGGCCTAACTTGCCCTATGCTAAGGTAGAATGTACCTACCTAAAGAAACTAAGGATAGTCTGTGTCATGAAGTTCAACTCAAAAGTCTGTGTCCAAAACGTATGCTTGTTCTCATGACTAAAGATATACAATATGTAGGGATGTTAGCAACCAAAGAAACAGTGTTCACAAATAATGTTTTGAGCTTCCTCCAGCTCCTGGCTTTCTTTCAGCTTCCCCTTTTCTAAGTTCAAAACAGTTCCACAAAAATACCTCAGGGTTCCCTTCCCCAAGTTCAACACAGTTCCACAAAATGTCCTCAGGGTTCCCTTCCCCAAGTTAAAAACAGTCCCACACAAAAAGGTCTTGGGGTTCCCTTCCCCAAGTTCAACACAAAAAGGTTTCAGGTCTCCCTTCTCTGAGAAGACAGTTCTCTTGACTTTCAATTCACAGTCAGTTCAACTTTCTTAGCAAATCTATTTTGTAACCTTTCAGGCTTTTTACCAACTCTCTTTATTCGCCTTCCATTTAGTCACTTGAACATTTATTAGGCACAACAGCTTCAGCCTGTTGACTTTCAATGGTTCACTCGAAGTGGGGTAATTCAGTCTAGTCGCAGTTGTCAGACGGCATGGTCCACCCATCACAGTTCACACAATTGATAACCCTTGGCACTTTGTAATGCTCATTGACTTTCCTTGGACTTCCTTGCCAATACAGGTTTCCCTTCTGCAACTGTGTCATTAGTCCATATACACTTTTGTTTTATTTTGACAGTTGTTTTACTCTGTCAACACGTGACTTTCACACACTTTACTTCATGGTATTTGTCCTTGTCACCACCTGGCTTTCAGCTATCCCATAGTGCTCCTCAATGGCGTTTCACTCACCTCCCAGGTTTCAATAGACTTGGGTTGTACTTTCACACAGTTGAAAAATTGAAAAAAAGGTGTGTTACTTTATTTCAATGCGTTCGGAAATGTACATCACTTTCCTTTCACTTGTGCAGTATTTCATGTATATTGCACACTTCTTTAATTAGTTCAGTATTCAATATTCAATAGATAAATACTTGCCGGTTGTACAGGCTTCAATATTGCATTTGTTACATACATTTACTTGATCGCATCTTTCTTTGCCCACACAAAGGCCCTGAAGCCTGAGTGATCTCTCCCTGACACTCACCGGTGTGTGGCCACTCCTCCGGGTGCTTTGGTTTTCTTCTCTGGTTCTGGTTCACTCCCCTCTCTCTCTTTGGGAGCACCAGCAAGCAGCGCTCAATTCCTTCAATCTTTCCTGCAGCTGTGGTGCAGTATGGGAGACTCCTGTGTCCCTCACTTTCAATGGTGGACACACAGCACAGGGCTCTGCAGAGCTCTTGACCCGCTTGCGGCCCGTTGCGTCCTCAGCATCTTTCTGGCTTCCCTGGAGTAATCAACATCATTTTCACTGGCCCTTCTTCTGCCTGCACCACCTTGGGTTGCCACACTGTCCTGCCCAGCAGGATCTCTTTGTGTGTCTCTCTGACCTCTCTTTATATGCACCTGTTAACCATTAATTGGATGCAGGTGCAAGTCATGTGCCTGGCCATAATTACTTCTGTCAATGGGAAATGCCTGACCCTCATAGTAGTGTTCAACAGTCCCCTTCCTTGTCCCTGTACCAAAGTGGTGTGTACAGAGGGTAGTGTGCATTACCCCTAGTTGTCTCGGTATCTGGACTTTCCATCTAAAATGAATTAATTTAATTCATTTCCATCGAATTTTATTAATTGAAAATACTTTCCATCGAAATGCATTTTCATTGAATAAAATTCAATGGATTTCGATGGATTTTAGGCTTAGGGTTAAGGTTAGGGCAATGGTTAGAAATAGGGTTAAGGTTAGGGCAAGGGTTAGAATTAGGGTAAGGGCAAAGGTTAGGGTTGGGGTTAGGGTTTGGGTTAGGAGGGTGCCACCATCCTTAGTGACTCAGACATAAACCATCAGCAGATCAGATGCTTCATTAGGCACTACACCTGTGGGAAGGGATGATTACCCATTATACTATTGATAGAGCAAGTGGTCCCTCTGGCCATCGGCACTTATACGAGTTGCTGTAGAGTCACTGGGGGTCATTACGACTTGGGCGTAAAGGGATACCGGGCACCGGTAATGACACCAGTGCCGGTAATCCCTTTGCACCCTATTCCGAGGTCCCTTTGCGGGTCCCTCCCTTAACGCCTGGTTTTACCAGGCGTTATGGACGGGACCCGCAAAGGTATACCAGGGTCAATAACGATACCGCAATTTGCGGTACCTTCATTGCCGCCTTCCCCCTTCCCATTGAGCCCTATGGGGGCTCAAATGGGAAGGGGGAATGGCTCTGGTGAATGGGGAATTACCAGTCCCGCCGACCTCGGACTGGACCAGTTATTACTCGCTTCACCAGACCGGAGTCGGACCGATTTTGGAGGCAGCCATGCCGCTAATAGTGCCATGGCTGCCTCCAAACTCGGAATGAGGGCCACCAAGTTGCCCCTTTCCCACAGGTGTGCAGTCCGGGGGAGTTTTTAGTGGTTAGGCTATTGCCTCTAACAGAAGGAGTAGCTTTAAAATGCTGCATCTAGACCAATTGACATTTATAAAAACAAATTACTCTTTATTGCTGAATACTATGGCACATCTACCAATGGTATTCACACCAGCTCGCAAGTTGATTATGATAATTGGCTAGAAGCCAGTAGCACATCCCAAATATCGAACAAAGTGAAACTGGATTGTTTTGTTGTATGAATGGATGGGAAACAGAGAGCTAAAGCGGGGATTGTGACTAGGAAGGCCTGAGTGACCAAATGCTGCCTTACACATTCTATTGGATTGACTTTACTGCAAGTAATGTTTCAGAATCATGATCACACACCTGACTAAAGGTTTATTGTTCAATACTGCATAGAGGCACCTCAAGGTTGCTATGCATGTGCACAGGCTGCAGCCAGCCCATTTGGGTTCTCAGGTTTTTTCTTACAGGGCACAGTCACCCAACGTGGGTCTTGGGGTATTGGGTATATCCACTGGATGGAGCCACTCCTTAAGGTTCTCTGTTTTTTTCTTGCGGCACAGACACCCACCAAAGATACCAAGCTCTCCCACAGAGCATTTCTCAAAGTTGTCCAGCCCTTCCACAGACAGTTGCCCTCTAGCTGGTGGTGAGGTCCACCTATGAGACCATCCCTACACCCATGACAGCCTTATTCCTTCCAAGAAAGGATTGTACGGATGCACACCTATATATATTGAAAATTAGATGGAATTAACTAGGTTAGTGAGGTGAAGAGGAGAATAACGCAACCCTGGCAATGGATTGCGATGAACAAAGTACAACAAAATGTAAGTGTCCATGGTCAGTGGATGACTCGCGTCCCCTGCACACTCGAACAATTGTATGGGAACAAACAATAGATGAGTATTATTCAAATAGTTATTATTGGATTGTAAATCAATCCAATGTGGCGATTCAATATGTTATGTTAAGGAAAAAAAATTCACAGTGCATACTAGGACCTCAATGGTTCTAAGTTTCATTATTGTCAGACACTGTAACAAGTAAATTTAATACAATGGAGTTGAAGTTGAAACATCTTTTTTAATTTAACTCAAAGAAGTGGAGCGAACAACCTTCCAAATGTAAACACAAAGTTACAGTATTACTTTCATATTGGTACAATGCTGTCAGAAGTGGTTCATAATAAAAACTCAACGCGTTTCGCAAAAACAATTTCCTTCATCAGGAGTAGTTACTTGTGGGTACGTTCAAAAGTTCTGCAATTCCAATTCTGGTATCTGCATGTTGTAAAGCAAATAAATCTCTATCAGTTTACCAGTTTACATGTTATCAGTGGTGAACTTACGTATCATCATTTTGTGGAAAGATACCCTACCTCTCATAGGTGCCCCAGTAAGTTTCTGCTTGTGTATATGTTGGACAAGGTTCAAATTTCGTAGCTGGAGTGGTTACGGTTATTTGCTGTATACCTAAGAATATTAATAAATACAGGAATACATGTACCTAGAACTTAAGCAAGTCCCTTATGTCTGTAGAAATGTTACATATTGAAATATGGGACCTACCTCTTCACATGGAGAGGGTCTCAGGCTCTAAGGTAAGTTAACTGTAGAGTCGCATGGGAACACTCATAACTCTTAGCACAGACTTGCTGGTATACAAAGAATAAAGTACTGTGTGTACTTATAAATAAAAGTTCCTAGAGTGTAGATTTGTCACTGTTCTTGGCTTACCTCCCAACGGAAGCTTGATCATACGTGGTTAACGTCTAAGGTTTCCATGCCAAAGTTCACATTACGTCTTCATTAACCTTGTGGGATCCTCAGAGTCTTCCCAATAAGGTTTCAGGAACTGAAGGATATGCAAGACCAAACGGTCTGAGGTCCCCTCTGTTTAGCTGTATAGGTTTAACAGACTAAATTAAGGGCTTACTGTAGCACTTTACTCGATATTATTGGACATGATGAAAATAATAGTATAGTGCAACGTAGTGAGCGTAGCTGTTAATTAATGAACAAGGACCTTTTTCGTGATTTGAGGCCTGTGGCCCTAAAAATGTAGCCTTACCTCTATGTCACCACCTAGTTAGAGTGTGTATTTAATTGGGCTAGTAATGGTCTGTGAGATAACAAGACCAAGTGGACCTCGTGAATTGTAGTCACTTAAATATCCGTGATGAAGGGTACATTAACTCATCACCATCAAACTAATATTATAAAGTAAAAGAAAATACGGACTATGTTTACCTGAGGGGTACTGATGCACAGCAGAAAGCTGGATTCAGTCACAGACTCGGAGATGGGGAGCTGCCGCCTGGAAGCATACGTGCAGCTTACTGAATGACGTCTAACTACGTGAGCATGATGACGCTGGACGTAAACATCTGATGTCATTATGCGTCTCGTAATTGATTACGAATCCGACTGTTAAGGAAACCAATGTGATAAATCATAATGGAAACGCGTATAACAGGTTTATGTATATGTTGCTGCTTGAAGAGAATAATGTAACTAACTATTAATCATAATAGAGATGTGTATGAAATGCTTATTGTGATCCACTAGCGGGAAAATAGAGATTACGGGTCATGATCATACGAGGTAAAATATAACGCTAGGTATAGTTCAGGACATAATTATCTTCAGTGTTTATAGTATCTATAGGTCATAATAGTATATTTGGCGATGCCCATGTCGTAAAATCGAAGAATGAAAATATGGTTCAAGATTCGTTTTGTTGGAGGCTTGAATGTATTGGTATGGGGCATCTATGCTCACAATCTGGTTAAAAGATACATAGGACCAATTTAAATCGATAGATTCACAGTCAGGCTGACAAATACACAGGGTAAAATCAGTATGCTCTTTACGTGTGGAACATGGCGGGCATGCAATGGATTTCTACGGACCCTTTGTGACAATGAGTATCTATGTTCTATGTTCTGTTGGCGTTATCTATCTTACTAGAAATCTAGCAATCCCCTTGTTGGTAAAGACACCTGGCGGTCTAGCAAAACTATGATTACCAAGGGAGATCAATATTGTGTGCAATACGCATTTTGTACAAGGCTAGTGGTTACTGCCTTCGGCCATTCAACTCATATTAGATGTTGGGGCAACTTTGGGATAAATAGGGAGATACCACAGGAGTGTCTAGCAAAGATGTAAAGACCTTGGGTGTATTGGCTACAGTGAGTTATTCTGTGGGGGAAAGTACTACTCACTCATATTGTTTTGTCCAAATCTGAATTGCTAATGGGCGTAAGTATGTCTATTGTTCGAGTGTGCTGGGGATGCGAGTGATCCACTGACCATGGACACTTCCTTTTTGTTAGCCTTATTCCTTCCCCCTGCAGAAGTCTATGTAATGGTGGTGCCGCTCTGTAAGGCACCTCAAGTTGCCTGACACCAAAGCATAGTCAAGCTCCCCAGCACTCTCTGACAGCCCACAGTAAAAGCAGCAGATGCTCCCATGCTGAGTGATCTCATCCAGGAGGTCCTGCCCAAATATGTGTGCTGTCAGTGGTAGAACACCACCCTCAAATATTTGTGGGGGAGGCACTAGGAAAAAGAACCTGCCACTGGCCACCGTTGCCACTGCTGATTAGTCAGACTGGATGGGAGTGGGGTTTTTGCCACTGCATGCCTGATGCCGCATCCATGCTGCACCCTGGCCCTGGGGCATGCTGGGATACTCCAGATCACCATGGCTGGATTGTGCAGTGGGGATATTTTCATGATCACGGGGCTCTGAGGGCATGTGTCTCTTGTACACCCTCCTGTCCCATCAGTACACTTGCTCCCACAATGCGTGATGCTTGGCTCTTCCCTTCTGCCCTACTTGACATGCGTCTCACAGCTCTGTACTGTGCAGAAGCCCCAGGCTCCTCTCCCCTAATGGCCTTACCTGGTGGCAGGGGAAAGTAGCCACACAGCTAGAACCCTGTAGGATATGGGTGGTGGGTTGATACCACAGCTCCTTATGCTCCTCTTAGCTTGCTCACCTCTAATGTGCCATACCTCTACCTCTACCTCTACCTGTACCTGCTCCTCCTCTTTCTCATGTTCCCTCAATTGGTCGACCTGCTGTGGCACCTCCACAGGCTGGAAATCATACTGATCCCCCTTTTGACAGTCCTACCCCTCTTCCACAGCTGCACCCTCAACCTGATGGGTGGAGACAACGTCTTCTCTATGCCTTTCAGATAGTCAGCATCCAATTCAAACATCTCCTCCAAATTGCTTGCTGTGGCCATCCCCTCCTACCACATAATGGACAAGCCTGACTGCTCCTCCACTGCCACAGTGGGGGCATCCACATGAGGCCCTCCCTGTCGTGCTCTTCTCTCTGCTATAGCCTCCTTTACAACCTCTGAGGCCTCCCCCAATGCCTTCACCTCCGCCACTGACTCAAACATTTGGCGGTTCTCTTTGACTGGTGCCCAGGAACCAGCACTCACAAAGAGCTTGACGTTCTCCACTCCTCGTCAATCAAGGGCGAATCCTCTTCCTCCTGTGAGAAGAAATTAATCTCCTACTCTTTCTCATCTCCTCTAGACTTTGTTCTCTTCCTATCCTCAAGTGGCAGCTGGTGCACCATTGAAAAAGCCTCAAAGGTGAGCCGAAGCGCCCTGGGGATCCTGAGGACAACCAGTACAACCCTAAGTGAATGAGTGGACAGACAAGTGATTATACAAAACCATACGACAACAACAAACTGCAACTAAACCCTAGCAATATGCTAAAATAATTAACTTATGTTCAACTTGCACATGCCACTTTCAACGAAATATGAATAAAGTCGCAATTGAGTATGGACCAATTTACGTAGGCATTTGCATGTGACTAATTTACCTAGCGTACAAAATGTGGAGCCTGCTTAACTGCTCTAGAAGGGGTAAAGTATAAATCGTGACACTGACGCAGGAGAGGACTTCTGCTTTTCCTAAAGAAATGTTCACCCATATGAGCCCCCTCAGTACATATTTGGAACACGCATAACCTCAGATGCCGTCTGAAATGATGAGTCCCCATAAAACAGCACACTGCTTAAACATAGCGTTCGGGTGGGATATGTTAATTGTAGCACATCAATACGTACATACATTAAACAAATAATGATTAATGGGACAGGCCTTTCAGGGACAGTGTTCTACAGTGGGTTAGAGGACCAGGGTTGGGGGATGGGGAGATTTAGGTCAGTGGGAATGGCCTCTCCACCTATATGGACAGTGGAAACCCACATATATATGAATATCAGGTACACCTCCTTTACTTATGTATGCAAGGTTGGCCTGTGTTCGTGTGTTCCTTTTATGATATGGGGTCTGCATGTTTTGCCTTGCTTACCTGGACTCTCTGCTTGCCTTTATCTGCCTGCAGCATCTGCCCTCAGCCTCTCTGTTTGGCAGTCATATAAACTGTGTCCACCATCTTGTTTTTGGTAGAGGGCTGCTAACATCTGCCCTCTCCTGGTTAGATGTGTGAGGGTGATGGAGGAGTCATGTGAACACAGCCGTGCTATACTCTTGGTCAAAACTCCCCTTGTCCTAGGGCGTCTTGGGCATGGGGCACATTCAAAAAGGGTGGCATAGTTGTCATCTGTTACATGGTTGTTAAGTTTCAGTTAAATGTTAGTATTATTCATTTTTTTATCTGATGAAAATGTGATGTTTGTTGTCTCCACATCTCGGTTCAAAGTGTAATCTGATTAGGTATCTTCTGAAATTAACATTAGACATACCACCAATAGTCTCTTAATGTACTACCTGAGAATTGGGTACAGGGTACTGGTCGCTGTAGAAAAAAAGTGAACCGCATGATAGCCATTGATACGCTCTACTATTTACAGAGGTTTGGATCAGAGAATCATCTGGAACCCTGTATCAAGAGGCTTGGGTGATATGTGTGTTCCACAATAGTGTCCTATACAGAAAAACACATAATAACTATTGTAAAAAACTCTATAAGGAAGACGAGGTCACTCAGTAAGCGTAGTGACCCAGTGCTAAAATATACGATGGAAAAAAGTTGGTCTTTTCAGTGGGTGCAGTGACTGTAGCTCTTGAGACTGATAAGATGGGCAAACCCCTGGACTGGTTATGGTCCTGACAGATCTTTACAAATCATAACCTGCAATATGAATTCCTTTTACTGACCAAGTTTTTCAAGGTGTTGAATGAAAGGAAGGTGATTCCATCATCCAGGCAGGGGGCTGGAGTTGTCACAATTTTGAAATAAGGTGATAGGGGAGACCCAGACAATTACCATCCAACTTCACTCATTGATTCTCTAGAAAAAGTTTCTGGGGAAATAATCTTGAATCCATTGGTGTCCTCGATCACTGATTACTGGATATTGACCCACCAACAGGCAGACTTCAAGAAGGGAATAAGAACAAATGTGTTGCTGGTCCCGAAATGTGTGCTACCCAAGAAAGACTCCCTACACATTCTTTTATTGAAAACACTTTTGTTTGCACATCCACAATACAACATTGAGCAACGTTGGAGCACCTGGGAATGTCAGTGCCGTTATAGAACATAATCAAAGCCATTTAATTTACGTGGCCATTTATGCCACCATTAGGTGGGCCCCATCAGGCAACATTTTGGGAGTGTTTCTAATAGAGAAGACAGTAAGCAAGGGCTGCATATTTGATCCCCTGCTGTTTTGCCATTTAACAAATGATCTGGTCACAGATAAATACCCACTTAGTGTAGATGTTCATAGTCCAAATTTGGAATTCATGGGAACATTGTTGTTAGAAGACAAGGCTGCTTCAGTTTCTTGCACTCTGAAGAGTCTGCAAAAGCAGTTGGATACAATAATTACATCTGCATCTCTAAGGGCCTAAAGATAAATGTGAAAAGAATACAATGCATTCCCTGCTACTAAAATAAATCACTTAAAAGTGATTCTAGATGGCTAAAAGAATGAAAACATTAAAACATGTGGCTGTCTTGGGGTGGGGTTGAGCCACACCAGGTCTTGGCAACTGTAGACTGAAAAACTGTCAATAGGATAAGTGGCACAGCCCTTGCCTTCTTGAAGCACTTTGGCTGCTGAACAGTTGTACCTTCATTCAAAATCTATTGGGTGCAAACTAAATATGTAGCACCAGAGCTGAACTATACATACACTGTAACACTAGACACCTGTCTATAGTGGGAAAACGTTTTGTTTTAATGTCAATCTTTTATTTCTTCCCAGACACAACCAAAGTGTCCCCCTCCATTTTGAAATTGAGGTTCTGGATATTTTGTGATAAGGCTACATATGTGCTGTGTTGTTTATGTATATGTTTTATAGTATAATGTTATATAAATAATGTGTTAAATGTCTTGATTTGGGAATTTGTATCGCGCATATTGCTGGGGCACCAAGCAGGGAACTGCATCTAGGCGTAGATGGATCTTGATGAGTAGAGAAGCAGAAAGGAATACAGTGGAACAGCTTTTCAGAGTTTATACAAATAGTTGCATTTTCAGTTGCTTCCTGAAAATAGCCAGGGACTCAATCTGTCAAAGGTAGAGTGGGAGTGAGTTCCAGGCACAAGGACCTGCCACTGAGAAATGCTCATCCCCCCAGTGAGTGGTTTTCAAAGGGGGATTACCAGAAAACCTTGGTCCATAGATCACAAGGAATGTGTGGGACTGTAGATCATCATTTTTGATGTTAAATATGCTGGAGCCAGGCCACGAATGCATCTAAAAACAAGGAACAGCAGCTTACCCTTAGTGTGCTGCTGGATCGGCAACCAATGAAGATGTCTATGAAACTCAGAGACTGGAGATTGCCATGGTAGAGAGACAATCAGGCATGCTGCTAAGTTTTGGGTCACTTGAAGGCGCTGAAGTTGTTATTTATATGACTATATACAATAAATAAATAATAATAATAGTATATTTTATGATGGATTCTGAAATCGAGCTTGTACTGGGTGAGATTCTGTCACTCCCGCAAACCCCCTTGCTCATCCAGTATAGAGAGGCTCTCAGAGAGGCTCTCAGAGATGTATGGAACCCAGGGACGTCATTTGGGGGTCACTAGGGGTAGCAGCTGGGACTGTTGTCTCAGCTGTAGCCCATTCTGTCGCCCTTGCTGCACCTGGTAAAATAAATTGGCTGTGGGTGGCCCTCTGTGATTTTAACATCGCAATGGAGTCCTATAGTCCAATGTATTTATCATAGGCTGGTGTGCCATTGGAAGGGTTTGATAGAATTGTGTCATCAATTTGGCACAGGGAAAGCAATAGAGAGAACAGTCCCCAAGCATGCAGAGGCTACACTAACATTGCCAAAAGTCTTCTTGTAGGCTAGTGCAGTTCAGGCACTTGGGGCTTGCTCTCTGCAATATTTGTCAGGGAGTGGAGCGAAGTGCAAGGGGTCAGTCTAACAAGCAAATCAAATGAAAACTACAAAAAGAAGAATGTACAACACACGACGATGATAATTTCAAATGCTGACAAAGAAAATGAAGACAAGAGTTCTACGATTGAGTGGCAAGAATGTAGGGAATATGTATCCATGAGTTTACACGGTCTCATGCAATACCAACTTGCCCAGAAGCCGCTTGAGATAGACAGTGCCAATGTAAGCCATTGGCAAAGTCTGCTGAGAAAATGCAGCATTGAGTTGGGCAATAGAAAAAAAAGGTGCATTAGTTTACAGCTCACAAATAACAGAATTATGACAAAAATTACACGTGAAAGATGGCAGTGAAATGTACAAAATGATCTGCCTTTATCAAGGATTAGATGCTGCTCGCAATTCCACCTCCACAAACAAAAAAGGGATCCTGTGTCTCGCCAACACTCTATAACATCTTCACCAAGCCACTCTTCGACGATCTCGATAATCTGGGTGTCACCTATACCAACTACGCAGACGACACCCAGATTCTCCTACCACTTACTGGGGATTATGTTGAAGACCTGGCTCTGGTGAACAGAGTCTATAGCATCGTTCAAGCATGGATGGCTAACCATGGCCTATGCTTGAACGATGACAAAACAGAGCTTATCATCCTGGGCACTGCAGCCCGCATCTCCAAACTCAACCAAAACTACTCAGCCTTCATCATCGATGGCAACACTATCAAGGTCGCCAGAGAAGTAAAAACCTTAGGTTTCTACCTTGATGCAACACTATCCTTAACCAAACAGGTGAACTCACTGGCCTCATCCACGGCCTATACATGTAAATTAATACGCGCTGGGAAACATTTCTTATCAGATGACAGTTGTCTTATCCTAGCCAGAGCCCTCATCTTATCAAAATTAGATTACTGTAACGCCCTTTACATAGGGACAACCAAACAAATCATCAATAGAATTCAAGTGCTCCAAAATAATGCACTTAGAGCAGCCTTAAGCATCCCTAGAAGAGCACATATCTCAGAAATAAGACGTAAACACAAATGGCTTTCTACTCAAGAAAAAATCTACCTTAAATCTGCCTCCATCATCCACAAATGTTTAAACAACAAAGCCCCCAGCTACCTTTCAGAACGCTTCAATAGGAAAAATCCCTCCAGACCTACAAGGACAGTCAGCCCTAACTGCCTCCTAGTCCCCAGATTTAAATTTACCACTATTGGAGGATCCAGCTTCCCAGTCAAGGCAGCTCAGTTATGGAACGCCCTACCTCTTGCCCTTAGATCCGACCAAACGTTCAACAACTTCAGAAAGAATACCATAAAATGGCTCACCGAGAATGCAACATAAATGGCACTCTACCTCTCGCACCTCCACTTGTACTCTACCTGACTTGCTATTTTGTTCGCCATTGATTTGACTGTTTGGTGGCGCTATATCTGCACTTGTACTTGTCTCACCTGTAGAGCCAAAAAACTGCCTACTCTGTAACTTGCGTGTTCTGTAACTTGTAACTTCTGTAACCAAGCTGTAAACTTCCTTGTCTCTTGCGCCCTGCTACCTCAGGGTCCGGTGCGCATAACAAATAAACAAACAAACAAACAAAACGGTCAAAACAACAATTGGCTCATCCAAGGTCACCCACCCCAAGAAGACGGACACTTTGCTTCTTGTATGAAGGACCACTAAATAGAATCAAGGGGAAACATTAACCATGAGGCGGGCGCTCCTGAGAACAGCCCAATTATGCTGTGGTAGAACTCATGGAGGCAGTAGATGATTTAATGCTGCCTTCCCCAGCCTTGAAGAAAGTGGTTCAACTGCCTAGTCCCACTGAAACCGGTCGGCTTACTTTTTGGACTGTGATCTGGCACAAGATGGATTGAGATTCCACATCTTTCTGCTATACTACAGTTCTATCCTCCTACAAATTAAATAAGAAGAGGATTATGATATATGATGAATGTACGCTAGGAGCCCAGCAAGGTGATAACTGCTCCACGTTCTAGTATTGAGGAGTTCTGAATACACCATTGCGGTCCACTCATCTCTCTGATGCTTCTTTTAATTGGGCAACAATATATACCTGCGGTCTATGGCAATGAAATACTGATACCAGCCAAGAACCACAGGAGTTTTTACATTTTCCTGCCTTCCATAGGAACCGAATAAAGAATGAATGCTCCACTTGGAAGGCATGTTTTAAGATATGGTACAAGGGCAACACCAATCCAGTCCATCTATGGAATCAAAAATTACTACATGAACGAAACATATCTGAATCAGAATGTATACCATTATGAATGAGGGAAGATTCGGGTTACAGACTACCCCCCAGGTCCAACACGTGGACACTCTGCCTTTATCAATGCCATAGCATTTATTTTAGAATGTGTTTTATTCCATGGAACCACGTTGTGATGAACTGCAATTAATGTAACAAATTAACATCACTATAACTGATGTATTTAAAATAAATAGTAGCAAGTGACTGAATAACACATCTACATATCTACATATTACTTTATTTATTTATTTAATTCTTTTATTTGTATAACGCAAAACAGCCCCAAGCATTGCAGGTCTGTTACAGAGGTAAGTTTGCTTAGTTACAAGAGTACATACATACAGCATGAGCAATGACAGTAATACAAGAACAAGGTGTGCTTAGTTTGCTTAGTTACAAGGGTGCATACATACAGCATGAGCAATGACAGTACTAAAAGAACAAGGTGTGCACAAGTTATACAAATTACATATGTATATCCAAATGATAATGTAAAAGCAAAAGAAACGTTTCTCGCATTGATCTTGTTTGGGAACTCATTTGCTTTGGCCAAAAGGTGGTGGTCTACCAATGCCCTAGCACTGCCTTTAAGCTGAAACCATTGGACTAGTGTACATTAAGGAGGCAGGGAGACATGATGTGAGGAGGGCCACATAGCCTGTGGATGTTGTTGGGGTATTTACCCACTCATTGACCAGCCAAGGGCATGATATGATATATGATATCATATGATAAGTTATTTATAACATGCCTGTACACATGTGTTTCTAGGTGCGACAAGACAAGGAATGGAGGACAGAAGGAGGACAACACAATTACCTTACCAGGCCTTGTGTCATAGGTGAAGGGAGTCAGGGGACTGTTGGGTTGCAGATACAGTCCCTTACGTGGTTGGGAAGCCCAGAGGCAGTGCAAGGGCAACTGGTCATGCAGGAGCCTGGTCCTGTAAGTTCGGTGGGTGGCCAGGTAACCAGTATACGCAGCAAACTGGGACATCAGCAAAGCAGACAGAGAGGGAAAGCGGAAGCAAAAAGGAAGGTCTTTAATTGCTTTCAGAACCGTATGTGGTCCTGCTCAAGTTTGAGAGACCCCAGAAGGAGGCCCCAGCTGAGGAAAGAGATCTACCACCCACTCTATGCTTGAAGAAGTGTCTGACCCTGAGAGACTTGGAGGTGGACGAAGAGAAAGTTGGATGTATTGTGGTTCCTGGCCACAGAAAGCATTGTGGACAATGCAGAGGGTCTTGAACCTGATCCTTGCAGCCACAGGGAGCCAGTGGAGAGAGTTCAGTGCTGGAGAGATACAATCTCTGGGCTTGAGATCAAGGACAAGTCTTGCAGTCCTTTTCTGGATAAGTTGTACAGGGCGAAGAGTAGAGGCAGGCATATTTAGAAAGAGGCTGTTGCAGTAGTCCAGCGTAGAGAGGACCAGGGCTTTGGAGACATTAAGCTTTTGGGGGAAAGTGAGAAAAGGAAGAATACTTCGGAGGAGGTGCAGCTGATAGTGTGACTTCCTAGAGACGTCAGAGATTTTAGGAGAGAAGGAGAGGCTAGAGGGACCAGGGTGGGCAGCCAGAGTGAGAGAGGGAAATTGGGAGCAGGTGTCCCAATGAGGATCTCAGTCTTACTGGAATGAAGGCAGCGATGGTTGGAAGCACACCATTCCTGAATTGCGGACAAACAGTCTGGTATGAGAGAAGGAGCAGAAGAGGCTGAGGGGAGCCTGAAGTGGAGCTGGGTGTCATCCGCATAACACTGAAAGCTAGAGCAGAAGGTAGAGATGCGGTGGGACAGAGGTGCCAGGTAGTGGTTAAAGAGCTAGGGAGAGAGATTAGACCATTGGGGAACACCACAAGTAGTGAGAGAGATAGAAGAGAGGAAAGCACCAAGTTGGACCATGGACCGTCAATCAGTGAGAAAGGAGGTCAACCAGGCAAGGCCTGACCAGAGATACCCAGGTTGTCACAGAGACGATTGAGCAGGATGGCATGGTTGATCGAGTCGAAAGCAGAGGTTAGATTGAGGAGAATGAGCACAGAAGGAAGGTTCGAGTCAATATTGGAGAGCAAGTCTTCATGGGTGTTCAGGAGAGCAGTTTCCATGCTTCTGGCTGCTCTGAAGCCAGACTGGTAGTGATGGAGACAACTGGCAGATTCAGTATATAGATTAAGCTGAGAGATGGCCACCATTTCCAGGGGTTTACCCAGGAAAGGAGTGATGGAAATTGGGTGATAGTTTGCCAGAGAGGAAGGATCGGCAGAGGGCTTCTTAAGAAGGGGCTGCACAACTGCCTTACCTGCCATCTGGAGTCTGCCTCGCTCCTACAGCAGCCGCTCAACTTGGGGAGCCGCGGCCTCCACCTTCCTACAAGCTCGCCCAGTGGCCTCTCCTGTACCTGCCCCTTCCATCTTGGGCTTGTCTGCATCGGTTCGCCTGCACTGGATTCTTGGATTCGTCTGCACTGGATTCTGAGTGGGCGGGCACCTACCCCCAGCTTCCACTCCTTCTCACCTGCAGCGGTGCTCTCACCTGTTCAACGGCCGATCCCTTTGCTCCGTTCCTATCCACTGGCAGTGGCCACCCTGCCTGGAAACTGTGACATCCACCTCCCACAGTCTACCATTGCTGCTCCCCTGCTGCGATCCCTGGACTCTACTCCTGTCTGCTGGCAGTCTCTGGGGTCTCTCCTCCATGCCAGCCCCTTCCACCTCAGGCTCATTGACACCAGAGCTGTCCCCCACCTGGATTCTAAGTGTGCCCTGGACTCCGCTCCTTTCTGCTGACAGCGGCCGCTCTGCCTGAGGGCCGTGGCCTCCGCCTCCCTACTGGTTTGCCTTGGGGCCTTTCATCCGTGCCTGCCCCTTCCACTTCTGGCTCATCGGCTTCGGAGTGGCCTTCCGCCTGGATACTGGGTGAGCGGGTGACCCTCTCGGCCAGCCGCGGCCGCTTGCCTGTTAGTTGGGTCCCTGGGCTCTGTTCCAGCCTGCTGGCCACCCCTCCCTCCGTGTCTGGCCGGTCCCTGAATCTTGGAACATTCAGCGACTTCCCCTGCCTTGGAGTCTTCTGCCTTGGAGCTGGGAGGACCACCACCTGTCTTCCTCGGCCTGGGGTGATACCTTCCATTTGGGCCCTGATCCAGACTCATCATCGAGGGACCCCTGCACCTCCTCCATCTCACTGGGCCTTCGGTGGCTGTTCCCAGCCCTGAACCTGTTGCCTGAGCCTGCAGAACTGCCACTTGTCTTCCTCCGCCTACATCATCAATTCCTGACCGGGCCCTGACTCCAGCTCCCCAGCGAGGGACTCCTGCGCCTCCTCCTCTTCATTGGGGCTTCTGTGACCACTACTGGCCTGTACTCATTGAAGCTTGAGGACCATCACCTGTCCTCGGCACCCACTCTGTCAACTCCTGACTGGACCCCGACACTTTCTCTCCAGCGGGGGACTCCTACACCACCACCTCCTCACTGGATATTGTGATTGCACCTGGCCTGAAATCTATCACCGGACCTTGAGATCCGCCATCTCTCTTCTTCTCCTACTGTGTCAGCACGTGGCTGAGCTCTGCCCCCGTCTCGCCTGCGGGAAACTTCCACACCTCCTTCTCTTCTTTTAGGCTACTGTGTCTGCTCCTGGCCCTAATTCCATCGCCAATGCCTGTGAAGCTTCAAGGCTACTGTGACTGCCTCAGGCCCTAATTCCATCGCCGGACCTTGGAGGCCCTAGCCCTATCTTTCCAGCGTGGGACCCACGCCTCCCCCACTTCTTCAGCGGGAGACTTCTGCACCTCCTCCTTTCTTCTAGGCTACTGTGTCTGCTCCTGGCCCTAATCCCATTGCTGGTACTTGGAGGTCAGCAGACTGCCTATTTTGTCTGCCCCACATCTGGGCCTTGTTCCCTGCTCTCCACCCAAAGACTCCTGCCTTCTCCGACCTTCACTGGGCACTGATCCTGGCCCCCACCCAAAGTCTATACTCATTTCAATAAAACACCATAAGTCTCTTTAAGCTAACCTGCCTCCTCTCTCCCCCTTTCAAGCCCTAGTGCTCCATCTGCCATCTACTACCTCCTGTACTAACCTCCCAACCTAAGTGGGTACTTCCTACCCCTGCTCTTGGCTTCATCCGCCTGAGCCTCTAGCCTGAATTTATCAGCCTCCACTTCCCCTCTTCCCCCTTTTCCCCCTCCTACACTCCCATCGCTTGATCTCCTCTCCTCCCTCTCTATCTCTCTCTATCACTCCTTGCCTCTGCTCTCTCCTCCTCCCTCTCTACTCTCTCCCCTTCTGCTGTCTCTTCCCTTCCCTGTCATGCACATTGCTAGATTTCTCCTCTCCCATCTACCTTACTCCCTCCTCCCTCCCTCCCGCTCCCCCTTCCCTCCTCCCTCTCCCCCTCGTCATTACCCTAATCCTCATGTCCATTCCCTTGCTCAAACCCCTCCCCCGTCGACCCCCTTCCTTTTCCTCCCCTCCTTGTTGCCTCAACCTCATCTACCCTCCTATCCAACCTTATAGCCTAATCAAAATTGCTCTATGGAACACCAGATCTCTGCAATAAAACTGCTTCTGTTTTGGATATGTTCTTCCACCTCAACCTTCAATTTCTATGTCTAACTGAAACTTGGATTCCCCCCTCACAATTCTACTGTATCTTCCTCTCTCTCCACCTCTACCTCCTCCTTTTCTCATGTCTCTCGTCCCACTGGTCATGGTGGTGGTGTTGGTCTACTCTTCCATCCTAAATACCTCTCATCTTCCTCGTCGTTGTCCCTTCCCACCTTCCCTTCCTTTGAATACTTATATAAATCCTTTACTTTCCTCACCCCATTTCCTTCCTAATAATCTATAGACCTCCTGGTCCCCTCTCTTCCTTTCACGATGATCTTGACCACTGTAAGGATATATTTGGGGATTTTATTGATAGTATGCATTATCTAAATGCAGCAATGTGCTATGTACTTAATCTGTTCCTTTTATGTTTGATTTAGATACAACTAACTATTGTACTGGCAGGGGTCGGAGGTCGCAGGACCGGAGGACGCGAGAGATGATGAATTCCTGAAGTCCACAGGATGAAGCCCCAGGAAAGCCTCAGACCGAAATATGGAGGGCAAGATAAATAAACTAGGATGCTAAAAGAGATGATTTCTGTGGAGAGATGTCAAAGAGCACCAGACTGGAAGAATTCCACTGAAGAGATGATGTAATGGAAGTTGGGTGATCAGGACATCTCAGAGGTGTTGTCATGAAGATGGTGAATGCCACCAATGAAACAGTAGTCAGTTGAACTTAATTTTACAGCGTTGCTGATGGAGCATAGTATTGTCCTATGCTTTACCAATGGTGACTGAAGATGGGAATAATGGAGACCCACAAGTTTGTTATTTTATTTAATTGTTTTAGTTAGTTACGTTAGTCATTTGTTTTATTTATTTATTTTATTTTATTGTTTTGTTGTCATAAATATACACTAATGAGAAATGTTTATTTCACACATATTTAAAGACTATGATTGAAAAAGACATTCAAACATATATGGACTCTTAGGTTGGAAATATACACGTACAATGTTTCATTATACATGCGCATGCACATGTGTGTGAGGACTGATGGGCCCTATTTGGGATCTGCTTCACGTTTGTTATGATTAAGTAATGGTTTGTTATGAAATATTTAAACATTAATTTTATTAAGATGCTATTATTTCAACCGTGATTCATCTAACAACAATGAAAAAAGAGAGCTTCCTCCAATTATGGGTTTATTAGCCCGAATTGTCAGAAAAAGGAGGGTATGTCAGGATATATTTGGGAATTTTATTGATAGTATGCAATATCTAAATGCAGCCATTTCAAAATAGGTGCAAAATAGGTGCACAATAGGTGCAGAGCAGTTTTCAGTAACAGCCAGAAGGCAATTTTTCAGAGCATTTAGTAAAATGTTTTAGAACTATGTGCTGTCATTTTAAAATGAAGAGGTGCACATTTTAACAAATTGGATGTTTTCATGTGTGCGAACTGCATTAGAAATACATAATTAATTAATCTTGTACTAATTGCATTACTAATATATTAACTCCAATCCCTCTAACATTAAGGCAGTTTTTGTGCACAATGAAATGCATTCTATGTTTTTACATGCACGGTTTAAAATCCACTTTATTTTCCATGAAGAGATGCACACTCTGAAATTCAGTCCATGTGAGTGTTTTTCCGTGGAGAGCAGAAATATGCCACTGGCAGGAAGGCAAAACAGAAACAGTTGCTTTGCAGAGCTGAAATCTTCATTGTCTCTAAAAACGAGGGCTGGTACACGACACATTCTTTTGTTCCAATTGGTAGAGATTGGAGGTGGATGGGCCACGTCAATAGAGGGCTGACCTAGGGGTGATAGACAGGAGGAGTTTTCTTAAGGAATAACCAGGGGGAAGAATTCAGGTCGAGCTGGGACAGAGGTACAGACGGTGCTTCAAAAGAAATTCTGCCGGACTCCATGTGGATGTGAGCGCTGGCTACAAACTTAAACAGCTGGGAGCTCCTCACACATGCAAAGGAGTTCTTAGCACTGGGTCTGCAAAGCGGCGAGGTCATACAGATAAGATCCTGATAACGAGAGTTTCAGACTTCACTGGCCTGGGTGAGTTAGTGCCAAGTGAGGAAAAAGAATGAATGGGAGATTACATCATTTGTTGGCAGTGCAGGGAATTAGAAAAAAAAATAATAATGCATGTTCATGTCTCTCTCTCCACGTTTAAAAGTACTGAAAACCAAATTCGTTTTTTTGCAATGTGCCTGTTGTTTTCTGTTCTCTCTTATATATTGTAGGTCTGATGCTGTGATATCATGTGGTAAGATGTAACTATGTTTATAATGGTTGTACAATACATAGTTTACAAAAAAAACAAAGGCTGGGATTTTGGTGTCATTTCATTTCTGTGAATCATTTCTGTACAAGGGAATCATAAAGGTTGTTGTTCATGCTGAGGCGATAAAACATTTACCATTTTATCACCAGTGCTTAAAGTAGTAAACAAAACTATCTGCCAGACAGAAGATTGTGTGGGTGTTAATGAGTCCTTCTTTGCATGCGGAAAAGAAGACAGTGTCAGATAAGACACATAGGGGGTCATTATGAGTTGGGCGGTAAGGGATTACTAGCACCGGTAAGGAGACCGGTGCCGGTAATCCCTTACCACCCAATTCTGAGGTCCCTTAGTGGGAACCATAAGGAACGTGTGGTCTGACCACACGTCCCTTACGGTTCCCGCTAAGGGACCAGGCTTGCTAGTCGCGAGCCTGTTATTAGCACCCTCCCCATTCCCATTCAGTCCCATGGGGGCTCAAATGGGAATGGGGAATGGTTTGTTCAATGGGGATTTACCGGTCCTTCCAGGGTCGGAATGCACCGGTAAGTCCCCATTGAACAAGACCGGTGCCGGACCCGGTATTGGAGGCAGCCATGGCGCAAATAGCGCCATGGCTACCTCCAATCTCGGAACGAGGCCCATAGATTACTGGATGTAAATAAGCCAGTAATACCAGCCACATACAATAGGTGGCGTACTGAATAAACTCACTGGGTTCTCTAAGGGTGTGATAGGTCTGGGGGGGTTCTCTACAGGCGACCAAGAGATATTCTAATAGAGAGGAAAGATTTGTTTTATGATGGGGCTGTAGTACAAAACGCCATGCTCACCACTATACCACAAAGATAAGGTAATTCTGAGAATACCACAAAGTAAGATACCACTAAAAATTACCACCAACACGTGCTAACACTATATTATCACCAAAATAGGGTAATACTAAACTACCTCTAAATGTAAGGCCAGTTAATGCCAGTGTACCACCAAAATATCATGGTAAGAAAATACTGCCAAGTCCTGAATTTGCCCCAATAAGACAAAACCTCCTACACCACCTTCTTTTTCTCATCTCCCCCTCCCCCTATCCCCTCACTGTTCTCTGTGATTTCAACCTTCACCTTCCTATTCCTCCTCATCCTTCTCCTCTTCTCTCTATCCTCGACTCATACCTTCTCTCTCCTCTCCCCTCCTCTCCCACTCACTCTTCTGGCTCCACACTTGATCTCATCTTTAATTCTACTTACTCTTCCTCCCCTGTTTCCTCTCTACCCACCTATCTGTCTGATCATACTCTGCTCTGCTTCTCCCTCACTCCCTGCTCCCCTCTTCCCACTTCCATTACCCTCTCCTCTTCTTTCACATGTCATGACCGGCGGAACTTTAACCCTTCTCTCTTCCTTGACACCTGCTCCTTGTCCCTTCCGCCCCTTTCTTCTCCTCTCTCCCCGCTGACCTCACCCTTTCCTCTCTGTCTTCCTCTCTCACCTCTAGTCTCAATCAACTCTATCCACTCTCTTCTTTCCACCCTACTTGTAAGCCTTCTCAACCCTGGCTTTCTCCTCACCTCCTAGCCATGCAGTGTC
The DNA here is from genome assembly GCF_040938575.1 of Ambystoma mexicanum. Classification (NCBI taxonomy): domain Eukaryota; kingdom Metazoa; phylum Chordata; class Amphibia; order Caudata; family Ambystomatidae; genus Ambystoma; species Ambystoma mexicanum. Next base: position 568,055,187 of record NC_090934.1, on the reverse strand, counting down.
TCTTCCGTCGCCTCAAGCGTTACTGGCTCAAATCCCCTACTCTCCCTAACCAAACCTCCTACTTTTCATATCACTCACTATATGACACCAACCTTAATTCAGCTAAAAGCTCCTACTTTTCTAACCTCCTTCACTCCCAAGCCTCTCATCCTCGTCGTATCTTTCAAACCCACTCTTCTCTCCTTTCCGCGCCCCCTCCTGACCTCTCTTCTACATCCCCTCTCTCTATCTGACTTTGCTAACTTCTTCTCTGAAAAAATCTTTTCTCTTTGCCAAAAAAAGATCTCCTCTCCTTCTTACTCCCATCCCTTCCCTCCTCGCTCCTCGCACTCCCCCTTGTCATGCATGTCTGAATTTTCTCCTATCTCTCCCTCTGGTGTTTCTCTCCTCCTAACCAAATCCCACCCCACCCCACCGCTGCCCCTTCGGATCCCAACCCTACCCTACTTATTCCCAAGGTTTACCCCCTTCTTATTCCCTATTTAACCTCCTTCTTCAACACTTGTCTCTCCACGGCCAATTTTCCTACGGCCTTCAAGCATGCCACTATTATCCCTATCCTTAAAAAGCCTTCTGCTGATCCCCTTCTTACAGCTAACTTTCGCCCAATCTCACTTCTACCTTTTCTCTCTAAATTACTTGAACGCCTAGCCTATTCTCAACTTTAGACCTTTATCGCTAACCACTTTCTCCTTCCTCCCTCTCAATCTGGCTTCCACCCTAAACACTCCACTGAATCCGCTCTTACTTGTGTCCTTAACTCCCTCCTTACCGCTCGCTATGCTAAGCAATCCTCTATCCTCATCCTCCTCGACCTCTCTGCTGCTTTTGATAATGTCTATCACCCCTTACTTCTCAATACTCTTTCCTACTTTGGCTTCCAAGGCTCAGTCCTTAACTGGCTCTCCTCTTACCTCTCCCACCGCTCATTCACTGTCTCTTGGGGCAGACATACCTCCTCCACCTTCCCTCTGGACTATGGCGTTCCCCAAGGCTCCGTCCTTGGACCCTTCTTATTCTCGCTCTATACTTCACTTCTCGCTCCTCTCATCTCCTCATTCGGTATTTCTCACCATTTCTACGCTGATGATACTCAGTTTTTCCTCTGCTTTTCTTCCTTCTCTCCTGACCTACATCTAAATCTCTCCTCCTGTCTCACCACCATTAAAAATTGGATGTCCTCTTACTATCTCTCTCTTAATACTGACAAGACTGAGGTCTTATTCTTCCCTTCTAACACAATTCCTCCTCCATCTCCCCCTCCATCTATTCATTTTCCCCCTTCTAATCTTCTGATTTCCCCTCATGCCCGGAATCTAGGAATCTACTTTGACTCATCCCTGTCCTTTACTCACCATATTTCCCTTATGTCTCGCTCTTGTCGCTACCACCTCTTCAATATCCGTAAAGTCTGTTCTTCTCTCACCTTCCATGCTACCAAGCTCTTAATCTCCTCCCTTATCTTTTCTCGCCTTTTCTACTGTTCTTCTCTCTTTTTCAGTCTCCCTGCTTCCCATCTTGCACCCCTTAAATCCCTCTACCACTCTGCCATCCGTACCCTCTGTCTTCTCTCTCCCCATCTCCAACTCACTTTTCAACCTTGGCTGGCTTCCTTTCCATTCCCAACTTAAATTTCACTTCATTTATTTTGTCTTTAACTCTCTTCATGACCTTGCCCCTCCTTCCCTCTCCTCTCTTCTCTCATTCTATACCCCCTCTCGCTCTATTTGTTCTGCAGATCTCTTCTTACTTTCCACCCCCTACCACCTTGCGCCTCCTCTCGTTTCCGCTCCTTTCAGCTCCTTGCCCCCGTACAATGGAACTCCCTTCCTTTCATTATCCGTTCCACTTCCACCTATTCCTCATTCCGTTCGTCCTTGAAAGCACTCCTTCTCCACTCCCCTCTCTGACACCTTTTCTCTCTCCTTTCAATACCCTCTTCCTCGTCCCTCTATCTTCCCTGTCTCCCATCATCTCCATCCTCCCTCCTAACTCCCACCACTCCCTACGCTTTCTCCCTTTTTTCCATCCCCTCCCCTCCATTCTTCTTCCTCCTCAAATGCAAATTCTTCCACATGCTGTTTTTCTGGTTTCTCTGAAATATACTGTTATTGCTTCTATGTTACATGTTTAATGTTCCCGTGTTGTTAAACTGTAAAGCGCTTTTAGTTAAAGCGCTATATAAACAATAAAATACAAATACAAAATACAAGGCAGTGCTTAAGGGAGCAGGGGAAGGTTCCAGTGGCAAAATAGTGATTGCAGAAATCGGCCATGGCTGGAGCAAGGGTGTTGATGTGGTCCATAAATGTTCTGGCAGAGCAGGGGAACACCTGGTTTGATGAGACTTTCATAGATCAGACTTGTCTAGAAACATCATCGGGAGTGAACAGGGGAAAGCAGGAAAAAGGAAGAGGAGAAAGAGCCAGAGAGGGGCCTGGAATGGTAGAGGAAGAGGCGGTAGAAGAAGAGAGAGCGGACAGGATGTCCTGCGTTTTAGTGGTGAAATGAGATGCCAAAGCCATGCAAAGGGCCTGGGAGGGAACAGGAGAGGTAGAGACTGCAGCAGGATTGGCTAGCTCCTTACAGATTTTGAAAGGCTCGGCTGAGCTGTTAGAGGCCGCCGAGACACAAGCTTGCATGCAGGCTCTCTTCTTACAGAGGACAGAGAGTCTTTGTTGCCTCTGGAGCAGGTGGCAGGCCAGTTTGTCTGAGAATACGCTTGATGTGCTCCACTTCCTCTCAGTCACCCTACACTTGCGCTGAAGGGTGGCAAGGTCAGAATCGTACCAAGAGTTGCACTTGGATGCAGTATTCAAACAGATCCTCACTACAGGGGCAAGGAAATCAAGAGTGTCAGAGATAGAGAGATGAAGGTTGGAGAGGGCTTTGTCATAGTGTGAGTCAGCCAAAGGTATAGAAGGAGGAGAGAAAGTAGCTGTGAAAGCCTCCACTGACACACACTTCATGGGCCAGATGATCAAGAAGGTGGGTGGCAGTGCTGGGATCGGCTTAATCTGAGGGGCAGAGACCGACAGCAGAGAGGAGAGAAGAAAGTGGTCAGTCCAAAAGAGAGGAGTAGTGAGAGGGTTGGAGAGGGGGAGGTCTGATGAGATCAGAACATCCAATGTGTACCCTGCAGAGTGAGTTGGGTGAGAGGGTAGAATAAAGAGAGAGAGAGTTGCAGAGGTTGCGAAAGAGCCCCGAGTAGGGACTAGTAGCATCCAAGTGGATGTTAAGGTCTCTGAGGAGGTGAAGTTGAGAGGTTGAGGCAAGGAGGGAGGAGGAGAGGTCAGCCCACTCGTAGCGGAAGAGGGCAACCTGGCCAGGAGGTCTGTAGATGGTAGACATAGTGAGAGAGAGGCCAGGAGAGACAGATAGCCTGCAGACCAGGCATTCAAAGGAGGAGTAGGCCTGCGTAGGAATGACAGAAGGATCCACTCTGGGAACATCAGGGTTACTCCACCTCCAGGACAGTTGGTTCTGGGTTTGGAGAGGATCTTATAGCCATCAGGGAGGAGACTGTCAAAACTTGTGACAGAGCTGGTCATGAACCAAGTCTCGGTGAGACCGCATGGTCTTTCCCATCAACTACTAACCCCTGTCTACACAAAATTCACCCTCCAGAGATCTCTTTCAGGTAGCTCTATTATGTAGTAACATCATGCTTGGTGCTGTATCGGCCTGCTAGTGGTATTTGTAAGTAGTCTTCTGGAAGTTGACAGCTTAATTGCAGCTGCAAATGAGCCCCCGTCACAATAAACATGCTTTACCCAAGTGTGCCGTTGGCCACTTGATTAATAAGTAATATGTGTGTTCTTGTATCTGTTTTTTTAACTGAAGTCCTGTTAAAACAAGCTTTGGCAAAGCCAATTGTTGTGTCGTGTGCATAGGTGTTGGGCATTTGCCAGCCACTGACATCACATGCCTAGGTAGTGATACCATTTTCCAGCTTTTACCATCTTTTGGACAGATAGGGCCATTATGGCAGTCCCCAGCAAATGCCAGTCCTAAAAAGCCAAACCTTTTGGCTTTGCCAATGCTTGTTTTTTTATTTGTTTCGCTTGCCCACTGCTTTATGTGTTATGTGCCATGCACTCCTGAGAAATGTAGAAATGCTGTATTTATTCTGAGGAAGTAAATCATGCAAACATAGGTAGATGGCAGTCAACCCTTCTCTTTTTCTTTTAACGGCACAGATGGGTTTTGTTGGTCATTTAGCTGGTGATTTGTAAAGAGTGAAAAACAAGAGAAAATGTTTTCAGCTGAGGTTGAACTAGTACATATGCCTGAAAGAGATACTCTTCTGTACATATATATTTTTAGGCTGCTAAGGGCAGGGCTGCCAGTTGAAATGTTCCATCCAAAATGGAGGAGTATCCACCCTTTCTAGATATTCTTGTCTCTGTGAAGTAAATATGGAGCTTCACGCGTATGACTCTCACAGAATGGTCGACATACCTGCTACATTCCAATCGGGAGATGTTTGTCCAGTGATGTCTTTTTACGTGCATTCTACTTATATAGTCTTGGATTTCTCCATTCTAAACACAGGCCTACAACTCCCAAAATGCATTGCAAAGTAAAAAACAGAGCTATGCTACTATCTTCCAAATGGAATGGAGCATATTTTCATGGATGGACTGAGGTACGCAATACCACTGAGCAGAAACACACATTTACACAAGCATTTAGACGGCAGATTTCCTCCTTGCCCCTTTCTGAGATTAAAATAGCAGTCACCTCCACCATTTTGTTGGCAAACTCAACGAGAAACTTTTTTCTAGCACACATATGTGTTTCATTGGCAAGTCTTTTAACTTATCAAAAGAAAGACTGAGATTTCATTGGACAACAGGAAGATTCCCTCCAGATTTTTTTTTGCTGTAGAATTATGTTAAATTGCAGCAGTGTGGGCCTCTTTTTGCTGGAGACTGCCACGAGTTGCAGGAGACTTAGTTGGCAGGTCTGCTTTCAGCAGGTGGTAAAGCCAGGCATCCTAATTTGGAATCAACTTCTGTATTCTCTTTGGGGAGAAGCTGAGTTTACAGGTTGTAAAAAACTTTTTAAAACTTGTTTTGTTCTGGGTATATATTGATCTGTTATGTTATGTTATTTTGCATTTATATAGCGCCTTATGTACCATTGGTATAGTCTCAAGGCGCTGATCGGTTGAACGCCCTCGAGAACCGAAGTTCAAGTCAGTAGAGAGAGTAGAGAGAGCCAAAGGTGCGTGTGAGCACCGGATATGTGTGCAGCTGATGTGGCATTCGTGTGATAGCTGCTTCCTAAAGGTAGGTGTGGTGGTTAGGAGATCAATAGTATGTGTTCGTTCTGGCAGGTTTTATCCAGACTGATTCTGGCTGCGTTAGGCCTGAGGAGAACGCTTATGCTGGAGGGTGTGTAGCCAGCAGTGTTTATTTAGGGTGATGGGAAGTATGAGGTAAATTATGGTATGGGAACAGCTATACCGAATGTTATCATAGTATCGCTGTGTTCTAATTGAGTGGTGGTGTAAGGAATTGAGTAAGCGTGGAGATGTGATATGGTGGTTTACCTTAGGTGGTTGAGATCGGGCCCACTCCAATAGTCCCATGTACTCTATCCATTCCATGTACTCTGCCTGTTCCATGCATTACGACTGATTCAGGCACTCAGGCCGTTCCTTTCACTGGTCTTTCAAACATTCCATGCACTCAAAACCATTCCATGTAAGTCACGCCGTTCCATGCGCTTCCGTCTGTTCCAGGCACTCCCGTCCGTTCCATGCACTCCCGTCCATTCCATGCACTCCCGTCCGTTCCACGCACTCCCGTCCACCCTCACTACATTGGTTGTTCAAACACTGTTTTCCGTTCCAGCAGCAACAGTTTGTCACCAGCCAGTTGACAGTGCGTTATTGATTTACGGTTGTTGTAGCTAAACACACTGATATTAATGCTACATAGGGTGATCCATTATTGTATGAAATGTATATTATATTACAGTGATATTGTAACCATATTTTTCTTAGTGTACTGGAACAATGCTATGTGATGCCACGTCCTGTTTTGTCTAGGGGTGAACGGCTGTGTGCCATCACTGCCAGTGATGTCACTTGTGGGTGGGGTAAAATGGCATCCCTTCCTGTGATGTCATCAGAGGTCAAGGATTGTGTGATGTCACTTCTGCTACCCCTGGAATTTTGGTGAAATGACGTCCCTGCTGGAACTCCTTGTGTATGTCTTCTTTTCCTTGGTTTAACAGCATTAAGCAAATTGCAATCCCACGACATCAAGGATACCTACGGAACAACCCACTAGGGTTTGCCAGAGCTGAGATTAAAAAGCATTTGTGTCTCAGGCAGACATGACAATTTGATGAAGTTCCAAGAACGCCTGCTTGCCATAGGCTATTTTGAGATTAAAGCTTTCTCGGGCAGAGATACATACCATGATATCATGGAGCCTCCTTTGTTATACATCTGGTTGAGATTAGGGTTCCCCTCAACCTACAGCCACCTTTACAGAGAAATGGAATGCTGGTAACAATGATAGGTGTGCCTTTCACTGCCACTGGAGAAAGGATCACTCCAATTTTCTCTGTTTATGCCTGCTCTATGATGGCCTAAGGAGATCAAGACTTTAACCATGCATAAAGAGCTTGGGAATCAATCAGGACATTAACAGAAGCATTAATAGCCTTCAAATCGACAAGCAGTATATACAACGTGCATTCAGTGTTTAGTTTCTTTTGGAGTGCTTAGCAGCATAAGGAGAGATTTCTGTTGATTTCTGCAAAATGTTTGTATTGCTTTGCGCTATATGAAATTACATTATTTGTGGTTAATGGACTTCAGACCCAGGTAAACATACTTGGCTTTGAAAACAGCAGTCCTACCTTTTCAAATGAACATTTCATTAAAAAAGCATAACATATGTTTTATTCAGAAAGATCAAAGTTATACCTCTCTTTTGATGTAACTATGTACACTGTAGCGTCTGAGAATAAGCAATAAGGACCCGATACATACAAATGAACCAACCATTAACCCCTTTAGTGCCAAGGACGAGTATGCTCGTCCTTTCTGCATAGCTTTGCATAATAGCCTGGGGTTAATGGCACTGCAAAACAATTACCAGTACCAGGAAGAATCACTAAGATTGAAGCGACAGCTGCAAAATTAAATATCAATGTGTTGTGACGTATTTTAGAACACTTCATACAATGGGAACACACGAGTATGGGCTGATGCAAATAGATATAGAATTGCAGGCTGATCACCAACGGTAGTTCAGCATTTTTATATGTATACAAATCCAGTTTGTAGAATAAAACCTGTTTAGAAAGGGTAAGTTATCTCTCTTCCTAAACCCACGCACAAAATGAGCAGAACGTATTCTTAAATGAGTGAGCATACATTTTAGTAGTTTATTATTGTTTCAGTGACTAACCTCGTTTTTTTCAACAACCAAAGTAATGAAACTTGAAACCTGCCTGGTTCAAGTCCAGTAAAAAAGGGACAAAGGAGTACGCATTTCACAGGGAAACTGCTGCCAAGAAAGGGTGCATTTGGTCAAAGCAGAAGTAAATCACAAATCTGAGAATAAGCCAGCAGTCAGGTGGAGATTTCGCAGTTTACCTTTGGCATTAACTAAATCAATATGCTATGCACCGCATGTGTGTAGCCAGCCATGCGGAAAAGGAAGGATTTGAAACCACTTTCCCGGATTTTCCACTCCATACTTTTTTGATCATTGCACAGAAGAATGGTGTGTGCCTGGCTGTCCGTTCTGGCTTGCTGGGTCACAGAGACCTTGTCTTCTTGGATATGACAGGTGACTTTTACATACATGCCAAGCTGCACATTATCTGGCAAAGGCCAATTGTCTAGGATCAGTTAAATAGATTTTCTATCAAAGGTGGCCAGAGCTTTTGCGAGGGTGAGTAGAACTCACAGGCTATTTACATTTACACGCCTTTTAACAGTGATGGCTGGTGAACTTTCAAACCAGTGGAGCATAAAACTGTGCTAAACTGGATAATGTGAAATGGAATTGCACCGCTTAAGCGAATCAAGTGAAGATTGCCGTAGCTTGCCCAGAAGGGGATTTTTAGGTTGTTTCCTCCAGGAAATGTAAGACAATATTGGTCTAAAAATCAGCTTTTACAAAACAATTTTCCAAAATAATTGGATAGAATTTACTGGCAATTTTGAAAAGGACACCAAGGGCCTGCTTAACAAACAATTTTTTAATGAGATTTTCCCATGGAAAGACGCTTTTGTAAATCAGGCCCTAGAACTTTGATTGCTTCTGTGTCCAAGTCTGGCAAAGTTCAGAGGAGCACTTCTGTTGCAGAGAAAATCATGAATGTGCCTGACAGAAAAGTGTGCACTTGATAAAAACGCTGGATGAAAGAAAATAACTATTTACACAACATCACTGAAAAAGTGACTGATACATTGTCACAATACTCCACTGAAAACAATGTCTATTATAACTGGTTCCCCGTTTTTACAGATTTTTACAAATAAACACAGGCAGAAAGCATTCTGTTTATTTCAGTATTTATTTGTAAAAAACATAAAACAGTGGATATTTATGTTTCTTGAGTAGCACCTCAGGTTGTGAATTATGCCTTGCAGGCCAATCAATGGTTGTGCAAGTTAAAAAAACAGAGTAGCTAAAAAAAGGATTTATTTCCTTTTAAAATTGTTTAAAGGGCCAAAGTGTTGAGTATCATGTCAGAATAAGGAGCAGATGTTCGTTTCTAAGGAGAAAATGGATCTTGGCTTGATGCACAAGAACCCTGCTTTCCAAGCTTCCCATTACAGGCATCAAAGTGCTACATTTTTTATTCGAATAAATGAGGAAAAGCACTAGTTGCAACTTACGACTTGATTCATGGAATTATTTGCGCCGAAGAACGGGGATTTGTGTGCCATTCTGCCCGCAAATCCCTGTTTAACAAATGGGGATTTGCGGGCAGAATGTCGCACAAATCCCGTTTTTTTCGGTGCAAATAATCCATGAATCAGGGTGTTGTTTTTTCAGAACAAATATAAATGTGGATAAATACTGATAAAATTACAAATATAGATAAATACAGACTGAAATGTAGAAAAAATAAATACCATAAAACCAGGAGCCTTCATTTTAATTCATTATGCAGTAAATAGTGCACACATTTTAAATATTGTGCCAAGCATTATTATTGCACCACTCTTAAATAATGTGTAAGGGCATATAATGCTCATAATTAACTAGTTAATATGAAAATACAATTCAAACGGTCAGACATAAAATAGGTCTGAATTTCCATTCCAATTTCCACGTTGCCAAGCCAGCATCACATTTTACAATTTAAATGCATACTTTCTATCCAGTAGCAGAGGTATCATACCAGTTACATGTTGCACCACAAAGTTGCATAGTCATGTAATATCATTCCTCTATCCATGGGACTGTTCAGTCGTTTTCCCATTACTGTCAGAAAATAATGAAGCAAGTTTCACGTAGGGCCTAATTTATAAAAAGGAGCCAAATCTGCACTAACTACTTTGCGTGAGGAAGAACATTGCGCGGACGAAAGGAAAAGCATGAGGAGCCGATTTTTGGAATCAAAAGAGAAAGAAACCTGTATGCGCAAGCAATAACAAACTGCACCTTGAGCGCCCCCACACCGCCCTGATTACAAACAGAACATAGGAGTGGCATACAACCTTTGCGCCGAACATGGGAAAAAGTAATCAAAGATTACTTACCAGTATTACTCCCACTTCAATCCAACAACCGACAAGTTCTCGTCCCAGCACCCTCCACTAAACTGCAACTTATCCCTCTAACTTAAAGAAGCACCCTTGTACCCCGAAGGAACTCCACCTCATCCCCCTAATTTAAAGCAGCATCTATGTCCTGGAGCTGGGGCGCTGCCCTCAAGTGCCTGCTGTACCTCCACAGCATGTTCCCCTGTAGGCTCCTAGGCAGGATCAGTGACCACCTAATCTGCCTTGTATGGACTTCCACCTACACCAGGGACACTGGCACATCCAGACTGGGCGATGCTTGGACTGGTGCACAGGAGGCTATGGTGGTAGCTGCAGGACCACATTTCCTCCTGTCTCAGGACCAGGTATGCAGCAAGCACCCACCCCACGGTACCGCTTTGGACACAGTGGGCAGGGCTGCAATGGCCTCCTCCTCCTCGTTCTCCTCCTCCATCAAACCATATACCTCCAGAGAGGTCTCTGTGGTCTGGGGCCCCTGTGTGGCAACTCACCACCTCCCTGTCCCACCACTGATGAGTTGTCCACCACAACAATGTTATCCTGGGATTCACCATCAGCAGCATTGTTCCCCAGCCACATGGCCCTCAGAAGAGGCGGACACAACTTGGCATGACTGGGGTCTGTGCCTGGGTCTGGAGACCTTCTCCCTGGGTTTCTGCTCCCCAGCACTGCTTGCACCCTCTTTGCCAGCTGCAGCAAATATGATATGATATGATAGGTTATTTATAACTCGCTTAATACCCAGAGGTTTCTAAGCACGGACCCGGGGATCGATCCTGTGTTGCTCCGTGTGGTCTTGCTTCCAAGGCGAGCAGGTTGCCCCCTGAGCTATCCTCCCGAGACAACTATGGATAAGTGAACAAAGAACATTGCCATCAATCAACTGTCCCAATGCATGTGTAGGCTACACAATAATAACAGTAGCAAGTAGTCAGCATGAGTCAACCAGCAATTGCCACATAAACACAGGGCAATGCCCTGCAGTCAGAATTAATGCAGTCACACAAGCTCAGGAAAAAGTGAAGAGTCACAATGATGGGACATGCACATGTGAACCCAGCATATTGACATGTGGCCACATACACATGGCAACAAATCATTCCACATCACAATACCAATGCTTCAGTGACCAAAGTGTATCCTGCAGGCAGGCCCATGGGATGGGCACAGACATGTGTCTATGGCACCATAGGCACATCTCCATCCAACCACATCCAGCTTCATGTACCCCTTACAGTCCAACATGAAAGCATGCAATATGTACATGCACCCATCGCTGATAATCAAGCAGCAATGTTGTTGCTTCCAACCCCAAAAGGTGCCACAATGACATGTCATGAATGGCCCCTCATTCTGTGGCTTGACAGAACACAATTGCCATCATTACACATACCTATACCTGTCCCCTTCACAGATGTGTGCCATCACATACATTGGTGTCGACACAAGGCAGCATGCCAGTTAAGAATTGTGCAACATTAATGCTGTGTAAACAACAGACTTGCTCACATCATGCACACCTATGCAGGACACACAAACTGTAGAAAAGTGCACACTGTTGGTACTCACAAGCAGGTTGGATTCATGCCTGCCGGTTAGGGACCTGGGCATGGACGTCTCAGTTAACCTTCTCAAGGACCCAGCAGTGAAGGGGAGACACCCTATGGCAGCCTGCACGGTTCACCTCCACTGTGGCACCTACCTCAGGGGCTGCCTTCACCTGGCTCTGGATCCTGAGGTTATTCCAGCGCTTCTTGGTGTGGTCCAAGGTATGCACTGCCAGCCCCTCCGCATTAATGGCAGCCGTAATGTCCGCCCCGACCATCTGACACCCACATGTCCCATACTGCAGCTGTGAGTTGAAGAGGGCACCATAATGGACCAGGACTTAATCAACTGGGATGCCAACTTTTGCTGCAGTGAAGTTGACAGCCCTCAGCCTCGCCTTGAGGCTGCTTATTGATGTACCGAGCATGGCTCCCCCTGAGGCTGATAGGGTGCAGCTGGACCCTTACGATGCATGCTGTTGAGCTGTGGTGGTGGAACAGAGGGGTGGAAGTCCCAAGATGAGGTGGTCACAGAGCCCGACAAACAGGTGTGCCACAGGAGAACAGGCAATGAGGGAATAGAAGGCACTCCAGGGCAGTGCTGGTGGTCAGCAGGCACTCACACACTACCAGGCAGTAAAAGATGTTGATGTTTGGAGACAATCTAGGGCAGGAGGAGGCAACAAATGGCAGGAGGTACCAGTGTATACCATGAATTTGCGTGGCAGCGGTGTGAAGATCAGAAAAAGGGGCCTAAGTGCCTAAATTAAGTGCTGTATGCAGTGCAATATACGTCTAATGCTGTATATGATATTGATATTGATATTTTATTTCTATCGCGCTAGTATGCAAGTGTTTCAGAGCACAACGAGGCGAGGGAGGGGAACAAGGGAGAACACAAACAACGATCTTACTAGGCATTGAGAATGAGCAAGTTCGTGGGAGAGGGAGAAAAAGGGAAAGTGCAAGGGAAGGGGGAGAGGTGGAAAGTGCTGGACAAAAGGAAATATATGGATGGGTGGGGGGACCCATGCTGTGTGCTCCCTTGCGTGAGTGGTGGCGGAGACATTTTGGGGGTGCAATGTGCATTTCCTGTCATGTGTGGGGGAAGACATTTAGGGAGTGCAAAGCATAGTGCATTTCATGCCATGCACGGAGATGGAGATAGTTAGGGGTTGCAATACGCAATTCCTCTCGTGCGCAGAGATGGACATTGTAGGGGTGCAAGGCTCATTTCACAGAGCCTGGTATTTTTTGGGGGTGCCACATGGATTTTGAGGCCAGACTGCTGGGTAGCTTGTCTTAACAGCACCATGAGTGGGAGAGTTCCACAAAGAGGGAGAGGGAGAGGACAAGGACGGGGAAGAGGGCAGAAGAAGGGTCCACCTGCTACATGTGCTGGGTGGTGGTGAGAAGGTGCCCCTGACGGGCAAGAGGAGCCAGTCTGCAGAGTAGGAAAAGGCAGCATCCCATGAAGAGGAACAGGTCAAGGAGAAGGGGCCACCAAGGAAGAAGCGCTTTTTAAATGACAAGCTTACAATCCTCACTGATTACATTGCTGAAGACCTGGTCGAGCTGTATCCTTGTGCTGGTAGTACTCTTCCTCTGGCCCAGTGGTGGAGGATGGAACAGGAGGTCATAGGCCATATCAATGCCTGTGGCATGGAGAGGCGTAATGGGGTAGAGGTCGACAAGAGGATGGGAGACGTCATGTGATGGGCCAAGGAGAACCTCAGCAGCAATGTGGCCTCTTCCGAGGTCACTGGAGGCAGATCACCACACAAGTACGAGCTGACTCCATTTGAAAAGATTGCTAGTGGACTCATCAGCAGTGAGCAGGTGGTTGGCGTGGGAGGCATGGACACCAATGCAGCCACATTAGGTAAGTGCATGATGCGCTGTCAAATGTTGTGGTACAGTTGGCTGGGGTCCCCTCCACCCATCCATGGGTACTGCAGTAATGCTACCATGCTCACTTCCATCACATGTTGTGCATTCCAGGAGATGGATGTGTGGCATCCATGTGCAGTTGACATTGATCTCATAGTACCCATCACTGTATACAGAATTTCACAGCTACACCAATACACCCATATGTGGCAATGGCATGCATGATACATCTCATTGAACATGCTCACAGTGTCATGCATGTGGAGGCTGTATTATGAACACAAATCATGACTCACATGGAATTACACCAAGGTGTGGATGATGTCAGAGTCATCCAGTCACTGGGTCTGGCCGCTAGTGGACATGGATGAGTGACAATGTCAGTGCAGAGACGCATGAGGCTTGTTCCTGACAGGAGTCACAGTTGCAGGACAAAAGGTGTTTGACTTTTGTACATTCCACATTTGCAGTGTCAAAGGTCCAGTAGCCATACAATTCCGAACTGGTTATGTCCATGTCGTGCTCTGCTCACACATGGTTGAGATGCATGTGAGCGTGGATAACCATGTATCTCGCCAAGGGCAATGTGGCGATGGGGGTCATGAGATTATGGCAACACAAATGCCTGCATGCAGGTTTGGTCATCAGAAGTAGAGGTGAGACTTCCACATGTTGTGAATAGACAAGGTTGGAGTAGAGTAGGGGCTCAGTAATGATGCACGGACCACCGTCCGTTCACTGGTGGGACTTCCACTCTCATCCATGTCTGTATGTATGTTGTCCTAATCCTCCAAACTATGGCATGTGGCAGAGCCTAGTATGTACCAACATGACTGCACATACAGGTAACAGTGTTGTCAGTTCCAATGTGTAATGTAGGTGTAGCTGGCCTTATTGTGTTGGTATGCATTGCAATTTACAAATGCATGTTCTATCCGTTGATCATGCCTCTGTATATTGTTGCTTGTCTTTGTGCAGGTGAACATGCAGCAGATGAGGAGAGGGAGGACGAGGACCAAGTGGAGGAAGAGGAGGAGGAGGATGAGGCACAACCATACACCAGTGCAACCCGTGGTGCTGTGCCCTGTTAGAATCCCCATGTGCTGCAGAGAATCCTCACCAGGCCTGCCGAATGTGATGGGGGGGGGCATACTGAGGGACATGGTGGGGAGTTCACCTATGAGAAGTCCAGATGCCATGGAGATCCATGAGTTCCTTGAGGCTGCTAAGTCTATGGAGGAGAGCCAGCAGACCATGGGCCCGGCAGTCAGAAGCCCTCCGTCAATGGTGGATTCACTGTCTGCAAGATTGCCTTTGGCCATAATGGACCCCGCAACGGAGGCTGATGTCAATCAGAGGGTTCCAGAACGCCAGCCAATGACCGTGCACTCACTGTGACGGGCCCAGGCTTCATCATCCTTGCTTGGTAGGCCCTGCACACATGGTGGATGTGTGGCTGCCGGACACTCAGAGTGGGAGGAGGAATTGCTGCATGCAAGTGCCCAACAGGGCGAGGTCCTGCAGGAGATGGCCAGGGACATCCATCGCCTGGCTGAATATGTTATCTCCTCAACTTCTGCACAGACTACTGAACAATACCTTTCATGCCAGAAAGAGAGAGAGGACATGCAACAACTGAAGTAGGGCATTAGCGAGGATGGTTTGGCTCTCCAGCAATCCCTGCATGATGAGTTTTTGGCATCCAGGTTCCACCAGTAGCAGGTGATGGACACCTTGCGGGAAATACTGCATGTAGAGATGTTGGCATCAAGGATATCCTGATGTCAAAATGCAGAAGCCCATAGTTGATGCCTGCAGGCAGATATCTGTGAGGGAATACCGAAATGAAGATGCAGAAGCCCAGAGAAAATGTCTGAATGCAGAAATGTTGGCTTTGAGGGAATCCCTCCATATAGACACGGAAGCCCAGAGCAGATGCCTGCAGGCTGAGATGTTTACATTAAGGCAATCCCACAGCCAAGACATGGCAGTCGCTGCATGATGAAATGCTGTAGTAAATGAGGCGGAGGCTTTGGCACTGCATGGTCAGAGTGCACGATCCGAGGCTCCTCCACAGGATGGTGGTCTCAGTTAAACCATGAAGGTGTTTAGTTTGGCCATTTTGACACACTCTTCTATCCTCTTGCCAATATCACCTCTTCTTCATGTGCCCTGGTGTCTATGAGCCCATGGAGTGGGTATGCATTTTAATTTTAATGTATTATTTTTCATTTGTGGATCCCCCCACCTAGGGTGGACTATGTGTACTGATCTCTTTTGATTGTTGCCCCCATCCAAGACGGACCATTTTATTTTTTTCCTCATTCAGGGTGGACTCTTTATTTGTACCCCCATACAAGGTGGACTATTTTATTTGTTAGTTATTCTTGTCCAGGACGGACTATGTCATTTTGTTTTCCTTCATGTCAGGGTCATTGCCCTCTTGAGGGAATTTCAAACTGGAGGACTGGCCATGCGACCATACTAAGTGGAGTCAACTGACATGGTGTTGTGGACTGCTACAGCCTCTCACATACAGGTGTCCATCCCATTTTGCATTGCATTTTCATATGTGCCGTCTGTATGACTGACTCCTTCAGCTGGACCAAACAAATGTCCTATGTTGTTTCAGGAATCCTGCCTCTTCCAGTGCCCATACTCCCTACAATTACCAACCAGCACCCTATTCCCATTCTAGTGCTCATGCCATCTGCTGGACACTGGCTCTCCTTGCACCAATGTGGACTCCCAATGTTAGGGTGAGGTGATGAGGGATTCACAGCACCTCAGCTGTACCAGCAGGAAAGGTTGTCACACGTAGGGTTTGCATGGATGATGTGATTTGGTGATGTTTGGGTGAAAGTCAGTGTCACTGAAGATATGAGTTGGCCTACATGTCTGTGTATGTGCATGTCTCCTCGATCAGCTATGCATGTACTTTGGGTTACTGGTTGCACATCAATGACTTGTTGCTTGTAACACAAGCCACAATGGGATGTTCCTGTGAAAATTCTTCTGGTGGGAGCTAATGCAGTAGCTTAATTGTTTGTAATTGGAATTTCATTTGCACTCCTGTCATGTCAGCCATCTCCTGACATGTGTCATGTCCAGCGACCACTCCATGATCAGGGGTGGACTGGCCTGTTGGTACTCTGGTGAACTCATGGTAGCCCTCTGCGTCCTGGGCCATGTTTGTGTTGTGTTAGATGTCTGGGGCTGCACGTGCACTACACTGAACGGATCAGCGTGTGTCTACCCTTCACTGACAGGTGCGGGTACCTTACTGAACCCCGTTCTTGATATGGATTGTGGATTGCAAGTATTTCCCATGAACAAGGAATACCTAGTAAGTGTGTGTCATATGCTCACATTGAGTAAGTCCCTGCACTTTGTACACAAAGCCCATCACTAGTACCAATTGGATGTTTCAGTGAGGTCCTCAGATTGGACCCACCAGGGTTGGAAAAGACCCTGGCAAAGCACCTAGAGAAATTAAAAGTCATACCAAGGTTTCCATAGGAGAACCTGCAGAAGGTTCATTAAGGGCAGAGCAACCAGAGGAAAAGCCACAAGCCCAACCTCAGCTGCTTCCCAGATGTGCTCACACACATCCTGGGGACCCCCTTATGCTACAGTCTGGCCAGCGGAGTGGTCTGTGGCCAGGGAATGTGTGGGACCAGGCACCAGTGAGCTGTATCCCTTGGTCCATGACCCAGAGGATGGACAGGGACGTCTGGCAGTGTTGGGTTAACCTGCCGGAACATCAACAGTCACACACCAGAGAGGGAGCCCCGAGCAGCACCCTCTACTCTTGAAGATCGGCCGTTGAGCCACCATGCCAGCTGGGCACTCCTGTCTCCAACCCATTACCAAGCGGAAATTGGCAGGGGACCGCCAGTCAGAAAGAACAGTGGGGGCAGCTGGGAGCCAAAGGAAACATGGTTGTTTTTGACAAATGCCTCCGCAGGTTGACGGGGGCCAGCATGCTGGGCACAGTTTGAGCCTTGGCACAACCCGACATACTTGACAGGCGGGCATCGAGGTTCCAGCCACCCATTTCTGTGGGTGAGCGATGATCGGGCCTGCCAGCACAGGAAGCATCCTAGTACCTGAAGCTCGGCCCTATGCTGCCAGGCTGAGGTTTGAAGACGTTAGTGGTCCCTCCCAACACCTCTCCTCCGCTGCCTCCAGCCCTCCTCTCTGTCTCCCCGAAAGAGGAGTAGGAGGTCACAGTCAGAGGATGAGCAGATTGGCCAGATGGGCTGGCAGCAGAGAAGCCTGATTACATTGCTGTGGAAGCTGCATCCCTCTACCACTGAATAGGGTGGGTGGGCGGTTTTCCCTGGCTGAGTGCCTGCAACTTGTTTGTTGAAAATCACAATGAACTTGGCCGACTCTCAAGTGAGGAAGCTAGACGGGGCACGGGTCCACATTGCCGTGTGGGCTGAATGGGCAGCGGTGCCTCCCTCCAGCATCTCTTGCACCGGCAGGTTGAGGCCGGTGTCTAGTTAAATTTAGGTTGTCTGTAGATCATTCCGCTGAACAGTGCAGCTAGCTGTGAGAAATAGTGTAAATTGCAGGACACATTGATCATCGACACTTCGAACGCACCCTGTGGCCCCGGGTTCGTCCCAGGGCTACGCCTGTCTGAGGGTTGCTTGAACATCAATCAACCCGGGGACCCTCCCTGGGGTGTAATTTGGGCCATTGCAGGGTACCTGTTCCATTTGTCCCCGTATGCTCAGACCCCTATCAGCACCTTCACAGGATCCATGCACCTGGCATGGAGGCTTGTTGCTGGCACGTCCTGGCCTCCTTGTTTCACCCCTCATGGTGTTGGGAGGGACAGGTTCCCAGTGTGCCCCGGTGGTGGTGGCCTAAAGACCCCAACACACCTTCCTTGGTACAGCTGGCTGTGCCATGTGTGGCTGTCTGTGGTGTCCCATGGGTGCCTATATGGGACAGACCTTAAGCGCCTCTTGACCATGTTCGTCAAGCAACCTCTCCCCAGGTGGGCTTCATTGCTGATTGGGTCAGCACACACTGGACAGCGACAGAGGCATGGAGATGGGGCAACTACTCAACAGCCGCAGGCTCTAGGCCAGCCACCCGAGCTTTAGCGCCCCGACTATCACCTCAGTTCAGACATGGCAACTCATGGCATGTAAGCATCTCACTAAGAGGAGAAAAAGAAACTGACCATGAATCCATCAGTAATGGCGAGTGCAAAGGGAAGATCACAGCACTGAATTTCCGTTTGAAGGCATATGCAGGAAATATGCCATACAGAAGACAGACTCCACAGCATCATTCAGGGGTCCTAAATCCTTCTGATCAAGGCCCATTACATGGATGGTGTTAGGCCAGTAGCGTCCCCCAGCACACCGGGATCAGGTCTTGTCTAAGTCCGGTTGCTTGGGAATGCAGTCCAAAGTGGGTGGTGGACTCAATCTAAGGCTAAGTATGGGCGCAAGTACCATAAGGGAAAGTTGAAATTAACTTTGAAGAGAGAGTTCAAGAGGGCGTGAAACCATTGAGAGGTAAATGGGTGGGGTCCATGCAGTTCACCTGTAGGATAAAACACAGTGGGCGGGTTGGTCGGCCGGAATGGCAGATTCCCTTGCGGGTCTGCTACCTGGGCACATCCGGCCCCCACAGGGAGCATTTCCTCTGTGGCAGTGACCCGCGACTGGCTCCGGGTTGCAGGGGACAAGTGGGTGACCACTCTGATGGAGAGTGTTAAAGCCCCCTGGCTGCAGCTTTGTAATGTGCACGGGGCTGAGAGTGATGGACCATTGGTGCCCCCTCCCCCGGCAACAGTCCCAGCCCCTCTTGTAGGTTGCTGGGCAGAAACAAGGATGGGGTCCCCTGCTCCCGGTATGACTATTGACTGGGGTGGAATGTCCTCAATGTGCCTAGACTGTGTTGCACCACCTGTCGGGGGGGCCCACAAAGGGTGCCAGGGGTCTGCAGTGATGTCAGTTACCCACCCAACCCATGGACCAAGGAGTCTATCACATGTGCCAGTCGGAGCGCCAAACAAAACCCTGTAGCACAATGGGGAGGGCGATTGAGTGGGATCCCATTGAGCTGTTGCGGCAGGCACACCACTGGCCCCTCTCGCCTGCTCTGTCAGGGAGGCGGAACATGAGTGTGTGTGATAGGACCTGAAAGATATGGAACTATGCCTCAGCTAGTAAAGCCAGAGAACTCTTGTGGAGGTCCGTAGCAGTCCTGACATGCAAATTGGCCATCCAACCTGGCCAGGCAAAGGACTAATCGAACCATCTAGTACCTGTTTCCCTCCAAGGTTTCACTCAGGATAGCTGGCACCCGAATACCCCAATTTTACCTGGTAAAGCAAATGATTAGAGGTCTTGGGGACAAAACGATCTCAACCTAGTCTCAAACTTTATATGGGTAAGGAGCCCGGTTCTCTGGCATGCAGCCAGGTAGCACATGCCAGTGCCCAGTGTGCCACGTTTGGTAAGCAGAACTGCCGTTGCAGGATGAAACAAATGCCAGGTTAAGGCGCATGATGCAGATGCTCATCAGACCCCAGAAAATGTGTTGGTTCATATAGACAGCCGAAGAGTGGCCTTGGAAGTCCGAATCAGCTAAGGAGTGTGTACCAATTCACCTGCCGAATCAAATACCCCTTTCAAAAAATGGCACAGGAGCATTGGGCCCATAGTCAGCTGTTGCCAGCTCTGAGAGTGGCAGGGGCCAAGCCGCAACAAGTAGGAGGACTGATGCAGTGCGCACAGTAGCCTGGGACGAATTTCCAGGAGGATCTACTGTAGGTGCAGATCTTGGCGGTAGTAGCAAATATTCTGAAGAGAACTTTGAAAGCTGTAGTGAAGGAGGAGACCATGTGAACAGCTGTTGAACATGTGTCAGTCGTTCCTAAGAGGTGGGTGCGCACCTTTCGGAAGGGACAGGCAATGGCCACTGTTGCCCTCAGATGATCAAAAGGGAGTCGGGTTCAGATCCCTGAACCAAAACTGGCAGAGAATCTGGCGGGCGGTCTGGGGAGAGTTTGATATTCTTTGTGAAGGGCAGGTCACCCTGGAATGGGTTTTCCCTGAGAGAGGTGCCCGAGCCTTGAAAAGCATTGTGGTTACCACCAGGAGCTATCCGCTCTGAGGACATTGGCAGGTGGGGAGCTTGACTGGGGCAGTACACCTGTATAATGATAATGCAGGTGTCTTAAGGCAAGCTCAAGCTTTCAGTATGAATGCAGACCATGAGAGTGGGGCCTCAAAATCCTTTTGATTTTTTGGGTTTCCAGCAGGAGGTGTCAGAATATTACCACAGGGATAACTGTGTTGCTGCGGCCAAATATTCATCATGATGTCGCATTTTGATCGTTTCATGTCGACTCTTCCTATTATTGTGAAGACCTTTGCGTGACCAATTAGTTGTACTCTACTGATTATGTGTTTCTGGAATAGTAATCCTGCTCAGTACAAGAGGAACCGCAGGTCCAGGCATTTGGTGTATGTGCTTGGCTGAGGAGCCAATGGGGCGGAGCTGCCATCTGTGGAATTATGACTGAATGCCTTCAGAGTCAGAATCCCACCTAAACCGTAACATACCGCAGCACTGTAGAGCCTCAGTTGGCCTAGGATAGCCGAACTCTGGGCCAGTGCGTACAGCTGCATGTCCCAGGCCTCGAGTGTGGACAGAAAGGGGAAACCATTCTCATCTGCAGTGCACCACATGTTCGTGGAGATTGTGGTGCAAAATCATTTGTATATGACCTGATTCGGTATCAGGGTTTCAAAAGTAGCAAGCAGCTACCTCACTGTGATCTATTGGAAATCATTCTCTGAGCCAAGGTTTTGTCGAAGGCGCTTCCATGGTGCCGGTACCACAATAGTCTCCATCCTTCCTCCACCTGCTGCACCATGGGACGCACAGGAAACTCCAACCCACCCTGGGTGCACCTGAGGGTGTGTGTGCTGGGCAGGGAGCACTCTTCACCCTTTCTGGTCAGCCTAGAGGACCAGATGGCCTTGGCCCAGCCAGCAACAGAGTGGCAGGACCCAGCCCGTGGGAGGCAAGGAAGAGAGGTTGGTCCTTGGTTGCAGATGAAGGTGTAAACCATGGCCGCCGGGTGCAGAGGTGGCGGCTTAATTCCTACACCCCTTAAGGCAGGCATGACCTCATGGCTGCAGAGCCATGTGGTCGAGGAGGACCGTCCAAGGCCTCCTGGTCCTTTGGCTGGGTCAAACTTGCCATCTGGCTGTGGTGGTCAGACCAGATGGCCTGAGTACTGGCTGTCCTGGCTGCCTCCTACATTCGTCTGCAGCCAGGTTCAATAATAGTCAGTGAGAAGTGTCTCCCTGTGTGACTAACGTGTGTCCCGGGATCTAGAAGGGCTCCTCTGCGCTCAGAATGGACACTCAGAGCAGGTGGGGACCAACAAACCTGGCCACAGAGGGAA
The DNA here is from genome assembly GCF_040938575.1 of Ambystoma mexicanum. Taxonomy (NCBI): domain Eukaryota; kingdom Metazoa; phylum Chordata; class Amphibia; order Caudata; family Ambystomatidae; genus Ambystoma; species Ambystoma mexicanum. Next base: position 568,033,532 of record NC_090934.1, on the reverse strand, counting down.
AGGATAAGCAAGCCCAGCAGCTGAAGAGCTACGTGAGACCCAAGGTCAGGTAGGTGTCCCAAGGAAGTGCTGCTGGGGCTCATTAAGGTGGTCAGGAGCCCCTGCCCTTTCCAGAGGGGAAAGCTTAAAGGTGTGCTAGCCACATCCCGAGGGCATACAGGGGTGTTGCACCAGCCATTGTGCACCAGCCTCTAATGCAGGGCACTGGCCCCCTAACTCACAAGTGGTTCTTGCGGGGGCCCCAGCCCTCTCTGGAGGCAAAAGCTCTGAGGTATGGAAGCCAGAGCCCCGGACAGCCAGGGGTGCCACCCGAACCCTTGGGTAGAGCTGGGTAGACCATAGCGGTCATGTTTCCTTGTTCCATGAAGGACGCCTCAAGCCAGTCCTGTTTATTTTTCTTTCACACACTGCATGTCTATGCAAGCAGATGAGGAAACATAGCAAACCCTGATGAAGAGAGCAGTCGGGTGAGCCCTTTCTTGCAGTTGGTTCATGCAATTCAGGGGAGCACTTGGCATGGTGACATTGTGCCTGGGGATGACTTCACTATGCCCCTCACAAATAAAAAAGTATTTTTGGCCTAACGCATTGGTCACGACCTATGATATTCTAGCTAGAGATCTGTCATTGGGGTTGTGAGTTCTAACTCATAAGACATTCTTAAAATATATTTAGGAAATGGTGGGAAGTTATGGCCTAATTTGATGGCCAAAGAGGTTACATTTTATACAACAGAATTAATACGGTGTTCCTTGAGCAGAGAGCTTGCATAAAATAACATATTTTGGATTCTTACAGCACATTTGTCTAAGTAAATATCTAAGGGTAGAGCAATAAATTGCCCCACTTGCTACAATAAATATATTTCAGTCTAAACAATATTAACCCCAAAGCAGAATTAAAATGCTCACATGAAGCAACATCCACTCTTCAGTGTAAACATCATAAAACATCAAATACACAGCATACCATCCGCAAAACCAGCATAACAGCTCCAGAAAATCTGAATAAAATGTCCACATAAGAGCCACGATATGACATTGAAAATAATGGATTGAACATTTTGGTTGTTTCCCTTCCTGTCTTCTTCTTCACACCCAGTTGTCTAGATTGGCATTGTTAAATTGCACGTATACATCACTGTTTACACAATCGCAGCTCAATGTGTGTAGCGTCTTTTTATTCAATGGTTCTACGACCCCAGCTCAATTAAGAGCAAAGAGTGTGTCATTTTCTGGCCAGTCCAAGTCAGGTATATAATAGTCAATTTGTATGAAGCACTTGGTAGAACTTCGCAGTTTAATCTATGCACAAATGACACATATTTAAAAACTTGTTTGGCCTAAACCATTGACCAAAACCTACCATGTTATATAAACAAATGTGTTGTTAAGGATGCACATTCTATCACATATGTAATTCTTCATAAACAAGCAGACAAATGTGTTCAATTTAGCCCAATGAAATGGCTCAGTGGGTTGCACTGTAGCAACATAAGAGTATCGGGGGCTGGTCCCTTTAAAACAGTGTTCACTAAAAAAACATTAAAAATGATGCATTCTTAGAGCACTTTTTGTTTAGAAGAGCAGTTGTCTTGAATGAAACCCAACACCTTTATATTACATTTACCCAATATAAAGTAAATATATATATTTTAAAACCTTAGACCATTACAAATATAGACCATTTAAATTCCACAAAAGATTTCTTCCCGTAACTTTCCACAAAAATCAACAATAAAATTAATTAATGAGATCAGCTGACTCTAAAAAGTTCCAAACCAGAATTGATCAGTTAACCATTTTTAACAATGATCACAGCGCTCAAAACCTTTCTTACAACCCATTGTCATGGCTGTACATGAAATTAACAAATGTTTCATGCATTTAGGACTATCAGTTTGCAAATACAATCTGAAATAACGTAAAGCACTAGGTATATTACATATCAGTCCTACAACATCCAGAGTAGTTATGAGATTCATCCTAGATCATAAAAATAATGCTCCATGTGCCTCAGAAGGAAATGTCTGCAGACATATTGGAATAGTTCCTTGTTTCCCTAGCCCATTTAAATATGTAGGGTCTCTAGATAAAGTGAAAGCTTTGCCAATATTATTTTTCCCGTGCATTTCCCAAACTTTTGTCTTCATCAAGCAATATTTGAAATTGCTACATCAGAAGATAATTCATCATTTTAAAAAAGGAAAAAAATCATTTCAATTGCTTACCAATATTTTGTAATGGTTGAACAAGAATCAACAGTACAAATTTATCTTCAGTGTGTGGAAAATTATCCTCAGCTTTCATCCGAGTATTTACAAAAAAACTGTCTAAAAAGAAATAGAAATGAAACTCTGATATTTAAAAATGTCTTTTGTGAATGTAACTAACTAGATAGATTTTTTTCATTGTAATACTTTTATGTATTTCAAAATAAATATTCTTTAAAGAAAAAAAAAGAAAAAAAAACAGTACAAATTTAATTCAAATCAGTATATGAAGAATGCAGTTTAGCCAGCCTGGTTTTGCAATACAACAAAAGGTGCCTCCATTGTCAAGCTGCCTTTAGCAAAGTAAGACACCATTCAGAGTATAACTTCATTTCAGGTATTTTCAACTGCTTTTACAATAACAAACAAAAGAGAAACAAGATCGTTACATCCGCCCCAGTGACCGCCTTCACTCAGCCGCCCCCTACGCCCCCTGGCATCGCCCGGTTCGCTGCATTTGACCGTTGTTGGTTGTACCTGTCTCAGTCTTGCAATAAGGTGTTTGCTACCTCACCGGAGTTGGGGCCTGGAGAAGAGTCTCTTGAAGAGTCATGGTTCGGGATGGACATTAGGTAGTTAATATATGGGCCCCAGATATCGGGGGGGCATGCATGTAGAGGTAGAAGTCTGATGAAGTTCGCTTCTGTGTCTTGGCAGTATGTTATGTCCATTAACCATTGTTGTATTGTCGGTGCCGGTCCTCTCCCCAGGACATGGCAATCCTCCTTCGGGCCAGAAACAGCAGTAGCCTGGATAGTTTACGCACCTGAGGAGGTAGATGCTTGGTTAAACCAAGAAGGGTAATCTTGGGGTCTGGCTCGAGTGGGGTATCAATAATTGCTGCCGTTTTCTCCAGGACTGATTCCCAGAATTAGTGTATGGCCGGGCATGACCATGCGAGGTGAAGAAAGTCCACTACTGGGCACTGCACTGGTTACACGACGGTGAAGTTCTGGAGTGATGGGCGTGTAGCCTGGCGGGGGTGTGGTGTGTCTGGTGCACATATTTAAGGTGTATTAATCTGTAGCGTGTATTTAGTGATACTTTTTGGGTTTGGCCAATATATAGTCCCAGTCCTCGTCTGGGATTGTCGTATGTAAGGCTCTCTCCCATCTAACTTTCGGTGCTTTAAGCGGTGGGACCGTGTCGGCCAATAGAGTTTTGCAGATTAACGACACTAGCCTCCCCTCCTCTTGTGCCTGGATCACCCCGTGTAATAGTTGCCATGTTGGCGGTTGTTTAGGGAATGATGGGAAGATGGCCTCGAGGGTGACCCAGCGGCGGAAAAAAATAAACATGTCCAGGGGATTGGTTGCTACCTGGGCTCTGGCTTGATCCAGTATAAGAAATACCTTGTCACTAAATAGGTCCCCCATGTTATATAGTTGGAGCTTGTCGGTCCAGTTCAGATAGACTTTTTCTGAGGTTAGGGGAATTCCGGGGAAGTATCTCGTCAGCAGGAGGGGGTAGAACCTACCCTGTGTGCTGCATCTCTGCGCTATCTTTTTCCATATTGCTATGGTGGAGAGAACCGTGTTTAGTGTTGTGTGTGGTGTGTTTGCCCGATAATGACCGCTCTTAGCATGTTAGGTGACGCTAGTGCTTGTTCGAGCTGAACGTGGGGTCGGATGAAGTGAACGGCGTACCAGTGACCCAGAAATTGGGCTTGTGCTGCCCAGTAATATCGTTCTAGGTCCGGGAGTGCCATGCCACCTTGTGTTACTGGCTGAATCAGCGCTTTGTATGCTATTCTGACTGGTTTGCCTGCCCACCGTAGTTCCAGAACCAGGCAGGAAATTCATAAAGAGATTTAGTAATTTGGGAAGAATCACCATTTTGACTAGCGATACCCGTCCCCAGAGGGTGAGTGGCAGTGCTTTCCATCTATTAATTTTATCTTGCAGGCTTACCAATACTTTGCCATAATTGTCTTCAAAGAGTTGTTGGTGGGATCTGGCCAATTGTATACCTAAGTATTTAACCTTGGTGTGTTCCCATTGAAAGCCATAGTCGTCTGGAAACTCCCGGGTCTCCGGAGTTAGAGGGAATATTATTAACTTACTGTGGTTTTATATCAGGCCAGAGAAAGTGTTGAATTTAATGATGTCTCACATGATTGTGTTTAGGTTCTCGATTGGGTCATGAATGTAGAGTGCAATGTTGTCTGCATAGAGGGATATGAATAATTTGTGGGTCCGAAGGAGAGGCCTCTTTGTATATATTGGGCTCGGCGGTCTGAGTCTAGGGGTTCCACTACTAAAGCAAACAGAACTGAAGAAAGGGGGCAACCCTGCCTCGTTCCCCTCATTAGATCTATGGGTGATGATCAGGTTCTTCCTAGGATTATGTGTGAACAGGGTTGATTGAATAGGAGTGAGATGAGCTTGATGTAGTAATTGCCAAGGCCCATTATTTTTAGAACTTCAAAAAGGAAGGGCCATTCGATGGAATCAAAAGCCTTTTCAGCATTTAGTAGGGTCCCCAATGCTTGCTGCAATGGGTTCACCGCCTCCATTACTCTGAACATACGCCTTATGCTGAAAGTCGTGTTGCGACCGGACACGAATCCTGCCTGGTCTGCAAGCACCAGAGCTAGCATCAGGGGGAGCAGTCTAGTGGCTAGGATCATGGCTAGAATCTTGTTGTCGAGATTGATCAGTGATAGTGATATTGGTCTATAAGAACTTCTTCTGTAGGTTCCCCGGCTTATGCAGTAGGATCACATTTGCTTCCCGGAGTGTCGGTGGGAGGGCTCCTGTTTCGAGCGCCTCTTCTTAGACTTGCAGCAGCAAAGGTGCTAGGATGGAGGCAAATGTTTTATGGAATTCCCCGATCAGTCCGTCCTGGCCGGGGCCTTGGTGCTCGGGAGGTCATTTATTGCTAGGAGGATTTCCTCTGAAGTGATGGGTTGATTTAGTGGCTCTCTTAACGTGTCGTTCACCCAGTAGAGTTTGATTTAATTTAGGTATTGTAGGAGCTCATCATGGCTCGCGCAGTAGTTGGAATTGTAAAGATTTTGGTAAAAGGCTCTGAAGGCTTCCGCAATTTCTTTGTCAGTGTGGACAAGGAAGCCATTATGGTCCTGTATCTGTGCTACCTGTGAGGGTTTTCTTTCCGCTGCTATCAACCTTGCAAGGAGAGCCCCTGGTTTTTGTCCCTCGCCATATTGGCGGATGCAGTGGTCATAAGTTAGGAATTTCAGTTCGCGGTTCGCTGCATCTTCAAATTTGTCTACTTCTTTTTTTAATGTTGCAATTGTGTGCGGGTCGGTGGGTGCGGGTTTTTGACGTTCAAGTTCTTTTAATCTGGCTTTGGTAGAAATAAGTTCTTGTTTTATGAGTTTCAGCACCCCATGGTCCTTCGATATGCATACCCCTCTTATGTGGCATTTTAAGGATTCACATAGCGTTCTAGTTGAGTGCACTGAATCCTGGTTTATTTCTAAAACGGAAATGTCTCTATGCGAAGATCATCAGCAAACACTTGATCCTGTAATGCACCGGGTTTAAATCTCCAGTGTCGGTTCCCCTCCGATGGATCCTGGGGGGTACATTCGAGTGTAACTGCCGAGTGATCTGATATTGTCCTTGGGAGGATATGGCATTGACTCCAATGAAGTTCACTGTGTGTAGATACCAGGAGGTAGTCTAGGCATGAGCTCATTTTGTGGACCCAAGAGTGAAACGTGTAGTCTTGAGTGGAACCGTGTTGACGTCTCCAAGCGTCCTCCAGGTCGAATGCTTTGCATAGCGTAAGGATTTGAAGTGCCGCTTTGGGTGTTGGAGCAGATGTTGTAAGTGATCTGTCATTCTTAGGGTCGAGTGTGGTATTCATATCTCCACCCCAGACGATTATAGCTGATCCGCCCCCTCCAGATGTGTCATAACCCAATCAAAGTTATTTTGGGGCCGTAGGAGTTCACTTTGATAAGTTCTGTCCCTTCCAGGATCCCGTGTACCAGGAGTGTTCTACCTGTTGTGTCTTATCTGGTCGACAACAGCTTGAATTTTAAGCTTTTATTAATCATTATTGCCACCCCTCTGGAATATGAGGAGTACAAAGAGAAATATCTATGGCAGCCCCACTCCTGGGCCCAATGGTTCTCCTTACCTGGAAGGAGATGGGTTTCCTGGATTAGTGCGATGTCCACTTTGTGTCTCCTGAGGTATTGGGTCACTTTCCTCATTTTGGTAGGGTGGTTGCCCCTTCTAATGTTCCAGGTAGCTAGCTTGAATATGGCTGAGTGGTGACTGATTTGCTAGCTTTGGGACCATGGTGCAGATGATTGTGGTCCCACTTAATGACAGGTTGGTGTATAGGTACAACTGTTCTCTGGCGACGAGCTTTTCCGGTGCATCCACCGGGAGTTCGTGACGGGAGGCGGCGGGGCACGGGCCCCTGGTGGGCGTGTTTTTCAAACATTAACCAACTTCCCTCCCCAACGCAGTTAACCCCCAACTTGCCTGCCAAATTTCCCCATTCACTATCCCAAAACATAACTCGGCTGCGCTTGGGGCGCTAGTGACCTCCCAAGGGCCTGCGCACCCTGTTCCTTGTCGCTGTTGTAATTTCCAGGTGATCAACCATGTAGTATAGAGTTGGTCACACTCTCGCGGGGGGAGGCGTCACGGCGCCACTCTTCCAGGACGGTCTCTCCTTGGGGGTCTCGGGTTGTTCACACCGGGTCTGCAGCCAAGCTTGTCTAAGAAGGAATTTGCATCCTCTGGGGTGCTGAAGAATTGGGACTTTCCATCGTGTTGTACACGGAATTTGTCTGGATATAGCATCGAGTATAGCATTTGGTTATCTTGCAACAGCCGTTTCACTCCTGTGAATGTCCTACATTGTGCCTGGACTAATGGGAGAAGTCTGGGAAGAATTGTAGGTTGTCCCCTTCGTGGTTTAGATCTCCTTTCTCCCTGGTCAGGCGTAGTATTGTGTCACCATCTTTGAAATTGTGGAGTTCGCTATGATCGGGTGTGGGGGTGCCCAAGGGATCGGGCGATTTGCGGGAGCTCTGTGGGCACTTTCCACTACAAACAAGTTTGACAGTGCTGGGCTTCCGAATAGTGATTTGCATACAGATTCAAAGAAGTCCTCCATTTTCATCGCGCTTTGGTGTTCTCTTACCCCTAAGATCCTGATGTTGTTTCGGTGTGAACGCCCTTCGAGACCGTCATTTTTGGCCTCAACGGCCTTCATTTGAGTTTCAAGTGTTGACAGCCTTGATGCCAGAGAGTGTGTGTTATCATCCAAGTCAGAGATCTGCTGCTCGGCTGTGTCGAGTCTGTCGCCATGTTTGTCTAATTGGTGCTGGATCTGATCGACTTTGATAGATAGAGTGTCGAGCTTGCTGTTGATGTTACCAATGCCTGTTTTAAGCTCAAGGAGGATCCCTCTATAGTCTATAGATTGGTCGGTATTGCCATCCTGGGACATTGTCTCTCCACGATCGGCTGGTTGGTCGTTAGGTTTGGGGGTTATGACCACTGTTCCTGGTTTGAAAGTTAGTTTCCTCTGTGATTTATCAGATTTCCCCATTTCAGTTTATCTGTTCTTGATGCTTGAACTACTCTGTTGCTCCCTCTCCCCAGCGCCCGCGTGGTTGTCAGTCAGGCGGAGGCCGAAGAGTATTGGTGGCCTCCGGGGCAGCCGGAGTGTGTAAACAGCGAACAGGTGTTGTGGCGAGCTGGCCCTGTTCTCTGCAAGTGTGTCTCTCCCTTTTTAGTTGCCCCGCTTCTTTTATGTGACAGTGGGGCCACGGCGTGTGGCAGAAGCTCTGGTGGGGTGAGCGCTCACGTGATGACCAGGACCCCTGCCGTTCTGCTAGCGGTAGGCCGCCTCTCATACCAGCAAAGTGCCTCCGCTTGTCCTTTCACAGAGTGAGTCTGTTGGAGGGGTGTGGGGGTGGGCTGCAGTGTTGTGTCTGGCCCCAGCCGTGCAGGAGCACTTTGGGGTTTATTTCAATGTCGGAAAGAACCGACTGATGGATCCCTCAGGTGTGAGACCTAATGGGAATCTTTCGGTTGGTGGATTCCTCTTCCCTCCCTTCCCGAGAAACCAGATTGCACCACTTGGGCGCTCGAGGAAGAGAGCGAGGGGTCTCCTCACCTTATGGTGTGAGCGATGATGTCCCCCGGCCGCGGCGTCGCTGCCCAGCCGCCTCCCCGTCTGGTTCGTCTTGCTCTCGTATGCCACTGCGCAGCTGGAGTCCAGGACTGGAACCTCACTCGGGGTTCTCCCGGTCGACACTCTTGATGCTGGCCACACCACCCGCCGCCTCACTGGGCTCCGGGAACCTCCTCTGGGAGGGGGGCGTGGCGGCCATGTGTCGTCTCCAGTGACGCCCTGGTGTCTCTGTCGGGGGGGGGTCCGCCTTGGGCCGCACCCCTGCGGATGCCAGCGCGGATCGCGTCCTCAGATTTCGAATCACCTGTGACGAGGAGTGCTTGCCGCAAGGTCTCCTTCCAGATATGTGCAGGCTGGGCTCCGACGTTGGTACTCTCTTCTCTGGGGGCAGGGGAGCAGCGGTCCTTTCCTGCGTTCGGGGCCTCCTACTCAGGTACAGCTCGGCCAGGAACAGCTCGGTCTGGTTAGACTGGATGGGTCTGCGATGCCGCTGACTGGTTTCCCGTCGTTGCTGGATGTTCCGAGGGGTGCGTGGGTTAACGAACGTCTGGATGATGCCTGGAAACGGTGATTGTCAGGATTCATTAATGGTGCGCAGACGGAGCTCGCTAGAGAGCCGCCATCTTGGTTGGCTCTCTAGCGCCCTCTCTGGCTTAAAGGAATGTTTAACTGTGCTTTCAAAATATAACCTTCTAAAACTGAAAGCCATTCAGAATTAAAATCATAAAAATATCTAGTCCATACAAAAGAGAAAGCATAATCTTAACCTTATGCAATTGTATGGAAGGGATATATGAAAAACTGTCAAGCATACATATATGTTTTTTTTTTTTAATGTAGCAAGCAGAACAAAACCTTTTTGCTTCATTCTATGTTGCAAAGCTTGAATAAATGCTTAAATATATGAGGCTGTCCAGTTCCTGAAGAAGAGTATAATTTTGTTTCCAATTATAGGAAGGCTCTTTTCCCTGATATGTAAATCTTGTTTTAATGACATTGATTTTTAGCCAATTTTAATTAACATCATGTTCTATTGCATTAAACAATGCATGAAGGCATTGTGGAGTTTGATCAAATAAAATAATATCATCCATGTAGGGGATCCACATTATCCTAAATTGGCCCAAATTGTTAGATGACAATAGAACATCCTGGATGTCTAAGGCATATAAATTAAACAGACAGGCGGATAGAATCCAACCTTGCGTCAACCCCTTGAATGTAGGAACATCTTTTGTCAGATCCCCAACAGCATGTAAATTGTCTAAAAGAATACCACAGCCCACCAATGTATGCTATACAAATCTTTATCTACTAATTAAACAGCTCCACAAGGATCTAACCATAAGGGGAAGAACCACTATGTAGAGCACACGCTTGGAAAACTTTGAAAACAATTCAATTTAAAATAGCACTGCTTCCTTCATGGAAATCAGTCTGGCAATTACTAAGATGACCAGATGAAATGTCCCAGGCACTAAGATCAACCACGATACATTTGAAAAATACCTTACTGCTAGGGCTATTGGTATATAGTTACATTGATGTTATCTCTATCCTTTAAAAATAGGAACCATATACCATTTATAAGATGACTTTGGTACTTTAGCGATCTGTATTATAACATAAAGAAGCTGTACCAAAATTTCAGACCATGTCTCCTGGCCTCTTTTCATTATCATGTTTGATAAACCACTTGGTCGTGAATCTCTGTAAAATGTAAGCACTTTAATTGTCTCAATAAGGATGATTTTCGAAAAAGAGGTATTGCAATCAGTAACAGTTTTCCACATACCTCCATGGGCATTAAAAGATACAGGCACAAATAAATGAGGCAAAATAAATTACCCATTCAATGTCCAGAATTGGATTGAGCTGTATACATTCTTACTCAACATCCACATTGTTTGTGAGTTCCCAGAAGGTTTTGTGCATTTTTTAAAAGTGGTCTTTTAGCATTTGTTGGCTATTACTACTTAATTACTTATACTTATACCATTTCAGCCAATGTGTATATGATTACATTAAACATGTCTTCTTTCATTTCCAAAAGGTCCCCAGAATTTCTTAATATAACTAGTTGACATCTCAAATGTTTTTTTTTTCTCTTAGATGACAGAATTACATTGAACATGCTTGGTCTTATGTCACATTGGATTAAGGGATGTAGATGAATAGGTAACTGGGATTTGAGATGTTTTCTTGTACTACTTAAATACATTGGATTAAAAACATCTGCAAGTTTCATCCATCTCTAATTAAATTAATTAAATTAAACATCATAACATTTGTATTAAACTATACTGTTTGAAATTCTCTTCCTAACATTACCACAACCATTTTTACTCACATTCATCAATAAATGATAATGATCTCTGCAGTAAATGTCTGTATTCATTGTTACAGAAAAATAAGAATGATCGTAATTGGCACTCATTGTTTTTACCAACATTTTTCAAACATGGTGTTTTTGCTGCAGCTGATTTTGCCTATTTGTTTTTTTAAATCGGGGCTTTCCCACCAACCCCCATCTAACCTACCCCACCACCTCACCCTAACACCAACCAGTCCCCAATCCCCTATCCTACCCCAAACACACAACACATATATATATTTTTTAAACACAGTGAATCCGGCAGCAGCGAAGACACCATGTTAAAAAGGCAAACATGGAATCAGCCAGCAGTGAAAACACGGCATATGCCCAAAACAACTTTCTGATATGGACATGTATTAAATAGTAGAAATTGGAGATTTTCTTGCAAGGAATGTCTCCTTTTAATCTACCATTCAACATTATATGCTTCAAGTATCAAACAATTCCCCCCTCAATTTACCCAATTCATCTATTGTTTTGTGAGAATGATGTACCCGCAGAATCTCTGAAATAGAAACAGAGACCAAATGATCTGCACATTTGAATACATCTGGGCATTCTCCTACAACCACGATTTTTTATGATTTCCTAATGAGAACCATTGGGTTAAAATGGCAATCATTGTTCCTGTAACAGAATCCTCATCCTTAACAGGTACATTAAAAATACACATTTATAAAAAAGATATTCAATAAGCACACTTTTGGCTTGGTCATTTTCTAAACCTAGTGATATAATTTCCCAATAGGCTCAATAAATACTTTTATATATGCATGATATTAGCTACAAAGCATTATGAGATGTTTTCATAATCACCATGAACATCTCAAATAAATCGCGAGGGCTCTTTCTTGCAAAAAAAGCATAACATATTAATATGTAAATCACATAACCTCTCTAAAATATGTATTATAGTTCCTGAAATTCAGAATGGAATTGCCAAATAACCTCAATGAAATACCTTTGTAATGAAAATTGCCCCCACATACAACAGGATATGCTTTGAAAATCACAACAAATAGTCCTACAAGAAATCTGCACACTAAAGGCTACACATTGGTTAACTGTTCACACCATGAGGCAAATCCAGGGGAGGCGAAAAAGGAGTGGTGAGTAGCCCCAGTCCTAACCTCTTCAATGTGTTCTCTTAACTCAACCAGGCTCCTGGATCTGGATGGCATAAGTGCCACTTTCTTCTATCCCTCCCAACACTTCCACTTCCCATTAAGCTCAGTCAAGCCTCTTCTTGCCCTCCTCATTGATGCCACCTGTCATGTTTCTCCCCCACCCCTTCCACAGTGAATATGGTTTGTCCTTGGCCCTTCCTAAGACTTCCCACTATGTCATGAGGTGCACTGTCTCTCTTTCCCCCTCTTTGTAAACAAATTGGACCAAATGTGATGAAAAAACACACCTTTCTAATTTAATTGTAAAACAAATAATATAAATTGGGTTTATGTTTTGTTCAATTTAAATATAATTTAGGTTTTGATTTTTATAGTTTTTAGTTGTAGAACACACTTATTGTGTATGAATGCCACCGATTGTAGGCTTATTGTTTTCCTTATATTTTGCGATTTGCTGGAAGTTGGGCAATTTCTGTCAACTTTTTGTTTTGCATTTCTTTCATGTTTTAAAAAGTTGGCAGCAGAGCATTCATCTGCATTTGGAAACAGGTCACCAAGTGCATTGCACTCACAAATCCATCTAACCTTGATTTTTGAGTGTAATGAATACGAAAACACATTTTATTAAAATGGCATTGCTGAAGATCTGACAGTAGTTCAATAAGCCTTTGAAAAACATCAATAGATTCCCCTCAAATGTTATGCTTTCCAAAAACAGCTATTGTAAATATTGTTGGAAAGGCATTCTCTTCTTGACAGATTATTTTGTGCTACTGAAACTGTGGAATGAGCTTGATAACTCAGTTAAAGTGACTGCCAACAAGCACAAAGTCTCAGTAGGCGATCAACAAAGGAATGCATATTTGATAGAAATGTACCTGATCTATGAGACGAAGGATTGTTTTTATACATACAGTAGTTGGTGAAAAACAACAAAAGCATAATCTCCCATGACAGAAGGATTTGATGATTACGATTCATGGAATATTTGCCCGGTTTAAAGTGAAATTGCACTGCTGAAAAGTGACTTTGCACTGCTGAAAAGTGACTTTGCACTGCCGACACAAACCCATATTCATGCAAGTCAGCGCACAGTCTTTTTTGCAGTACAAAATTAATTTGCACGTACTTTGCACAGCAAAAATACACTTGCACAGTTCCATGAATCATGGAGCCCAAAGCATACACATTTTCAGAATCGTAAACTCTTGCGACAAGAAGGTGGAAAGGTATCAATGCCCAACCGTGACAGTACAGATGTAGTGACAAAGCATTGGGTTTCCTTGCTTTCAAAAAAGAAATGGGGTGCGTTAACAATTTACAAAATTTCCAATTGACATTTTTAAAGGCGGTCATTCACTTTAAATGTAAACTGTACAGAGCGGAGGAACAACACGTACACTTACATGCACTGCCCTCTGTAAAATGTTTGCTGTTTGCACTAGGAAGTGCAAGAAATGCTTGTTCACTTGGCAGATCTGGGTTAACCTGCACCCTTTGAACTTTGTGTGCAAAAAAAGTGCAAATACCTCCTACCTTTAATGCATGGTGGGATGCATTTACAATGGATTCCTATGAAATCCACCTGCTTTAAGCAGTTGGTAAAAGCAAGTGGATTCTATAAGAGTCCACTGATTTTCTGCAAGGCAGCAAATAATGTGCTGGCGGAAAACCAATCAGTTTTTGCAGGAAGAGCAGGAAAGAGAGGCAGTTATCCCATTCCGTGTCTCTAGTCCTGCTGTACAAAGGACAAAAAAAAAACTAGAGTGCAAAAAGAGCTTTTAAATTATGCATAAAACAAGTATGCCTAGTTTTGATACCTCTTCTTTTTGCACATTGGGGACTTCGAATACAAGTCTGTATGTGTCCGTAAAAATCTATGGCAGTAGAATATTTCTCAAGAAAACGTCTTTGTGCCACTGTGGGTCTTTTTAGTGGGAACAGAGACGAGGGTGTCAGGCTGTATGATGACGGGGCTAGTCCAGAACTCAGAGGAAAGAAGGGCCCACAGAACAATCTTACAATATCACTTTTCTTGAGATCAATTTCATTAAGTGTGAAGTGGGCAGTATGCAAAGAGGCTCTCCCCATCAAACTGCTTACTAAGTGCATGTGCGGAAGGGCCTTATTATGAATACGTTCTGAGCATGAGCAAATAATGATGAAGGGGGACCACAATGTGAGTTATCTCATAATAGCTCTCATGAACGTGTTCTTTCAGTAAGATGCCACCAGGCTCGGACAGGCCTGTCGGGCAATAGGGCAATGGGCCAAGCGCAGGCACATCACTCTAGCGTGCGCCCATTTTTTTTATCAAAAGGGCACCGTTTTTTGGCCAAGAAGGCACGTTTGATGGGATACTTAACTGTGCAGCTAATAGTGTTGTCCAGAGTTGCTGTACAAATGTTCTTTCAAATGCACAATTTGTAACACATTTTACCAAAAGTCTCCCCATTGGTTACTATCAAACAGTCTGTCATAAAAGGAATTAATTGCTATTTGCTACAGTGGGCCACTTTTTCATTTGTGCTCAATCCATTGTTATGCCTTGGTCCAACCCTGTATGTTACCATGTTGACAGGACTCACTAGCAAACCTTCGTTTGCGATGCATCTCTTGCGAAATGCACTGTACTCGCCTATCGAGAATGTGGCTTTACTGTGGTTCACTCCGTTTCCCATGCACTCCCCATTTTGACATACTGAAACCCTAACATCACGAACTTCCACAGATACATCAACACTCCCCCAGATAACTCTAGATTTAACCCATTATGCCCCGTCCCTTCACCTTACCTTACCATTGTCCCCTGTTCGTTGTCCACCCAGAGTGCTTTGCCATTGCTGTCTTTTGGGGCCCGTATGTGCATGCTTCATGGGCTACTTATGCATGCTCCCTCAATTATTCAGGGGTGTGTACCCTCTGTACCCTGCCTCAGAGTTCTTGAAGCAGTTCTGCCAGTTCTATGCAAAGGCCCCATCAGATCTCAAGCAGAGGGGCTGAGATACCGATATCATGTGCCCAGGAGCTTAGCTTCAAGTGATCAAATGAGTCCCACTTCTCCAATAATTAGGCAGAAGAGTAGCAGCACGCTGAAAGCTATTTTAGCGATCAAAAGCACTTTTTTGGCAAGGATAGCTCACACCTGGACCAGTTGAAAAAATCACATGTGTGAGTACATTTAGCCCGATTAGCTACGGTCTACGAAAGACCGTCTTAAAAAATTGGCACATCATTCAAACTGAAGACTTCAACCCAGCTCCACCAGGTTTGTCTTTAAAAGGCAGAAAACCTGAAAGATAGTTTAGCACACACTTACCCCAAAGAAAAAAAAGTAGTCGACCCAGAAAGAACACTATGGGAACTTCCACCAGTAGTTGGGCATTTTAAATGTGGGAATTGTTCCGTACGCGCCCTAACAAAAAACCTGAAAAGTGTAAATCTTAAAGGACGAGAATGGCATCTGAAAACATTTACCAACTGTCAATCCCAATGGGTTGTGTACGGTATCCAATGCCCATGTCATCTATTGTACATTGGAAAGACCAAGAGACCAATAAAACAACGGTTTGGCGAACACATATCAAGCATTAGAAACCAAACTGCAAATAAACCTCTAGTAGCACATTATGCCTGTCTAAAGCACAAGCCAAGTGATATATTTTGGTTTGTCATTCAGGCTGTATAGATCTCTAAAAGAAGTGGAGACAGAGATCTTAAATGCAAGCAAAAATGGATATATAACCTGGACACAGTGAAAGGCGGCCTAAACTCTGTGGTTGAATGGGGCATCTTTTTCTAACTTTTTCCTAACAACAATCACCAAGTATTTATCAGCCGATGGGGAATCATGAGCATGGAACTCGGTAAACCTGGCCGCACAGTAAATCTATACAAAAACACCTCGCAGTGCAAAATATATAACTAATGGTGAATGGGAGTGAAGGCCATTAATCACCTGCGCAGGCGATGTACCTGAAGAGACACCCAAATGTGGGGTCATAATAGAGGGATAAACACTCTGTGCCTTCTCAACCTGATTAATAAAAACAGAGAGATTATGCCGACCCATATATATACGAAATCGACCATATGGGGAGCCTTCTATATAACAAAAAGAAATACAGACACATGCAAAACACAATTCCGTATGTGGCATCAATTTGTGAAATTTTCTGAAACATATACAATTATGTGGACAATTAGACAAACAGCCAGACAATGTCAATTCTAAAATGGCGGCAATTATCTTTGTATTATAATACCACACACGAAAGACAATTGTTAAAATGCATGAATTCCGTAAACTATAACCATCGAATGGTTGTCACATATGTCTTATCAATAATAAGCACCACAACATGGCGGGACAATGGAGCCGTACACATGAGGATGTGACGGTCTAGCGTTTTACAAGATTGGAAAACACAGAACACAAGGAATGACACAGATTAGATGAGCCACGACAACAGCCTGAGGACTGTGCCGGGTAATCCACACGCAAATGTTTGCCGCGAGCCTGTGAGAAACAAGACAGAGATTACAAAACTGTTAGGCGTAAGTGTCTATGTCTTCTGTACATCCCAGTGAAACTCACAGGGATACAAACCGCTGAATGATTGCACATTGCATGTGCTTTCTGCGGTATAAGGATGCATCTGCTTGTTGAAACTTTAATAATAGTCCGATGTACCAAAAGGTAGGTGCTCCGGGCGCGCCCACAACTCATGTTGGTAATGACATTCGAATAATAGAGATGACCTCTCGCATACCGTCTTAAAGTAGAAGAGGGTGCAAACATAACTCAATGAAGGGAACAACTTGGCTTTTGCCAAGTGAAAAAATCCCCCTTGTTTTGCAAGATTGAGCCAATACAAACTCCACATCTGATTTTTTCAATGGGGTGGAAGCATAACGAAAGAGCAAGACAAAAATGAGAAGAACTCAAAATAGATGCCAATTGAAGAAGGCAGATATTACTCATGATTTGGGCAAGACCAAGAGATTGGCCCCAGAGTGTGGAGCAGCAATCATAGAGAAAGGTTAGTAATCCACGTTGATGGTAGACATATCCATAAATATGTTATGAGAAACAAAACTGATAATAATGATCATCTCTGGGTTATACACAGGTAAACTCAAGGTTCAGTCTCCACAAACGTAAGGAAATACAGGGAGCAGAGTAACGCATCCCTAGACTAGAAAGGAAGAGATCTCCTTTCCATAAACATTTTTGAAAAGCTCTTGTCGACCAGAGAAACTGACGAGGTCAGTGGGGTGCAAAAATGGGGATATAAACCCCAAAATGTATGAACCATGCCGTCTTAAATGTTTTAAATGTTAATGTATATATTTTTATTCTTGTCTATAGTGACTGCAAGTTTTGAATCATTGGGGAATATACAAATGTTGCATTGACATCAAAGAAATTGCCTGTCCTGAACAGGGCTAAAATTAGAGAGTGAGACACCAGGGATGGTGTCTAAATGCAACTCTAGCCAAAACATATGTAGACATATCTATTACACATCAAAAGAAATTTGTCTAAATATAAGAGAGACTGCAATAACTGTCTCCTTTTGTCAAGTTTTCCCTCAAAAGAAAACAACTGAGAAATGACAACAATGGTGACATATGCATCAGTGAGCTGGTAATAATCATCTGTCACGTACTAACCCCAATATTCTACCCTAAATTGGGCTTGCTAAAATCAAGATAAATGTTTGAATTTTTTTATTGCGTGCCTTGTGGAAAAGCACTTGTAAAAATAGAATGTTTGTGTTTTTACTTATTCAGTGATTTTGTGTTAAATTAATACGTTTTGTTTTAATCAGTTTAAGATATCGGCATGACTTCATAAATGGGCTTTAATCTATAGAATAGATAACGCAAAGTGCATACCATCGATAGGCCAAAAAGGCAGACTTAGGGACAGGTAGTTAGACTGTTGTTCTCTTTTCTCGCGAGTACTGTCCCTTTTGCAGCCTAATCCTCCTTTACCAAAAAATTAGAGAACTACCCCTTATATCTCCTGTTATTTCACAGCCATGGTCAACCTGTTAGTTCTGTGATGATATAAGTGTTTCTAGGCACGATAAGACATGGGAGGCAAGGCAGAGTGAGGACAAGACAAACAACCTTACTAGGCCTGGTGTCATTCAGATTGTGCAAATGTGAGAACGAGAAGTGCAAGGGGAAAGTGGGGGGTGCAAGGGAGAGGGGAGGGGAAAACAGGGCAGCAATGTTCTGAGTAAGTGCAGCCAGGGCAGCGCGGCTCTGGGTAGTGCAAGGAGAACAAGGACTGTAGGGTTACAGTTACAGCCCCTAAGTGCATGGTAGGCCCGACCTAGTTCAAGGGTGACTGATCAAGAAAGAGCCTAGTACCCAGCGAGACTGTGAGGGTTGCCAATCAACCACTCGTCAGAGCAGACATGTAGGTCAGGAAGGTCAGCAGGGGAGGAATAGAGAGAAAGCAGAGGAGAACAGGAACGTTTGGAGCAGCTTCCGGAACTTCAGGTGGTCCGGCTCAAGTTTGAGAGGGGAAGTGAGGCCATTTCAGAGGGAGGCACCTGCAGAGGAGAGAGATCTACCCCCACTCTCTGCCTGGAGAAGCATCTAACCGTTGGAGAGTAGGAGGTAGCTGAGAGAAGAGCTTGAGAAGGATGGCCTTTTGGAAGAGAGCTTTGGATATAGTGCAGGCCGCGGCCCCAGAAAGCCTTGTGGACAATCCAAAGGGTCTTGAACTTGATCCTTGCAGCCACCAGGAGCTAATTTGCTTACCCACAGTGCATTGTTCTGTGGCTCTGAACTGGACGTGAAGTTCCAGGGATGGCCACTATGTGGTTCTGTGGCATGCGTGGCTTCATTGAAATTGCCTATTTTACACTCCACATGATTGTTCATGTTTTTTTACACCCAGCTTCACATTGATGATTGTTGATAGATTCTTTTATTTTGATTATGTGAGAAGATGTTTGATTCTGCTTGGAAATCAGACTGTCTTCCAGATTTCACAGAGAATGTAAATATCATCTACAGTTCTCAGACATGTCAGGTGGCATTTGCCAATGATATAACAAATTGGTGTTAAATCTGCATGAAAACCCTGGTCCACCCGCTTTTCCATGCGTATATAAAATCTATTTTCAAAATCATTCAAAATTACATGGAGGAAACATGCTACATATAAGAGTTAACATCTCTGTGCAGTATTAGGGAAACCCTAAAATGACCCTCTAGGTTTCTTGGCAAGCAATAAAGACAATATAAAAAAGAACGTTGAATTGACTGGCAAACAAGTGAACTTTTGTAATAATGTAGATAGGATACAAGAGAAGGCACGAAAGACAGTTACATTTTTCATCTGATTCGAATGTAATGTTAAGCACTGTTTTTTCCTATGTGAACTGGTGGTAATCCGAGTGAAATACATAAAAAGATGTCTTGTGTAGGTGCAATATGCTCCATCCAAAGTCCTATTTTTACCTACCCACTGCACATCTTTGCAAATGGGGCAACCAGGTATTCTACACACATTAAAAACCACTCGTTTGTTAACAAGAAAAAACACATAATTACTTCAAGGACATTTTTGAGTCCTGTAAGTCTGAAAACAAATGGAAAACGACCACAGTATTAAGTGCAGAGGTGCCAAGTGGAGAATGTGGGCAGCGGGGGTTTAGCAGTATGGCAACAAGGAACCTTCCATCGTCACTAATAATCCAGGAGGAATATGTGTACCTATTCACCCTTAGGAAGGCATTTAATTGTAAGTGCCTGTAATCAGTATGCCTCGAAATATGGCCAGCATTCCTCATATTGAACCAATGCAGAAAAAACCCACACCATATGTAAAAAAGTACAACCATGAGTCACAGTAAATACATGAAAAAGCAACACATTCACAAAGTCAGAACTTTTTGTAGGCTGTCTTATCATTACATTTTATATGTTCACCTAACCTCCACAACACTCCCTAGCCTGCATTACTAAGTATGTGCCTAGCCAGCTAGTGCACATGCACAGCTGGAGATCACCAGCTGGCAAACTGTATAAAGCAAAGCAGGTAAGGCCCTTAAATATTATATAATGTGAGGTTCCATGTACAGAGATTCATTGTTGCTTCACATGAGGCAGTGTAATGGTTTATTGAGAGGCCACCCTCAACACAGGGAGTTCCTTCCCTTCCCAATCAAGGTGTCACACAACTAACTGTTTAATGTCAATTCTTTGTTCAGCCCTATTTCAGATTCATCTCATGCCCCTTGGATCCCCCTCCCCCCTGTGCCACCATTGAGCCAAGAAACAGGCTGGTGTACAGGAAATATAGTTTTATTTATTTGAATTATAGGTAATAGAGATCACACTAAACTACACCGTGTAGGGTGCATTTAAAGGCCCCAAACAGAAGTCCCATTCACATGAACAGCAGGATTTTAAACACCGAAACAAAAACGGTTTGGACTTTGTTTTTCTTTTTCAAGTAAAATCAATAAGCCAAGAGGAAAGGGGCCTACCTGTCATTACCAAAGGAAAAGCAGCATTTACATTTACAAAACAAGGAGGAATCAAAGATCCCTTTCACATGGAAAACAGGATTTTTAAACAGTGACACCAAAAACGGCTTGCACAGGTGTGTGCAAATAAAAGCAGTTTAAAAGTGGAAAACATATCACTGTTCACAGAAAAATGTCAGGAAAAAAATAAACATAATGTGCGGGTTGACAAAAAGCAATGTATATTATGTTTCACCTACAAGACTCCAGTGACATTTTGAAAAGTCACTTTGTCTTCATGGAAAATGTCAGTCCAAGGCAAACCGTTTCGCTGTCTGTGGGCAAAATCTCATGAGAAAATCTCTGACTCGCAGCCTGGATGTCACATCTCCCATCTAATTACCAATTTCAATAAAGTGTCCTGCTAATGGTGTCAAAATTCAGTGTTCTCCAGACCTTCTGGCTCTGAAAGCATTGACTGCAAGAAAAGTTCCTCTTGGCTGGAGCATGACCAATAGGTGTGAAATGGGGGAAACAACTTCAAAGAGCAAACTTCCAACACAAAGAATACTGATCAAAAAAATTCAAACTTGGGTACAGGCTGACCAAGTGGAAACAAATAGCCAGAAGGCAAGAGGAGTGCCATTAAGTCCAACATGAAGATTCACAAAACATTTAAAAGGACTATGATCATTTATGCCTTTTTCTCAGCCATCATAAGGGCAGATCGATTTCATCTATGTACCATTTTTTATGCAATTTCCAGGTGATTTTTCAGATGTAAAATGCATCCACCTGTGACTAATGGAACTGTAATGGCCAGTTAAACTAGGTTTCTGGCTGATCTGAACATGTTCCAAATGTGAGAGTTGGTGAGTGGGTGTAAAATGAAATTAGAAATATGCTTAATAACTTACATATTCATAACTATTGTGTTTTTTATGGGAATGGCAGAAATGTGCCACATGGCCGGGCTACATGGTATGGACTTGGTAGTTGGTTTATCTAATTCCCCATGATTCGCTGAATCAGAAAATATGTACATTATGGCAGTTGATAGTAAAATTATGAAGTTGTGATACATAACCAGTTTTTTCAAAAAAATTGAAAGGAGAACAAATGGTGATTACAAATGGGAATTGCCAGATGTTTCTCCAGACACCTAAACCAATCGTGACTTGGAGGCTGGGTTTGGGAGGAGAGAGAAGGGTAGCTGTCCAATCTTAGGGGCAGGAATTATTGCAGGGTACTTCCCCAAGATTGTAAAATTGGTGGTATTATTGCTGCTATATAAGGGGGACTGCAATAGGGCAGGGGGGCAGACAGGAACAGATAGACAAGAGATAGACCATCAGGAAGGCTGCTGAAACCTACCTTCTGACAGCTGTAAGGAGCCACCAGAGAAGATTGCTGAGATTGCATCTGGGTGGAGCTGCCTATTTCTAGGAAGGCCTCAAAGCTGACTGGGTCCTATGGTGGAGAGCAGGAGGCCCTCTTTCAGAGTGGATTGACCAGTTCCCTGCCCCATTTTTCCAGAGTGTTCTCGGATGCAGCTGTCTTTCCTGAACTTTAAACAGAGGCTTTCTATGAAAGTAGAACCGAGCCCTGGGAAACCAAAGGGTGGGGGAGTCTGCTTGCCTTTAATCCTTTCCCTTTATAGTGGGCGGCGGGTAAAGCACTCTAGATCCTTAGCCTTTTTAACTAAATATATTCATTCATTAATTCCCCATTTAGCCAAAAACTATGTGGTGAATTTTGTTAAAATTCTAGATTAACAAAACTCACTTCCCAGTGTGTGCTGAAAACTATAGCCGATAATTTAATTGGGAAATCCTTTTTGTCATGCTGACCCCGAGTTCTTTAAGGAAGATGGGTGTCTTTGTTCTTAAATCAGTTCAACCTTTGTATCCAGCTTCCACGACACAGGCTTTTCAGTAAGGGGGGGGGTTGAAATTCAAAATTCTCCAAATCGCTCCAATTTTTCTTTCCAACTTCCCAACATAGACCATAGCAGGGGGGGAGTCTGAAAACCAAACTGCTAAATCACCCTGTGTTTATTTTAAAACAAAAGAGTGGGCAAAATAATAATTGCCATATGTATTTGTACCAATCTTGAAATCCTACTGCTAGCTTTTAAGCCCACAGGAAAATCAAAATCGCACACTCTGTATGATAATTGCTTTCACTTTTGATCAGTGTAATTATTTCTTGAAGTGAAATTTTCAGAAAATGAAGAAATTAGATTGCGTTCTTTTCAACTTACTTTTGTGATTTATTTATTCTGAAAGAAGTTGATTGTGTTGTGCCACGGATAAAGTGGTGTTTGACATTTTCATTCTAATTTCTATTACTTTTAATTTAAATAAATACCAATATATTTCCCTACAGCGACCTGGTTCTTGGCTCATTGTTAGCTCAGGGGAGAGGGGTGCAAGGGGCAGAATATGTGTCTGAGTTAGGGCTGAAGAAAACAATCTGTTCAACAGTTTGTTGTGTAACCCCTTGAGTGGGGAGTGAAGGATCTTCTCAATAAACCATTACAACGCACCACCTTTTTTGTGGCACCAATTAAACTTCGTTTTACCTAAATAAATCACACAATACTCTACTTCATACCGATTTCAATTCAAGAAGTAACTAAGACTGGTCAACAAACACAATCAATTTACATATGCAGTGCTGTGCAATTTCGATGTTCCTGCACTCTTAAAAAGACTACAGTTTGGTTTACAGATTTGTACACATGCATACGGCAATTATTATTTCACCCACACTCTTGCTTAAAAATGAACACAGGGTGATTTAACAGTTTGTTTTTAACACCGGCCCTACTTTGGTCTGCGTTGGGGGAAGTTGGACATAAAATTTGAATGATTTAGGAATTTTGGATTTCAGACCCCCCTCCACTTAAAGGCCGGTGTTGGGGAAGCGGGACAGACAAATTGGGATGATTTAGGAATTTGGATTTCAGACCCCCCTCCACTTAAAGGCCCATGTTAGGGGAAGGTTGACAGTTTAGGGATTTTAGTTTAGGGGCAAGGACAACCCTCATCTATAAAGAAGTTGGTTTAACAGGAAAAATAGGATTATCTATTTACATTATAGGCTATAGTTTTTAGTGTACAATGGGAATGAGCTCTGTTGATTCCGAATGTTAATAAAAAATCACCTCTTGGTGTTTTGCAAAAGGGGAATTAAATTAATATAAGTCAAATAGCCTAAGGATCTGCACAGTTTTTCCCTACACCCCGTCCTCTATAAAGGGAAAAGATATAAGGCAAGCAGATTCCCCCACCTTTTGGTTTCAAATGGTTCAATTCCACTTACATTGAGAACCTCTGGTTAAATTTCAGGAAAGCCAGCTGCATTTCAGGACCCTCTTTGAGGACAGGCCAGGGGTCTGGTCCCACCACTCTCAAGGATGGCCCCTGGCTGTTTACCATACAGTCCAGTCAGCGTATAGGCCTCCCCAGCATTAGACAGCTCCAGTCCTCTTCCAAGCTCCACCCAGATGCAATTTCAGAAAATCTCCTTTGGTGTTTCCTTGCGGCTAGCAGCTCTCTCTTCTCTCTTAGTGCATACACTTTATATACCCGTGATGACACTATCAAGATTTCAATATTGGGCCGCACCCTGCAAGAATTCTGGCAACCAGGATTGGTTTAGGAGTCTAGAACAGAAATATGGTAACTCCCATTTCAAATCCTCTTTTTTATGTCAACATTTTGGCCAAAGGTTATGTGGCAAAACTTTGTAATTTACTAGTAACTGCCATAATATACATATATATTCTGCTTCAGCTAATCATGGGAAATGTAATAAAACGACAGCAGGGTCTGCACCATGCTGTACGGGCATATTGCAATTCTCTGCCATTTATACAAAAAGCATAATAGTTATGAACATGCAATTTACTCCCCAAATACCTACTTTTCCCATCCACACCATGCCAATTCTTAAATTTGGGATATGTTCAGAGCAGCCAGAAACACATTTTAGCTTGGCATTACGATTCCCTATGTCGCAGGTGGATACATTTTATTTCAACAAAATCGCCTAGAACTTATCTTAAAAATGACACATAAATGAATTTAGTACAACTTGTGGTTTCTGAGAAAAATGCATCAGTTATAATAGTCCCTTTAAACTAATGGGAAATCTTCATGTGTATGCAAATCAGCTCCCCTACCTCCAGGCCATTTTCCATTCCTGGCCAGCATGTGACATGTTATCTGAAGTTGACCACCATTTTGTTCTGCAAACCTTCTCTTTTCTTGGATTTTGTTTTCAGAGCTCCGCTTCCCTTGATTGCTCAGCTCCTCCTCACATTCCAGTCACGCACCGGTTAAGCCATTTGTCATTCTGTTGTTTTAAGTTGGTAGGCTGCAAGTCGTAAATAGTTGGGATGCAAAAGGTTTGAAAGAATTCTTTTTCCAGACCAGAAGACCAAACTGGCTCACAGTGTGGGAGTCCATTGTGAAGTCTGCACAACAACAAGCAAAATAATAGTGTGCCTTGGCCCTAAAGGAAATGTACATGTGACCACTGGGAACAAAGTGGCCTTTTCTTTTCAATTGTTGCCAGTACTTTGCATTTGAAGCATAATATACATTACATCTTGTCAACACACACTAAGGCTTTTCCCTGATATCTTTATGTTTGCAAGGGATCACTGTAATCAAGGCTTACTTTAAAATTTCAAACACACATGCGAAGCCGTTTTATTGTCAGTGTTTGAAAATCCTGCTTTTCATGTAAAAGGGGCCTTTGAATTTCTCCTGCCACTGTGAATTAAAAGGCTGCTTTTCAATTTGACCTTCCCTTTTGTAATGACTGATAGGCCTTTTGATTTCCAATGCCTGGCCTCTTCACATAGCACTTCCTTGTGGTACCTGTAGTAACCCTCACAGTCTGCCTTAATAGGCCAATTTTCAATGTGAAGGTTTTTTTCTTTTAAGGCTGGCAGGTAATTTTACCAGTGGGCCATTCAGTTCTGTTTGTTGGGGCCTTTGATTAAACCCCACAGCAGTCTTATTAAAGAACTAAAATGACTGAGTCAATATAATCTAACTTAATTTCCTGGTATTACTTTTACTGTTTTACAAGAGGTAACTATGAAAATTGTTCACTATCAGGTGCTCTAATGTTGGAAAGGGGATGAGTGGGGCTTGATCCCTTACTTCCAGCATGTACTCCTATTTTTCAAAGTGCCTCCAACAAATGTTCCCGTGCTCAGTTAATAGTGCTTGAAGGCAACATAATGACATAGCCTTATAGAGTGAAGGAGGCATAATTATTGTGGGATAATGACCCACCACCAGGTTGATGAGTTGGGGAAGGATCATTATCTCAAATGTTAATGAACCCCCATGAGATTGTAGGAATGATCACTGTACCCAAAATCAGGCCCACCTTTAAATAGTATGTGCACTCTCTGTCTGTAAAGCAAGTTTATTGTACAAATGGCCAGGAGGGGTTAGATGACATCAGAAAGTCAAACTAACCTGTCTCCCCGAACTACAGAAAGAACACACATTTTATACAATCTTCAACAGTTAAAACACTCCTAAATGTTGTGTTCCAGAGTCAACACCCCACATATGATTGGTTAAACCTATACAATGTAACCATATTCCCTTTAATTCCTACACTTCTTATTGGATACAGTCATATAAACACCATCCTCTTTAACGTATACTTGCATGTTTCATATTTACACCAAACCCCTCTTTTGGGCCATTCCATATTTGGTCATAGCCTCATCTCCTAGTTACACAGTTTACACAACTTACAAACAATTTCAATTATCACAGGCTTGATCTGGTTAGAAACATTTACTCCTACTTGTGACACACACGGCTATTCTAGGAAAATGCCATTGATGTGAAAAGGAGGGGAACAAACACATTTCCTTTTGATCTGTTGTTGCTGGTTTTATCGCCTAAACATGTTGGTGTCCGCATTTCACTCTAAACTATGCAACTTACCATTCCAGCCCACATGGCCCCAACCCACACCTTGACAACTCTATTGAAAATCCATGATCTATCGGTGCTCCTTTCTCTGCAAGCAACCCGCATCAGGTTTAATTGTCCAGCCCTAAAATCTAGCCCTACCAGGTGGCCGGAATCCGCCCGTGATTCAATAACAGACTCCTATATACTTACAAAGATTGCATCTCCCCTTCACAAAGCACATAGGCCATAAGAAAGGCCTGTCCAAAACTGACCATCTGATATCCATCGCAACTGTTGCTATCCTTCCCAAACCTTGTAGAACTAGTTTCTCAGTCACATTGAGTTCAAGTGCCCAACCCAGATGTTCAGCCAATGCAATTTCTAACTTGTCGAAGAACTCTGCGGCAAAGCAGATCTGTATATTCATACTGCTCAAACCCTATTTCCCTAGAGACCCCCATCTAAGTGTACC
Organism: Ambystoma mexicanum; assembly: GCF_040938575.1. Classification (NCBI taxonomy): domain Eukaryota; kingdom Metazoa; phylum Chordata; class Amphibia; order Caudata; family Ambystomatidae; genus Ambystoma; species Ambystoma mexicanum. The sequence continues at coordinate 568,006,703 of NC_090934.1, read as the reverse complement.
TATACATGTATGTTCAGGAATACTCAATCCCCTCACACTGATTTTCCCATTGCAAATCTCCTACCTTGGATGCACATGTAGAGCTCCTCACTGCCTGGTTGTTAAGCGCTATGACACACATATATTGCGTTTATATTGTATAAGCAGTTTTGACATTTATCATACTGCACACATGCAATTTGAAAATGTATCAACTAAAACCCAAACAACAATAAAAATAATGCGTACCTCATTCCTATTAGCTACACTCGATTCATGCTAAATTTCCACATTATTTCAACATCGCTGTCACCCCAGCCACCAATATGGCTCACACAATTCAAACTTCTCTTTAACCATGGGACCCTTATCAACTACCTCATGAAAACTTGACCCCTGTCTGGACTGCTTGTGTAGGACAAAGTAACCACTATTTTTCATCACACAAAAATTATGTGTTTTAATGAGATATGTGTTTGTTGTTGTATATGGGTTTACGTAATGTTCTGGTGCTGCTAAACCTCAGCATGACAATGTTTGTATGACATTTTGGATCAATTGCTTTTAGAAAATACAATTTGTATGAATAAAAATAGTGGTTACCTTGTCCTATACTAACAGTCCAGACAGGGGTCAAGTTTTCATGAGGTTGACCTCCTCAAACACGACTCCAATCTCAGCTGTATCACCTCCTTAGACCTACACTAGTGCCAACATGGTTCACCGTTCCTACCCTGTAGGTATTCAGCAAGCATAATCATAGCAAATATCCAGCAAAAATGTGTATGATTGTAGAAAATGTCTAAATACCAAAAGGTGATGGATGGAAATCTTTGCATTACCACTCTGGACAATCTCCATTCTGACCTTTACATGTGCAAATCAATCTCAGGTCTCAAACTAATTTGGCAAGCCCAGCCTAAATTGCTAGGCCATGTCCCCTCTGCCCTGAGACACAAGCAATCCAAGACATATGTTGGCCTTGTTAGGCTTCATCTGACATTCGTAGCTTGCGTCCATAGGCGCCAGTAGGAAGGACTCCACCGTCGTACATGCCTTCTCCCACTTACAGAGACTCACTGTGAACACCAAAAAGTGGTGAATGTGAAGTCTTCAATAAAGCATAACCACTGACAGATAGGAGAGGAACTTCCAGTTTTTGCTGGACTACCCCACTACATACAGAACACATGGCCATGGCTGGATTCCTTACAGTTGACCGCTTTCAGTAATAGTACATATAATCGCAAAATGTATCAATAGAGGCTGTTCATGGGCACTCAAAGTGGTTATGATTTAGTCTAAGCTTTCTATCCTCAGTGTCTTAGTGTATTTATGTTTCTATAACACTTGGAGAACTACACATGTACACATGAGCTCAATGTAAAGATTATTTCATTTGGTCAGACTCAAAACCTCAAGCTCAGCCACTGTGCGGTTGCCTGGAAACCAGTAATCTCACAAGTCCTAGGTATTTTTCCTTCAAATTGCTTAAACTGCCTTCACTGTCACGGCTGGTGCATCCGATCGACATGGGACTGTGATGTTGGAAGAGACATCAGCACTCCATGGTGCACTTATATCACCATGGGCATGTCTCACCATGTTTAGAAACAGTCTGTGTTTCCAGATGACTGATCAATTCATGGCAGAAAAAGAGATCAAAATGTGGGTGAATGCAAACCTCCAATATGTGTTCATACTCCTTCTAGGAGTCCATATATTGTGGTGTTGCCAGTGATGTGCGCATTTAAGCTCGATTCGGTTCCAACATGTCAAACTGAATGCCACTACAATGTAAATTAACTTGGGGTGATAACTAATTTGCTGATGATAAACCCCTTTTACTAAAAATGATGATCACTTTAGAGAACATAGGCTGTGCTATGCCATAACTGAGGTTAAGTCACTTGTTGGCTTCTAGGTACACACAACATCTGCCACCATTTGCTGGGCACTCGGGGTAAACAAAGGGCAGTGGTGAAATGTCTGCCATGCCTTTATCGACTATCTGGGCTCTGATACATTGCAGTTGAAATCATGAGGCTCCAGAGGAAGTGCTCAGTAAGCTCACTCTGCAGCGCTGTAGCAGATTTCACTTCTCCCGGGCAGTGCAGGGATAATGCACGGTTACTGAAAGAGATTTAAACGTAAGTTCTCGACTACCAAACACTTTGTTTGCATAGGCTGTGCACGCTGTGTTTTAGTCCCAGAATGTCCTCGGTGTATCTTTACTGAACAAACATGCTCTAGGTCAAGCACCTGCCGGATGCAGTGCGTGAGAAGAGAAGTTTTGGTTAAGTACTACGTAATCTGCTCTGGGAACTCTGGGTTTCCGTCCAGTTATAGAGACCTCACCACCACTGACATCCCCCAAACGTTTACATGTCCGACACTGTCAACATTTATCACAACACTTTATTCAGCTGCATTTTTGCTAGGATGTTAACTAGCTTCCCAGAAATATCTAAGCACCGTTCTACATTGGGTTCTATGTTTTTTCCTAAGAGTCTGCATGCACATGAACTCTTCTGCACATAGTTTGGATCACCTAATGTAGCTACGTTCATATTTGCCTAGAAATCCCGGCTTTCTATGAGACATAGACAAGACTCGACTGCAGAACCTTTTGTGTCTGGCTCTAACCTTCTCGAGGGAAGTTTGGGTGTTTGCAAATAATTTCTGATACTCTAACAGTACATCGAGATCACAAGGGCTGCCTTTCTTTGCAGGATCTTGCTCCTCCCTCTGGTCCATGGTCACAAAAGTCTTCCTGAAAGCGCACCCAATATTTAAACAAACATACATTGGACCTAGGGGAGGCTGCCCATTCCTATCGTTGCATGTCTGTGGCTAAAGGAAACAAGATAATAGGCCCAAGCGAAATGAGGGCCATTAACATAAGCTAAAGGATGTTACCCTTTTGTTATGGCCCAAGAATGGAGACATTACTGTTATTTGAACATTCCATCCAATGAGAGTAGAATGTTTAAAACAAAGAAATACAAAGAAGAAACATTACAATGCTGGGCTAAAGACTTACATCAGCCATTAACACCCTGGGATAGGGTGCTGATTAATCTGGATGCTCAGAATGAGGGCTGTATTGTAAGGTAAGTCAGAGCCCTTCCCATGCCCCGATCCCTCTTCCCCTCACCTTAGCACCCATGTTTTTTCCTACACTAGTGCTAATGGTGTCTTTTTTTGCAATTTAAAAAAAAAGAAACTTACTTTTCCAGCACGGCCCAGCTCTGCACAGTGCTGGTGTCCTTGAAGACAGTTTTCAATGTTGATGATGCCAGTCATCAACATTGACAATGGACTTCAAGCACACCAGCACTACGAAGCACTGGGCCATGCTGTAAAGGTAAGTTTCTTTTTCTTATTTCCCCCACAAAAAACACACCACTAGCACCTGTGTAGCTTACTACACGGGTGCTAATGATGATATTAACTGGTAAATGCACCGCCGTCTGCGTTAAGGGATCCTCGCTTCGTTCGAGCCCTTAATTTGGACGGGAGGCCGTTACCAACAGGACGGCCCACCACCTTGGTTAATATCACCTCAGTGTTGCCATATGTCCCTGCATTGTCTTAAATGGAACTGCTAATTCTCCAATTTTCTAATTAAGCTTTCTATTTCTTTATATTTCTAATTAGCCTTCTAAGTGGGCTGCAGCAGCTCTTAAAGGACCAGAATCTCAAGTTAATGCCCGAGCGAAGTGTGGCTGTTAATGAGGTAGCAGGAAAAACACAAGCAGGTACAGTCCAAGGAGGAGAGCTTCAAAGCTATTGCAACCCATGCACCCCTTTAATGGGGCAAACATCCCTAAATGTTTTTAAAAATCCCCCAAGTGGTTGCTGGGAATTTAGTACGGTTCCATGTGGAAAGTGGGACTAACAGAGATGTGAGGGAGAGGAACAAGACCATTTGTGGATTGCTCAGATGCCTAAGGGTTTGTAGCGCTACATACATTCAAATCATTAATGTGACTGGTGTTGACAGTGAATGCGCAGAAGCAGGGAGACGCAATCGAATTAGGTGACTGAGAGAGTGAGGAGCGATGCCAGCACTCAAAGGAAGGACAAGTGGCTCCGCAGAATGTTCAAGGCGAGAGACAGGGAACATTCTGCGAGTTATACAAGAATATACGTTCTATACTGGCTAGGATAGCCCACAGATTTTTTAGTGGCAGCCTGTCCTGCATATTCGAAAGGGTTATGGAAGAAGAGGCTGAAGAGAATTTCTATACTGGACCAGCTTGAGATGTATTTCAGTTCTTAAATTGTTACAAGATGACACTGACTACTGCAGTTACAGGCATGGCACCACAATGCCCTGACAACATTGTGCTAAAGCACTGCATATCTCTGGACAATATGTATGCTATTGCTAAGGATAACCTCTAACTCGCTCACACCACCAAAGGGTAATACGAGCTCTGTTGAGTTTGGCAACCATGGAGTGATACAGAAAAGATGGGTGAGCAGGTCATTAGTAATTTGCCGAATGTGGAAGGAATGGGTTTCTCAAGTTGTTGCCAGGGTATTTTTTTCCAATGAGTGGGATATTGGTCTGAATGTGGACCTCAAGGCTCTGGGGGTGTTTTGAAGGAACTTTTAACAACACGCAAGATGTTAGGCTCTGGCTGTGGATGTCACAGCTATCGCATGCAACACCCCGCCTGCAGCTGCACCCACCGGGGGGTGACCGGGGAGGTCGTAGTACGTCGTGGCAGGTGCCACAACTCACGGGGCCATTCTGCTTCCCTTTCGTGTTGCCGTGGCATCTGGGGTATCACAGATGCCACGGTCAACGGTAAAGCTTCAACACAGCGAAACGTGATGAATAACGTCACGCGCCATGAGGTCCTTTCCTCTTTTATCTTCGAATGTTTCCAGGCTTATAATAGGCTCTAGGAAGCAGGACACAGTATCTCGCAACGGTATTGATTTCACGTTGCCACGGACCTGTGCACTCTGCTGCTTTGTAAACCATGGTCTTAGGTAATTAGGTGTAGAATATAATTGATTTTTTTCTAAAAGCATCAGGGTCATTCACAGATGTTCCATAGATGCCAGGAGTTGCAAGATAAAGGGTAAGACACTGCTTCCTGTGTTTTAGTTGCATCTTTTTTGCATCTTTAGGCTGCCCTGCTTATACTGTCCCTTTGTCATTTCTGTAGCTCTTGTTTTCCATGTCACCAGTTCCAGAGGGGGTGTGTCCAGTAGCACTCCTGCTTGGCAGACTAGTTACACAGCCTGTTCGGTTAGGTTGTTGGGCTTGAACTTTCAGGGAGGGGAGCAGAGAGCCCCAAGACTCCCGAGAACTACGGTCTTCGCCAGAATAACCTGACACAAGATGAGTAAAATGATCAGTGAGGATGATGCATTTCTATGTATCTTATGGGGCCATACAGAGCCTACAAAGATCAGTAAGTGACATATATCTGTCCATGTAAATAAGCTCCCTACAAGTAACAGTGCCTCGATGCCCAAGGGCTATTTGTGAGCTATACAAATGTAAAAAATAAATAAATACATTTCAGGGCAAGAACAGTAGCTTTCTATGGGCAGAAATAATGCATGTGCCCCTGTGTGTTAACATCACATTTCTTGCTGAATTAGTGTGAACGTACATATGACCAGCAATATGCAATGTTTAGGGCACAATCCCAGAGGCATTGGGCAGTACTTGGTGGTAATGACCCCAGGCCTAGTTAATAGGTTTGAGATGTATTGACCCACTCCACTATGCTATGCGGCATCTCCCTGATAGTATAGTGCAAGGAACTGCAACAATGGCAACAAAACTCTTGCGCGCACCAAAAACCTACAAAAATCTACAAAAAACGCATTCTCATGCACACAAAAAGAGGGATGCACAACCTGCCACCCATGGTGCATGTGGCGTGGAATAGCTAAACAGAAGAATGTACCCTTGCTAGTAATTATTTTCATATTATTTCTTTTTTTTCCTACTTGTTTCAAATAATAAATTAATATCTTTGAGAGGTTTCCGAATGATAGAAATCCTAAAGTGGGATCTGCCGCTGTTCTTATATAACCACCCAAATAGTAAAGTAGCTATGTGTTTCAAAGGACAAACATTACGGTGATTCTTCCAGTGTTTGAAAAATAATATAAGAGGTGACTAATATAATTAAGGAAGAGTACAGGACAGTCACTTTCTACTTCCGAAGGTATCAAAAACATACATTTAAAGAAAACCTGAACACATAATCGGAAGTCAACAAAAATATAATCTCAGCCTAAAATAGAACAAAATACGAATACATCCACATGATACATTTAGGAGGCAACGTTTTTTGTAGAAAGAGATTACAATGTGCATAAGTGTTTTGACACAATTATATACAAAAACCAAAAAAACTTTAGAACATTGGATTTATATTCATTTCTTTACATTATAATGACTAAATCATAAAGAAGAGTGCAAGTAGGACATATATGTGATACTGGTTCAGTAGATAAACAAGTATCATAGCCCAATTTCTAGGTATTGTTCAGTAATAGTCCCTTTTTGCAGTTGTTAGTTTCAAGCAATTAATGCTGCAGGGTCTTTGGTACAAGATATCTTTTTTATCCTTGCCAACGTGAAATTTGATGGTTGGAACTGAAATGCAAGTTCCAAACGATCAGGGGTATGTATGTATGATTTGAATCCCTGTCTTCGTCACGTTTCGGCGGTTATTCTATTACGATAGGTCCGCCTTCATCAGGGTTCCTAGTTGGTGACCCTGTGGAAAGTATATAGATATCGAGTTAGAAGGGTGGATATGAAGAGGCGGTGGCCCCTAGTACTTAGGGCACTGTACAAATAAAAATATTTAAAAACTCTCGGCACCGGTGGCCGGCTTACCTGCCGGTGTTTGGGATCCCAGAGGTTCGGGTGCGTCTATGTGAATACTGAGAACTCTCAAGTAAAGTCACAATCACGTCTTGGTGATATCCTGCATAAGGTATGAAGATGATAGAAAAAAGAGGAACAGAGACTATGTGGCGTGGAATAGAGCACACACTGCAGAAAATTTGAAAGTGGTCTCTATGACCAGCAAACAGCGTGCAGAGAGAGAAGCAGCGCTTTGTAAATAAAACTCCAAAATGAGCCTACAAATGACATTTGCTTTGGTGCTAAAAACTCCAAAATGCTTATAATACAAAACTTCTTAACATCCAAAATCTTGCCTGGCGCTAAAGTTCATGTAATCGAATGAAGCATTGCAAACATACACAGTCCTAATGTGAAGAGCAAAACATTCTTCTGAAAAACTGGATTGTATGTAAACTGACAGCCCCTGTCAGAATCTGGGTGCAGTACCCTGGGCTACCAGAATGACAGCTGTCAGATGAGCTACTGATGAAACTTTAAAGTGATCTAAACTAAAAAGTCTGCCGGATCACCAAACATAAAAAGGATTGTGGCTAAAAAGAATACAGATCTCAGTTGCTTTTTATCCCACAGAGTTAAAGCTGAGAAAATAAGGTATGTATGTTTGATGCAACAAATGTGGTTTTAATTAAGAACAAATTAGCTTGGCTGAGCTGCAACCCTTTGGAAGTGGACAAAGAGGTTTCTCCCAAGAGGAGGGCCTTCCTTTCAGCAGAAACTCACAGGGAGGTTCTAATTGTGGATTAACCCAGATTCTTGTCTACAGAAAGAGAATGAACAATAGCAGGCCATCAGCCCAGGAAACGGAGGTGTGAAAGGGTCGTAAATGGCTCCTGGAAGCATGAAAAAAGAACAATTTTTAAAGACCATTAACTTATGATTCAAAATGGTGAAAAATATACCAAGGACATATCTGTTAGTCTAATCCTTGGCTGAACATTTTAAGAGGCGGCAGAACCGTGTAACATGTTCAGGACAGGAATGGCAATATATGTGGTTTTATGTGAAATGTATGAATCCTAGAATTGTGAAAATGTACACACAAATTCCTATGTTAAACACACACATTTGTGGAAATTTGCATAAAGTTTGGAAAGTGTGTTCATAGCAAAAAGGATTAAATTCTGTAGAAAGTTGAAACAAGACCCCACAGCTGCAGGATTTTGAGGAACAGATGCTAAATAAAATATGGCATCTTTGTGTGTGATTTGTGTAAAAGTGACCAATGTAAAAATGTGTATTTAGTATAAAATCCGATTTTGAGACCAGTATAAAGGGAGGTTTCTAAGAACTGTAAAGCAAACCATAAAATGTGATATCATCCAGCCTTGATCCAATCACACAAATGCAAGGCGGAGATGAAGTTTTGACTCAATCCCAGCTCACAGGGGCCAGTTTAGCTAAGCCGGCCCATACACCCATTTTGTAATGTAATTTTAAAGGATAAATAGAGACAGCTGACAACACATAGGGACACACAGATCCACTCACTTTCCTGATTCCGGCAAATCACTCTGATCCAGCATTCTACATCCAGCTTTAACATCTTTCCAGATCAAGATGACAAGACTCTTGCAAGCAGTAGAGAACTATTGACTTTCTGCAAGGCCTAATCCTCAAAATTATTCTTGCAACCCAGTGAAGCGTTGTGGTGTGAGAAGGCCTGTTGAACTAGTATCCTGAAATTCTCTGGCTTGCTACCACTAGGCTTGCCTGAGGAACTCGCTATCCAGCTGATTGAAATATCCACCGACTAGGAGGGCTGATCCTGTGCAAATCTGGTGACCGGCCTAGCTGATCCGATCCCGTGCCTGATGTGCTGTTCTTCCTAGACCAGATCCAATCCATGACCAGAACTGATAGTCCAATTTAATAATTAATCCTGTGAGTATTAATTGGAAGAACTGTGACCCCTCGTATATTTGCATTGTCTTATCCCTATCTCAAACCCATCCCAATTTTAATTCAGAGCCATAGTGTTGCTAGAACTATCTTTGCGCTGACTCTTTTCACATCTGAAGAAGTAGAGTATCCACAACAGGCGGGTTACGCTGATCACGTGACTGTAAGATCCATCTGTGGCATTCACTTTTTCATAGTCATAATCTATTGTAATCAACCCATCTGTCATTTTCAAAGTGCATTTCTGTTTTCCATTCTCGTGCCTATTTTATAAAAATGACCTTTACTAAAACCTCTATAACTCTCTCAGTTCATATGAAATTTCAACTCCTACTTGGACCTAACATCCTTAGCTAGCCATAGTTTGCCGCGATTTCACAATCTGAGAAAGTTTATGCGTGTGAAATAGCTTTAAATTCTTTCCGACTTGGACTTTGAGATTTCCATTGTTTTCCTTTGACCAAAACCATTGCTTGTGATTGTGTGCAACTGTTCAAAGTGGTTCCCATAGGAATTTATAACAATTTAAGTATTTTTGACCACATTTGGTGTTTTTGCTCAGTCAATTCCAAACACAATTTCAAAGCCATTCTGACAGCTGAAAAGTCAATTCAATTTTTCTCTTGTGTTTGAAGGGGGAAGGTGGGACTTATATTCTGTTTTATTTGTGCTATTCCTGAATACCTGCTGTCTCCTCCCATATCTTTACAATGTCTATTGGTGGGTTGAGGGGTATTGAATGGGGGAACTCCTAACCATAGTGCCATCTGTTCTACACCAATTAAAAAGTATTATTTTCTGTGCTGCATGTGCTTTTGTGCTTATTCCTTGATTTCTAGTGTATTAAAGATGCTATTCAGTGTTCTGTCACCTCACTGGTGATTGTTGTTTACCTATTAAAATATATTGTAATTAAATTTTAAATACATAAATAAATATTTACCTTTGCAAACTAGCCTGATTCATGGTTCAGTGTGACCGGGGGGGGTTCCAGGAGAAGGGTGTGATACGAGTGGTATATCGTTCAGAATATTGAACTTATAGATACAAATAAATAAGTTTTTCAATTGCGCCCTACATGCTGGGCTTGACTTGGGTGTATGCTGGATTGAAATCACTTACAGCTTGGGGGCTCGTCCGGGATCCTGAATTTCACATACCACTCGTGACAGTCTAACACAGTGTGCTAGCCGACGGGGTACATACACCTTGTTGGGTTACCATACTGTGCACACTGTACAAGCACCCCCCAAAAGAAATACTCAAAGGAATTGGGGTTTTCAAAAGTAAAATAACCCTGAGAAAGTCAGAAGGAAAATAATATTTCCGGAATGGCGACCCCAGTGGAAATCAATATTGCGAGGGAACACCTACTGCACAAATTGTTTGTCAGGGGTGAATGGCCAGAACAGGACGAACATGTATGGCTGCAAGGAATAAAACACCAAATCACTGAAATCAATCTTGATACCTTGCAGGACAAGGGGCCATTACATCAAGCACTTAGTGAATTGTATATGGCCCCTAAAATAAAAGAGGAGCAAATGCAAAATTGCCAAAATAGAGTCCTACTGGTACCTCCACATAGGAGTCATACAGGAAAAATATGCAGACCATGTAGATTTCACAAAGAGGTAAGTGGAAGCACTGCAGAAAATCCAGAGAAATCTGGACTCTGCAGAGCAAAGGCTCCAGGATAGCCAAAAATCTGAAACAGATGCTAGGCAATATGCCACCAAACTCCAAGAAGATCTGGCTCTCTTACTGCAAAAGAATACAGAGCAAGACACCCAGACACAGACACTGCAAAAAGAGTGTTAGGAAAGGTTGGACTCTCTACAACAGAGTCAACAAAAGCTGGAGCAGCAATTAACTTTTAACAGAGTCTGTGCAGAACAGGTAGTTATCCTACAAGACTGTATAGACAAATTAAAAGAGGAAAATAATAAATTAATTATTAAATACCTAGAATCCCAAGCAGAGTTTGATGAGGAGCTCCAGAAAGCTGGGGCATTTAAAAAGCAGAGGGATGACCTGGCTGTACAGAGGGGCACTTTAAGTCAGGAGAGGGACGCTTTAGGCCAAGAAGTCAGCCATTTAAAAACAAAGTTGGAAGAAAGTAAGATGGCCCTTCAGGAGTTTGGGGAAATCAAAACTGATTATGAAAAGCTGTAAGAGCACACCAGGTGGGTGGAGGATGCTTTGGCAAAGAATAATCAGACCAGTAAGGACCAAACTCAGGAGGTGAGTCTCCTGCAGCAAAAAGTGGCCCAATACTCCCAATGCAGGCAGGAAGCACAGAGAGACAATGAGGCTCTCTGTGAAAAGAATGGCAGGCTCCACCAACAGATAGCCATGCAAGAATAAATCATAGAGACCTGTAAGGCCTTAATAGAGGAACAAAAGGGTCATATTTTGGCATGTCATCAGGGAGTAGGGGCAGAAAGAGATGAGGTAAGATGGGAAAGAGAAACCCCTGAGCATAACCTCAGGACCCCTGGCATCAGGGACTTCAATCCCTTCAGTTCCATGGACTCTGCCAACCTCATGTCCACTGGCTCATATGAACCAAGGGCCACAGGGATGGTAGACTTCAACACAATGGAAATATGGGACTGACAGATCAGCGGCTCCCAGAAATAGATGGGCCGACATCTATGTACAGGTTCCCAAATATTAGGGCCAGCCTCTCTGATCAGGGAGACTCCAGTAAGGGGAGAATCAGAGAACTGGATCCTCAAAAATATCACCTACCAAGAGATCAGTCAGTCAAATTTGGTGGGGAATTCCATGAGACTAGGCCCACAAAGAGCATTTTAAAAACCTCTTCCCAGCTAGGACACTGGGGGAAGGGATACTCAGCCAATCCTGGGAGCAAGGGAGAGTCAGAAGACTCTTCTGAGTGTCACAGGTTTCAAGAGACTAGCCCCCACATTCTGCCAGCCACTCCCCAAGCCCACAGAATCAGGGAGAGCCTAGAGGGTCAGACAGCCACCTCTAGTAGAAGTGCCTCTGAGTCAGAGGATGAGTGGACCAGGGTGTCCAGAACTAAAAAGGCCAACAAAATCAAAAGGGCCCTACTGAAAGAGCCCCTGAAGCAAATCAAGGCTATGAGGAGTGTCATAACGCCCTACCACAAAAATACCAAATATTCAGTTTGGGAGCACCTTGAATTGTTTGAGCAAATGATGGAGACTTTCCACCTGAAGGACAGCCAAAGCTGTATTCAGTATGTCAAGTGGACATTTTCACCTGAATACTCCAGCTTCTTTGCTGGGCTGGAGGATCAGAACCATTCAAGATGGTCCACCTATATGGCGGCCATCTTAAAGCATTTCTCAATCCACAGAAACCCTCAAGAGGCCCGCAAGACAGCCTACAATCTGCAATGTGGGGAAGACCAGGCCCCACAAGAATGTGTCCAAGAGCTGAAACGTGCCTTTGCGCAGACCACCAGGAGGGTGCGCACAGACAGTCGGGAATTAATCAATAAATTCTTTCACGCCCTCCCTAAATACAATATGACCCAGTTGGTGAGGGACTTTCATGAGAAAAGATCACTAGACTGGGTCATTGAACAAGCAACTTGCATCTACGAAGTACAGAAGCCTGTAGAAAATAAAAGTGCCAATAAAAGCCCCAAACCAGCCAACACCCCTGCTGCTGCTAAGGTGGCAGAGGTGAAGGTTGCCCCCATTTTAGATATGGAGATGGGGTGCCTAAAAACATTCCTGCACAAAATCCTACCAATCAAGGACCCAGAAGGCCCTTGGGCCAATCCCAAACAGGTAGTCAGGGAGGTAACTCCACAAATGGAACCCCTAACTCCCCTGACTACATCAGCCCCTGTTTCAAGGGCAACAGACCAATCCTGGGCTATGTGTGGACTCCCCCAGACCAAGGGGGGGGGTCCAACCAGGCAGCCGCCAACCCAGGAAACTTCCCTCCTCACTTTCCCCAGGAGGGTAGTAATCCCCCAAATGCCGGGTTGAATTTCTTTCCCCTGTACCCGCCAAACACCAACCCCCAACACCACCCTTGTTTCTTTCCCCACTTTCCTGAGCCCAGACAGACCAATCTGGGAGAGGGGAGGCCAAGGGTGGAGGGGTACCAAAACTGTCCCAACCAAGGGTATTATGGATGGAGGAACAGTTACCCTTCCCCTGATCAACCAAGGGTAGACCAGAGGACCCCGTACCAGCCAGAGCGGGTGTCCCAACTGGAGCGCCAGGTCCAGAACCTGGCACAGGATCGGGGTTGCATGCTGGGGGCTCAACAAAACCCTCAGATGAGCATGGCGACTCAGAACTCCTCAAATCAAGGGTCTGGTGCTCCAGAGCAATGACGGGGAGAGAAACCTGACAACCCATCAGTTCCCAGGGAGGAGGCACAGGGGCAAGGGGGGTGTAAAGCCTTAGAGGAAGCTTCCTTCCACACTTGTGAAAAGCCCCTGGAAACCCAGGAACTGGAACCAAAATCTTCTGTCCCCAAAAATCTGCAACCTAAGGAACAGAGGGCAGATAAGAGAAATAAAGAACCTAAAAAGACCCATTTTGAGGAGGAGGTTCGATTCTTCCAATTTGAAGGAGAGGGGTCCTCAGAGGTTTCTAGGAAAAGCATCTTCACCTTCAGGGATGGGGGAACTCCTACCAAAGAAAAATGGGTCCCTAGAAATCCTGATCAAGACTGGGTAGATGTGGGGACCGAGGTAAAACTGCCCGTATTGAACCCCAGAATGACCAGCAAGAAAATCACCTTGTTCAAACCAATTCTGGTGACTGCCTCCAAAAAGAGGTGGGGGGCAGCCCAGAATAAGAACCAGGGGAGCCCAGAACTCCCCTCATATCCAACTATCCTGTTTTCTTTGCAGATCCCCAAGCTCACACCTAGGATCATGCCCAAACCTATTCTGGGGACTGCCTCCAAAAAGGGGTGGGGTGGCCCTGAAACAAAGGAAGAAGAGTCCCTAGCTCCCCAAAGCCCTTCTGAGGACTGTCTCCAAAAAGGGGGGACAGCCCTAAATCAGGAAGGGAGGAGCCCGAGACTCCTCAAATCACTGAGTATGAAACTGTGTGCTCAAATACCCAAACTATCCAACTCCATTCTGGGGACCGCCTCCTAGAAGGGGGGAGCAACCCAGAACTAGCCCAAGCGGAACCTCAAAACTCACCAACCCCTTCTGTTGACTGCCTCCAGAAAGGGGGGGCAGCCCAGAAACAGAACAAGTGGAGCCCGAGACTCCCCAAATAGCGATGTGTCAAAGTTCTGTGCTAGATTCTTCAACTCTGACACCGTCTCTTCACCCAACTATCCCGGTTCACCCAACTATCCCGGTGTCAGAGTCAGAAATAAGAAAATTGACCCTCAAGCTTACCCAGAGCACCCATTACCTTTGCCCTTTGGAGGAGAAGGAAGGTAGATTCTACGCCTCCATCCAGGTGCAAGGGCAATGTACAGTTCCGGCACTGGTGGACACTGGATCCCAAGCAACTTTGCCGTCAAAGAGAGTATTTGAGCAGCTAAATTCGGGAAGGAGGGAGAAATACCAAATTCCTCTCACCCCTCTTCCTGGACAGCTCCAGAACTTTGACGGGAAGGAAATTCCTGTTGAAGGGTCTGCAGAGCTGGAAATTAAAATTGGGTGACACAAAATGAAGCACCCGGTCCTAGCTGTGGTGCCAGAGGGAACCCCCCTGTCTATTAGCGAATGACATCCTCTGCAGGCTGTCTCCCCTCATAGATTGTATAAACAAGGTCCTCTGGACCCAGAATCACAGGCCAATTAAATTAAAGCAAAGTGTCAACCATGTGAATCTAAATGGTACCTGCCACATGGTTGAACAAAAACCTGACCTAATTATCTTATAATAACTTTCAAAACAATGACACACCCAACGTCACCGTCATAGCTGTGGGAACACCAAATGGTGATGTAAACTCTTCCCCATTTCTGCAAATCAGCCTCCCTTCTAGTCTCAAGTGGCATTCCACCCTGCAGGGAGATACATTGAAATTTTATACTGATGTACAATTTGAATATCCCAAGTCCATAGCTAAAATTAACATCAAACCAGCACAAAACTTAGCTGGCATTCTGAAAAAGGGTGAAGAGCTCTTTCTCCCGATTCGGTTAAATGACGGGAAGGAGTCTGCCCTCGCTCGAGTTGACTTGAATAGCGAAGAAAGCTTCATCAGCAAAACATTATTCAAAAAATTCCCAAAAGACCAGACCTTACCCGCCGTAGAGTCAGTGCAGCAATGGATACGGGACCTGGAAGCGCCACACTCCAAACATCCTCTGCTTAGCAGTTGTATGATCAAAATTTCTATGGATGACAAAAGCATAATAGATACTTGTTGGGTTGTGCGAGGTGTGGCTTCTGCCTTTTATATGAGCGGTGACCTCCTCAACCATCTTGAGATTAATTTGGACCCTAGTTATTAATGGAATTTCAGAAATGGAGGAGAGGTGACCATCCCAGGACTCACCTACAGAATCCACCTGTTAAGACCATTAGTGAACATAGAGGGGGAATATTGCCAAGTGTAACCAATGCAAGTGTCTTTCCCACGACTGACATTCCCAGATGACGTGCGGACACAGTAGTGGGAACATTTCCATAACCATGCTATGTTCTAGTTTCTAGCATTAGACTAACAATCATCCCAAGAATTAACAAAGAGGACAACTCGGGGACCAGGAGGAAAGACCAAAGGAGCCTGGAGTGCCGCTCCATACTCCCCGCCAGAACCAGCAATACTCACAACCAGAACCAGCAATACTCACAACCAGAACTGGCGAGGAGAGCGTGTCGCTCCAGCACTGACAGGAGAAGCGACTGAAATTCTCCACACAGTCAGAAAATGAACATCCCAATCTCCCGACTTCCACTTGACGGGAGGTCAAAACCCATTTGGGAGGGGGGCTCTGTGGGATGTATTGACCCACTCCACTATACTATGCTGCATCACCCTGATAGTATGGTGCAAGGAACTGCAACAATGGTGGCAAAACTCTTGTGCACGCCAAAAACCTACAAAAAACCTACAAAAACCACATTCTCAAGCACACAAAAGGAGGGATGCACAACCTGCCACCCATGGTGCATGTGTGGTGGAATAGAGCACACACTGCAGAAAATGTGCCAGTGGGCTCTATGACCAGCAGAGTGCAGAGAGAGAAGCAGCGCTTTGTAAATAAAACTCCAAAATGTGCATACAAATGACATTTGCTTTGGTGCTAAAAACTCCAAAATGCCTATAATACAAAACTTCTTAACATCCAAAATCTTGCCTGGCGCTAAAGTTCATGTAATCTAATGAAGCATTGCAAACATACAAAGTCGTAATGTGAAGAGCAAAAGATTCTTCAGAAAAACTGGATTGTATGTAAACTGACAACCCCTGTCAGAATCTGGGTGCAGTACCCTGGGCTACGTGGATGACAGCTGAGAAAATAAGGTATTTATGTTTGATGCAACAAACGTGGTTTTTTCCTGATTTTAATTCAGAATAAATTAGCTTGGCTGAGCTGCAACCCTTTGGAAGTGGACAAACAGGTTTCTCCCAAGATGAGGGCCTTCCTCTCAGCACAAACTCACGGGGAGGTGCAATTGTCGTTTAACCCAGACTCTTTTCTACAGAAAGAGAATGAACAATAGCAGACCCTTCAGCCCAGGAAACAGAGGTTTGAGAGGGTTGTAAATGGCTCCTGGGAGGAACAAACAATGAGGGGGATGTTCCTAGACTCCAGGGAGAGAAAAAGGGGTGTACCATTTGCTGTTAAGCTTGAACAAAGAACAATTTTTAAAGACTCATAATTTATGATTCAAAATGGTGAAAAATATACCAAGGACATATCTGTTAGTCTAATTTTTGGCTGCACGTTTTAAGAGGCGGCAGAACCGTGTAACATGTTCAGGACAGGAATGGCAATATTTGTGGTTTTATGTGAAATGTATGAATCCTAGAATTGTGAAAATTTACACACACATTCCTATTTTAAACACACACATTTGTGGAAATTTGCATAAAGTTTGGAAATTATTTTCATAGCAAAAAGGACAAAATTATGTAGAAAGTTGAAACAACACCCTACAGCTGCAGGATTTTGAGGAACAGATGCTAAATAAAATATGGCATCTTTGTGTGTGATTTGTGTACAAGTGACCAATGTAGAAATGTGTATTTAGTATAAAATCAGATTTTGAGACCAGTAGCTAAAGGGAGGTTTCTAAGAACTGTAAAACAAACAATAAAATGTGACAACATCCGGCCTTGATCCAATCACTCAAATGCAAGGCGGAGATGATGTTTTGACCAAATCCCAGCTCACAGGGGCAGGCTTAGCTAAGCCGGCCCATACACCCATTTTGTGATGTCATTTTATAGGATAAATAGAGGCAGCTGACAACACATAGGGACTCACAGATCCACTCATTTTCCTGATTCCGGCGAAGCACTCTGATCCAGCATTCTACATCCAGCTTTAACATCTTTCCAGATGCCAAGACTCGTGCAAGCAGAAGAGAACTATTAACTTTCTGCAAGGCCTAATCCTCAAAATTATTCTTGCAACCCAGTGAAGCGCTGTGGTGTGAGAAGGCCTGTTGAACTAGTATCCTGTAATTCTCTGGCTTGCTACCACTAGTCTTGCCTGAGGAACTCGCTATCCAGCTGATTGAAATATTCACCAACTAGGAGGGCTGATCCTGTGCAAATCTGGTGACCGGCCTAGCTGATCCGATCCCGTGCCTGATGTGCTGTTCCTCCTAGACCAGATCCAATCCATGACCAGAACTGATGGTCCGATTTAATAACTTATCCTGTGAGTATTAATAGCAAGAACTGTGACCGCTAGTATATTTGCATTGCCTTATCCCTATCTCAAACCCATCCCAATTTTAATTCAGAGCCATAGTGTTGCTAGAACTATCTTTGCGCTGACTCTTTTCTCATCTGAAGAAGTAGATTATCCACAACAGGCGGGTTTCACTGATCGCGTGACTGTAAGATCCATCTGTGGCATTTGCTTTTTCATAATCTATTGTAATCAACCCATCTGTCATTTTCAAAGTACATTTCTGTTTTCCATTCTCGCGCCTATTTTATAAAAACAACCTTTACTAAAACCTCTATAACTCCATCAGTTTATATGAAATGTCAACTCCTACTTGTACTTAACATCCTTAGCTATCCATAGAACCCAAAACCGCATTGCAAAACAGTGTGATTCTCCTGTTATAGCGAATATCGTGTAAGGAAACGTTTGCCGCGATTTTACATTTTGAGAAATGTTACCCGTGTGAAATAGCTTTAAATTGTTTCCGACTTGGACTTTGAGATTTCCATTGTTTTCTTTTGACTAAACCATTGCTTGTGATTGTGTGCAACTGTTCAAAGTGTCTCCCATAGGAATTTATAACAAATTAAGTATTTTTGACCACATTTGGTGTTTTTGCTCAGTCAATTCCAAACACAATTTCAAAGCCATTCTGACAGCTGAAAAGTCAATTACGTTTTTCTCTTGTGTTTGAAGGGGGAAGGTGGGACTGATATTCTGTTTGATTTGTGCTATTCCTGAATACCTGCTCTCTCCTCCCATATCTTGACATTGTCTATTGGTGGGTTGAGGGGTGTTGCAGGGGGAACTCCTAACCATAGTGCCATCTGTTCTACATCAATTCAGAAGTATTCTTTTCTGTGCTGCTTTTGTTTTGTGCTTATTCCTTGATTCCTAGTGTATTAAAGATACTATTCAGTGTTCTGTCACCCCATTGGTGATTGTTGTTTACCTATTAAAATATATTATGATTACATTTTAAATACATAATTAAATATTTACCTTTGCAAACTAGTCTGATTCCTGGTTCAGTGTGACTGGGGGTGTTCCAGGAGAAGGATGTGATACGAGTAGTATATCGTTCAGAATATTGAACTTATAGATAAAAATAAATAAGGGTTTCAAATGCTTACTACATGCTGGGCTTGACTTGGGTGTATGCCAGATTGAAATCACTTGCAAGGGCCAGGCATAGCTAGGTGCATTAATCAATCTTTGTGGCCCTACCTGTGGGTGATACAGCTTTTTGATGTTCCAGTAGCCTGAGGTGACACCTGAGTGAAGGAAGGACACTAATGAGGGATTAGGGATATTAAAGGCAAGTGGGTAGGAATATTAGCTATTATAACCCATTCTATGAGGCAAAATGTCTAAAGCTGCCTGGGCAGTTGAAAGGAACTGGATGCAGCTCTGTACAAATGGATCAACTGCCAGCGACATGAAGGAGAGGAACGAGGCTTAGCACAGAAGGAGTATGGGGCCAAAGCACAGAGTCAGGAAGGAGCAAGTTGAATGAGAGCACCAAGGTAGTGAGGAGAGATGCAGGTACTTAAAGGAAGGACAGATTGCCAAGCAGGTGGTACGTGGGAGGAAATAGTGGCAGCCCAGCAGGCATTTGATGAAGTTCAATGGTGAGGAAAGTCTCTGCAGGCTGTACGAGAATTTCTGGGCTATACTAGCTCATATAATGTGCAGATTGTCTAATGGCAGTCTGTCCTGAATTGTCCAAGGTGTATAATGAATGTTAAGGGATATTACTACACTGTACAACCTGCTGCACAAGGAGGTTATGGCCATTAGCACCCTGGAATTTCACCTTGGAAGATGGTGGCATGCATGTAGTGTTTGAGTTGTTTCTACTATTACAAATAACTACATTCAAAATGGCCACCATGGAAATTGCAGAGGGAGCTCACATAGTCCTTTTCTATTTTCATGGATGGACTAGAGCAGTGAGGGAGGCAAGGATCCAGGACTGGTGCCAGACAAGTCAGTTTGCTTTTCTAACATGATGGGTCAAGTGGGTGGATGGAGACAGTGTTGGCAGGAAGAATGAGGTGAGTGGGAGTGAGAGGAATGCAGAGAAGGTGGGAGGAGAACAGAGGCGAACAAAAGCAGGCAAAATCTTGCTAGGAACATGGTTCTTTAATGGAAAATGCAGCCCTCAATACTAGCAACTCGATAGGCTGCTTCCCCTCTCCACGTAGTTAAGAGTCATGACATGAGTCAGTGTTAGAAAAGATTTCCCTGAAGAAACTTTTCCTCCATAGTCCAGGGACCCCCAACCTTTTTTCATTTGTTTCTGTATCCTAACCTGACATTTTTACAGTGGATTACAGAATTCAGCTGCACTCCACTGGGCTTTTTCTCATTGTTATGGGAAAACGGACACGTCATTCAGGCTGTCAGTACTGATAAACTTTGTTTCTCTTAGTCTTTCAACTTCGTTGCCACTTGCTCGTAACATTTTATCATTGCGCTAAGTACCTTACAGTACCGTGCAATGCGGCTATTGTATTTTCTGGCCCTACAGACCCTTTAACTATTTTTGGGTGATTGTACAATGTGCCCTGGAAAAGACTGATGGCAGCAGTAGCTTTTTCTTTTTTTTGTACAACTTTTTACCAAGCCTTACCATGTTTACCGCTTCTGGCTCCTGACTGTGGCTAGTGTCTAACAAGACCATGCCACAAGGTCTTTTGTATGTACCTTTGGCCATTGTCTACCAAGGCCTTCACCCTGCCCTTCCAGAGCCAGGATTTCCTTATGTGGACATGTAGTTACGTGTCCCTGCAGGTCACGTGTGTAGCCACCTAGGAAGTGGGCTGTGACTGTCTGGTCCCAATCCACTCTGCTGGTGCCAGAGTTTCTGGTGTGCATGAGAACATGAGAACCACAGTGGTTCCTAATCGGACCACTGCTGGTGGGCATTCATGGAACAGATCTTGCCATTGGTGGGATGGGTGCAGGCACTCACATGACTGTGATAAGAGAAGGGGTCCTGCATTCATTCGAAAAGGTCAACAGGTCATAAACAAACTGCAGAAGGAACCAAATGTCCTGAGGAACCAAGCTGAACAAAGGACGATCCTGAGATGCACTGGAAGAGGTCTGGCACCTGAATCTCAATGTTCACCTAGTGGAGCCCTGCTTTGCGCCAAATTTCAGAAGACCTGTGAAGGTGCTTTGGACCTTTGGAGTGGTGGGACCAATCACTCTCGATGCCTTCTGGGAACCTTGCAGTGTACCTGTTTAGAAGAGTCCCTGGGTCATCCAATGGGCTATCCAGCTCAGTCCAACGTTGCTGTGCAGGACCGTCACCATTTTGAGTTCTGAGCCAAGACTTCGGGGAAACCAGTTTATCCAGCAACAAACCCTTCTGCCAAACACCTTTGGGCCACAAAATAGAAGTCTGCATCATACCACAAGAGCTGGGTCCCGCTGCGTCACTGTGCGACACTGACGGTCACGGAATGTGATTTTCCCACTTTCTTTCCAGTACCTTGAGTCCTGCCACATTGGTGTTTTCTTAGTTCTTCATCTGAATCAAGAGTAACAGCTCCTGTCCCATAACTGACAAGTATCAGCACCCACAGCGCCTGTGCATGTGGAAGCCGAATGGAGAGTAGGAAATCGTACCTCTAGTGACCACCTCTAGACCTGGCAAATGTGGACCAAAACTAAGCTTAGGGCAGTGAGTAGTGAAATGACTTACAAGTGGACCTTTGTTCATCTGAACGCATTTAAATCTAGAAGGTCGTTTTTGGTCTTGGGTTGTATTTGCTTCCTAAAGCCCTGTGAAAGTCAGAAACAGCTTTTTTCATCATAACACATCCTTACCTGACTCTTGGAATCCGTTTCACCCCTTCAGAATTCTTCCCCTAACTTTTTCCTGCCCTCTAAGGAGTACTTTGTGAACTTTACGCATGGCTGTGAGCTGTTTCGCGCGCATTTAACATTGAGCACAAGGCTCCCTTCATCTTAGAGCTGAAGTTATAAAGTTAGGGGTGCCATCTCTGAAGACTGTTGGTGCTATAAAGGTTATTCACCCTCTTTCTTTGCAGGTACTAGTGAAGTTATTAACTTTCTCACATTTACTCCAGTGAGTGTATATATACATTACATAGTGTGTAGCTTGTATGGTGTTTTACTAGTGTCTTTTCATTATTAATTTGGGTTTTTATTTGGGCCTATAATAAATAGTGGATTTTTGTATACTACTGTCTAGTTGTAATTTTTGAGGCCTGACCACAAGTTGGGCGATATCCCGTCGCTAATACTGCCGGGA
Organism: Ambystoma mexicanum; assembly: GCF_040938575.1. Taxonomy (NCBI): domain Eukaryota; kingdom Metazoa; phylum Chordata; class Amphibia; order Caudata; family Ambystomatidae; genus Ambystoma; species Ambystoma mexicanum. Next base: position 567,984,779 of record NC_090934.1, on the reverse strand, counting down.
TAATATCCAAATCAAATAGCGTTACAGCTACTCAGTCCGGCGCTATTAGCGCCAGATCACGAGTAGTGGTAAGGCAGGAAATCCCCATTCCCCATTGGGTCCAATGGGACTGGGGGGCGCTATAAGCGCTGGCGCTAATAGCACCGAAAATGGGTGCTAAACGGGATGTTCACCTCCAGCAAAAAGCTGGAAGTAATACAGCCCATTTAGTACCCAAATCGTGATCGGGCCAGCCCTTAAATGCAGCGGTAATAGCATTACCCACTGCATTTAAGGGCTACCGCCCAACTCATGGTGAGGACCTTGGTTTTTTACTGTGTGTGCTCATTGGAGACCCCTGATCATGCTCACACCTCCTGAGATTTAGCCTTGACTGTTCTCTAAGCTACCGTGAATTGGTCTACCTATCTTCCCAGAAGTACCCCATGTTCATCTAACAAGGGTGGCCTTCTAAACATCTGTCCACCGGGCAGAGTTTAGAAATACAGTTGGCAATGGCACTGCACCATGTAGTCATGCCCTGATACTTTAGTATAGGTTGTTCATGCTTCAAAAGTGACACATAGTAATTGCATCTTGTCACTTTTTTTGACTTAGTCATTGCAGCGAAGTAGAAGAATGTTCAAAGACGTTTTTGGGCAAAATAAGTTTGTAAGGTGACATTTTGAAATCACCAAAAGAATCTCTGTGCTGTAAATGTTGAGATTACTGAAGTTGTCGTGCATGCAGGTCTTTACAGAAGCTGCCATAGGACACAGCTGACCCGGCCTGTGTGTCATCACTCGCCATCTCAGACATGCAGGAGATGACAATATTAATAAATAATTTGTCTGTGTATTTGAAAAGAAATAGTGACAAATCTCTCCATTGTTCCGGGTCTCTATTATGGTAAGGGAGCTTGCTCAGAAAGCACACTTACATTAGCAGAAACCCTTAACCTGATCTCCTGATTTTGTAGAGAAGGCACTGCTCCTCGGGTGGGCAGGAACAGTTAAAAAGAATTATGCACTGACTAAAAAGATTAGAGTAATTTAACTTGTTTTATTCTTGACAAAACGTGACAACCAAGCATCACAGAGTGGAATAGAACTGCTTGAAAAGGCAGTGCTGCATTGCCAGGAAAATCCAGAGGTGTTTAAAATCTGTTTTTCCTTGGCTGTTGAAAGTGCAAAATCATGGCTCCCAAACAGCAAAGAAGATGCAACATCCTTGTGGGGTGTTCACCATCACCTTAGTTAAGGAATCCCCATAAGCACAATGTCAGGAGAAACACCTTTCATCATAAAAAATCCACATTCAAAAGGTGCTGGCATCGGAAAAATATGTCAGATATGGGTGCAGTACCGCCGCTCGCCTGTATCCAAGCTGTCATTTGCCTATACTGTCAGTTTAAAACTTGTGTCTTAAAATCAAATTGTAGAAAAGAAGAGACTTGCCATCAATAGTAATATGGGTTGCTGCAATTCTATTTCTATGTTTTAAAAAGACCGAAATGAAGAGATTTGTGTGTATATTTGTAGAAAATGTAAATTGTATTTTCAGAAAAGCCCATTTGTAAACAGTGTTTTAAAGTGAACTAATGGTAGCCACACTGGACTTCAAAGACATTAGACAGCTGCTCCCAAACAAAGGAATCTTCCTCCTGCTCTATGCTCAGGAACTGGCATTGAGTTGTTAATGGAAGTGGGAGTAGATTGTGGCCTGTTGTTCTGAGTAGTGACAAAAGGCTCCCTTGAATGAAAGGAAATGCAAATTCGTGTGTCAACAGAAACCAACTGCTAAGGAAGAGAGGCTCAGGTTGCTCTTGGCCCAGCCAAACCTCGGAGGCGGAGCTAGACTGATATGTGTATCTGAAACTTCAAGGAAATATCTTTTAGGACAAAGACTCATAGAAAACGGTGTAAAACTTGGAAAAATCTGTGTTTTATAGGTTGTTAATATAAAAATGCTGCTCACAGTTTAAAACGACTCTGAACCTGTGAGATATTCAGAGACTGGACTACTAAAATGTTGATATTGTAGCAATTGTGATCATGCTAGGAATATGAAAGTTTACAGGATTATGCCCAGATATCATGTGCATGTATGTGGAAAAACGTGTACAGATCTGACACTGGGTAACCAACCAAAAGTGCGAAAAACTGTCAATTTTGAACCGAAACTCTCAAGAAGATGGGACTCGGACGGATACGTGCTTTATTAAATATGTGATGTGAATATGTATTATTAGAAAGTTGGTGATATTGTAGATATGCTTTCTATGAAAAATAGGTTTTCTGTGTAGAAACAAATGGGAGGTTTTTCCCTGGATTGTAAATTGCAGCATCACTATGACAATAGCTTTCCTTCTCAAATAAGGAGAGGGGGAATAATCTGACCAATCGGATTCCTAGAGGGTGAGCTTAGTATACTCAGCCTATCCACCCCTTTGGGAAATAGATAAATAGGGAGTGTTTAGGACCTAGGGGGACACACACATTCACCCATCAACTGATTTACTGGCGAAGCGCTCTGCAGGAGAACCCAGATCCAAGACTCCAAAACTCTGAAAGCAGAAGGCCCAATTCCAAAGCTGAACCTTTCTCAGCGTGGCCTTTAAAATGTTGCAACCTGATTTACCCCCAGACTTCCAAGTGGCACATCAAAAATTGAACAGCCTGGCTGTGCTGTTTTCTGCTTCTCGCCAAGAACTCTTGCCAGAACACAGAGATCCAAACCAGTAGAGCAGAGCTGAAACCAGATGGCTGTAAATTCCAGAACCAACCCGTCAGCTCCAGTCCAGAGTGCCGTGCTGAGTGTAGAACCGGGTGCCTGAATCCTGTCTGGTGGGCTAGACGAATTCCAGTTTAAAACCTTTGACCAGATCCTGACGGGCCTATTCCAAAACCATAGTTGTGAGTATTTAGCATAGAATTGTCCATAGCCAATCTTTTATCCTTAAGTAATCCTATCCAACCCATTCCAACATATCCAGAACTGCCTTGTAGAATCTCTTTTGTCTGTTCTGAATCTTTCCCTCATCCATATTGTCCTTTGTTAATTGTAGTGATAATATCATCTTTGCGCTAATATATTTGCTGAAGAAATACAAGTGTCTCGGCGGGCAAAAGTCAGAGCGGAGGTGCCCTTTTCTGGTGGCTGTACCGTTGGGTATCTTGCATCTTCATAGCCTCCTTAGTGCCAAGAAAATTATTGGTTGTAATATTCAAAAGTGCATCTTTCATTTGAAAACCTTGACTCTTCCTGAAAAAATTTGACCTCTACTAAAACCTTCATAATTTCTGAACCGTACATGCTAGAAACGGAATTTAAGTGTCAGATTGAAGCTAACATCCTCAGCTTTCAAAACATTTAAAACTGCATTACAACTCCTTATAATTCTTCTGTATTCGTGTTTCTCGCACACTGAAAGGTTTGCCGCGAATCTGCATTTGGCTCAATTTCATCACATGTAAAATCGCTATTTCTTGCATTCAACCTTGGAATTCAGTTTCCTATCTGCTAGTTATCCAACCATCATTGCTAGTGTCTGCCTGGAACTACCCAAAGTGGCTTCCACTAGTTTTGAAACCAGTTTAGAGAATTAAATCCATTTTAGCATTTTTCCCATTCATTTAAAATCACATTCAAAAGCAATTTACCTGTTTTGAATTCATTCCTGTTTCTCTCTAAGCTTGCTGGGGGAATTGGGATTGAAACTGCATTTGTAGAGTGTTTATTCCTGAAACCTATTTTCTCTCCTTCCATCTCTATATTGCATATTAGGGGGGATTGAGTAGTATCAGGGGGAAAGAGTGATTACATTGCATTTGATTGAACACACAAAAGTATTATTTCTGTGCTGCATTAATTTCCTATCATTGCATTTCATTGAACCCACACAAGGTTTTATTATATGCTACACTATTCTTCTCATCCATACTCCTATTGATTAAAGAGATTGTTGATTGTAATATCACCCAACGCTGATCATTGTATAATTATTAATAGTGTGATATATATATTGTTCAAATTCATAAAATAAATCTTTTAACTTTGCAAAACAATCTACATCGTGGTTCAGTGAGACCGGGGGGGATTTAAAGAGAGGGGCGTGATATAAGGGGACATCATCCAGAAATAAAAGAACTTTAGACATAAAAATATATAATTAAGTGTTCCAGCTGGACATCACACGCTAGGCATTGACTTAGGTGGAGTGTTGGGTTGAAACCACTTACAGATTGGGGGCTTGTGCGCAGGATTTCTGAATTAGATATACCACTTGTGACAGCTTAATACAGTGTGCTAACTGACAGGATACATAAATCCTGTTGGACTACCACGCTGTGTTACACTGTGAAAAGCACACCATAAAAGGGAAGGCTCTAAGGAAACGGTCTGTTTTGCAAAAATAAAAGAAAGCTTCTGTAAGTCAGGAAGGAAATCAATATTTCCAGAATGGTAACTTTGGTAGAGGTTAATATGGCTAGACAACACCTATTGCATGAATTATTTGTGAGATGTGAATGGACAGACAGGATCAGAATGTGTGGTTGCAGGCAATCACAGAACAGATCACTGCAAAAGGCTTAGATACATGGCAAGATCAGGGTCCATTGCATATGGCCCTGAGTGAACTATATATGGCCCCTAAGGCAAAGGAGGAGGAAAACAAGATTGACAAAATAGCGGCATATCTATACCTGTATATTGGAACCATACAGGATAAATATGCCGAGGGCCAAGATCTGGCAAACAGGCAATTGCAGGCATTAGAAAAGGCCCAAACTGATCTGGACTCTGCTGAGCAGAGGCTACAGAGGAGCCAAGAGTCCGAAAATGAAAGTAGGCAGTACATAATCAAAATAAAAGAGGACATGGGTATCCTGCAGCAGGAAAAGGCAGACCAGGATACCAGAATGCTGGCCCTACAGAAGGAGTACGAAGAAAGTTTGGACTCCCTACTGCAGAGCCAGAAAAAGCTGGAGCAACAAATACATTTCAACAGGGCATGTGCAGAGCAGGTAGTCATCTTGCAAAGCCACCTAGACAGAGAGAAAGAGGAGAGAAATACATCGATCTTGAAAGACCTGGATACCCAGGCAGAATTTGATGAAGAGCGCCAGAAAACTGGTGCGCTTCAAAGACAGAGGGATGACCTGGCAGCACAGAGGCAGGCTCTTGCTCAGGAAAGGGACACCTTAGGCCAGGAAGCCTGTCACTTAAAAGAGAAGAAAATCACCTGGCCCTTCAGGGACTGGGTGACCTCCAAAAAATTGTTAGAGCACACCAGGAGGGTGGAAGAGGCTCTGGCAAGGAAGGACCAGGCCAGAATGGACAGGACTCAGTAGGTAACCCTCCTGCAGCAAAGACTGGCCCAGTACTCAAAAACAACCCAGGAAGCACAGAGATAAATTGAGGCTCTCTGTGAGAACAATGACAGGCTCCACAGACAGGTAGTCATGCAAGAGAGATTGATAGAGACTAGTAAGGCCGCGAATGAGGAACAGAAAGCTCAGGTTCTTGCATGGCAACTGGGAGAAGGGGGTGATAGAGATGAGGTTCGCTGGGAAAGGGAAACACCTGAGCATAACCTCAGGAGCCCTAGTACCAGAGGCCTTCACCTCTTCCAATCCCTGGACTCTGCCACCTCCATGTCCACTGGTGCACATGAGCCAAGGGCCACGGGGATGGCAGATTTCAATCCAATCAGAAATATGGGGCTCATAGACCAGCACCTCCCAGGAATGGATGGGCGGGCATCTGAATATGGGTACCCGAGTACTGTGAAATTTAGTGGGGAATCCATGAGAGTAGGCCCACTAAGGGCATCCTGAAAACCACTGCCCAGCTAGGACAGTGGTCGTGGGTACCCATCAAATCCTGGGTGCAAGGAGGAATCGGAAGACTCCTCTGAGCGCCCCAGGACACAGGAGACTAGGTCCCCACATTCTGCCCGCCATTCCAAGGCTTGCAGAATCCGGGAAAACCTAGAAGACCAGACGGGCACCTCTGGGAGCAGTGCCTCTGAGTCAAAGGAGGAGTGGACCAGGGTTACCTGAACCAAGAAGGCCAATAAGGTGAAAAGGGCCTTGCTTAAGGACCCCTTAAAACAGATCAAAGCGGTAAGGAGCGTCATCACGCCTTATCATAAGAACGCTAAATATTCTGTTTGGGAGCACTGAGAGCTCTTTGAGCAGATCATGGAAACTTTCATTTGAAGGACAGCCAGAGCTGTATTCAATATGTGAAATGGACCTTCTCACCAGAATACTCCAGCTTCTTTGCAGGGCTGGAGGACCAACATCATTCTAGATGGTCCACCTATAGGGCGGCCATTTTGAAGCATTTTTCTATACACAAAAATCCTCAGGAGGCTCGCAAGGCAGCCTACAACTTGCAATGTGGGGAGGATCAGGCCCCACAAGAATTTGTGCAGGAATTAAAGCGTGCCTTTGCGCAGACCACCAGAAGGGTGCGCTCGGACAGCAAAGAATTTGTCAATACTTTTTTCCACGCTCCACCAAAGTACATCATGACCCAGATAGTGAGAGATTTTCATGAGAAAAGAGTCATTGAACAGGGCACCCGAATTCATGAGGTGCAAAAGCCCATAGAAAACAAGAATAATGCAAAAAGCCCCAAACCAACCAACACCCCTGCTGCTGCTAAGGTGGCAGAGGTGAAAGTTGCCCCCATTTTAGACTTAGAGATGGGGGGCCTAAAAACCTGCCTGCACAGCAAAATAATCCCAAGCCTAGAAAGCCCTCGGGCCAGTCACAGACAGGGAGCCAAGGAGGTAGTCCCACAAATGGGATCCCTCACTCCCCTGACTATATTAGTCCCCGCTACAAGGGGAACATACCCATCCTGGGTTATCTGTGGACTCCTCCAGCCCAAAGGGGTGGGGGTCCAACCAAACCGCAGCTAACCCAGGGAACTTCCCTCCTCACTTCCCCCAGGAGGGCAGAAATTCCCCAAATCCTGGACAGAACTTCTTCCCCAGGTATCCGCCAAACTTTCAACCCCAAAACAATCCATCCTTCTTTCCCCACTTTCTTGAGCCCAGACAACCCAATGCGGGAGAGGGGAGGCCAAGGGTGGAGGGGTACCCACATTTCCAAACCCAGGGTATTTTTAGAGAAGGGATAGCTACCCTTCCGGGGATCAGCCCAGGGGATAAATGAGAACCCTTTATCAGCCAGAGCGGGTGTCACAGCTAGAGCGCCAGGTCCAAAACATGGCAAAGGATCTGGGTTGCATGCTAAGGGCTCAACAGAACCCTCAGATTAGCATTCCGGTGCAGAATGGCCCAAACTCCGGACCTGGTACTCTAGAGCAATGACGTGGGCAGAACCCCAACAACCCACCGGTCCCAGGGAGGAGGCACAAGGGAAAGGGGGCTGTAAAGCCTTGGAGGAAGCTTCCTTCCCCACTTGTAAAAAGCCCCTGGAAACCCAGGAACTGGAACCAAAATCTCCTGACCCTGAAAGTCTACCACCCAAGGAGAAAAGGGGGATAGGAGGAACAAAGAACCCAAACAGGATTTGCAGGAGGAGGTACAAATCTTCCAGTTTAAAGGAGAGGGATCCTCAGAGGATCCTGGGAAAAGGATCTTCACCTACAAAGATGGAGGAACACCTCCCAAAGAAAAATGGGTCCCAAAGGATCCAAATCCAGACTCGGTAGATGTGGGGACTGAGCTAGCGCTGCCCATCATCCACCCCCAGAAACAACAACATGAAAATCCCCTGGTTCAAACCCATCCTGGTGATTGCCTCCAAAAAGGGGGGGGTGGGCAGGGGGCAGCCCATAACCGGAACCAGGGGCACCCAAAACTTCTCCCATATCTAGTTGTCACCTTTTCCTTTCAGATTCCCTAGACTCCAAACCAAATTCTGCCCAAATCTCTTCTCTATCAGTGTCCAAAACTAGAAAACGAACCCACCAGTTGTCCAAAAATGTACATTATCTGTGCCCCCTTGGAGAGAAGGAGGGAAGATTCTATGCCCCGGTCCAAGTACAGGGGCAGGGTACAATTTTGGCACTGGTTGACACTGGATTCTAAGCTACCCTGCTGTCCAAAAAGGCCTTTGATAAACGGAATTCAGGGAGGGGGAGAATTACCAAATTCCTCTAACCCCTCTTCCTGGACAACTTCAGAACTTTGACGAGAAGGAAATTCCCTTCGAGGGGACTGCGGATTTGGATATAAAAATTGGGCAACACAAGGTGAAGTACCCAGTCATAGTTGTAACTCCAGAGGGCACCCCTTGTTTACTAGGGAATTACCTCCTGCAAAGGTTGTCACCCCTAATAGATTGTGTAAACAAGGTCCTCTGGACCCAGACTAGCCGACCCATAAAATTAAAACGGAGTGTTAACCACGTTAGTTTAAACGGCACCTGCCACATGGTTGAACAAAAATCTGACAGGTAGAATTTCACTTCCAGAACAACCAAATCCCAGATGTGACAGTAGTAGCAGTAGGACAACAAACTGGTGATCGGGGGTGGGGGCTTTCTATTTCTGAAAATCAACCTTCCTTCCAGTTTAAGGTGATTCGTTACCAATCCACAATCAGACAGTCCCACTCCTATAGTCCAGAAAGATGAGAAATCAGCTCAGAGCCTAGCTGATATCCAGCAAATTGGAGAGCAGTTGTTTATCCCTGCTCAGTTAAATGAAGGGAAGGACTCTGTTCTCGCCCAAGTGTGTGTGAACAACGGTAAGAGCTTAATCAGCGAAGCCATGTTCTGCCAACTCCCAAAAGATCCAGTCATTCCCACATTTAAACTGGGACAAATGGGAAATGGATCTGGAAACACCCAATTCCAAACATCTCCTGCCAAGCAGGTGTATGCTCAAAATCTCCATAGGCAACAAGAGCATAGTCCATAATTGTTGGGTCGTGCGAGACGTCACTGCCACCTTTTACTTAGGCAGTGACATTCTCAATCGCTTTGCCATTAGTGTCGACCTAATAAACTTCAAAGCTTGGTCCCGACTAGCGGATAATCCCATGGGCTTTGATGACCCAGAGAAAGCATTTAGGTCAGCTCAACTGCTGCCTTATGAAGTTGAAATTCAGATTGGAGAGGAAGTCACCATCCCAGAAAGGACCCGACAATGCTCCCTGGAAGTGAAAGTTAAAAGGGGACAGAAGTTGAAAAACCCTGATGCATATATCCATCTAAATGCTTCTCTCCAACAACAAGGGTTGGGGTAAACCCAACACCACTAGTCAATATAGAAGATGACACCATTCCAATAGAGGTGGATAACAGCGACTTAAAGAGTATCACTCTAGCCGCAGGCACCATTATTGGAATGGCAGTTGATGACCGCTATTTTTCCATAGATTTAGGCAATGAACTGTTAGGACCAATCCCCAAGGACTGTTTTGACAGTGATAGCGATGACAACACAACACCAGACAGGATCTTTACCCAGCATGGGGGGAATTTCCTGGTGTACATTTCCTGCCCTTATGGTAAAGAGGATGTGACCTCTGACTTCAGGAGGGATGAGGTGATTTTCCAGGTCCTTGAGGGCTGCCTTCCCCACCTGAAGCCACCAGTCCAAATCAGAAAATGATTGTCCTCCCTAGATTCCTGTACAGGTTCCAAAATGTACATTACTACATCAATTCTTCCTTTTTTCGCCTACTAGAAGTGATACTCAGTGATTTCCTATGGGGGAAAGGAAGACACAAGATAGCACTCACCATCTTGGTCCTACCATACAGCCAGGAGGGAATTCAACTTCCAAACTTTGAGAAATTTTATTTGGCAGCGCAACTCAGTTTTGTGACCAAGTGGTTGGCAGACGACACCACATCTGAGACGCCCCTGCTACAACCCTTGGTATCCCCGATCCACTTGAAGGAACTTATCTGGGCCCCCAACCACCTGATGTGAAATGCCCCCTTCTTGGCTGCCCTAGGGCGAAAAGTATGGCACAGAGCAGAGGCACTCGCCCACGCAAAGCATCAGTACTCCCCAGACATACCAATGATCTTGGACCTATGCAGATCCGCCATGGACCTGCAACACCTCAGACACTGGGAAGAAAAAGGGATATATACGTGGGGAGACCTGTACGATGAAGGCACCTTTAAGGAATTTGAAACACTACAGGAGGAAGCTGGAATCCACATGGGCTAGTTTATGTGGTATCAAAGGATACTGACTACAGCACGAAACAAGTGGACAAGATGGCCGGAGGAATCGGAATCAAACCCTCTGATCACACTATTGTACAGCTTGGGAGAGGGATGGAGACCAGTGTCCCAGATCTACGGCCACCTGAGTGACACCCCTAACACACGAAGCGCCGACCTGAAAAGAAGATCGGAAACCGACATGGGCCGGGAAATAACTGATGGAGAATGGGAGAGGGCTCTAGCGTACCCTAAAACAGTCTCCAGAAACCATAGATTTAGACAAATACAACTGAACCTGTTATACCAAACATACTTAACCCCATCCAGGCTGGTGAAATTCAATAAATCACCACACTCTGACTGCACCTGGTGCGGAGAGAATAATGCGGACCTGATTCACATGTTCTGGTCGTGCACCAAAACACAGTCCCTGTGGACCACCGTACAGCTGACAAGCGAAAAAGCAGGGTCGACTAGGTAAAAGTGGAGCCCGGACGAATGCCTTCTGGGAATGTACCCCAGGCCGGCCAAACTTAAACACCTGGCCAAATTAATGGACATTATGTGCATACTGGCAAAAAAGACAATTGCAATGTCCTGGAAAAAACCCACAGGAACACAACGTAAGGTATGGTACAGAGAATTGTAATGTTGGGTAAAAGCTGAAACAAAGGCATAGGAAGACAGTGTTGCCAGATCCACAGACGCCTCGAGCATGACCCTAGCGGCCTGGAAAGAACTCACAGGATCCCTGTTTCACCCCTCGGATGACAAGCCCCCATGAACAAGAACAAACCTATGGAAAACGGATTCACAACCAATATCACAGAACCCCGAGAGCAACTAGCCACAACTACACTGGGTCCTTACAAGCTCAAATCCCCTCTCCCCCTTCCCCCCGGCTTGTCTAACCCCCTCTGAACCGACAGACTGCCCTGTCATGATGGAAGGAGCACTTGGAGACAGTTAAAGTTGAATTTTTAAATGTTAATGTCTTATTACGAAACGCTTATTATCCTCTAACTATGGACATATTTTATGTCATGCAAATGTAAAAATGATAAATGCCAATAAATAAATTAAAAAATAAACCAATCCAAATCAGCACTTTGACATGGGACTTCTCCACCCAGCTGGAGGAGACCGCTGAGATAGCAAAACCGGAAGTCTTTCAAGGCTTCATGCAAATGGTTGAAGAGAGAGTCAACCTAGTTGATGCCTGTGAGACTCTGGAGCAAAGGCAAAAATTGAGACAAGTTTTCTTGGATTTTCAGGCTCTGTTTGCGGTGGACTCATATGACTGTGGTAGCACCGACATCCACACAACAACAATTCCCATGGACCCTGGAATGACTCCAGTGTTTGTGAAGCAATATCGCTTGCCTCTCGCATCAATGGAGTCCCTTACTGAAATAATTAAGAACCTTGAGTCCCGTGGGATAATCCGTCCAGTCCACAGCACCTTCAATAATCCGGTGCTGGGGATATTGAAGCCAAACGGCCAGTGGAGACTATGCGCCGACCTTAGGGAGCTGAACAAATGGGTCCCTACTTCCCGATGGCCTCTTCCCTACATTGACCAAGGGCTGGCCCAGATCCAGGCGTCACAGGTATTCACTGCAATAGACCTGACCAATGGATACTGGACTGTACCTGTCAGTAGGTAGGACCAATACAAGCTGGCCTTCATCTTTGGGGGGCAGCAGTACACATGGACCGAGACTCTCTTTGGATACCTCAACTCCGGCAACGAATTCAACATTTTTCTACATAAGGCCATGCACGACCTGGGTGAGAGAGGTAACCTGGCCTTTGTAGATGGTGTTCTCATCAAAAGCTCAGCTGAAGTGGGAGAATGGAAAACCAGGCTCCCGTCCTTCACCTCTCGCGCTTGGCCTAGAGGGTCACGACCCAAACACCCGCCACGAGAAGAGTTTGTCCATTTACCAGACGACCAGATACCCTGGTACAGGAACATACGGATGTGTCCATCTGCTTGTCCAGCAGCCCGCACTGGCCATGCCGACACCTGCGGCACGGATCAACTAGACTAAAATCTACACGTCGTTAGAGATGCCATGATGACCTAGACAACGGGAAGCACATCGGTACAAATATACACACTGGACATTCCCACACCAACCTACACGAAGAATATACTCAGTGCTATGACGTAGGCGACAGGCATATTCACGGACGTGCATCTTTATTATTTTCATATAGGCTTTCAGAATGCAGAAACGCAAGACGCGTCATGAACTTTTTACTAGCTTGCTCACGCTTCTCTTTGAAACCAGTTACCACCATGAGAAATATAATGAAGACAATACTGGTTATGGAATTATATGCTCCTATAACCTAAAGCACCTGTGCATCAAACGGACAACTTATGCACCAGGCCCAAGTAGGCCTCAAACAAGAGCTCCCGTGGACATCAACAAGGCAAGAGTCAGTTGCTGATCCTGCAGAATGAGCTCGGCGAAGCAACCAGCCAAGGTCGCAATGTTGCAAACCCACGTTCCAAGAGCAAATCATCAAAGGCACGATGTTGCAACCTCGCACTCCGCGCACCAACGTTAAAGTCACACCGACAAATTAAAACCAGACGCGCAGTAGAAAAACAATATTAATTGTGCAGAATTATGCCTCTTTCACGGTCCCTCCCCACGTGACCAAGCCGAACCTGACGAGATGCCAAACCCGGGAGAACAGAGGCGTCTGGATCCCTCGCTACGAGACACTGGCAGATACACTTGAAAGGCTCAATGGACATCTGCAACAGTGGGAACGGTACCCCGTCTAGCTATGAATAAGTCCTCACATTGTCTGCATGTACCCATAGTGAAACATTGTTGCAACTTACAGGTACACCGAGAGCTGGGAACGATGGTGGTCCCAGGCTGGGAAGCTCACGGGCGCACCAATCAGAACATGGGGCTCTTATCACTGACGCCAGCACATTTAGCCAATCCTCAGGAGTCTTCATGTAACAATTCTCATGTATCTAATTGTAGGGACAACCCAGATATACCACCTGACTACACCTTGTCCACTAATATCTTTCTCTATATGTGTGCTATACTAACCCTACAACTCGAACGCCCAATTAAGAGTGGCGATAGGTTTTTTGTTAACTTTCTGAAGTGACGCAAGTAGCGCGTCATAATACAGTAAAAAGGGCCTGCGAGCCCCACGATTGTGTGTGTGTCAGGACGAACGCGTACGCTCCTTGACCCATCCCTGCCGTTTGTCTAATAAACAGCAGAGTCACCTTGCTCCTTGTGTGCGTCTCATACTCTATCCCATCTCATCTGGGATACACACGGGAGGAGTTGGGGCCTCCCTGCCTGGAGGTCTGCGGACGGTCCGGCCGACCCCGGCAGAACTTCCCCCCCGACAAGTTGGAGGCACTGCTGAGATCTGTTTAAGATCGACTTTTATTTTTACTTTTTCCAGGCACTCCCGTTGCGAGGAGGCCCGGCGGCGCGGCCCCCTCTGCCGTTGCCCCCTTCTGAGGACTACAGGACCATCGCGGAGCTGCGAGAAGACCGGACAGCGCAATCCGGATATTGGCCCTCGGGAGCCGGTTGAGAAGTATCCCGCCCGCGGTTGGCGAGTGTCCAGACGTGGTCCAGACGAGGGGAGGTGGCGAGCCGCTTGGAGGGGTGCACGCAGTCGAGCGGCCCTGCATCGAGAGAACTTGGTGAGCATGACACACACAACGAGCAATGCGAAATTGTGAGGGAGGGGGGAGGAATTGAATAAGGGAGGAGGGAGGTGTTGCACAGGTGCGCGGCGAAGGTTTGACAATATAGTGTTGGCTATGGAATGAAAGGGAGTGAAAGGAGTGCGAGAGCAGTCGGTTACGTCACGCGAAAGAGGGGGGCGGAGCACGAAAACATCACGTGTGGCCGCTCGTAGACACTGATTGGCCTAAATCGCGACTAACGTGTAGGGGTGGGCGTGTGTGGTTTCCTACGATTTGGCATTTATTGATCAATGAGTAGATGAGGTTCCCTATTGTTCGAGCAAGAAACTCGATAGGTAGATGAGGTTCCCTATTGTTCGAGCAAGAAACTCGATAGGTAGATGAGGTTCCCTATTGGTCGAGCAAGAAACTCGATAGGTAGATGACGTTTCCCTGTAGGGGGTAGCTAGTTGCATAGTTGCCTAATACGGAAGATAATTGGCTGGTTAAGCCCTCCTGTTGAGGGGCGTATCACACGCGAGGCGACGCAGCGTGTGCAGTCCGATTATATTATTGATGAGATTACCTTGTTCCAGGAGAGACAGGAAGACAGCTGTAGGGTTAGCGGGGGTAAATTGCAAGTGTATTTTGAAATTAATAATGAGAATGTACTAGTAGCGTAAAGACATCGGTGACGTCACCAGTAGGGATTTTATACGATATCACGAGCACAAGGAACATTGAGTTTTGAAAGTGGTGGGGAAGAGAAAAATGATGAGGGAGCGGATACGAAGATAAACGATAAACGAGTGGATCGGAAGAGGAGAAGGGGAGAGGGGCGTGGCTGAGCACGGAGAACGCCGGCCACGGCAAGTGTAAAAGGGGGAGGAGAACGAGGAATAAGGACGACTGTATAAGATCGTCGTAAAGGGTACGCAGCCACAGGGGGCTGCGTGCGCCTCGGCCGCAGGGGGCCGTAGAGGAAGGAATGTACAATACAAAATTATACATATATATATATATTTGTGTTTTATTATTTCTCTTTTTTGTTTGTTTTTGTTTTTTTTTATTAATTATTATTATTGCATAATTTGTTAAGGATTGTCGTAAGTCCCCACACTTACGGGGCCAGGTAAACAATATAAGGTTGTAAATTGCAAACTGATAGTGAAGGGAGGAGTAACAAGTGGGGCACCACTATGTCATATGGGACAGGGTTGGGAGGGTGGGGGAACACCCTCACTACCCCACTACAACACATATGCACCACACTGCCACCCCATAGAGAGAAATTAATTAAGTACAGCATAGAGTGGACCCAGGGGACGGATAACAAAATGTTAACACCATGGCCGCCTAATGGTAGTTTCGATCCATATGCCCAACATTCATTGCTAAACCATCTGCACAATACATACAAGGGGAAGAAGTTGGCGAGCCATGTGGAGGTGTTTAACTTATGGAGGATGTTCCAGGGATCCCGACCAGGACCAAATGGAATGTTCTCTATGGGAGAAACACCGGAAGTAAAGGAGATTAAGAAAGAGGGAACGGATGGGGAAAAGGGGTGTGAAAGGAAAAAGAATGCGGAGAATGAAGGAGAGGGAGGAGAAAAGACTGATAAATTAGAAAACATAAAAAAGGAACCGAGCAACGAGATACCCATAACACCGGGAGTGAAAACAGAGGGAGAAGGGTTGTACCCTTTAAGAGAACTAGGAGAAATAGAAGGACAGTTAAGGGCGGCTGAAGGATACTCGAACCCGGCATACAGCCCTCCACCATATGTGGCTCACAGGAAGATAGTGGGGGAGGGGAGGATTGGAGAAGAGCAGATTGTAGAGATAGGACATGATGAGTGGGTAGCTGCACAGATATTATTAAAATTACGGGGTTCACTAACGGGAGAAGAAAGGGAGGCAGTAAAGAGAACAGGCGAGGATAGTACAAGGGAGAGTGAGATGAAGGGGGAGGAGCTACTACGACAAAGAGAAGAGATTTTGGAGGAAAAATTGGCAAAGCTAAGGGATGAGCAGAATGAATTACTAACACAGCTTGAGAAGGGGGAAAAAGAGAGAGTGAGGAAAAGGAAAGAGGGTAAAGACGAATTGGACAAATTAAGGGAACGAAATGAGGAGCAAAGGATAGAAGATGGAAGGGTAAGAGCAGCAGCAGAAAGGGTGTCAAGAGTAGTGCTGAGAGAAAAAAAGAAGGAAGAAGAAGACAAGGAAAGAGAATTGGAAATATGGAGGAGGAGGGTAGTATCAGAGGCAGCTAAGAAATATGAAGAAGGGAAAGCAATAGAAAGAGAAAGGGTGAAATGGGAAAGAAAGAAAGAAGATGAAAGAATATTGGAACAGATGAGCAACGAAGTGATGGAGGAATTAAAAAGGAAAAGGGAGGAAAATAGTACGGAAATGGAGGAGAGGAGTGAAGGGGAAAGAGGAGGGAGAAATAAGGAGAGTGAAAAATGGGGGGATGTATATAGAAGTAGAGAAGTAGCAACAACATCAACACCAGGGGGAACAGTTGGTAACAAAGGAAGAGGAGAAATGGAGCTAATAGACTTAGAAACAGTAACAGTAAAAGGGAAAAAAACAGAGTGGGGGACACCATTTATGACTGATTTTTGCAGTGAGGAGGAAGAAGGAGTAGAGAGGGTAGGAAGAAAGAGTGAAAGGGAAAGCTTAGATAAGCTGTACCTCACTAGAACAAACATAGACTCGCCATGGATCCGTAAGAGAAGGGAGGAGCTGGAACAAAGTGAGGAGAGGGTGCAACAACTAGTGGAAAAACAAACCCATGAAGCCACACCATCGCCATCTCCATCACGCCCTCCCCCGTCGCACCCTACATGCTCAACCACCACACGCACGCTGCGCACAATAAAGCTTGCGCCCTTCATGGACGAAGTGACTCCCTATGCATGCCGGCTTAGAGACCTCCCTAGCCGCAGGCAAGACAGACAAATAAACATACCCATATTAAACACAGGAGATGACGAAACAAGGGGAAAGGACGGAGAGGTAGGTAGGAGGAGGGGTAGTAAGGAAGAATTTGAAGTGGTAAAGGAAACGGGGGAAGAGGAGGGGTGTGAGGACTCAATATTATGGAACATAAAGGGTGACACAAGACACAACTTAATGCCACTATTGGAAAGAGGAGGGGTTAGACCGCAGTATGTACCATGGAAGCATACGGATAAAGAAAATATAAAATGTAGGCTACCATCACTAAGTGGAGGTGCGGGTAAGTGGATATATGAAATGGAAAAACACACCGCAGGGCAGAAACTAGCAGTAGGAGATGTGAAAGGCCTGTTAATATCAATATTAGGGGATAGAGCGGACGACATCTGGAAGAGAGCGGGATTCCATGGGATAACAATAACGAACACATCGCATGATGGGGCGCCATTTGCAAACTGCAGACATGCGCTATGGCAGGCACTGAGAGTACAGTACCCAGACACATCAGACATAGGAGCAATTACTTCCCGTAAGATGCGTGAGAATGAGGATCCTGTTGATTATATCCAGGATATTCAGGAGAAGTGGCGCATGGAAACTAGAGAACAATGGGATAAAACACCAGCCATATTTTATCATATACTAGTACAAGGGCTCCCAGAAGGAGTTCAGAAACAACTAAAGAAAGTAGTGGGAATGGAAGCAAAACCATGGCCTGAAATACAGCTGACAATAGTACATCACTGCAGGATATGGCAAGGAAAAATGAAACAAAAGGAAGAGGACAGGAAAACAGAAGAGGCCAAATTAGTACAGAAAAAACTAACTAAATACACAATGGAAGGGGCACTAATAACTGCGCCCACACCAATGGCCCAAAGCCCCACACAAGTAGTGGCTGCACAAGATCCAGCTCCAATAGCACCTCCACAAAGTATAATACAGCAAGTGCCGCCACTACAATTACACGCACCAAACGTGGGAGGAGGGTACCCAATGCAAGGAGCTGGGTATTATGGTTATAACAGGGGGAGAGGAGGATTTATGAGAGGGAGAGGATACGGATATAATACCCAACAGCAGGTGGGGGGAGTTGGAAGTTCCTACCCCACAGGGCAACCGGTATACCAGGACAACACAGGGAGCTTCCCATGGCAAAACAGAGAACCACCGGTGTGTTGGAGTTGTGGACTACTAGGACACATGTCACGCACGTGTAGGGTCAGGCCAGGAACACCAGCATGGAATGAGCAGGCACAACCTAGGCCACCACAAGAACAGCAGGGCATACAACAACAGCAATTAACACAACAACAGCCACTGCAACATCAGCAATTAACACAACAACAGCCACTGCCACAACAACAAGTAGTGACAACACAACAACCCCAAAGTGAACAAACGCAATTGGGTAGGGTGACGGTATTGGGACACAACCCTTACACAGGAAATTGCCAATCATTGTACCCCCAATAGGACAGCCCACAGACGGCCTTGGTGTGTCCCATCCTGTCAGTAACACCTAATAGTGCGGAGGAGCCACGCATAGAGGTAACGATAGGTGACAAAAAGTTATCATTCCTTGTTGACACCGGGGCAACCCGGTCTTGCATAAGGGAAGGTAAATTTAAGATGTCAGGCGAAGCCATGAACACCCAAGGATTTTCTGGGGCCAAAGGATTGGTTCCTTTTACTGATAACGTTCCCTTATCTATCGGAGATTACGATCTGTCAGTTCCACTTTTGTATTATAGTGCCTCACCAGTAAATATACTGGGGAGGGACATAATGAATAGGCTAAATATGACAATCTCCTTTACAGAGGATGGTATAATTTGCTCTACTCCAGGGATTAACATGCTAGCAGCACGACAGATTATGCAAGCATACTGTGGGCAGACAGCAATTAGGGCGGAACCAGTAGATGGCGAGCTATTCCAGTATGGAACAGACATGGCATTTGCATGGATGCCAGGGATAGAAGGGAAAATATGGAGGAGGCCAGCAGCTTATCTGTTCCGACCAGAAACACCTGTTAATGAACAAGAAGGAAAGGTGTTTTCAATAGACATTGAAAGCATTATTACAACAGCTGAGTATATTGCTGTGCACGCCCAAGACAAAGAAGGAAGAGCATGGAGGGCAGTGATAGCACTAGCAGAGGGATGTAGGTTGACCCAGGTGTCAGATGAGGAACTGTTTTCAGAAGAAAAGGAGGAGGGGGAAATGGTGTTCATGATGAGTGTACAAATATGGTTACGAGTGGCTCACAAACAAATAGCGCAGAAAATTGCTATGGCACTTGAGGCACCTGCATGCACCCCAGTCCCTTTCTTTAAGGAGGATATGTCAAAGGTGCCCAAATCATTATGGACCATTAGCCCTTATGACGTAGGATGCATTAAAAGCATAGGGGGTGTACGGATAAAATAGAAAAAAGGTGCAATACTACCAAGAGTAAAACAGTACCCATTGTCAAAAGAGGCAGATGAGGGCATATATGAAACTATAACGGCCCTTATAAACAATGGCATATTGGTCCCCTCAGAATCACCATGTAACACGGCTGTGTACCCAGTGCGCAAGGCTAAAGGGGGGTCTTGGCGCTTCATACAGGACCTAAGGCCCTTGAACAACATAGTGGAAGCAGAATATCCAGTAACAGCAAACCCGGCCACAATATTGTGTGGCATTCCAGCAGAAGCATCACGATTTACAGTAATAGACCTTAAAAATGCATTTTTCTCAATACCATTACACCCCGACTCACAAGATTTAACAAGTTTCACTTACCGAAATACAAAATGGAAACATACCAGGTTACCACAGGGGTATTGTGAATCACCCTCAATTTTCAATAGAGTAATACAGATGGATTTGGGTAACGTTGAGGTGGAAAGCACAGTGTTACAATATGTGGATGACATAATAATTTGCAGTATAAACGAAAGTAAATGCAGAGAGGACTCGTTAAAAATGTTGACTGTATTGGCCGAAAAGGGGTATAAGGTAGACATGGAAAAAATACAATACTGTCAGGAACAGGTACTATACATTGGCCAACTGATATCCCAACATGGAAGAAAGATTGCACCACAAAGAGCACAGGCCATCTCAAGCACTCCCATGCCGCAGACTGTGAGAGAACTGCAGCAATTTCTGGGGTTATGCAACTACTGTAGAGCATGGGTATTTGATTACAGCTCATACATAGGACCCCTGCTTGAGGGTTTGAAGGAAGCAAATAAAGGAGAGAAAAAGTTGGGGTGGACTATGAAAATGAGGGAGGCATTTGACGAATTGAAGGACGCGATATCAACAGCTCCAGTACTGGCATCCCCAGACTATGAGCGACGCTTTTTTATATTTTCACATTGCGACTCAGCAGTAATGAAAGCAGTATTGGCCCAAAAAACAAGCATGGGCTATAAACCAGTAGCATTTTATAGCGGTCACTTAGACCCCGTGATGTTAGGCCACTTCCCTTGCGAACAAGGCCTCGCTGCAGCTGCTTTTGCAGTAGAAAAGGCATCAGCAATAACCATGGGGTGTCCAACTACACTGTTTGTGGAACATGCACTATTTGCAATATTGAATAAACCCAAGTCCACACTAACGACACAAAGGGCATCAGGTTATGAGATCATTTTGTCTAGGGCTGAACTAGCGATTGTTAGATGTAGCACTGTTAACCCTGCAAGATTTCTAGCAGAAATAATTGAGGAGGGAGATTACGCCCACGACTGCACCCAACTAAATGAAATATATTCATGTACTAGAAAAGTTGAAGAGAATGCACTAGAGGGAGGTGAGCTTTTGTTTATTGATGGGTCATCAACTATTGATCAAGGAGATGGGATACGGAGGACTGGGGCAGCAGTGGTAAAAATGATGGAGGCTCCGGTGTGTGTGGCTATGAAATGTGTACAGTTACCACAGCATTACTCTGCTCAAGCCGCTGAACTAGTTGCACTAATATTGGCATTGAAAGAAAGTTTTAACAAACGTGTAACAATATATTACGACAGTGCATATGTTACATCCACTGTCCACTCAGGGCTATCAAAATGGAGGAGAAGAGGGTTTAGGAGAGCTGATGGCACTCCAGTGCAACATGCCCTCTTGTTGGCTGAATTAATTGAAGTAATAAACGACCCCCAAGAGCTAGCCCTAGTAAAATGCACCGCACACACCAATGGTGAAGACCACGTCTCAAAAGGGAATGCAGCAGCAGACGCACATGCGAAATATGCTGCATACTTTGGTGAGATATGGAACCCCACAGACTCACAGAGAGGGAGAGGGAGGGGAATGGCTAGGGAGATGTTAATAAGAGAAGGGTATACCCATCTCCCAGCCACACAGATTATGGAATTACAAGCAGCAGCACCAATGGCCGAAAAGGAAATATGGGTAAAAAGAGGATGTACAATGTCACCAACCGACGCACTATGGCGCCAGAGTGGTACTGGGAAAGTTGTAATACCGTTGGCACTTTTAAATACCGCCCTGAGCCAATTACATCACCCAGCCCATACAGGCAAGGAAATAATTGCAGCACGAATTAGAGATGATTGGTTCTGTCCCCAGTTAAATTCTCATGTGTCAAATTTTATCAGCAATTGTCTCACATGCCAACAGTTTACGGCCGGTCATACCCTAAAAGTGATAAGAGGTACCATACCCCGGCCAGAAGGACCTTTTCGGCACCTCCACATTGACTATGTTGATATGATCAACATATGTCAAGGTAATAGATACATGATTGTAGTAGTATGCCCATTTTCTAGGTGGATTGAAGCAGGGCCCTGTTCACATCCAGATGCATTTAGAGCAGCCAAATTGATAGTAAGGGAGGTCTTTCCCAGGTGGGGAGTGTGCGAGGTATTAAGATCAGACAACGGCCCGCATTTCGCAAACGAAATGTTCCAACATATCACAGCCCTGCTGAGCATAAAGCACAAATTTGCATGTGCATATCACCCACAGGCTAACGGTGTATGTGAACGCCTAAATGGCTTATTGAAGGAGGCAATTGCAAAGATACAACAAACAACAAAGAAAAGTTGGTTGTATTGCCTTCCGTTAGCATTGTTCGAACTGAGGAACAGGCCAGGGTCCGACCACCACCTCACCCCACACGAGGTGGTTACTGGACGTCAAATGCGCCTTCCCCTAACGCCAACGTCAAGGGCATTCACTGACCACGAAAGTTCAGCGAGTGTACTAGGTGATGAAATGTATCAATATGTGTCGTCTTTGATTACTAGTGTTGTGTTTGTGTCTCAACAGCTCGAGCGCACGTGGGGCGGGTCCACCAGAGATAAAGAAGAAGGCGCAAGTACAGAATTAGAAAAAGAGAACTTGTGCAAACTAGCCAAAGGTGACCACGTGCTACTTCGCAATTTCAATAGAAGGTGGAACGACAAAAGGTTCACCGGCCCACATCTGGTAGAAGACGTATCAACAAGAGCAGTAAAACTAAAGGACAAGCGTGCCTGGAACCATCTACATGATGTAAAGATATACAAACTGCAGACCCGCCCCAGCGCCAACGACAGGTCCATTGGAACAACAGCAACAACATCCCCGACAGCGGAAGGAAGTTCTACCACAGACAACGACCCAATTGTTGCCTTACCTTCTCACTACCCAGCCACCCCAGAGACAACAACTGACGAAGAAAGGGGTGATCACTACACTGCACACCCCATGGTCACACGTTCAAAGAGTAAAAATAATTACGCCATCTGAGCGCCCATTGACTGCAAAGGACAGTTGTAACTTAAACTGAAAGACACTGGCCGCACAAATACACATTTAAACACGTGAATGTTCTCTTTTTCTCTCACACATACAGGAACTGCGTATTACTATATAAAGGCAACTTAAAGTGAATGTTCTCTCGCACAAATACACATGTAAACACGTGAATGTTCTCTTTTTTCTCTCGCACATACAGGAACTGCGTATTATTGTATTGTTAAGTAGAAAGCTAACTAACAAAGTCCACTGTCCAGGCGTAGATGGTACTCCCAGACGATAACTACCCAGAAGAATTGTCACACCAATTTGTATACGAAATAAAAAGGCCAACATACCTAAAAAGAAGAAGCGTACGTGTTTACTACACAGCCTTCCTCCTGGCCATAGAATATTACATGCCACACCTCCGCCCATACTTGCCGGTCCTAAGAGACCAATCACTTAGAGTAGCGTGGGAGCAGCTCTTCGCCTGGGCACTGAATGACTATTTGATAGGGAGAGCTTAAACAAAACAAAACTAACATTTAAAAACGAGCATTTCTGAGAATTTTTAGGCGGGCAACTTTAACGTCGCAAGAATAAGCTGCCAGGACTGCAGCAAGGTAAGAGCAAAATGCCGGTGAGATTAGCAATTGTAATAAAAATAATAGGGATTTTGATGATCACCGGATTTTTGGCTGCTTCTGTATGGCAGTATAGCTGTGCTATCAATTTTGTTGCTGCACCCAAACCTAATATACCCCCGTTCCTTGCTGCAACAGGTGTTACGTCAGGTGGTAGTAGTAACATTGCACCCAAGAAAAATAGAGTTAAATGCAGCACATACTCAGACAATAAAGGTATTGATAGTTATGTACAAGATTCAGCACACGTCACAAACAACATATGGTACCAACACATGACCCGCATTGGTAGGCAGACAACTGAGGATAGTTGCTACGTCTGCTCATTAATACCATACGCCATGAGTGCTTCACGAACATTTGTTGCCACAGAAATAAATGAGAAGATAGCGCAGTGCATAATATACTTGGCACTGTTCCAGACGAAAGGAAGATTCCAAGGAACTGTAGTGCACATGACATGGAAAACACGAGACTCATACCCATATGAAAACAACTTCCTCAAGACCTACTTGAGTTATCACAAGACCAGTTTACATGCTGAAGCATTCAAATATATAACAAGTGGCCCTGCAAAAGGAGAAACACAGAAAGTAACACTGCAGTATCTACCATGTGATTGGTACGCCACTGAAGTTCCGGGTAAACAAGGATGCTGGGAGAGGCCGCTACTGACGATAACAGGAAAGGTGTATCTGGATAACAGCTGGGAGATAGGAGTGATTGGCAGCAACATGGTAACAAAAGAAACTATCTCAACCATCGAGACACACAATCACCGATGTTGGACGACGTGGATCAAGTATGTACCAATGCTCACGTGGGTAGAAGAAGATGAAGACCCAATAACGATACTACCGTTGACTGCGCCCAAGGTATGTTACCAGCATAAAGGAGAGGTGGACGTAGGATATAACACCAATTGCGCAAGTGTGACGGAGTTACCTGAGGGGGGAGCGGGAACGGCAGTAATAATGGACCATTATTGGGCCTGTGGAGAAAAGGCATACCATACACTGCCTCCCCTGTGGAATGGTGTGTGCACAATGGTACACGTCAATGTACCATCACTAGTGGTACCTAAGAAGCACGTCGATGTGGCGAAATTTCCTAGAATGAATGAAGGGGATAAGAGAAGAAAGAGATCTGCACCACTTCAGGAGGAGCAAGGGAACAGGACCAACAGCAATGACACTGTCCTAAATAGGAGAAAAAGACAAGGAGAGCCGCTGACAGGAAATTACCTGTGGGGAAGGTCGGAAACGGCGCTAACATCAATACCGCCAGAACACAGACTATTCAGCAGAGCAGCAATGTTCTTCTCCTCAATAATACACCCGGGATTACAGGCTTACGCAAACGCAAAATGGCTCCAAATAACTAGATGGGAACTAATGATGACCATCAATTCTACAGTAAATGGGTTCAACGCAATAAAAGAGGAGCTGCGAGCTGTAAGGATGGTAGCACTACAGAACAGATATGTATTGGACCTTCTCACAGCTATGGAAGGAGGAGTTTGTGCAAAGATAGGACAATCATGCTGCACGTTCATACCTGCCAATGATGCTGACAATGGTACACTGACAGAAGCAGTTTCGCAATTAGCTCAGATGCACTCCAAAATGACGGATGAAAGCAACGGTGTGAACAAGGATAAGAGCTGGTTTTCACTATTATGGTCGTGGATGCCATCCTGGCTGTCAGATGGACTGAAAATAATAGTGGGCTGTACTATATTGGCTGGAGCTACCCTGATCATAATTAGATTTTGGAAGGCACGAAAGGCACGCACTACTGACGAGTTGCTGGAAATGGTGGGAATGCACCCCTTGATGCCAGCAGATGACGGCCAGCATACAGGTGTAATAATGCAGGAAAGGGAGAAGCTGCGCACCCAAATAATTACCAACCATCTAGACCCACCATCAGTAAAGACCGAGAACCCAAGAAACCCCAGGAGCTACATAGGAAAATGGGTATACTGTACTCCTGGGGGTACCTGTGAATATATGTATTGGTCCTTTGAAGATCATGTAAACCACTATGGACATCTCGGAGGAATAACTAAGATATGGCGAGTAAGAGGAGATAACGAAAAGGATATGTTTGTGATCGACAAGTCGACCAGAGGGGGGACTGAAGTGGGAGAATGGAAAACCAGGCTCCCGTCCTTCGCCTCTCGCGCTTGGCCTAGAGGGTCACGACCCAAACACCCGCCACGAGAAGAGTTTGTCCATTTACCAGACGACCAGATACCCTGGTACAGGAACATACGGATGTGTCCATCTGCTTGTCCAGCAGCCCGCACTGGCCATGCCGACACCTGCGGCACGGATCAACTAGACTAAAATCTACACGTCGTTAGAGATGCCATGACGACCTAGACAACGGGAAGCACATCGGTACAAATATACACACTGGACATTCCCACACCAACCTACACGAAGAATATACTCAGTGCTATGACGTAGGCGACAGGCATATTCACGGACGTGCATCTTTATTATTTTCATATAGGCTTTCAGAATGCAGAAACGCAAGACGCGTCATGAACTTTTTACTAGCTTGCTCACGCTTCTCTTTGAAACCAGTTACCACCATGAGAAATATAATGAAGACAATACTGGTTATGGAATTATATGCTCCTATAACCTAAAGCACCTGTGCATCAAACGGACAACTTATGCACCAGGCCCAAGTAGGCCTCAAACAAGAGCTCCCGTGGACATCAACAAGGCAAGAGTCAGTTGCTGATCCTGCAGAATGAGCTCGGCGAAGCAACCAGCCAAGGTCGCAATGTTGCAAACCCACGTTCCAAGAGCAAATCATCAAAGGCACGATGTTGCAACCTCGCACTCCGCGCACCAACGTTAAAGTCACACCGACAAATTAAAACCAGACGCGCAGTAGAAAAACAATATTAATTGTGCAGAATTATGCCTCTTTCACGGTCCCTCCCCACGTGACCAAGCCGAACCTGACGAGATGCCAAACCCGGGAGAACAGAGGCGTCTGGATCCCTCGCTACGAGACACTGGCAGATACACTTGAAAGGCTCAATGGACATCTGCAACAGTGGGAACGGTACCCCGTCTAGCTATGAATAAGTCCTCACATTGTCTGCATGTACCCATAGTGAAACATTGTTGCAACTTACAGGTACACCGAGAGCTGGGAACGACGGTGGTCCCAGGCTGGGAAGCTCACGGGCGCACCAATCAGAACATGGGGCTCTTATCACTGACGCCAGCACATTTAGCCAATCCTAAGGAGTCTTCATGTAACAATTCTCATGTATCTAATTGTAGGGACAACCCAGATAAACCACCTGACTACACCTTGTCCACTAATATCTTTCTCTATATGTGTGCTATACTAACCCTACCACTCGAACGCCCAATTAAGAGTGGCGATAGGTTTTTTGTTAACTTTCTGAAGTGACGCAAGTAGCGCGTCATAATACAGTAAAAAGGGCCTGCGAGCCCCACGATTGTGTGTGTGTCAGGACGAACGCGTACGCTCCTTGACCCATCCCTGCCGTTTGTCTAATAAACAGCAGAGTCACCTTGCTCCTTGTGTGCGTCTCATACTCTATCCCATCTCATCTGGGATACACACGGGAGGAGTTGGGGCCTCCCTGCCTGGAGGTCTGCGGACGGTCCGGCCGACCCCGGCAGAACTTCCCCCCCGACACAGCTGTGAAGGAACACATAGCAGAGATCCGTTATGTTCTGACACAGTTGAGGACCGCCGGAGCAAAACTTTCCTTTCAAAAGGCACAGTGGTTTAGAACCCATGTAAATTTCTTGGGGCATGAGATTACTCCTCAGGTTCTCTGTCCCCAGGAAAAGAAAGTGGAAGCACTTCACAAATTGAAAGACCCCACAACTCTGCGGTAACTAAGGAGCCTCCTGTGATTGACTAATTAGAGTAGAAAGTTCATTGAGGACTACGCAGAGATCACAAGACCCCTGATTCATCTTTTGACGGGGGGGTCAAGTGGGAGTGGGGTCCAGAACAAGCTCAGGCAGTAAAACAACTCAAAAGAAGCCTCTCACAAGCGCCCGGCCTAGCTTACCCTGTCAAAAACAAGGAGTTCTTCTTGGAGACAGGGTTCTCTAATACATGCTTGACTGCAGTATTATATCAAAAGTACGACAAGGTCAATAAAGTAATCTCCTATACGAGCAAAACTTTATCCTCGGTGGAGGAAAAATTCAACGATTGTGAGAAGGCACTCCTGGCAACGGTGTGGGCATTGAAGAATTACTGCCCGTTTATCCAGGGGGAACACATCATAGTGGAGACTCCACACCAGCCTCTGCAATATCTCCAAAGTGACAGAATCCGGGCCGGAAATGTGAGTAATTCCCGAATTACTTCCTGGATTCTGTCAATGCAAGGCTTTCCTGTGGAGGTCAGATATGGCCAAAACCAGAAGAGTCCCCTCGCGCAAGGTCTGGCTCACTTGCATGATTGTGCCAGAAAAAACTGTCTCGAGGACGAGAATCTAAAAATCAAGGACAAACTGGAGGCATACCTCAATTCCCCACACAAAGTCTTTGAAGAAGACAAGTGTGAGGGAATGCCCACTATCTATGTGGTTGTATGCTCTTACCATGTTGACAACAACGGGGAAAAATAACTTTTGGGCTGGCGTAGGGAATGCATGGGTGAATGAGACCCCAGAACCCTCCGCTGGGTACAAGATTGGCCCCTGAAGTAGTCAAGTGCCAGAGTTGATGGCTGTGCATCAAGCCATCCTCACGGCTGTCCAGCATCAACTCCACGAACTGATCATAATCACAGATTCGGATTATGTACAGAACAGGTTCGTAGAGCACCTGGTTAACTGGAAAACCAGAGGCATGTTATGTGCTAATAATAAACCCTTGAAACATGGAAAATTAATTCAAAACATTGATGATCTGGTCACCTCGAATGGTATGACCATCTACTGGAAAAAGATCAAGGGTCATTCCAAAGTAGAGGGACCAGACAAAACTGGGAATGACTTAGCTGATCAGCTGGCCAAAACTCAATCTCAAGTAGATCCAAGGGGATCTACTTGGGATTGAGTCCCTGTTAGGGGAAATCCAGGTCACTGCTATCACTAGGTCCCACACAAATGCTGACAATAAACTCTCAAATGCACAATGGAGTAAGGAGACCCCAGATGCTGATTTCATTACGGCTCAAAAAGGGGATCCAATAATTGGTAAGTTCTATCAACACATTGAGGACCCTGAGAACTTTTCCCTGACGGATACCGATTACATAGGGAAAGTGGACCTCAGAGTGTTGATGAAATGTCCAAAAATGTTCCGAAACCAAGACGGTTTGTTGGTGGTCCCTACCTCATTCCGAAGCCTGATGTTAAGTCACGCCCATAATGCAGCCACAGCGGTCCTAGGGCGTTTCATACACCACTTGAAATCTTAAGAAAGCTTGCATACTGGCCACACATGGGGCAGGACCTCGACCAATACTTGAAGGGGTGTCTTGTGTGTGCACAATTTCAGCCAACATCCCTCATACACCGTGTGCCTCTCCAAAGGAGGGGGATTA
Source organism: Ambystoma mexicanum (assembly GCF_040938575.1). Classification (NCBI taxonomy): domain Eukaryota; kingdom Metazoa; phylum Chordata; class Amphibia; order Caudata; family Ambystomatidae; genus Ambystoma; species Ambystoma mexicanum. The sequence goes on along the minus strand of NC_090934.1, from coordinate 567,956,015 downwards.
CACTGCCTTGGTCAGATTTACAAGTCAACTATATCGGGCTCGTGATTCGCTCCTCTAGGGGGAACAAGTACATGTTGACCGTGACATGCTTGCTTACTAATGGGTGGAATGTCTCCCGGCCCCAAATAGTAAGGCAGAAACAGCAGCTGCCTTGATGATCAACCACATCTTCTCGCGTTTTGGACTACCCCAAAGGATCGAGTCGTACCGAGGTAGTCATTTCAGTAGCAAAGTAATGACAAAGATGTGGGAGGGTGCAGTAGAGAGATACAACAAAACAATTGTGAGCATATTAAAAAGGTTTGTGGCAGATTCTGGGCCAAGTTGGGATATTCGATTACCTCTTGTCCTGATGGCCATCAGATCTACCCCTTCATCTGCAACTAAAATGTCACAGTTTGAGCTGGTGACTGGACGCAGGATGGTGCTTCCCCAGCATCAGCTCTACAGAACCCAAGAGCAGACATTGGTCAAGGCCTCCACAACTCATGAGTATGTTGAGAATCTAAGAAAACACCTTCAACATGCTTTTGTCTATGCTCAGCGAAATCTAGAAAGATCTGCAGACATCATAAAGACCCACTATGACTTAAAGACGACTAGAAAAGAATACAATGTAGGAGACCATGTCTACTTATACAATTTCCAAAGGAACCAGGCCAAACAGTGCACATTTTTGCCTAGCTGGGGGGGACCTTTTGAAATTGTAGACAAAATATCACCAGTCGCCTACAAAATCTGCATCCCCAAAGGCAGTTTGGCAGAGGGGGAAGATAAGTGGGTTCATATTAACCAACTAAAGTGCTGCCATCCTAGGCACACTCTGCAGCAACTGGAGGAGTCTTCTGGACCCCCAGAGGAGGTCAATCCAGCTCTCTAGAATTCCAACTATAAAATATTCCATATATAGTCCATAAGTTACAATAGAAAAATGTGTCCTGATTTGTCAAAATACATGTGTCCGCCACACTACATTAATATTGGTGGGGAAATGTCTACAAATATGTTTTTGCTTTGTCATCCTAGAATTGGAAACCATGGAGACTAAAACCAAGGTGGACCACCCAGGGACCGGGAGGAAAGATCCAAGGGGCTGGGGGTATCGTTCAATACTGACATCAGGACTGGGCGAGGAGAACAAGGTCGATCCACCCCTGATGGAGGAAAAGATTATGAACTTTGCCATTTTTGGAACCAAAAGAAAAGAGACTGACCATCCCAGTCTTGCGACTTCCCATTGATGGACGCTCAACGCCAAATCGCAAGGGGGGCTTGTGGGATGTTCTGACCCACTAGTCTATGCCCTGCAACATCACTGTGTGCTGATTTCATTAAAAAAAACAGTATGGCCGCCAAAAAGCCTTATGTGCGCTAAAAATCTGTGAGAAGTGCGCAGGGAAACCTGAAAAATAGGCTGCCAAATCTATTTTTGCCTATGTCAGTGGTAAAACAGGAGACCACGCTGCCAAAACCTATCATTGGGCTGCCCACAAAGTGGAATAGAACTGCTTTAAAAGTCAGTGCTGCATTGCCAGGAAAATCCAGAAGTGTTTAAAATCCGTTTTTCCTTGGCTGTTGAAAGTGCAAAATCATGGCTCCCAAACAGCAGAGAAGATCCAACATCCTTGTGGGGTGTTCACCATCACCTTATTTAAGGAATCCCCAAAAGCACAATGTCAGGAGAAACACCTTTCATCATAAAAAATCCACATTCAAAAGGTGCTGGCATGGGAAAAATATGTCAGATATGGAGCGCGGTACCACTGCTGGCCTGTAACCAAGCTGTCATTTGCCTATACTGTCAGTTTAAAACTTGTGTCTTAAAATCAAATTGTAGAAAAGAAGAGACTTGCCATCAATAGCAATATGGGTTGCTACAATTCAATTTCTATGTTTTAAAAAGACTGAAATGAAGAGATATGTGTGTATATTTGTAGAAAATGTAAATTGTATTTTAGAAAAGCCCATTTTTAAACAGTGTTTTAAAGTGAATTAATGGCAGCCACACTGGACTTCAAAGACATTCCACGGCTGCTCCCAAACAAAGGAATCTTCCTCCTGCTCTCTGCTCAGGAACTGGCATTGAGTTGTTAATGGAAGTGGGAGGAGATTTTGTCCTGTTGCTCTGAGTAGGGACACAAGGCTGCTTTGACTGAAAGGAAATGCAAATTCGGGCGTCAACAGAAACCAACTGCTAAGGAAGAGAGGCTCAGGCCCAGCCAAACCTCAGAGCTATACTGATATGTGTATCTGAAACTTCAAGGAAATATCTTTTTGGAAAAAGACTCATAGAAAACTTGGAAAAATCTGTGTTTTATAGGTTGCTAATATAAAAATGCTGCTCACAGTTTAAAACTACTCTGAACCCTGTGCGATATTCAGAGACCCGACTACTAAAATGTTGATATTGTAGCAATTGTGATCATGCTAGGAATATGAAAGTTTACAGGATTATGCCCAGATGTCATGCGCATGTCTGTGGAAAAATGTGTACAGATCTGACACTGGGTAACCAACCAAAAGTGCGAAAAACGGTCAATTTTGAACCGAAACTCTCAAGAAGATGGGACTCGGACGGATACGTGCTTTATTAAATATGTGATGTGAATATGCATTATTAGCAAGTTGGTGATATTGTAGATATGCTTTCTATGAAAAATAGGTTTTCTGTGTGGAAACAAAGGGGAGGTTTTTCCCTGGATTGTAAATTGCAGCATCACTATGACACTAGGATTCCTTCTCGAATCAGGAGAGGGGGATTACTCTGACCAATCGGATTCCTAGAGGGTGAGTTTAGTATAATCAGCCTATCCACCCCTTTGTGAAATAGATAAATAGGGACTGTTTAGGACCTAGGGACACACACACATTCACCCATCAACTGATTTACTGCGAAGCACTCTGCGGGAGAACCCAGATCCAAGATTCCAGAACTCTGAAAGCAGAAGGCCCAATTCCAAATTTGAACCTTTCTCAGCTTGTCCTTTAAAATCTTGCAACCTGATTTACCCCCAGACTTCCAAGGGGCACATCAAAAATTGAACAGCCTGGCTGTGCTGTTTTCTGCTTCTCGCCAAGAACTCTTGCCAGAACCCAGAGATCCAAAACAGTAGAGCAGAGCTGAAACCAGATAGCTGTAAACTCCAGAACCAACCTTTCAGATCCAGTCCAAAGTGTCGTGCAGAGACCAGAGTGCCGTGCAGAGTGTAGAAGAAGAAGAAGTAATCCTATCCAACCCATTCCAACATATCCAGAACTGCATTGTAGAATCTCTTTTGTCTGTTCTGAATCTTTCCCTCATCCATATAGTCCTTTGTTAATTGTAGTGATAATATCATTTTTGCGCTAATATATTTGCTGAAGAAAGACAAGTGTCTTGGCGGGCAAAAGTCAAAGCGGAGGCACCCTGTTCTGGTGGCTGTACCGTTGGGTATCATGCGTCACCATAGCCTCCTTAGTGCCAAGAAAATTATTGTTTGTAATATTCAAAAGTGCATCTTTCATTTGAAAACCTTGATGCTTCCTGGAAAAAAATCGACCTCTACTAAAACCTTCATAACATCTGAACCGTACATGCTAGCAACAAAATTTAAGTGTCAGATTGAAGCTAACATCCTCAGCTTTTGAACACATCTGCCTTCCAACTCCTTCTAGTTTTTCTGTAATCGCGTTTCTCGCGCGCTGAAAAGTTTGCCGCAAATCTGCATTTGGCTCAATTTCATCACATGTAAAATCGCTATTTCTTGCATTCAACCCCTGAATTCAGTTTCCTATTTGCTAGTTATCCAACCATCATTGCTAGTGTATATCTGGAACTATCCAAAGTGGCTCCCAATAGTTTTCAATCCAATTTAGAGAATTAAATCCAATTTAGCATTTTTCCCATTCATTTAAAATCACATTCAAAAGAAATTGACCTGTTTTGAAATCATTCCTGTTTCTCTCTACGCTTGCTGGGGGAATTGAGATTGAAACTGCATTTGTAGAGTGTTTTTTCCTGAAAGCTGTTTTCTCTCCTTCCATCTCTATATTGCATATTAGGGGGGATTGAGTAGTATCAGGGGGAAATAGTGATTACATTGCATTTGATTGAACACACAAAAGTATTATTTCTGTGCTGCATTAATTTCGTATCATTGCATTTCATTGAAATCATACAAGGTTTTATTCTATGCTACATTATTCTTCTCATCCATACTCCTATTGATTGAAGAGATTGTTGATTGTAATATCACCCAACGCTGATCATTGTATAAATATTAATAGTGTGATATATATATTGTTCAAATTCATAAAATAAATCTTTTAACTTTGCAAAACAACTTACTTCTTGGTTCAGTGAGACCGGGGGGGATTCAAAGAGAGGGGCGTGATATAAGGGTACATCATTCAGAAATAAAAGAACTTTAGACATAAAAATATATAATTAAAGGTTCCAGCTCGGCATCACACGCTAGGCATTGACTTAGGTGGAGTGCTGGGTTGAAACCACTTACAGTTCCAACCTGGTTGGAAAATGCCTTCAAGTTGCTTGGAACGATACTAGCATTAGTATTGCTGGGATTCTGTCTTGTAAAGACAATGTCGGAAGACAGCAAATAAAGCTGTTGGGATGAAGTTAATGATCAATGTGAATTCTGAGACTGGCGAGCACATCCAGACAGAAAGCACCACCAATGAGCACCTGAAAGGAACTCCACTAGCACCTCCAGAAATGAGATGTATTGCCCCAAGGATCATAAGAACTATGTAGGACATTGGGTATCCTGTCAACCAACTGGGCAGTGTTGCCACATGACCTGGAGTGTGGATGAGCACATAAAGAATGCAGGTGACGTTAAGGAGGTGATGAAGATGCAGATTCCAAAGAAACCAAAGTACGAAGAAATGGTGAAGAAGTTTGAGGAGGAGGTGGTCAATTACTCGACTTGGGGGGAATGTAGGGAGGCAGATGTACACATCACCTCTAGAGTCTGCTCCCTTGCCTCCATCATTCTGGAAGAACAATAAGAGAGCATGAAGTAAGGACACCAGGTACCGTCCAAATACAGCATCAAAGATGTGAAAGACGTTATGCACTCAGACAACCATTTCGAATGTACCCTCGCACTGATGTGGTGGGAGGATGTGTACATACGCCATTGAATATAAATGAGATGTAAGTGAAAACAGACCAGAGCAAAGTGATGTCATGAAGAGGAGACACTAAGAAACACTGAAACAATATGCAAATACTTAAAGAATGATGATGTAACTTAAATAACAAGAGAAACATAAATGTAGAGATGAAGAAATCATATTCACTAAGACAAGTGAGAAGAGAATTAGTAAATGTATATATGCAGAAACGCAAATAGATCATAATTATAATTCTTTTTTTTAACTCGTTTAATACCTAAGAGGTTTCTAAGCATGGATCTGGTGGTCAAACATGTGTTGCTCTGTGTCATCTTGCTTCCAAGATGAGCATGTTACCACTGAGCTATACTACCCGTGCCATTGAGACAAATAGAAGCTTGCTGCAGGGTGAAAATATAACACGGGTAAAGCGGCTGTGATGGAAAGAAGGACATTGGTTTCATATAAAAGTAAGCTAAGATGTCTTGAAGGGAGCAATCAGAATTGCAGAGCTGACAGAGGCTGGAAAACAGCTTTGTGCGAGGAACAAAGAACATTTGTTTGGCCTGGGGTCAAGAGTGCCACATCAAGAGGCACCTGTAAGGCACAAGGGGAGTTAATAACGATAAGCTACATATGCAGGACATATTTCTTTTAGATTAAGATAAGGAGAAAACATTTGCAACAGCTAAGTATTGGACAATTAAAAATGTAGAAAGCATATGCAAGATGCAAGATGGAGCAACCAAGTCTCCAGAGCCAAGGAGTAGTAAAAGCACCCAGCTCAATTGAATTAAATAGCATTAAATAGAAGCCCGAAATGGACACAATAACGTCTCCTCACACGTGGTACAATACTCAAAAACAAGGCCTATTCATTAGGTTCCAATTGAATATAGCGATGTACCTACACTCCCTTAAAAATCCTAAAGAAGAGAACATTCAGCAAGGTCAACTACAGGGAAGAAGCCTTGACTCAGGGCCTAACCGATGAGAAATGTAGGCTAATTGACCAAAGTGGTCAGTGGTCTGACGTTCCCCGCAATTGGGTTTCGTTTTGCTCACATGCTGCTAACGAGCCAAATGTCCAAGGTTGGAAGAGAATGCCAACCAATTATAAGAGCCTATGAAGCAGTGTGCCATACATTGTTGCAGGGGCCAATCTGTTGTTGCTCTTCTGCTATTAATCTGTATTATACGTAGTAAGAGGTAGTTCAAGGTGTGCTTACTTGATAGGGAATAGCCAATTATGTTGCTAACACAGTGACAACATATACGTATATATGATCCCATAATCAATCCCTCCCTTTGATAGGTTTTACTGTTTGCCAAGTAGGATGGCGTCATAGCTTCTGAACATGGAAGTATAAAGCCTTTGTATAATTGAAATATAGCTGAGAGTGTGTGAGCTGCAATCTGTATGGTCACCAGGTTTCCCTACTTTATTTGAACCAATAATAAAGTAGTACTTTGCCCTGTTCCTTGAGTCTGTCTGGTTATTTGAGTCTGAGATCATGTATTGGTAATTCCTTCTGGGCCTTAGAACGCTGCAGGTGCTACTGCACTCACTGATGGTTAGAACTGCCGTCACAATGTATGCTATGGAAATCTGTAGTATACTGGAAACCCAATTTGGTGCTGCCATGCATTAGCGAACTACAGGTAGCATTTTGATGTCAAACACAAGACATATTAATGCTAAGCAAACGGCCAACTAACATAACAAAACATAATATAACATAACATAACAAAGACTCAGCAAAGCTCCACTATCTGGAGCAACTGGTGAGCAGGAGGGAGTGGCCCCTCATGTTTCGAGGTGTACTCTTCTCTGGCAGCCTCATAATGACATAAAAAGAATTGCATATAAGGTGGCATATAAAATCACTTTGTGAGCCCTTACAGGCAGTTTGTGGTTATAGACCTGCATTGTTGATTTCACACTTATTTCAGTTATAATTAAAATGTCGTTCTGTGGTTTAGGTTGTTCCATACACTACTTACATTTGTGATGAAATGACTACTGCTCTGCAGGAGTACATGGGTGTGTAGTAGCTAAAGCGTCTACTCAGCATCACGCTACTACTAAACCAGCAGTGATCCCAATCATAAAGGTGAAACAGGCATAGTTCGACAGGTACCTTCACCTTTTTTGGTAATGTGCACAGAGGGTAGGCTATACTATTCAGAAGTGGTGTACACTGGGACGGAAACATCCCAAACAACAATAATACAGTGATACCAAGATAAAAGAATGTCCAACCAAGGATCTATAAAAATAAGGCTTTTCATTAAACTAATAAAAATGCACAAAACCAATCAAAACACTACTGGCACACCTCTGTAAGTGAAACATTAGAGAAAGCAGATTTTAAAATAAAGGGCCATTCTGGGCGTGTAGAGAGGGGTGCTCAGGCAAAGGGTTTAAGCAGCAAAAGTTAATGTTTATGAATATGTATTTCAAATGGTAGAGAAGGAGGGACATACAAGTCAGCAGGGTCCTTTAAGGTGGAACAGGGGGACAATCCTATTGACATGTTCTTGTCTTTGGGGCTCAACAGTGTCAATTCAGGATTTTCAGCATTGCACCGGGGATCTGAGAATGTTTGGCACCAAGCGAGGGTCAGTCAGGGATCAGAGGCAATGGGTTCCAACTATGAGGTGCTGTTTCAGCAGAAGCATAGGCTTGTGTGTCGAATATGCATGGAATCAGCATGTGATGTCAGTTCAGTGGCGCTGGAAGACTCCCCAGCCTGATACTGAGGCGGCTGTGACTTAGATCTTAAAGAAGGTAACCAGGTAAACAGTGCATACTCACTGGGTCTCCAATATGGAAACAGTGGAGCTTTGGCAAACTCAGAAATGTAGAGCCGGTGGAGCGTTGTGGTCAAAGATGGCTGTGGGGTTTCCCTTGCATCATCTTATCAGGCAGTAAGATAGGTTAGGGGGTTGAACACTCATTGTTGTGATCTGTGTTTGATCTGCAGGTCGCAGTTTCAAATCCCGGCAAGGTTGACTCAGCCTTTAATCCTTACGGGATCGATAAAGTGAGTACTAATTTTGATTGGGTAATAATAATGTATGTTCTATGTAGAGTGCTTCGGATAAAAGCGTTATATAAATAACAAGTTAATATTATTATCTAGGAAGGTGTTGAAGGCGCCCAAAGCAGCATCAAGATGGTTCAGAGATGCAGGGAAAGCCAGGGGTTGTTTCCTTGGTTCAGTTCAGGGTCTCTGGAGCAAGTGTTCTGTCATCTCCAATAAGCAGGGTCCTCGGTATCAGTGTCTCGGTGACAGTAGACCTTGTTCTGCCAGCTGGCCATCCAAAATGGGCCCTTTGGAAAGTTATGGAGAAAAGATTTCCTCTTATTTGGGCTCCTACCTTCACCCCTCTCGCAGAGGACTTGGAGCAGACTGAACATCCAATCTGTTTCCAGTGAATCCTTATTCAAATGTGTTCCAAATATGAATCAACTAAGGGAAGAGGTTCCCCTCTTTTATAGGCAAAATGCTACAGGGGGTTGGTCCACATTGAGCCTGTTGTTAGAGGTCCAATCCTAGCTGTTGTAGCCAATGTCCTTTGCCTACTGATGTCATAACCGAGTACCTTGTATGCAGTAGATAAGAATTGGGAAGGTGTGGGGTCCCTAGCAAAATCCAAGCCGGTAAGACCCTTCAATGACCTGAACTTCTTCCCTCAGCTATTCAATTCAATTCAGTTTATTTTGGATTGAATAACCCAAAGGTCTCAGACAAGAAATCCCAATAAATCTATTTTGAGAAACCATAAATCACAGTTTGGTGTGTTAACTCTTTTGTCCAGCTGGGTTAGTAATTAGTTAGAAAAATCAATATGCTACAGTTCTCCATTTTCAGGTAAACAAACATAAAATCCCAACCTGAAAATCCTTAAAATCCAGAAATATAGACACAATGGGCCTCATTCCGAGTAGGCCGGTAAGGGATACCGGGCACCGGTAAGGAGACCGGTGCCGGTAATCCCTTACCACCCTACTACGAGGTCCCTTACCGGGTCCCTTCCTTAATACCTGGTCTGACCAGGTGTTAAGGACGGGACCCGTTAAGGGACTTCAGAGCTAATAACGGTACTGCAAAATGCAGTACCGTTATTAGCTACTTCCACATTCCCATCGAGTCCTATGGGGCCTCAAATGGGAATGGGGAATGGTTTTTTCAATGGGGACTTACCGGTCCCGCAAAGGTCGGACTACACCGGTAAGTCCCCATTGAACGAGACCGTTGCCGGTACCATTATTGGAGGCAGTCATGGCGTAAATAGCGCCATGATTACCTCCAATCTCGGAATGAGGCCCAATTAATATCACAAACATTCTGACAAAGTTGATTTCATGAAAAAAGATCCAATAATTATGCATTCTAAACTCAAGTCATCGCCCACTTTTCACCCAGCATTTTAATCCTAATTGTACAAGCCCATCTCAAATAATTTACAAAAGTGAATATTACCTTCACCTGCATTTAACACATTGAAAAGGTAAGTGCTGCTCTAAATTGTGCCTGTCTGCTCTCCCTTAATATTGCCAGTAAGTAACATTTCCTAATTTCTCAGTGTAATGGGCATAGTAAAACAAAATGGGTCAGTGTCTCACATCTACTCTACTAACTCGGTCCCCTTTCTCTGCCTGCCTACATCAAAAGGTCTCCAGTAATGAGCGCCATAATGTGAAGTGGCATTTGTGATGACATGACTGTCTTTGAAGCACCATTTCCCAGGGAATCTCTCAGGAAGGGTTCCTGTTTCCTGGAGGAAGGTGTGAAAGCCACCAAAGGGACATCAAAAAAGCATGTTTGGTCCATGGTTGCTCCACAAACCATGGACCAAACATGGTTGTTGTGGGTGCACCCAGAAAAGATGGCTAATACACAGAATGCCCTTTCATGAATGGTCACTGCTCCCCAAGCTGAAAACAAATTGACATCCAATGCTTGTGACTGAATAATTATTTAATCTCAGTAGCGACTATATCATAACTGTACAAGGCTTATATTTAGATATTAATAACTGCAACCACAGCTGCTGGGGTACATAATTATAATATTTTGAACCAGAGACGCAGAGGGTTAAATAGCCACTTCTGTCTGTTTGAACTCTATGTTTCAGAAGCTGTGTTCAGGAATGTACAGTTGACATTGTGGCCTTCTCTGCTGCTACTGTCAGCTTCTGGGTAGGTCAGGAGATAGTCACAGCAAAGTACGTGTGTGCATTATGCTTTTTGGCATTGCGCATTATGAAAGGGGGGGATCCGATTTGCAGATCCCCCCTTTCAGAAACAGAGTTACCCACGGCATTTTATTATTTAAAATTAAAAAAGATTACACTAGCCCCCCTCACCAGATGGCATTCTGTCATAACATCCACCATGTTTTGTCCAACAGAGGAGTGACAAAGCAAAGGTCATTGTTTCTTTGTGGAAAAGTCTGATTTCAGTCAGGGCTCATAGATGTCTACAGGCAGACCCCGTAACCTGACTTGAACAAGCATCAAACTTTATTCTGGATGACTTTAGAAGTATTTCCATTCCAACCTCCCACACGCTCACAAGTTGGATAAATTGGCACTTGTGACATAAACCTGTCTCTCAACACTTCCTAGTGAGCCATTTGGACCAGTGGCTCCTTTGCTGCTTTGTATGGAATAGGGCTGGCAATTAGGGGTGAATCAAAGTGTCACTCTTCCATTGTGTGTTTAGGTCCTCAACAAATCCCTCTTGGAAGGAGAGGACTGGCTGTCATTGCAATAGATATTGTTTTCCACTGATGAAGAAAGTGGATTCAGGACACAAGACCATGATGTATTGTCTCTGCAGTCAGGAGACTGGAGTTCTAATCCCAGACAACAATTTAATGAAATGGTGTGACTTTGAATATATCACATGATCGTTCTATGTCCCACTAAAAATATCTCTAAAAATTGATCTCTCGAAGAAACAAGTTGTACCCAAGTATTAAATGCTAGGTATAACATGAATTTTATATTTAAATTAATTGTTTACCCATGCCCCAAATTATGAACCCTCATTCCATAAATAAGATGCAAATAAATTAACATTATTTTTTTACTTCCTATCACAAATTACCCTGTCTGTTTTTCAACAATAAAAGAACAAATTATTTTCAAAAGTTGCACTTATTTTTGTGGGCGGGGCACCATCCCCAGCTAATGGCCCACTCTCTATGGCATGTGTGTGCACCTAACACTCTGGAAGCTCACAGCATCAATGTCATGTTCAGTTTGAAGGGTTGGGTAGTAGTGGGCCCCTGGCAGCCCCGTCGCAGTATTTCACACCTTCGCATTGAACTTAATGGGCCCGATTCAGTGAATTTTTTGCACGGTTCAGAGTGACTTTGCACTGCTGAAATGTGACTGAGCACAGTTCCATGAATCAGGGTTTGTGTCGGCAGTGCAAAGTCACTTTAAACCAGTGCAAAGTCAATTAGAACCGTGCATAAAATTCTATGAATCTGGCCTTTTGTTGTCAAACACCTCATTAATTCAGAATACATAAGCAAAGCGCAATAATAAAGTTCAAATCAATGTGCATAATGCAGAGAGCAATCCACGGCCAAGGAGCACAGTTCCTAAAAGATCAAATTAACGTCTACCGCCCAACAAGACCACTCAGATCAAGCAGCGACATACGCATATAACCAAAACCATACAACAAAAGAAAATTTGGAGGGTCCTCATTCTCTCACCTTGCACCAAAAACCTGGAAGTAGCTACCAAAAAACATACACAACAACTAGAGTTCACCTTCTATTTAGAAAACTACTCAAAACCTCGCTCTTTGCCCCATAACTAGAAGGAACACCTGTGGGGGCACATGCACAGCGGAAACAATAACGAGAGAGGGAACCGATCCTCCCTATCTTCATAATCTAGCTTCCATAAACAGAGGGACGAGGAGGACCCAATTACACATATCACCATACCAAAAGGAAATGTAGTGTAAGTGACTCCAATCAAGCAATCCCACTAAGTCAGTGCTTTGTCTGGGATGCCCAAGGGAAGCCCTTATTTATGCATTTTTATGGCAAGTTATAATCTGGATGATGAACCCTTGTATAACACCCCTCTCTTAGAATCCCCCTGACCCCACTGAGCCAAGAAGTAGATTTGTTTTGCAAATTTAAAAGGTTTATTTGAAAAATTAAACAATATATATATATATATATATATATATATATATATATATATATATATATATATATATATCACACTTCTATAAATAAATTGATAATGGATAGTACACTTGTGAATATGAGCAGTAATCAGAAAGAGGTAATCCTACAGTAGCACAGTTCTTGGTTACTTATGAATAGGAACAGAAGAATAAGGTGGGAAAGAATGCTTTATATGGTTCAAGGAAACGCAATGATGAAAGAAATGCAGTACAGAAAATAACTTGATATGGCTTCAATAAAAGACAATGTAATCACTTTTCCTTGACAATTCACTCCCCCCCTTTATGCAATATAAGGAGATGGAAAGCAGAGCACACAGATTTCAGGAATGCAATCAAATACAATACGAAATTCAGTTCCCCCCCAGCAAGCTTAGAGGGAAACAGGTATGATTTTAAAACAAAGGCCCAAAATGCTTTGAATGTGGTGGCAATGAAGTGAAATGATGCTAAAAATGCTTTTAATTCCCTCTAGAGGTTCAGGGTGGGAGATATCTAGTTATATTAGTTCAGGCTCACTTTAGCAATGCTCTATGAGTAACTAGCAGGTTAAAATGAATTTTAGCAAAGGAAAGCAAGGAGCTGCTGATTTTTACACGTGGCGGAAATTGTGCAAAATGTCAAATCGCGGCAAATTTAATCACGTGCGTCGAGCGTAATTACAGAGGCCCTATAAGGAGTAGCAAGACAGTTCTAGGTTCATTGGAAAGCCTAGAATCTTAGCTTTAAGATAAAAGTAATACATTTCGCTCCTAGCACAAACGGTTCCGGAGATACGGACGATTTTGTGAAGGTAGTTTTTTTTCGGATTTTAAATTTAAAAGTTCAAAATGACAGGTGACAGTTTTCAGCTTTAAAAAGGACAGAATGACAGACACGATTCCTATGAGGTAGTTCTAAATAGGTTAACATAGTTTTAATTAGATTATTTTAAACTAAGAGATTAGTCTGGCACAGTCCTAGAGTACTCACACTATCTTTTGGACAGGAATGGCTTCGTCACCGATCGGGTCAGGATTGGCTGGACTTCTACTAGCGGTTCTTCACAGTGGTCTGGTCTCTGGTTCTGCTCTCAGCACTGCACAGTTCTGGTCTCTCTGGATCTCTGGTCTCTCTGGATCTCTGGTCTCTGGAGGTTGATGGATTTGAAGTCTGGAGTCTCCCGGCAAAGCGTCCCGCAAGAAAGTGCAAAGTGAATGTCCCTACCTGTCCTGCACTGTCTGCTTTTATGTGTTTAGAAGTGGGTGTGTGTGTGGCATAACTGAGCCTGCCCCTCTCTACTTGTCATTGGCCCAATTCTCCCTTCTCCCATGATTGTGGGAAGGAAATGGATTGTCATCATGATGAGGTCTGTTTATGGGTCAGAGGATCCTCCCCTGGTCAATTTGCCCACAAATCTATATTTGATTCAAATACATATTTCCCAGATACACAAGTGGTTGGCATTACATGTACATATTACAGATGAATTAAACCAGGTCTCTGTTCAAGCCCCATGTTCCTGCGAGCTGGGATTCAGAAATGACAACATTTTGCGCTTTTTGGTCGGTTTACCAATATGGGACATTTACCAAAAATTACACAAATGTGCACAAGGAGTATGGACATTAATTGATGAAGTGTCAGATTTTTAACATGCAGACATTTGGAGTAAGACCCTATTTTCCGCTAGCAACCCCCCAGAATACACCACAGGGTCCTAACACCTCTTAAAACGTGCACAGAAAAATCACAAGAATAATGATATTACTTATATAATTCTGACAAGTCCGTACTATGAATTATCCATCTTTTTTTACAATTATGCTCTGGCCCAAAGGGGTGTGGGTTCCCCCAAGCACTTGGTGGAGTTTCTGGTTTGTCCACTTCCCCCAAGCTCAGCTTGCTAGCACAGGCACTGCCCCTCCCAGTTTCTCCCAAGAGGAAGCCATTTTACGACCCCCCCAATATAACATTTGCCTGAGTCCAGGACAGGGCTTTGTTTAGTTTCCTGTAGTCCCCAGGTGCCACTCCCCTAATTCAATCAGAGAGGTGTCATCTCCTTTTGGCAGGGGCAGCAGGATGCAGCCAGGCCTGGGAACACAGCTGCTGAATTCCCTCTCCTGTCGGGGGTAGTTGTCAGGCGCAATTCAGCTAAATGTCACTTTAGTTCCCAGTTTTCTACATTCAAATCAAACTTACATGCAGCTATTTTTTATATATACATTAAATAATTACTTCCTTCAAGTCATTTCAGAATATAGTTTTACATTGTATCCACCTCTTAGCAAGTCTTTCCTTGGCCTGGTTTGGGTTCATTTGTTCAGTTTTACACAAAAGTCTGGTGGTTTTAAAACGCCGGCTTTCTGATAGTGGTGAGAACCGGTATTGCATCCATTTTGACATAAAGAAAATGAATTCCCCACAGTTCTGTGTTGCTTTTGGCAATCAGCATTGCCATTCCCAATGGTTTCAGGCTACTGTGTGTGTAGCCCAATGGTGGTTTTAGGCAGTGCCCTCCTGTGCTCACAACATGGGCAAAAATGGGTGGCAGCCTATTCTTCATGTTTTCCCTGTGCACTCTCTGGGGAGTTCTCGCCATCATGATGTTTTCAATGCCAGTACTGCACAGTTTTATGGTAGGGCTTGGCTGCATGGGTAAAAACATCCCACAAGCCCCTCCTCTTGCGATGGCCATTCTGAACTTTCACTGATGGAATTCGCAAGATGTGGGATGTTCGCCTCATCTTCTTCCAATTCCGTAGATGGCACAGTTCAGCATCTTTTCCTCCCTCCAGTCGATCAATCAGTTCTCCTTGCTGGTCCTGATGGGAGGATTGGGCGGTACCCCGGGCCCCTCGGATTTTCGCTCCCCGTCGCCAGGTCGCCTCTTTGGTCAATCTCTGTGGTTTCATCTCTCCTAGGATGATAAAGCAAGAGTGGCAATACCTATTCATAGACATTTCTCCACCACTATTAATGGTGTGGCAAACACATACATTTTATACATCTGGTTACATTTTTCAGTCTGATTTTAAAACAAGATATAACATGAAACATTTTTTTTTCCAATCATAATATTTTAGAGACTATATGTGGGATATTTTAGGATGGGAACTGAATTAATCTGGAGCGGTCCCCTCTGGTATTGCAGAGGACTCCTCCAGTTGCTACAGAGTGTGCCTGGGATGGCAACACTTTAGCTGATTTATATGTACCCACTTGTCTTCCCCTTCTGCCAGACTACCTTTGGGGATGCGGATCTTATAGGCTACAGGGGAGATTTTGTCTATAATTTCAAATGGTCCCTTCCACGTAGGCAAACATTTTCGCTGTTTGGCCTGGTCCCTTTTGAAATTGTATAGATGGACTCGGTCTCCCACAGTATATTCCTTCCTGGTGGTCTTCAGGTCGTAGTGGGTTTTCATGCTATCAGCTGATCTTTCTAGATTCCGCTGAGCATAGGCAAAAGCATGCTGAAGGTGTTTCCTTAAATTCTCCACATACTCATGAGTTGTGGAGGCATTTATCAGTGTCTGCTCTTGGGTCCTGTAGAGCAAATCCTGGGGAAGCACCATCTTGCGTCCGGTCATCAACTCAAATGGTGACATTTTAGTTGCAGATGACCGGGTAGATCTGATGGCCATTAGGACCAGAGGTAATCGGATATCCCAACATGGCCCAGAATCTGCCAAAAACTTTTTTAAGATGCTCACAATGGTTCGGTTGTAGCGTTCTATTGCCCCAGAAGAAGTTGGCCGGTAAGCAATATGTAACTTCCTTTTGAACCCCAGTATCTCCCACATCTTTGTCATTACCTCGCTGGTGAAATGGCTACCTCTGTCTGACTCAATCCTTTGAGGTAGACCAAAACGGGAAAAGATGTGGTTAATCATCAGGGCAGCTGCTGTTTCTGCCTTGCAGTTTGGGGCCGGGAGACATTCCGCCCACTTGGTAAACAAGCATGTAACGGTCAACATGTACATGTTTCCTCTAGACGAGCGAATTACAGGGCCTACAAAGTCGATTTGCAAATCTGACCATGGCAGTGTCATTCCCCTCTTTTGGAAGGGCGCCCGGTGTGCGAGGGATGATGGCTGAAATTGTGTACACACCAGACACCCCTTCAAGTATTGGTTGAGGTCCTGCCCCATGTGAGGCCAGTATGCAACCTCTCTTAATATCTCATGTGTTGTGTGAAACCCCCAATGACCGGCGGTGGCCGCATCATGGGCGTGACTTAACATCAGGCTTCGGAATGAGGTAGGGTCCACCCACTGATCATGGCCAGCTTGGGATTTCCTTACCAACAAACCGTCTTGGATTCGGAACCTTTTTGGACATTTCATCAACACTCTTAGGTCCTCCTACCCAATGTAATCGGTATCCGTCAGGGGAAAGTTCTCAGGGTCCTAAATGTGTTGGTAAAACTCACCAATTATTGGATCCCCTTCTGAGCTGTAATCAAATAAGCATCAGGGGTCTCCTTACTCCATTGTGCAGTTGAATGATCATTGTGAGCATTTGTCTGGGACCTAGTGATAGCACTGACCTGGATTTCCCCCAGCAGGGACTCTATTTCTATTAGATCCCCTTGGATGGCCCCGGTTTTGGCCAGCTGATCAGCTACGTCATTTCCAGTTTTGTCTGGTCCCTCTACTTTGGAATGACCCTTGATCTTCTTCCAGTAGATGGTCATCCCATTCGAGGTGACCAGATCATCAATGTTTTGAATTAACTTCCCATGTTTCAAAGGTTTGTTATTAGCACATAGCATGCATCTGGTTTTCCAGTTAACCATATGCTCCACGAACCCGTTCCGTACATAATCCGAATCTGTGATTATGACCAGTTCGTGGAGTTGATGTTGGACAGCAGTGAGGATGGCTTGATGCACAGCCATCAACTCTGCTACCTGACTACTTCGGGGACCAATTTTGTATCCAGCGGAGGGTTCTGGAAACTCCTTCACCCATGCATTCCCTTCGCCGGCCACCAGTTCTTTCTCCCCGTTGTTGTCAACATGGTAAGAGCATCCATCCACATAGACAATGGGCATTCCCTCACTCTTGTCTTCTTCAAAGACTTTTTTGTGGGGAATTAAGGTATGCCTCCATGTTGTCCTTGATTTTTAGACTTTCGTCCTCGAGACAGTTTTCTCTGGCACAATCATGCAAGTCAGCCAGACCTTGAGCGAGGGGACTCTTCTTGTTTTGGCCATATCTGACCCCCACAGGAAAGCCTTGCATTGACAGAATCCAGGAAGTAATTCGGGAATTACTCACATTTCCGGCTCGGATTCTGTCACTTTGGAGATATTGCAGAGGCTGGTGAGGAGTCTCCACTATGATGTGTTCCCCTGGATAAACGGGAAGTAATTCTTCAATGCCCACACCGTTGCCAGGAGTGCCTTCTCACAATCGTTGAATTTTTCCTCCACAGAGGATAAAGTTTTGTTCGCATAGGAGATTACTTTATTGACCTTGTCATGCTATTGGTATAATACTGCCGTCAAGCACGTATTAGAGAACCCTGTCTCCAGGAAGAACTCCTTGTTTCTGACAGGGTAAGCTAGGCAAGGCGCTTGTGAGAGGCTTCTCTTGAGTTGCCTTACTGCCTCGGATTGTTCTGGACCCCATTCCCACTTGACCCCCCCTTCAAGAGATGAATCAGGGGTCTAGTGATCTCTGCGTAGCCCTCAATGAACTTTCTGCTGTAATTAGTCAGTCCAAGGAGGCTCCTTAGTTCCCGCAGAGTTGTGGGATCCTTAAGTTTCTGAAGTGCTTCCACTTTCTTTTCTTGGGGACAGAGACCCTGAGGAGTAATCTCATGCCCCAAGAAATTAACATGGGTTCTACACCACTGTGCTTTCTGAAAGGAAAGTTTTGCTCCGGGTGCCCTCAACTGTGTCAGAACATAACGGATCTCCGCTATGTGTTCCTTCACAGATGAACTTTTGATGAGGACATCATCTACATAAGCCAGGTTACCCCTCGCACCCAAGTCGGGATGGCCTTATGTAGGAAAATGTTGAATTCATTGCCAGAGTTGAGGTATCCGAAGGGAGTCCGGGTCCATGTGTACTGCTGGCCCCCAAAGGTAAAAGCCAGTTTGTATTGGTCCTCCCTACTGACAGGCACGGTCCAGTATCCATTGGTCAGGTCTATGGCAGTGAATACCTGTGACCCCTGGATCTGGGGCCAGCCCTTGGTCAATATAGGGCAGAGGCCATCGGGAAGTATGGACCCGTTTGTTGAGCTCCCTAAGGTCGGCGCAGAGTCTCCACTGGCCGTTTGGCTTCAATATTCCCAGCACCGGATTATTGAAAGTGCTGTGGACTGGACGGATTATTCCCCGGGACTCAAGGTTCTTGATTATTTCAGTAAGGGACTCCATGGATGCGAGAGGCAAGCGATATTGCTTCACAAACACTGGAGTCATGCCAGGGTCCATGGGAATTGTTGTTGTGTGGATGTCGGTGCGACTACAGTCATATGAGTCTACCGCAAAGAGATCTTGGAAATCCAAGAAAACTTGTTTCAACTTTTGCTTCTGTTCCAGAGTCACACAGGCATCAGCTAGGTTAACTCTCTCTTCCACCATCTGCCTGAAGCCTGGAAATACTTCTGGTTTGGCTATCTCAGCGGCCTCCTCCAGCTGGGTGGAGAAGTCCCTGGTCAGAGTGCTGATTTGGACTGGAGGCTTCAGGTGGGAAAGGCAGCCCTCATGGACCTGGAAAATCACCTCATCCCTCCTGAAGTCACAAGTCACATTTTCCTTACCATAAGGGCAAGAGGTGTACACCAGGAAGTTCCCCCCATGCCGGGTGAAAATCCTGCCTGGTGTTGTATTGTCATCACTGTCACTGTCAAAACAGTCCTTGGGGATTTGTCCTAACAGTTCATTTCCTAAATCAATGGAGAAATGTCGGTCATTAACCGCCATTCCAATGATGGTGCCTGCGGCTAGAGTAATACTCTGTAAGTCGCTGTTATCCACCTCTATTGGAATGGTGTCATGTTCTATGTTGACTAATGGTGTTGCGTTTACCCCCAACCCTTGCTGTTGGAGAGAAGCATTTAGATGAATATAAGCATCAGGGTTTTTCAATTTTTGTCCTCTTTTAACTTTCACTTCCAGGGAGAATTGTCGGGTCCTTTCTGGGATGGTGACTTCCTCTTTAATCTGAATTTCAACAGCATAAGGTAGCAATTGAGCTGACCTAAATGCTTTTTCTGGATCATCAACGCCCATGGGATTATCCGCTAACTGGGACCAAGCTTTGAAGTTTATTAGGTCCAAACTAATGGCAAAGCGATTGAGAATGTCACTGCCTAACTAAAAGGCGGCAGTGACGTCTCGCACGACCCAACAATTATGGACTATGCTCTTGTTGCTAATGGAGATTTTGAGCATACACCTGCTTGGCAGGAGATGTTTCGAATTGGGTGTTTCCAGATCCATTTCCCATTTGTCTATCAGTTTGAATGTGGGAATGGCTGGATCTTTTGCGAGTTGGCGGAACATGGCTTCCCTGATGAAGCTCTTACCGTTGTTCACACACACTCAAGCGAGAACAGAGTCCTTCCCATCATTTAACTGAACAGGGATGAACAACTGCTCTCCAGTTTGCTGAATGTCAGCCAGGCTCTGAGCTGATTTCACATCTTTCTGGACTATAGGAGGGGGAGTGTCTGATTGTGGATTGGTAAAGAATTTCAGAGTATTTCCTTCCAGTGTGGAATACCACCTTAAACTGGAAGGAAGGTTGATTTTCAGAAATAGAGAGGACCCCCCCTCACCAGTCTGTTGTCCTACTGCTATTACTGTCACATCGGGAATCTGGTTGTTCTGGAAGTGAAATTCGAAATTTGGTCAGATTTTTGTTCAACCATGTGGCAGGTGCCATTTAAACTAACATTGTTGACACTCTGTTTTCGTTTTATTGGGCGGCTAGTCTGGGTCCAGAGGACCTTGTTTATGCAATCTATCTATTATTATAACCTTCTCAGGAGGTCATTCCCTAGTAAACAAGGGGTGCCCTCTGGAGTCACTACTATGACCGGGTGTTTCACCTTGTGTCGCCCAATTTTGATGTCCAAGTCTGCAGTCCCCTCGACAGGAATTTTCTTCCCTTCAAAGTTCTGCAGTTGTCCAGGAAGGAGGTGAGAGGAATGCGGTAATTCTGTCCCCTTCCTGCATTTAGTTCATCAAAGGCCCTTTTGGACAGAAGGATAGCTTGGGATCCAGTGTCCACCAGTGCCAAAATTGTACCCTGCCCCTGTACTTGTACCGGGGCATAGTATCTTCACTCCTTCTCCTCAAGGGGGCACAGATAATGCACATTTTTAGACAACTGGTGGGCTAATTTTCTGGTTTTGGACATGGCGAGAGAAGAGATTTGGGCAGAATTCTGTAAGAGCCTGGGGAATCTGAAAGAAACAGTTGGCAACTGGAAATGGTTTCGGGTTCTGGGCCACCCCCCCCTTTTTTGGATGCAGTCATCAGGATGGGTTTGACCCATGGGATTTTGGTATTGTTGGTTCTGGGATAGAATGATGGGCGGCGACAGCTCATTCCCCACATCTACCCAGTCTAGGTTGGAATCCCTTGGGACTCATTTTTCCTTGGGAGGAGTTCCCCCATCTCTGAAGGAGAAGGTCCTTTTCCCAGGATCCTCTTGGGATCTCTCTCCCTCAAATTGGAAGACCTGTACCTCCTCCACAAAATGGGTCTGTTTGGGTCCTTTGTTTCTCCTACCTCCTCTCTGCTCCTTGGGTGGCAGACTTTCAGGGGTAGGAGATTTTGTTTCCGGTTCCTGGGTTTCCAGGGGCTGTTTACAAGTGGGGAAGGAAGCTTCCTCCGAGGCTTTACTCCCCCCTTCCCCTTGTGCCTCCTCCCTGGGAACCGGTGGGTTATCGGGGTGCTGCCCCCGTCATTATTCTGGAGCACCAGGCCCAGAGTTTGGGGCATTCTACGCCGGCATGCTCATCTGAGGGTTCTGTTGGGCCCTCAGCATGCGGCCCAAATCCTGTGCCATGTTCTGAACCTGGCGCTCTAACTGGGAAACCCGCTCAGGCTGATATGGGGCTCTATTTTCTCCCCTGGCCTGATCCCAAGAAGGGTACCTATCCCTTCTCTGGTAATACCCTGGCTTGGGAAGATTTGGGTACCCCTCCACCCTTGGCCACCCCTCTCCTGGATTAGGTGGTCTGGGCTCAGGGAATTGGGGAAAGAAGGATGGATGGTTTTGGGGTTGGAAATTGGGTGGATACCTGGGAAAAAAATTCTGCCCAGTGTTTGGGGAATTTCTGCCCTCCTGTGGGAAGTTAGAAGGGAGGTTCCCTGGGTCAGGTGCTTGGCTGGATCCCCCCTCTTGGGCTGGGGGAGTCATAACCCAGGAGTAGTCTGTTTCCCTTGTAGCGGGGACTTACATAGTCAGGGGAGCGGGGGAACCCATTTGTGGGACTACCTCCTTGACTCCCTGTCTGTAACTGGCTCGAGGGCCTTCTGGGCTGTGAATTATTTGGTGCAGGCAGGTTTTTAGGCCCCACCATCTCCAAATCTAAAACGGGGGCAACCTTTACCTCCGCCACCTTGGCAGCAGCAGGGGTGCTGTTGGTTTTGGGGTTTTTCTGCGCATTACTTTTATTTTCTATAGGCTTCTGCACCTCATAGATCCGGGTAGCCTGTTCAATGACCCAGTCTAGTGACCGCTTCTCGTGAAAATCTCTCACTAGCTGGGTCATGATGTATTTGGGCAAGGCATGGAAAAAAGTATTGACAAATTCTCTGCTGTCCGTGTGCACCCTTCTGGTGGTCTGCGCAAAGGCACGCTTCAATTCTTGCACAAATTCTTGTGGGGCCTGATCCTCCCCACATTGCAAATTGTAGGCTGCCTTGCGAGCCTCTTGAGGATTTCTATGAACAGAAAAATGTTTCAAGATGGCCGCCCTATATGCGGACCATCTTGAATGGTTTTGGTCCTCCAGCCCTGCAAAGAAACTCGAGTATTCTGGGGAGAATGTCCATTTGACATACTGGATGCAGCTATTGCTGTCCTTCAAATGGAAAGTCTCCATCATTTGCTCATAGAGCTCCAAGTGTTCCCAAACAGAATACTTGGCGTTCTTATGATAAGGCGTGATGACACTCCTGATTGCCTTAATCTGTTTTAAGGGGTCCTTAAGCAAGGCCCTTTTTACCTTATTGTCCTTTTTGGTTCGGGCAACCCTGGTCCATTCATCCTCTGATTCAGAAGCACTGCTCCCAGAGGTGCTTGTCTGATCTTCCAGGTTTTCCAAGATTCTGCAAGCCTGGGAATAGCTGGCAGAATGTGGGGACCTGGTCTCCTGTGTCCTGTGACGCTCAGAGGAGTCTTCAGATCCCTCCTTGCTACCAGGATTTGATGGGTACCCCCCCACTGACCGAACTGGGCAGAGGTCTTCAGGATGCCCTTAGTGGGCCTACTCTCCTGGGTTCCCCCACTAAATTGCACTGTACTTAGGTGCCCATGCCCGGATGCCCACCCATCCATTCCTGGGTGGTACTGGCCTATGAGCCCCATACTTTTGGCTGGATAGTAATCTGCCATTCCTGTGGCCCTGTGCTCATGCACGCCAGGGGACATGGGGGTGGCAGAGTTCAGGGACTGGGAGAGATGAAGGCCTCTGGTACCAGGGCTCCTGAGGTTATGCTCGGGCGTTTCCCTTTCCCAGTGAATCTCATCTCTATCAGCCCCTGCTCCCTGTTGCAATGCAAGAGCCTGCGCTTTCAGTTCCTCAGTTAAGGCCTTACTAGACTCTATCAGTCTCTCCTGCATGGCTACCTGTTGCTGGAGCCTATCATTGTGCTGGCAGAGAGCCTAATTTTCTCTCTGTGCCTCCTGATTGGTCCTGGAGTACTTGGCCAGTCTCTGCTGCAGGAGGGTTACCTCCTGAGTCCCATCCCTACTGGCCTGCTCCTTTCTTGCCAGAGTCTCCTCCACCCTCCTGGTGTGATCTAGCAAACCCTGATGCTCTTTTTGGAGGTCACCCAGCCCCTGGAGGGCCAAGCGATTTTCTTCGTTTTTTCTTTTTAAATGGCAGACTTCCTGGCCTAAGGTATCCCTTTCCTGACCAAGAGCCTGCATTTGTGACACCAGGTCATCCCTCTGCCTTTGAAAGGCACCAGCTTTCTGGCGTTCTTCATCAAACTCTGCCTGGGTATCCAGGTCTTTCAAAATCAATGTATTGCTTTCCTCTTTCTCTCTGTCTAGTTGGATTTGCAGGGTGGCTACCTGCTCTGTGCATGCCCTGTTGAAATTGATCTGTTGCTCCAGCTTTTTCTGGCTCTGCAGTAACGAGTCCAAACTGTCTTGGTGCTCCTTCTGCAAAGCCAGAATTCTGGTATCCTGGTCAGCCTTTTCCTGTTGCAGGATATCCATATCCTCCTTTATTTTAATGACATACTGTCTACTATCATTTTCTGACTCCTGGCTACTGTGCAGCCTCTGCTCAGAAGAGTCCAGGTCAGATTGGGCCTTCTCTAATGCCAACAGTTGCCTACTTGCCAGATCTTGGCCTTCAGCACATTTGTCCTGCTTGGCTCCCATATATAGATACAAATATGCCGCTATCCTAACCATCTTGTTGTGTTCATCTTTAGCTTTAGGAGCCATGTATAGTTCACTCAGGGCCACATGTGATCTCTCCACATATCTGACCCAGTTGTAGTGACCTGTTGTGTGATCGCCTGCAAACATACATTTTGGTCCTGCTCAGACCATTCACCTCTCACAAACAGTTTATGTAAGAGGTGCTCCCTAGCTATCTTCATATCTACCAAGGTCGTCATTCTGGAATTTGAGTTCCTTCCTGATTTACAGAAGTTTGTATTTTATTTTGCAAAACAGACCGTTTCCTTAGAGCTTTCCTTTGAGGGGTGCTTTCACAGTGTAAAACAGCGTGGTGATCTAACCGGATATGTGTATCCGGTCAGTTGGCACACTATATTCAGCTGCACAAGTGGTAAATCTAACCCAGAATATCCCGGACGAGCCCCCACTTTGTAAGTGACTCCAATCAAGCAATCCCACTAAGTCAGTGCCTTGTCTGGGATTCCCAAGGGAAGCCCTTATTTATATATTTTTATTGCAAGTTATAATCTGGATGATGAACCCTTGTATAACACCCCTCTCTTAGAATCCCCCTGACACCACTGAGCCAAGAAGTAGATTTGTTTTGCAAATTTAAAAGGTTTATTTGAAAAATTAAACAATATATATATATATCACACTTCTATAAATAAATTGATAATGGATAGTACACTTGTGAATATGAGCAGTAATTAGCAAGAGGTAATCCTACAGTAGCACAGTTCTTGGTTACTTATGAATAGGAACAGAAGAATAAGGTGGGAAAGAATGCTTTATATAGTTCAAGGAAACGCAATGATGAATGAAATGCAGTACAGAAAATAACTTGATATGGCTTCAACAAAAGACAATGTAATCACTTTTCCTTGACAATTCACTCCCCCCCTTTATGCAATATAAGGAGATGGAAAGCAGAGCACACAGTTCTCAGGAATGCAATCAAATACAATACGAAATTCAATTCCCCCCCAGCAAGCTTAGAGGGAAACAGGTATGATTTTAAAACACAGGCCCAAAATGCTTTGAATGTGGTGGCAATGAAGTGAAATGATGCTAAAAATGCTTGTAATTCCCTCTAGAGGTTCAGGGTGGGTGATATCTAGTTATATTAGTTCAGGCTCACTTTAGCAATGCTCTATGAGTAACTAGCAGGTTAAAACGAATTTTAGCAAAGGAAAGGAAGGAGCTGCTGATTTTTACACGTTGCTGAAATTGTGCAAAATGTCAAATCGCTGCAAATTTAATCTTGTGCGTCGAGCGTAATTAGAGAGGCCCTAATTAGGGACGCCCTATAAGGAGTAGCAAGTCGGTTCTAGGTTGGAAAGCCTAGAATCTTAGCTTTAAGATAAAAGTTAAATTTCGCTCCTAGCACAAACGTTTCCGGAGATACGGACGATTTTGTGAAGGTAGTTTTTCGGATTTGAAATTTAAAAGTTCAAAATGACAGGTGACAGTTTTCAGCTTTAAAAAGGACAGAATGACACACACGATTCCTATGAGGTAGTTCTAAATAGGTTAAAATAGTTTTAATTCGATTATTTTAAACTAAGAGATTAGTCTGGCACAGTCCTAGAGTACTCACACTATCTTTTGGACAGGAATGGCTTCGTCACCGATCGGGTCAGGATTGGCTGGAATTCTGCTAGCGGTTCTTCACAGCGGTCTGGTCTCTGGTTCTGCTCTCAGCACTGTACAGTTCTGGTCTCTCTGGATCTCTGGTCTCTGGAGGTTGATGGATTTGAAGTCTGGAGTCTCCCGGCAAAGCGTCCCGCAAGAAAGTGGAATGTGAATGTCCCTACCTGTCCTGCACTGTCTGCTTTTATGTGTTTAGAAGTGGGTGTGTGTGTGGCATAACTGAGCCTGCCCCTCTCTACGTGTCATTGGCCCAATTCTCCCCTCTCCCATGATTGTGGGAAGGAAATGGATTGTCATCATGATGAGGTTTGTTTATGGGTCAGAGGAACCTCCCCTTGTCAATTTGCCCACAAATCTATATTTGATTGAAATACATATTTCCCAGATACACAAGTGGTTGACATTACATGTACATATTACAGATACATTAAGACAGGTCTCTGTTCAAGCCCCATGTTCCTGCGAGCTGGGATTCAGAAATGACAACATTTTGCACTTTTTGGTCGGTTTACCAATATCGGACATTTACCAAAAATTACACAAATGTGCGCAAGGAGTATGGACATTGATTGATGAAGGGGTCAGATTTTTAACATGCAGACATTTGGAGTAAGACCCTATTTTCTGCTAGCAACCCCCCAGAATACACCACAGGGTCCTAACACCTCTTAAAACGTGCACAGAAAAATCACAAGAATAATGATATTACTTATATAATTCTGACAAGTCCGTACTATGAATTATCCATCTTTTTTTAAAATTATGCTCTGGCCCAAAGGGGTGTGGTTTCCCCCAAGCACATGGTGGAGTTTCTGGTTTGTCCACTTCCCCCAAGCTCAGCTTGCTAGCACAGGCACTGCCCCTCCCAGTTTCTCCCAAGAGGAAGCCATTTTACGACCCCCCCAATATAACATTTACCTGAGTCCAGGACAGGGCTTTGTTTAGTTTCCTGTAGTCCCGGTGCCACCCCCCTAATTCAATCAGAGAGGTGTCATCTCCTTTTGGCAGGGGAAGCAAGATGCAGCCAGGCCTGGGAACAAAGCTGCTGAATTCCCTCTCCTGTCAGGGTTAGTTGTCAGACAGAATTCAGCTAAATGTCACTTTAGTTCCCAGTTTTCTACATTCAAATCCAACTTACATGCAGCTATTTTTTATATATACATTAAATAATTACTTCCTTCAAGTCATTTCAGAATATAGTTTTACATTGTATCCACCTCTTAGCAAGTCTTTCTTTGGCCTGGTTTGGATTCATTTGTTCAGTTTTACACAAAAGTCTGGTGGTTTCAAAACGCTGGCTTTCTGATAGTGGTGAGCACCGGTATTGCATCCATTTTGACATTAAGAAAATGAATTCCCCACAGTTCTGGGTTGCTTTTGGCAATCAGCATTGCCATTCCCAATGGTTTCAGGCTACTGTGTGTGTAGCCCAATGGTGGTTTTAGGCAGTGCCCTCCTGTGCTCACAACATAGGCAAAAATGGGTGGCAGCCTATTCTTCATGTTTTGCCTGTGCACTCTCTGGGGAGATGTTTTCAATGCCAGTACTGCACAGTTTTATGGTAGGGCTTGGCTGCATGGGTAAAAACATCCCACAGTAGGTAGGTTAGGATCAAACTAACAAATGAATATAGAGGGATCAGAGCGAAGGGTAAGGATGACATGTCAACACACCTTAGTCGACAGAGGAAGCATAGGCAACTAAGGATCACCAACAGGGAAATGGGTAGAAAGGCAGCTGAATCCTGTAAAAAAGACAGCACTTATACCGGGTCGGGGGACAATGCGTACCTCAACCTGGTACACAAACATTGAAATAGCTCAGATGCAAACTGCCACCCCATCACACCTATCAACTAGACGAACAAACTACAATACCAATCCCATATGACAATCAGAGATGTGGAACAAAGAAATACAAAGACTAAGAGGCAAGAAAAAACCTACTAACCCCACAACTCAAAATTCCCCATACATCTCTCGCACAAAAACCCACACAACCACCTTTCCACACAGCAAACTGCACATACTTCACCACATTGCAACAACAAACACACATCTCGCACCAACAGCACATGAGGACCCACATCGATCCGATAACCGCACCCAAGCTCAGCGCAGGGTTAAAATCGAACCGAAGCTGCCAACAAGTCACCACCTTTCGCACTTTCCTACTCCCACTTCACCCTGCTAACCCCCAACCCTCCTTTTTTTCAGATCCACCAGAGCACCTGGAGACCATTTCCGTTGGTGACGGTGCACGGTACAAATACCTTTTACTTTAACATAATAATGCCACTTAGATTCAAGTGAAGCTGCACGGGTTGGGCTCAATCTTAAAACCCTTGATAGGCCTGGAAGTGGCAAGTTCATGCAACGGGAAAGGTGGCACAACAAACAGAAGCATGTTAGTACAGCCAATGGTTCAGCGATATAGCGCTTGCCTATCACATCCCAGTGGGTGTTGCATGTTTACTTGAAATTTGTGTACTATGCAAGCAACCAAAAAGTGGATTACTGGCCGGAAATGCTATACTCTCTCATTGAAAGCACAGCTCCCCAGTCCAGGCAAGCTGGTATAGTCTCTCATTGAAAGTATTACTTCCCTACATAACAAGGTAAGCGCACTCTGCTGAAAGCATTGGATGCATACAGAGATCTGCCAGTATTGCTCTGGAAAAGCTATTTCACCCATTCAGAGAAGTGTCCTATTATAACAGTGAAAGAAGTGCACCCGTGCCCAAAAGAACGAGTACTCTCCTGGTGAACGTACAGCATACCCACTGAGACACCGCCCCTCACAAATACATACAGTGCAGGTACAAAATGCCGGATTAGTTCAGCCACTAGACTCGATCCTGCACTAATCTTTCAAAGCCATTACCGGAGATGAGCCCCAAAGAGCACGCCGGTGTTATGACAGGCTGCGATTGCCGCCCCCACTCCGCAGCCCGTGTCAGCATCTGTACACATCTGACACCGAGCTTCCACGCTGCCCCACGCCTCGCGAATCCCGTGCCACGCTTGTAGTAGCGCTGCCATTGATGCCGGCAAGGAACACATGGCAGGATTACACCCCAGCCCCCACCTTGCCACGCTCTCTGACTGGGAAAGCATGCCTCGCACTAGCCACGAGAGAGCGTACACCAAATTTGCATTTCTTAACATTTTTTAAGCAGCACGCGTTTATTGGCCATGGCGTCGCAAAAGTGTGCCATCAGCCTTCCAATTGCAACAAACCCAGCCTTCTGTTTTTTTTTTTTTAATTCACAGGCTGCGAGGGGGGCAGCCGAAAAGTAAGAGTGGCTCAACTGCTACTATCCAGTAGTGCCGTAGCGATCCAGAACAGCTTTACTCCAGTTTTAAAAAAGCAGATATCCGTCACCATCTCATAGGTAGGTCCATAAGTGGCCCGCTGAATGGAATGCACTGCTCCCTGTGCAATTGTAAAGAATGCAGGCTGGCATGGCGCCCATTACTCGCGCATAATGTGTATAGCTCGGAATGCAATAAACAGAGTGCACTTTACCTTCCCAAGTTCTTGCAGTCTTCCACAGCAACGCGTGTCCACGGCTGGAAATGTCTTGCCCATATGCCAAATCCACCACAGCAAATGTGGCCCACAAATGCACCTGCCCGTCCGTGTTTCCAAATAATCCACCGTTCGCAAACACCAGCGAGAGGGACTTTAGCCCCCAAAGGACCGCCTTATTTACTTGACCGCGTCCACTGAACCTCTGTTTCAAATCCCGAGATGGCTAGAGGGGGAGAGGAAGGCAGAGGGAGAGGGAGGCAGAGGGAGAGGGAGCGGGAGAGGGACAGAGAGAGAGAGAGAGAGAGCATAAGCTGAGAAAGATAGGTTTAGGAACTGCCTTCGGGGGACAGCCATGCATCCCCCAGCACAATAGCTGTCAAAAGGCTCACCATGACACAGATACAGCAGCAGCACCCTCCAATGCACCTCCCGGTAGCTTGTCATGGCAACAAGAAGCCCTTCCCCGTGCACTGCACATTTCAAAAACTTTAAATGCCACGCAGAACAAACACGGAGCGTTCATTAGCATGTCAACATGCAGACCGGCGTTCAGAACTCCCAAAAGGGGACACCACGGGTTGACAGTGCTGAGGCGCTACCTGAAACAGGATTGCATTGTGAATTTATATGGCGCGCTCTTGAACTAAATGACCCAATTTGCCGCTCTGCCCAGATTCACCTGGAAGGCAGAGGGAACAGCGCACTACAGATGCTTAGTGGTTTTCTGAGGTAGGACCGTGTGTTAATAATTAATGGCTATTTTAATCACCTGCCTTGGATTTGAAGGGTTCTGGCCCTGGCGCAGTTTTCACGGCATCTGACCCACCTTTTCAGTGCAAACACCTTCTTTTGGAGGGCAACCACTATCTGATACTGGTCTTATAAGGGTTAGTGCTCTCCTTAGAATGACAGGGCACTTCGCCATACTTGATCGTTTTAGGAACAACATCAATGTTAACAGAACACACATCACGCACCTCTTGCCACTTCAAGGGGATGTTTTTCCCCCGGCGAGCAGTGCTCATGTTATTGACCACGGAAGGATGAAGGCTCAGTCTGGGGTGTTAAGTTTTCTAAAAACGTTTAGCCTTCACGCCATAAAGGCGCCAGACCCACCTAGTTAGACGACTCCTCACATCACACAGAAAAGTGCAGTGTTGTGTGATAACTTTACTAACACGCAGCTGCAAAAAGAGACACATTCGCATAGTCCAGCATCGGGGCGGACGAGAGAATATTGATAGTTCCAGGGGCCACAGGCCCATGCCTAGTCGATCTCTATGGAAAGCAGTTCCTTGTTAGCATAATCGATGTCAAGCCAAAAGCATTGATTGACTTGTCCGTTCCCAGAAAAAAAAACCTAATCTGATCAATATGTCAGGGAAGGGGGAGGCGGAAAGCATGCATTGCTGAAGCTGCCCCATGGGGAAAACGTTAAACCACTCAATTGCCCAGACGTCTACAGATGCTAATTGGGAAACTGCCTTTAATAAACTGTACTAGTATGCAGAGTGCTGCTAATGGGTGTTTTATTAGGTGGGTGACAAATTCCCCACACTATCAAAAAGTAGAAATCGACATACGTACCCAAAAATAAAACCTTTCAAAACGCTGCTTTTTAATATGCTATGTGTAGCCAGGAAACCGTTGCTTTGTTGCACCCAAATCTGAGCGTTGCTTTGGCACTAAGTAAAACGAAACACATGGCTGTCACATGATGCCTATTGAAAACTGTAATAGCTATGTTAACAGTTTGAGTGGGTGCAGAATACAACTGATGCACTGCTCAACTAGTCGTACCCACTCGCTGCGCGCCACGCAGAGTCACACCTTGCCAAAGCCTCGGAAATCTCATCTGGGTGTCTCTATACATCGCTGGCACACTGGGTGTGAGGGGCTAGCATAGGACATCCGGAGTTCAAATACGAGACTGGTTGATGTTATGGATTGTAAACGGGTCTGAACAAAAAGGGCTAAGCACGGGGTTTCTACCTTTGTAAAGTACGTGTGTGATACTAGTCACATGCATACGTGAGGAGGATTTGGTTTAAAAAAAAAACGATTAATATCAAATTGCGGGAGAGAGCGACGAAAAGTGAATCTTCACGGAGATGTGGGTTTAGGACGTCGAGAATGGGCGCAGCGGCCACCCCAGGGTACAAGTGGAGTTGAGGGGAAGGCTGAGTGGCAAGGCAGTGCTGCGAACGGTCCATTGGAATGCACTAAGCGAAAGAAGTCCGAAATGCAAATATTACTGTGGCTGTCAAACCCGGGGGTGGCCCTCCCGCAGAGTAGCAGCTGGCAGGTAAAGTTACAGGCACCTCCTTCTCATCCGCCCGGTCATCCGTGTCTAGGATTAAAGAGGAAGCCAGAGGCGGACGGCCAGGGAAGTGAAACTCTAGCCTGTAACACAGTAGCGCACCCCTATCGTGCTCAGCGCATCACAGTCTCACCCCAAGCCTCCGAATGGGCGCGCTCGCTCGCTCCAGGTTCTGAAACATGCAGAGGGTGGCACGTGGCGACGCACCGGCTGTCCCACTGACTAGGAATGGGGGGAGACGGGACTAGGGTGGCGCTCACCTATGCTCCTTCCTCGCACGGAACTGCAGAGGAGTCAGTGAGGGACGGCTCGGCCAGCCGGGGCACCGGGTAACTGCGGAAGAAGTGCGCCAACTTGCCCCCACACACTCCGAGGCATACGAGCAGAGAAGCTCTTCACGGCGGCCGCGCAGCAGCTCCAGCGAAGAGGAGCGGCGCGCGCCAGACAGTTCCAGGGGCGCTTACGTTGCTCCGAGGACAGGTGCGAAGGCGGCGCGCGCTGGAAAGTGCGGGCGGGAAAGGAGGGAGCGCTGCACCGGTGGAGCGCGCGCCTGGAGCGGAGCGCCCCGTGCACCTGCCGCAAGGAAGCGCGCGTATCGCAGGGTGCTGTCACTGGCGCTAAGAGCAAGGGGCTGCAGTGAAACAGCTACTCTAGCTGATGATACCCTCCCCACTCACGGATACTCCCTTTACATGTCGAAGGCGCAGGTGACTGGGAGAAACACATTTTTGCCACACATCATGTTAAACTTGTCAATTTCCTGTTTGTAATACCCTCATCATGTTTTGAATTTATATTTAAAAAAAACGATAGTTTGAATGCGCGACTTCCTCCTAGTTGAAATACAGTCTATTCCTTCGATGCACTTCCTTGGGAGATTGTGAGGTACTGCTACATTTTTCTCTGAAATCTACTTGACTGGAGTTCTCAAATGTTGTTAGTTATTGTGATATTGTGTACGTTTGTACCTACTCTATAACAGTTAACCCTTTAAAACCTTATGCAACCCGCCATAACCAAATTCCTTATCACCCTCAACCAAACACCATGTAACTCTAACCAAAATACATGTAATCGATAAACGCATCCTCACATTCAATTGTATTTTTGCTGTGTTGCAACTAACCAACGATCCACAACCTTTTAGAGATAAGCCTGTTGTTCCGTCCACGTTACCAAAATTGGACAAGGAGGTTTATAATTTGCTTGTGCTTCCAATCTGTTCCAATCCCTTCTTGTGTAGCAGAGGTGTGGTGCTGATTGATGGTTTAGAAACCGATATTCATCTCTGGACCACTTGTGTGCCAGAAGTTGATTCGTCCCAGAGTTTGTGTGGGGTTTAGCTGGGTGTTTGTTTGGGGTTGTTGTATGGTGGTGTTGTTGTTACAGAGAGTTTAGTTAGTGATGTATTATGCTTAGTTAATACTTGCATGGGTTTTGATAAAGGATACTAGCACTCTATAATACACAACCCACCCTGTAAAGGTATGCAGAGGGCAGAGAGCTTCAAAGAGGGAAAAGGAATGCACTCTGCATACTGATAGGAGGGTAGTCGGTATAGTAACAAATCGCAACAGTGAAAGGATTCTTAGTTTCAACACAAAGGAAGCAATGGGTCTTAAAATGTCTCCAGGAGCCTTCAGAGAAGGACCAGGGGGAAAGAACTTCAATATACCTTGTGCTTGTAGGTGTTGTTGTTGCTCGACAAGGTTGTGTCGGTTTCAGGGCACTTTGCAGCATCTACGACAAAGTTCAAGATGGGAGACAGCTGCGGGTATCAGGTGGCAGACAGTTTGGCAAGAGAAGATGGACGGGCGGCTGCAGGCTGGCCTACATAGTGGCTTCGATCAGGAATCAAAGTCTCAGTGCAGGTTGGCGGTTCTGCAGCACTGGTCGAGGCATCTCAGAAGTCTTTAAGCGACTGTGGTGTAACAACAATTAGCGTTGCAGTTGGTTGCAGCTTGAGAGACTCGACTAGCTCAAAAATGTCCTTTAAGGCGGACATCGGTAGATGCTTGTCGAGGCACTTCTCTTAGATTCTTCACTGGGCTTGTTTCGTCCTTTAAGGTGGATGGCCCAAAGCTGAGGAGTGTCTCTGTCACTTTCAACCTAGGAAGCTTGCTGGAGAGCCTAGAAGGGCACCCTGTGTGCTGGCTGGGTACTGATTCTGGAGGTTCCACAGGTTCCTTTGGATTCAGTATCTCCCTCTGTTCCCTGGGAGATGTTTAGGGGTAAGATCTTGCTTCCCTCTTGGAGGTCCAGGCCTTCCTTCACTGGTGGAAGATGTAAGGCAGCCTGTACATTCAGCCAGGGTCTAATGATGAGTTCTTCCTTCGGCTTCTGGTGAAGACTTCAGATGATCTGCCAAAAGAGGGGCTCAACCCTCTTTTAAAGCCAAACGGAACACAGGGATTGATTTCGGCTAAGCCTACCTGAATGAACCAACCCTGGCTCCCCACCAACAATCTCTGCTATGCGTGAGGCCATAACCAGAGTACTTTGCAACAGAAAAGAAAAAGGGGTGAAAACATGTAATATTAAGTCCCACCCATCTTCCTGTCTGTTGTGGATCAATGGACTTCTCTGGTTAATGGAGCTCTCTGTGGTTCCTGATTAAAGTGTCAGGTCTCTCTTGAAGCTGCAGCGAGACCAGTCTTTCTTGCCCCTGCAAACCACAAACTCGTACCTTATGAATGGGGTATGCCTGCCGGCTTGACTACTGAAAATACACAGTCCCAGATATGACAGTTCATTGTCAATCGATACTGAGGTGGGAGCTGGCTTCAGGATGACACAGTTTCATGTGAACGTTTCCTGTCTCCTTTGTTAGCCTCTACAGCCGGGCTCCATGTGGGCATGTTTGAATTACTCTCTGATTAGTATTCAAATTGCTGCCACCAGCTGCAGGGCCCAACAAAAGGACATGGTGGATCCATGGGGCCTTTGTTAGTTAATTAGGCTGGCAATGGCAGGGGAAGGTTTGTCATTCCCCCTTCTGGAGATGCATTGCGTTCTCCTCCTGTCATATTCCAACTAAATCTGACAGGGAGCACTGCACCTGTAGGCTGTGTCCACCCAGAGTACAGAGATCTATGCGTATGTCTTGCAGTGAACATAGGAAAATGTGTGCGGATTAGCCCCACACATTTTTCGGAGGTTGATCTACCGTCATTCAATTTCATTTAAAATTTCAAAACAGCCCAGGCGAGCGCACACCCACCATGTGGATGGTCGAATTCCTCACAACTTCTTAACAAAATACAAACATTCCCTGCCTAAATCAGAAGCAACCCTTACTTATGTGTTATAAAGCAAATTCATACAAGCCTGACTCAATCAAATTCAACCCCCGACCAAAAGAGAAAGCCCCAATAATAACCAATCTGGCCCTTACTAATGCCAATATGCGATCCCAATTAAAACTCACACATCACACTAAAGCTTAGACAACCCTTAACTAAACCCTGTCTAACCACCAACTAAAATCCATATCACCACAGCTGACCCCATAAGTGCTACGAATCTGTAGCAAAATCCCTGAACAACCCTAAACATAAATAACTATTTTATAACTTTGCTTTCACTACTGTCTGCTTTTCTCTATCTGTCACATATATAGATAGAAGCAATAACTCAGCTGTCTGCCTTATTTGGGAAGCATCTGCAGCAGAAATACTTAGATCCAAGCGATGCAAGAACATCAAACTCAATCAGGGTGGAAACCGCTTCTCATGGAACCCAAACATTTTAAACATTTTAATTACTAGCTGGCCGCTGTGCTTAAGAGTTACTAGTATAATGATTTCCATGATTGACTCAACCCAAATAAATGTACTGGTATATTTGAAGTTTTTTTAAAAATGTGCAAAGCAACATAATTCACATATACCTACCCGCCTTCAAAGCTTTGACAAAAATGTCCAAGAGGAAGAAAGAATGCTGAGGTGTGACATTAGGCAGCTTTGTGGACTGCATCCCGCGGAGGCTGGTAGATGGAAAAGGAGTCTAATGCTAAAATACAAGAACTGGCAGAGAATGTGCAAGTGCCACCTAGTGCAGAAAGACTCTGAACTAATCTTACAAGTTCTGGCATCAAATCATTGTGCTAACTTTGGAAAATTATCAACATGGATAGTGGACATCAGGAATTGCATTTAATCAATCCCATATCCAAGGGAGGCTGGGCGGTGTATTTTAAATAATTACTCTCAGTTCTACCAGTAGATCCTATAATACCTTTACATCAGGGCGATCCAAGATGGGATTTAGCGTTATCAAGGGAGAATATTTTGGAAGTAATAATGCAATTGAAATGGTCAAGAGTACCAGGACCAGATGGGTTAACTTGAACGGAAATCCTACATTATGGTCTTGCATTTTATTTAATCTATTTGAACACATAATATCCCCGTGCTCCACTCTCCCTTTTAGAAACCTTCCCGTTTAGTTCCCATATTTAAAAGGGCGATAGGAGTGATCTCAAAAGCTATAGTCCGATAGCATTGCTAGATGGCTCAAGCAACATCTTTTCTGTATTTCTCTTTAGATGTACAAAAACGGGCAGCACAAACCGAAATGCTGGACCCACAGCAATCAGGGTTCAGGAAAGGATTGGAGACATCACAGAATGATTTTACATTGCCCTAATAATAAGGAGGATCTAGGGCCAAAAAAAATGATATACCTCGCCTTTATGGACCTAACCATGGCATTCAACTGGGTTATTCGTTACAAACTCTGGGAGAAACCTTTGTGCTGTGGGTGTCCTAAATCATTGGTCCTCCCCTTAACATACTTGCACAGAGACACTAGAATACAAGTAAGACTAAATGCAGACAGGAACATGTCAATAGGAATAGAGACTGTCAAAGGTCTCCGACAAGTATGTGTCCTGGTGCCATTCTTTATCAACTTGCATATCTCAGACATTAAGGAAGCATTCTTGGAAAGAAAGTTGCTCCCCCGACTTTAGGTGTCTTACCAGTTTCTTGGTTAGCATCTGCAGATACAGTGCTTTAAGTGGGATAAGAAATTGAGGGGAGCTGTAACAAGGGGTTGCGGTAGGCGTGGCACAAAGAGTGCTGGGTGAGACTTTAAGGGGCATAGGTGTCTTAGGCTCCACAAATACACCATGAGAACCTGAAGACATGCATTGTGGGTCACTGATTGTGGTTGCAGGTTGTCTCGTTTGCATCCAATCTGCATCTGTAAATACATCTCTCTCTTCTGGGAGGGTTTGTAAATAAATAGCTGTCTATAAATGAATCACTCTCACTCAATGTTCAACAATGCATTCAGCGAGTAAAACACCCTAATTCTGCAATTTCATCTCTTGGCAAAGGGGTGGGGGGGAATCACCAAGGTGGTCTCCTCTCTCCTGTACATAAAATGAAAGAGCATACTGGGAACATAAGAAAGGAGCACATCATTTTATATTTGACATATGTTTGGGCATGAGACCACGAATACAGCAGCAGTACTCTGATTAAAGCCCAGTTACATAGATTAGCAAAATGGAACACAGTACTGCTAAAACTGCAAGATCATGAGGCTCTGCCTTATTGCTATGATGGAACTTATCACACAAACCTCTGCTGTGGGATGCTAAGGAAGGTCGGAGAAAGGAAAGAACCGTGGCAATCTTGCCAGTGGTGTGGGCTGCACACCCTGATTACCACTATATGGTTTCTGAAGTTGATAATTGTAAAGAATAGTCATACAATTTAGGAGAAAAAAGTTCCACTTTTATTTTAGTCAAAAGTAGTGGTGATTATGCCCGATGATCACTTCAAAGCAGAAATACATTGGGCCTATGCATTTAGGACCACTGGGGTCCTCAATCAGGTCCTGTATTCATCTTGGTATGTTAGAAATAATCAATACACCAATACATTTCATCATAATAATGATGTGCAAAATGCCAAAAGCAGTATCAATGCGGACACCAATAGTGAATGAGACAATCATGTATATTGGTGCCATATATTTCCAATCCCAAGTGTCAAGTCAAATTTCACATACCTTTCCGGGAGAAAAGGAGTCAGACAAAGAAACACAAAACAATAAAGGGAAAGTCATTCTAAAGCAAATGGTAGCATGCAATTCAATTTCATAATTATGATAAATTTGCTATCCTGTCAGTGCTTTCGATTTAAATGATCCGTGATTGATTAGAGCCTTCTCGAGGAATTACTTTCTGTTCTAATGTCTTCTTAATAAAGGTTGTCTCAACTGTATAGTGCACCGCGGGGCTGACGGTCGTCAACTGAGTGACACTGACAATATTACGTGGTTTCACTTGTGAGATTCTCATAAATCTGTAGAACATTTATAAATAATGTACTTGGTCAGTTTCATCTGGCCTTGAATTGGTACTACGTAAATAGTATAAAGGATAGACGCAGCAATGCGCTTACCTTTATTTCAAGATAAAGTGTCTCTGTGATCGTTTGGCATGGGTCACACGTTTGCAATTTCTCACTGAATCACTAATCTGGTTGCCGCCGATCTGTAAAAATAGTGTAGACCGTGTTCAATATTAATTCCTTGTACTATCCTAAAGGGATGTGTCATAAAGGGATAGCATGGTTATGTGCTTACCTTTATTACAGTGAAAATTATCTTGCTGGCGGGAATCGCGGCTCGCACGTGCACAGGTCTATGAAGGCTTAAGCAACAAACTGTTGTCTTGGCAACCATATGCTGGGTGGTTGCATGATTTCTCTGGTGGCCATCTTAACAGGGCTCTAAGTGGTGTATATGTTCACTGACTGTATAGTGTGTAACACATCTTCCTACTCAGTGTTGAGTATTACGTATCTCAGTAATTCTGTCACTATTAGGTTTGGAATTATAATTACAAAGTCAAAAGCACTTGATTCATCTGAGTGTGTTAATACTTAATGGTGATTCATATCTCAGTTAGACTGTGTCAGTTCTAATTGACAAACTAGGAGTGTTATAGTTAATAACAATTGATTGGGTCCTGATGTGCTGTATGGATTAGTACATCAGGTAGATAACTTCTAATACCTACTGGTGATCAGGCGTACTACATGGATTGGTTCAACATCACAATTATTACATGGGTGAATGGTGAAATTCCCAAATACATAGATCTAAATATGACAATCACGGTAATGGAGGTTTGCAAAAACATTTCTTCCGTCAAAATGGGAGTATCATTGGTTCAGATTTTTAAAAGAACCATTGGTTCAAGTTCATGGATATTTTGTGGTCCATCAAACCTATAGTGGCACACAAGGGTATATACAAAATAAGTTCACAGTTCCTGTCCAAAACGTAAAATTACAAAATTACCAGATCCAAGGGAGGGCTTAGATTATGTGTGGTCAATTAACCTAATCACAAGAAGCAGTTGAGATCACATTCTTCGTTCATGCCTCCTGGGGTGAGGGAGTCCAGCCTTTCAATCCAAAAGGCTTCTCTTTGATATTTGGCCCCGTTTGTGTAATAATTTCTAGGATTTGAAATCGTAGTTGTGAAACCGAGTGGCCCTTTTCTGTAAAGTTTCTTGCTACTGCTGATGTTAAATTGCTGTTCCTAATGCAGGACCTATGTTCATTCATCCTTGTTTGCACTTTTCGTGCTGTCTCTCCGACATACCAGATTCTGCAGGGACATTGGATGCTGTATATGGCGTTCTCTAAAGAGCATGTTGCATGGTGTTTGAGTTACATTCTTCCCCAGTTCTTGGATGAAAAACAATTGGTCCTTTGATCACTTTGTTGCAGTTCCAGCAATTTAAACATGAGTGGGTTTCTGGATGTTTATCGAGAGTGTTTTTCTTTATGGTACCTTTGGTGTTCACTAACATGTTGCAAAGGTTGTAAATCTTTTGGTATAGGAAAACTGGTGGATGGGGAAATAAATCTTTAGTTCGCTCATCACTTGTTAGAACGTTCCAATGTTTCGTTATACTCTGTTTAATGTGTCTACTTAGTATAGAATATTTAGAGACAAATACAATGGGCCTCATTACGACTCAGGCGTTAAGGGTTTTACGGCGGCGTAAACAGCGCCGACCCTTACCGCCAGATTCCGAGGTCCCTTAGCGCCATGGAGGTTTTAACACCTGTTAAAATCCATGGCGCTAAGGGACCTTGATGTTAATTACGCCACCGTAATTTACGGTGGCGTAATTAACGCCTTCCCCACTCCCATTATGCCCTATGGGGCAAAATGGGAATGGGGAAGGGAAAATGGGGATTTACCGCCCCGCCAAGGTTGGAATGGGGCGGTAAATCCGCCAACCACCATGGCATAAACGTAGTTTATGCCATGGTGGTAAAGTCACGGCCCAGGCGGTAAGTTACCGCCTGGGCCGTAATGAGGCCCAATGTCGGGATTAGCTCGTTTGGACGTTTTTACTAGGAGGTCATCACATTGCTTGTTATTTGTTTTGAGTAGAGCATTTTGTAAGTCATCATCTGGGTATCCTCTGCACCTCAGTTTGTGTTGTAATATAGCTTGTTGTTCTTTGCAT
Source organism: Ambystoma mexicanum (assembly GCF_040938575.1). Lineage (NCBI taxonomy): Eukaryota > Metazoa > Chordata > Amphibia > Caudata > Ambystomatidae > Ambystoma > Ambystoma mexicanum. Next base: position 567,916,060 of record NC_090934.1, on the reverse strand, counting down.
TCTTCAGGATCACTGACTATCCTCTTTATCCTGAGCATTTGTCCATATGGTAATTTCCTTTGAATGTTTGGTGGGTGAAAGCTAAGTCTGTGTAACAAATTGTTCATGTCTGTGGGTTTGGTGTAGAGGGTAGTCATTATTTTGGATTCCTTTATTTTAGTTTGGATGTCTAGGTAATGTACATCAGGATTGCCAATCTTCATAGTGAACTGTAAACTGCCATCAATGCTGTTTATGTATGTTTGAAACTCGGTAAGTTAATTTGTCCCTCCACTCGAAACTCCGAAAATGTCATCAATGTATCTGACCAATTTTCTAACGTGTTTCTTCCATTGTTGGTGCTCAAGAATGTGTGTCAATTCGAACTGATACATGAAAGTGTTTTGGCGTAGAATGGTGCCATCATGGCCCCTATTGCAGTGCCTTATGTTTGGAGATAAAATGTTTAATTGAATTCAAAACAGGAGTTCAGAGAAATAAAGTTGAGTAGAATCGTTAGAAATTCTTTTGAAGCTCTGATGGATTCTTCATGGAGTAAGATCCACTCTACCACTTCTTGGCCTAGATTATGTGAGATGCTAGTATACAGGCTATTTACATCAATCGTAAAGAGAATGTCATTGTTTGTCAATTCAATCTGGTTAAAATTTTGCAAGACATATGTGGTGTCTTTTATATAGGTAGATGTCTTTTGTATGATTGGCTGTAGAAAGAAATCGATATAGGTTCCAAGTGGTTGCAAAATGCCTCCTGTAGCTGAAACTATAGGTCTTCCTTGGGGATTTTGTAAACGTTTATGAATTTTGGGTAAGATATAAAAGTGTGGCATCTTGGAATGAGATGTTGAAAGAAAATATTTGGTTTTAAGTGTTATCCACTCCATCTCTACTGCTGCAGTCAAAATGGCCGGCCAGAGAAATCGTGCAAGCACACAACATATGGTTGCAAAGACAACAGTTTGCTGCATAAGCCTTGATAAACCTGTGCACGTGCGAGCCGCGATTACCGCAAGCAAGATCATTTTCACTGTAATAAAGGTAAGCACATATCTATGCTATCCCTTTATGACGCATCCCTTTAGGCTAGTACAAGGAATTAATAGAGAACACGATCTGCACTATTTTTACAGATCGGCAGCAACCAGATTAGTGACTCCACGAGAAATTGCAAATGCACGACCGACACCAAATGACCACAGAGACACTTTATCTCGAAATAAAGGTAAGCACCTTGCCATGTCTATTTATACTATTTACATTGTACCAATTCAAGGCCACATGGAATTGACCAAGTACATTATTTATAAATGTTTTTCAGATTGATTGGAATCTCACAAGTGAAACCACGTAATATTGTCAGTTTCACTCTGTGCATGCACGTTAGCCCTGCAGCAGACTGTACAGTCGAGACAACCCTTATTAAGCAGACATTAGAGCAGAAAGTGATTCCTCGAGACAGCTCTAATCAATCATGGATCGTTTAAATCAAAAGCACTGACATGTTAGCAAATTTATCATAATTATGAAATCGAATCGCACGCTGCCATTTGCTTTAGATTGACTTTCCCTTCTTTGTTTTGTGTTTCTTTCACTATGTATTTGGGAATTACACCATTCACCCATGTAATTATTGTGATGTTGAATGGCAGCCAGAGGAATCATGCAGCCACACAGCTTATGGTTGCCAAGACAACAGTTTGTTGCTTAAGCCTTGATAGACCTGTGCACGTGCGAGCTGCGGTTACCGCCAGCAAGATCATTTTCACTGTAATAAAGGTAGGCACATAGCCATGCTATCCCTTTACGACACATCCCTCTAGAATAGTACAAGGAATTAATAGAGAACACCATCTGTACTATTTTTACAGATCATCAGCAACCAAATTAGTGATTCCACGAGAAATTGCAAACGCGTGACCCATGCCAAATGACCACAGAGACACTTTATCTGGAAATAAAGGTAAGCGCATTGCCACGTCTTTCCTTTATAGTATTTACGTTGTACCAATTCAAGACCACATGGAATTGACCAAGTACATTATTTATAAATATTTTTCAGATTGATGGGAATCTCACAAGTGAAAACACGTAATATTGTCAGTTTCACTTTGTGCGTGCACGTTAGCTCTGCAGCACACTGTACAGTCGATACAACCCTTATTAAGCAGACATTAGACCAAAAAGTGATTCCTCGAGAAGGCTCTAATCAATCACGGATCGCTTAAATCAAAAGCACTGACAGGTTAGCAAATTTATCATAATTATGAAATAGAATTGCACGCTACCATTTGCTTTAGATTGACTTTCCCTTCTTTGTTTTGTGTTTTTTTGTCTATGTATTTGGGAATTACACCATTCACCCATGTAATTATTGTGATGTTGAATGGCCGGCAGAGGAATCATGCAGCCACACAGCGTATGGTTGCCAAGACAACAGTTTGTTGCATAAGCCTTGATAGACCTGTGCACGTGCGAGCCGTGGTTACCGCCAGCAAGATCATTTTCAATGTAATAAAGGTAGGCACATAGCCATTCTATCCCTTTACGACACATCCCTTTAGGATAGTACAAGGAATTAATAGAGAACACCATCTGCACTATTTTTACAGATCGCCGGCAATCAGATTAGTGATTCCGCGAGAAATTGCAAACACGCGACCCACGCCAAATGACCACAGAGACACTTTATCTCGAAATAAAGGTAAGCGCATTGCCACGTTTATCCTTTATACTATTTACGTTATACCAATTCAAGGCCACATGGAATTGACCAAGTACATTATTTATAAATGTTTTTCAGTTTGATGGGAATCTCACAAGTGAAACCACGTAATATTGTCAGTTTCACTCTGTGCACGCATGTTAGCCCCGCAGCGGACTGTACAGTCGAGACATCCTTTTTTAAGCAGACATTAGAACAGAAAGTGATTCCTCGAGGAGGCTCTAAGCAATCATGGATAGTTTAAATCAAAAGCACTGGCAGGTAGCACCTTTATCATAATTATAAAATTGAATCGCATGCTACCATTTGCCTTAGAGTGACTTGCCTTCTGTGTTTTGTGTTTCTTTGTCTGACTCCATTTTTCCTGGAAGGGTATGTGAAATTGTACTAATTACTTGACACTTGTGATTGGAAATGCATGGTACCAACATACATGTCTTATTCACTATTGGTGACCGTACTGATACTGTTTTTGGCATTTTGCACAACATTATTATGATGAAATGTATTGATGTATTGATTGTTTCTAAGATACTAAGATGAATACAGTATTTAGTATTTATTTTATTTATATTGTGCAGCCTGCCCACGGGCATCAGGGTGCATGTTTGGAAAGGTTACAGTGAAAGTTACAGAAGGCAGTTACATATTACATAATATATATACATAGAGCAAGGATATATACATACATTTACAAGATAGTCAGTAGTCTCAATATATACAGAGGTGATTGCGGGGGAACAGCATGCAATAGATGTTACCAAAGGGTAGCCGAAGCTTCATCTTGCTCATGGAGCCATTGTTTTACTCTGTTTTTGAAGGGTTGAGGAGAGGGGACATTCCTGAGATCATTGGGCAGGGAATTCCAGAACTTCGCTGCCAGGACTGGGAAGCTTGAACCTCTGGCAGTCTGTAGCTTGAAGCTAGGGATGATGAGTGTGTGTGCTTGTGCAGATCTTAGAGGTCTGGAAGCTGTGTGTTGAGTGAAGCGTGCTGTCAAGTAGGCCGGTGCTGCATTGTTCTACGCTTTGTGGCTTAGAAGAAGTGTTTTGAGAGCGATACGCCGTGAAATGGGAAGCCAACATATGTTGCGTTAGTGAATGAGATGTGTGCGCGCCTAGGTATGTTGAGAGCAGCCCTGATGGCATTATTCTGAGTTACCTGAAGTCTGTCAATGTTTCTTTGACTCGTTCCCAAATAGAGGGCATTACAGTAGTCGATTTTGGATAGGATGAGGGTTCTAGCAAGGATTAGGCAGTTGTCCATAGTTAAGAAGGGACGGCAAGCAGTGATTAGTTTGCACGTATATGTAGATGCAGAGACTACTGAGTTGGTTTGTCTGGTGAGAGAGAGGGTGGAATCTAGGTATATTCCGAGGGTTTTAGTGACATTAGTGACCTTGATAATGTTACCATCAATGTTGAAGGAGTCATATTTGCTGTCAAGTTTTGAAAGTTTGGACTGAGAGCCTAGGATGAGTAACTCAGTTTTCTCATCGTTTAGGCAGAGACCGTGGTGGGCCATCCACGCCTGGATGACAGTGTAGACTGCATTTAGAGCTTTAACGTCAGTTACGTAATCACCAGTGATAGGGATGAGTATCTGGGTGTCATCCGCATAATTTGTGTAGGTGACACCCAGATGGTCAAGAATATCAAAGAGTGGTTTAGTAAAAACGTTATAGAGTGTGGGTGATACACACAAGCCTTGTGGGACTCCGCAGGGGACGTGCGCTGGGTAAACAGCGGCAAGAGGTGAGAAGACTCTCATGGATCTATTGGCAAGGAATGAGCTGATCCAGGAGGGAGCTGCCTCGGAGAAGTGGGCGGCCGTTTTGAGATGCTGGCAGAGGATTTGATGGTCCACCAGATCGAAGGTGGCGGATACAGGCCCTGATGAAAGATCCTAGTAGTCCAAAATGCATAGGCCCAATGTATGTCTGCTTTGAAGTGATTATCGGGCATAATCACCCCTACTATTGAATGAAAAATAAGAGTGGAACTTTTTTCTTCTAAATTATACGACTATTCTTTACAAATATCAACTTCAGAAACCACATAGTGGTAATCAGAGTGTGCAGACCACACAGCAGGAAAGAGTGCCAAGGTTCTCTCCTTTCTCTAATTTCGAATGCCCCCACACAGAGGCACCTACAATTGGGCTTTCACCCCACTCAGAAATCGAATTTTTGATTCAAGCTAAGCATAAGCATATCTACACTCCAGCTGTGCATACTCACTGCTCCTCATTTATGCTGAGGAAGGTTATCAGACCTGATCACTGCAGGACACCCCATCCCACCACAGCTCCAAATGAAGAACAGATGCATGTATTACCTAGACATGTGCAAGCAGGTGCTGTGGAATGTCTCTAAATCCAAACCCCGAATGGAATCCCTCTGTAGTGAAACCCACAACTAGCAGACAGTCCCTCTGCTGAAGGATAGAGGCACAAGACACGACTACCTACATGGGTGTTGGCAAAAGCCACAAAACAGAACACCTCTACAGGCTCCTTCAGTAGGAAGCCCATAGCCAGTAGAGGACACTCAAATAAACTCAAGGTTTGGCTGAGCATTCAAAGCCTCATGGTTCATTGTTGCTTTTTCTGGTACTAAGATATGTATATCGTTGGTATTAGTTACTTGTGGTAGAGAGGGCTTAAAGTAAGACTAGTTTCCCCAGAGCAGTCTCTCAGCTTCACTTTTGTCAGCGTCCAGTGGCTTGTTTCGCCATGAAATACACAAGCCACTAGCGCCGTCCTTTAGAGGTGCTGTATGCCGAGCTCCTAGAGGTAACACTTCATTGTGGACACTATAGAAAAATAACAGTAGGATAATTGTTACATCCATACTTACCCGACAGTTCCATGATGCTAAAATTCACAATAGTGCAGTAAATGAATAAAGTACTCTGGCGTGCTGTAATGGCTACAATACTGCATTGTATGACTAAAAGAAAACGTTCCAATGCCGCACACCTTGCCCAAAAACTCTGTCTTTCTGTCTTCCCTCTCTCCCTTCTCTCTTGAAATGCAGAGTCATTTCAAAACAGGTTTAACACTAACACTGAGCGCTTTGAAGGCATCTATATAACTACAGTGCCCGTCTTGGCTGTCTGACAAATGACAACAGTGTCCTATTAGCCACTTAAATTACACGGCAGCTTTTTATTTCATGACATCAAAAGAAAGTGCACCACTCTTTAAAGTTACTTTTTACAAAGTAAAACAACCTGGATGGTAACATGTGAGTTATAATTGCAGCCTTACAGTCTACAAATATGTACGTTTTGCATTACTCCCGGCAACAAAGACTTCTGCGAAACCAGAACGTGAACTAAATAGCAAGCTATCTGTAGTCTCCTTCCTTTATTTGGCACCTGAGAGGAAAGCAATCCTGATTGCTGACCTGTTTTCTTCACAAACAGTAAATCACTACACAAATCATACATGACTTTATAATCAGCAGATCGAAATTTTCCACCCAAAGTAAACAGTGTCCTAGTGTCATGGCTAGGATATCCTGACAACACTTTCCTTTTTGATCAGACCCCTTTGGGCCTTCAACGCTCGATAAATGCACTAGCCTCGTACGCCTAGGAAAACCACATGATGTTTAATATGAAAAAATCCAAAATCATGTGCTTAGGGGGTCAATGCCACCAAAACCTGCTTTACAATGGAAATTGGACAAAGACTATCTCGAAGTAGTTGAAAGCTACATATGTTTAGGCTTCCCATTAAGGCTCAATCTAAGGATCCATTTCAACCATTAGGATCTGGAAGAAATGGATGATCATCAAACGATATATATCGCAAGCACAGGTGCACACAACATAGAAGGTCTGCTGATCATTTATAGAACTAGTATAACACCTGCAATATTATAGAGTCTTCAGGCTCTCTCCTTAAAGCATGTCAACTGGTTGGACAGATTTGAGGGAAGAGTAGACAGATCTGTTAAGAACTTATCTCGCTCAATTCCTGTTGAGGCCTCATGGATGGAATATCTGAAATGATCGTCTCCCTTGAGCAATGCAAATAGTCTAGCAAGAATGCTGGGAACTCGAGATGCTAATATGGAAAATAATAGCTTCATACTCGACATGGAGCTATCGTCAAAAACACTTCTGACACCTCTGGGCATTTCCTTGGCCCAGGCATATGACCTGCCGAAGATACACCAGATCTTAAAACCGATATCATGTAGCCTGGCAAAGCATTACCTGTGAGCTAAGACTCTGCCGCCTTTGTCATACAAAGATAGAAACGGATCGGCATGTATTGACCAAATGTCTTAAACTCAAATCTCTCCATGCCAAAGGAAATGGAAAACTTGTTACATCCATTGAGCACATTGAATTAAACCAATTCTGGAATGCACTTTATATGGCCGAATCAACAGTTATTACGGCGTCACCATATTTTGTCTGGAAGGCTGCACAATCGATTTTAGAGCAGTAACTATTTTTTTAGTAAGCCGATGTAGAAAATGCTATCATATGAGGAAAAGGATCCTATCAAATATGTACCTTTAAATTGGTTTTATGGCAATATTTTATTTCGTATTTTATTCTTGCATCCTTGTATTTCCTTTTTTAAACTATGTCATTTATTTTTTATGTAGTGCTTAAGGTTTATATATTAACCAAATGCACAATATAGAAAGCACTACACAAATCATACAATGCCAAAACATGAAGGAACTTCATGCAGGCGAAAACCCTTGGCACACTGCTGACAGAAAGCCCACTGGTGCACTCTATATGAACTTTGCATTGGGGCGTCCTTCTCCTTGCAGGAGCAAGAGTCTGCCCACACAGCATCCCGAGCAGACCCAGAGCTTCTCTTAAGCATAGAGTGAGAGTGTCATAACAAGGTGCAGAGCTTGCTACCAGCGATCTAAAACAATAATCGGTGCAGAGGCAGAAAAGGGCGACAACTGTGGTTGGGTGGTCTAGGAACATCCTGAAGAAACTTAAATTCTCAAAGCAACAGAAAAAGCATAAGGTCCCATGCTTATTGTTCCAGACAGAATGTTGCTTGCACCCCTCCTCTTGCGGTCACACAGCATTCACCCATCAATTCAATTCTGTGCTCCCAGACATCAGTAACTGACAGCCTGATTTAAATGCTTTGCATGTAACCAGAGCCCTATCTGTCTTTGCCCAAGAAACACGAAACAGACTAGAAGTAGGAACCGCTGTGAGCACCTAATTCAGTGCTGTTTCCGTTCGCCAGCCGCCCGCTCCATTCATGACAGAAGCGGTTCAGAGGAGGTGTTCGGTGCAGCAGTAATTTCTCTGCTGTCCAGCGCTCAAGAGGTCTTTGAGGCAGTCGCCCATCCTGCTGTTTCAGGACTGCTTTGTCACCCACTTCTGTTGACCAAGTGTCAGACTTTTCTGTAAGTGGTGGGGGACAGAGCAGAGCCCTGGAGACTTGGAGACTGCCGGGGCCCAGCTCACTTAATGCCCTATACGAACGACTTGGTCCTATTAGACTATACACCAATTGGGATACAGCATCAGTTGACAGGCTTGCAATTTTATATTAAAAAGAATTAATTGCATATTAACTAAACTAAATCTAAAATCTTGATGTTTTCCAACTCTGGACAAAAATCAAAACGTTCTTGGTACTTGAAAGAGGAACAATTGGAGGTTGTCGACCAGATGACCTATCTGGGTTTTGTCATCTATAGGAGACCAACTAAAAAGATCTATGACAGAATTCAGACCAACACATAAAAGTTTGAAATTCAAGCTATAAAATTGCATACAAAATGTGGTTGTTTTTCTGTATAACCACTTATTAATTTCTTCAAAGTTAAGGTAGTACCCGGTGTAACATATGGAGGAGAGGTCCTGGGTATGTTGGTTTGTATCTTGTGGCTAAAATTTGAGGGTAAATTCTGGAGAAAGATATTCAACTTCAGGTGTCAAGTCCTAAAAAAAGAAGTAGGCGGACACATTAGCATTTCCAATGTGAAGTGTTATCACAGGAAGTGGTGACATCACGGGAAGTAACATCACATGACATAACATCAGTTGTACTGTGTGCTTGTTAAGGGATACTACACATATCTGCCCACAGTAGAGTGCATTTCTTGTGGTGAATACAAGCCCAGAGAGAACATCAGTTGACAGAGACTCTGTTCTGTTTCACCCAAACCTCCACTCATCTCCCATCAATAAAGGCTTTATGCAGGAATAGGGACTATAGCAAAACACAAGAGGCGATGGCTGGAAGGTTTAGAATTAATCTTAACCTCTGGTATTGCTCTGGGCAACCCTCAAGACCATTGTTCTTCACCTGCCAAGGCATTACTGAAGGGGAAAGACCCTATGCAAATCAGGCCTGAACTGCTAGGTCAAATCTCTTCTGCACGATACCACAAGCATCCCCACACCCTAAGTAACCCAGTGGTATCCAGACGTGGACCCCTTGCTCACTGTGCCTTAGAGAGGTTCAGCTTGACCTCATTGAGGAGGCCCAACAAGGCCGAAAAATGTGTCGGGGGCTGCTGATGGTACTCTTGTTCAGAAGAGAATTGCCTAGCATTTTGATACTGGACTGCCCTTGTGTGTGGGACCAGACTGATATGCAAATGGCTATTTCTCCTCTGTGAAGGGTGCAGTGACCTAAAACATGGCTGTAAACCCTCCTGAGTGGAAGAAATTCCAAGGCACAGGTTATTTGACCCATGTTCATTCTCAATAGAGGAGCTCCAACACAGAGATCATTTGGGGGTTGCCAGGGGTCGCAGGTCTCAACCGCTACCCCTGCCTTCTCTCTTGCAGCCCCTGTATTTAAAGAAACAAAACAAATGGAATCCTTGGGCAGTGGTGTAACGAAGCCTGGGGGCCCCCATTGCCCCCGCAACCCCCAGACACATCAACAGCAGGGAGACGAGGCTGTGAGGGTCAGGCAGAGCTGCCTTCCTTCTGCCTTGCTGCCTGCATACGCTGCACACATGTGCAGGTTAGGCGAGAAGGCAAGCCCTGCCTGAGCCTCACAAGCCCTACTGCCCACACCCTACACACCACCGTCCCGGGGTGACCTCCAACTGAGCAGATGAAGTTCCTGACCCTTCCTTCCTGCTGTGTACTTCTGTGGAATGCCCCCTAAGCCCTCCTGTGATATACATCAGGGCACATTTGTCAGCACACAACAGGACATGGAGCTCTTCATATATCCCATGACCTAAAGGGAAGCACAAACAGCAGTTTCTAATCTGTTTACTGTCATCACCCTTCAGATTCCTTGAAACTATAAACCTCCCGTGAGAAACGTGTGCCTGAACAGCATCTGAACTGTCTATCTGTGCGGCATGTGCCAGAAAGCGCATCCTCCATCAGCACGCTGTCACCCAGCAAGCGCTGCTGTTTACAAAACACTGGTGTACCATCAGTCCCCAGTGTCCCATGACTTCATCTGTATTCGGTCGCCATTGCAGAGTGATGCTCGAACCCAGACTGCTTCATTCTTCGGATGGCAAAGGAGGCTTTAGAAGACAGGTAATAAATAATCAAATTGAGGTTGCAGTTCACTGTCACCTGACCAAGGCTAGATGGTTCCATGTAATAATGTCCCCTCAAAAATATCGCCGAAAGATGGGCTTTTTTTGTGGGGACATTATTGCATGGAACATGCGGGGGACACCCCCGCAATCCCCAAACCCTTTTTTTAAACTTTTTTTTTTTTTCCTGCCCCTATATATATGGTCACCCATATAATATCGCCACGACCTTTTCCCGGCGATATTATATACGGCAACCATATATATGGGGATAATATTACCCGATACCAGCTAGAGAAATAAACCAGAGAAGCAATAGAAGGGAAGAGTAGATTTAGCAAGCTGTCTTCAAATCTGTTTGTAGAGAATTCTGGAGTCAGGCAGGAATTGATCTAGAGCCCCTAACCATGTGACATGCGTCACCTTCTTGATGATTTGTTTGTCGACCTCCTAATAGCAACATGAAGCCAGATTTTAAGGATGAATGTTTGCCAAAAAATGCACAGACAATAAAGCTAATTTGTTATTGTTAATCATTGTACTGGTAATTCTGTATTAAACTACTAGTGGTACCACTTGGCAAAATTTGAGCCCACCAACTGTTGTGGAGCTGGAGCCAACAATAGTAAAACCATTAGTCTGCTGAAATCGCCTGTACTGATAGCACAGGGCCAGACCCCACCTAATGCCGGGCAAATTGGTGTTTTTTTTCAAATTCCGCTTTGCTAGTACACCCCAAACTGGTATGCGACCTTGGGCCAGCATTTCAGCCGCCCAACTGTTTTGGGTCTGGAGCCAAAGTCAAACATACAAACACACTTTCACAAATATATATATATATATATATATATATATATATATATATATATATATATATATATATATATAGATTCTGTGAGTGAAAGAGCCCTGCCCTAGTGCCTAACCTGAACAACTATTTGCAATGCCAACAGTTTGAACTTTTAGCTAGGCATGGGAAAAGCACTTCCAAAGGCACTGTTGTAGTGGTATTAACTGGCCTATGATGGTAGCAGGTGCAAAATGGCTTGAGTAACTGGGCATCTAAAAGTAGTAACTGGCACTGGAAAATGCATAATGCATATATACATGCCAAAACTGTTGGCTTTGATAATGCTTGTCTTTAAGAGGATTTCAATGAAAGACATGCATAGTGCTTATACATTGAGTGGCTGAAGCCATACCAGGTCTAAACATGTTTATTATGCCAGTAGCGCATTAACTGCTCCAATTAAGTCCTTACCTTTTGGAAGACTGCCTTGAAAAAACACTGGCCGGCACTTTGAGTGCACATTTTGAAGGTAACACTTGATTAGAGTGAGCTCAAGGTGTTTCCATGGGGAGGCATTGTGGGTGGGGCGGGGCAGCAACTGGGTGGAAATGGCAATAGGGATTTTCATGGCCATGATCAGTCAATGGGTGGGAAAATTACCAAACAAAAGCTACAAGCGTTTTGTCCCTCCTCGTATGCCATTTCTTCCTATCTGTACTGCGATAGTTTCGGCAAGCACCACCTAACAGTCCAAAGTAAAAATATGACACTTGAACAGGAGGTGTGAGGATTCTGCTGCTTATATGTCATTCAGCATTCATCTTATTGACTAAGTGAGGGCCTTGAGGTCCCCCCACCTCCGTTCAGATCGCGATGTGCACTGCCTCTGTCACATGCAAAGAAGTCAAATGCTAATCACTGGTACCACATGAGGAGCTCTTCAATCCCACATGGCACCAAGACTTACCTCCTCCACTGGTGTGAGAAGCATTTAGGGTGTTCACAGCGTCCTGGAGCCTTAGTGCCCTGCAAAGCTGCTACCAAACCATAACTAACTATTGGGTAATAGGCTTACCTTTTTCACCAAGAGGCAGCAGGTGCAGTGTTACTTGTCCAATGGTGTTGGCATTGGGCCTTCTGACTGTATGAATGGATAAGGGCAGCAGATGATGTTCTTTTTTGTAGTGCCGGCTTCTGTTGAATTGCCTTTAATGAGAATTACTATTGTAAACAGAGTGTCTCTGGCAACCCCCTCCCCCTCTACTATCCTCTTTCTAGTCTTTCTCACAGACAAGTCAGCAGGTAATATCTGTAATGAAACACTATATTGTTTCTTTCTTGTCTTTACAGCACACCCCATTAATGAGTGGTAAGACAGATATGCCAGCTGAGAAGGCACCAAGAGGCAAGAGTTGGCAATGAGGAAGGAGACGCAGCTTGCAGTAGTAGATCTATTGGGCTTAGCGAGAGAGATTGGGCCTTAACACAACCGTTGGAAATGCAATGGGGAAGTGTCCACCCTTGTTATGTTATGTTAAATTAATTTATTGAGTGCACATACGCCCGGAGGCATCTTGGTGCTAATTGCGTGAAAGGAATTTCTATGTTTTAAGAGGGACTAAAACAATAAAGTTTTCAGCAGCTGCCGGAAGGTAAGATGGTCAACAGTCCACCGTGAGGCGAGTGGGAGATCGTTCCAGGCTTTAGCGGTGGCCACCTAGAAAGCACGCCCACCTGTCCTTGAGAGTTTGGTCCGAGGGACCGCTACCAGGAGAGCGGATCGAGAGTGAAAGTGCGCGTAGGAGCATAGTGCACACATTTCTTCTGCACGGTGTACAATGCACATAGACTTGAAGAGAATACTATTTTCAATAGGGAGCCAATGAAGTTGCCTTAGCAAGGGGGACATATGGGCTCCAAAAGGGGGCAAAAAATAGATCTGGCAGCAGCGTTTGGAGTAATTGAAGCCGGTTCAACAGGTAGCAAGGTTGTGCCAGATAGAAGGAATTGCAGTAATCCAGCCCACTCAGGACCATTGCTGCCACCAACGGAGCTTGACACTCTGCTGGGATAAAAGGGAGCACCTTCCGAAGAATACAGAGCTTAAAATGCCCAGTTTTACAAACCGCCGCAACCTGCTCATCCATGATAAGAGAGGCAGAGATTTTGACCCCTTCCAGAATAAAGGAGCATAAAAGGAAAAAAAAACGGTTGCAAAACAACTGGCAAAGTTAAATGCAATTAACAATTTGGTTGGGAGTTGTGTCTTTGAGAAATCAATAGCACAGTGCACAAGGCTGGTCCAAACATGTCAAGGAACGAGTAGTAAGAAAAGTGCTGTTTGGTACAATTGATAAGAGCCTACATCCACAATCAGTTTAAATCCAGAGGAGCCATCCTTTCACTTTGCACCAATCCCATTCAAAACAGGGCATAATTTACCAACTAAATGAAAATATGAATATGAACCAATTAAGGGGAAGAGGAACTATGTGAAGGTGCACCGATGCAGCAATTGAAATGGATGTGTTCCATGCAAGAGGATAAGCATGTTTCTTATAAGTGAATTGCAACCACTTTTTTCAAAACTTCCTCCCTCACCCACTAATCGTGGATGCCTCGAAAGCAAATGCAACACACAGTCTGGGTACAGTCTGCCCTTCAAGTACATTCAGAACAGCTTCCTTTTCATGCAGTCTGGGCGGAGTGTTGGAAGGACAGTAGCTGCCAAGTTTCTGTATTTTGCACTTTAGCCACTGGCACTTTGCATTTGCAACTCTAGTGAGGCACGTGGGCTTGTGACAGGCCTTAGGGGGAATCCAATGAGGGTCTCTCTCTCTCTGCATTCATTGCCACACTCAACATGTGAGAACTGTCTAACAAATTAAAATGCTTCAGAAAACTTCCAACACCTGTAAATATATATAACCTGCTACAATAATTTTCTTTGCATGCATATCCCGACACAGGATGACGGTAGATTTGCTTGCTTCTGGCTCAGTTTCTAAGGGTTGAATTTGCTGACACACCTTCTTTCGTTTTATACAACAGCCACATGTATTTCTTTTCCATTGCATGGCATCATTTGGCCTTGGACGTGTGCTTATATTCACAGTAATTTGGTAAAATGGGCCTGATTACACTGATATTAACACTATATGTGGTGATCCATTCTTGTATGAAATGTATATCATAATACAGTGATATAACCATATTTTTCTTAGTGTACTGAGGAACAATGCTTTGTGATGGCACACAACCTTTCGCCCCTTCAGAAAACAGGAAGTGGAGGAAAATGCTATGTGCTGCCACTTCCTGTTTTGTCAAGAGATGAAAGGTCATATGCCATCACTTCCCATGATGTCACTTGGGGGCAGGGTCAAATTACATCACTTCCTATAATGTCATCAGAGGTCAAGGGTCATGTGATGTCACTTCCACTACCCCTGGCATTTTGGTGAAATGAAGTCCCTGGACTCCCACACTCTTGCTTAATGTTTTTAAACAGGACTTGAAAAGAGGAAAAGAAAAAATTGAACGCAGAGGAAGAGGAAGAGAATTCCAGGTTTTAGGGGCAAGTACAGCAAATGAACAGGAAAATAATGGGACATACGGAGCATGAGAAACAGTCAATGGAAAAAGAAATTTAGAATGCATTGAACAAGCTGGAGAATAAATAGAAACTAAAGAAGAAAAATAAGGGGCAAGGCTGTAGAGGCACTTAAAAATAATACAAAGAAAATTAAAAAGTGAGCAATTTTCACAGGAAAGCCAATACAATGAGTGGAGAGCAGAAGTGATTGAGGAGCAAGAGTACAGAGAACTCAAACAGAAGAATGATAAATAGAGCTAAGAGGAGCAAGAAAGATGCAGGAAGTCCAAAAGAAGAGAAGAACAGTAGAACGGATAATACTAAATAGGAGATGAGAAGCTTAGCAGAAGAAAAGTCAGAAACCGATGAGCTTTTGAATATTAAAGAGTTGGTAGTGACAGGAATGAGCAATAGAGGAGATATGAGTAGAGACAGATAGTGAAGAATCAAAAATAACACAAAGATTTTGTGCTGAATTATTAACTATTATTAACAAACTTACTTTTCTTTCCTGCAGTTTCCATATTTGGCATTACATCCTATTTTATTGAAAGGTGACAGTTATGTTTAAGATTTAGATTACATAGTCCTCCAACGATCAAAATTCTGGTAATCCAATCGAATTTATCGAGTTTGGAGAGGTACTGTACATTTTGGAAAAATAAGACTAACATTGAATCCTTAAGACACCTACTAGTTGATTGGATGTTTTTAGTGTTACTACGGGAGACACATTTTTCACACCCGATAAATGGATTTACATTTTTTAACACCAGATGAATACTGGATTAGGATTGCAGAAAGAAATATTGTCTCCCTAATTTTAGCTGTATAAAACTTGTGTTATTGTTATTTCAAATTACAATTTAAATTTTGTTATGATGGTTTACATTTTTGTCAAATGTTACATGTGAAGTGATGTAAAGACCATGTACTGTAAAGGTCGATCATTTTTGCACAAGTTTTGCAAATGTTTTGCTTAATTTGCACAATTTTGGACAGATAAATACATGAATGAATAAATAACTACATAGTTTTATAACATTGTAGAACCCAACATGGTTTCTGCTCCATCAGAAAATTGCTGACCACAGAACTCCAATGTCTAGCAACTAACCACCAGATTTAGGCTAGATTTGTTACTGCTTAGATCATTCAAACTACGTGGGTCAAAGTAGGAGTAAAATGTTGTTGCCTGCAAATGTGAGTCAGCTACTAATGAGAACAGAGTGCATGTTTTATATTTCTGCTCCTTTTTTTCAGTAGCCCACAGGAGCTGCATTCCCCGACGTCTAAAGGATTTGGGGTTGGGCAGTATAGACTGGAGTTATATATGCTATCTATTCAAGAGATGATCATTATAGGCTAGAGGCTAATTGCAGCAATTCGTACATATATTTATTCTGTTTTCTGTTTTCTTCCCCCCCTGATCTTGTTCTTCTATAAGGAGTGCAGTTTACTCAGTTTACTAAAAAATGTATTATCTAAATTTATATGACTATTGTTATGATGTTCTGTATAGCAACATGATGCACCATGATGTGTTTAGTGAGAAATGTATATTCATTATGAGAACTATTGTAACACTGAGAAAGCCCGGGATAGGTGAATCATGTGTGAGCTTAGAATCATAACGTTTGGTATATCTCGGCTTTGAATTATGACTTTGGTTGTTCTCTATCATCTTTCATCACACAATTTCAGAATTCTATGAAGGACATGACAATAAATAAACAATATCACATGATATGAACTCAGACATTTAAGGCTATCTATTACTGTTCTCAGGTGTTGTTTTATTCATATTATTGGTTGAAAGTAATCCTAAATAAAATCTCAAAGTATAACATGAAAAACAACATAAATATGTTATGCAATGATTGAACATATTCTGTGCTGATTTTTCTCTTGAATACCCACTTTATTAAATAATGGAAACATTTTTTCTAAAAGTTTATTTTTCACATGTTCTATGTATTTGATAGCAGTGTCATTATTAATATGATTATTATTATTATTATTATTATTATTATTATTATTATTATTATTGTGAATACTGTGTACATTTGTTTGATTGATGTTACTTTACCTCACATAAATTCAAGATTGACTTGCATCACTTTTTTCAGCCAGCTAGAAAGGAATTCTTTGAGTTGTCATCAAATCTCCCAGCAGATCTGTCAAGTAAAGTGTAACAGAATGTGGTGCAAGGATACAAACTGCTTTAACCCATTCCCTTTTGGAAAACTCATAGATAATGCTACATGTGTAGTGGTACAAGCATGCGCAAAATTATGTGCATGAAGGTCTACACTCAGAGCCGGAAGTCCTAGACCAATACCCAAATTAACGAATCTGCACACAAAAGACTGTTACTAAGTGATGGAGCCCCTTTACATTGGCAATATTAGCATATATTGTGAGTGCAGCATCATGAAAGCTGATATTTATTGTCGGCTCAACATCATGAAAATGTAATATGCTCATGTGCACTGCAATAATTTATATCCATGTGATATATTTTCATATCTAATATTTTATTTATTTTGCGGATAAATGTCCTTCTCTAATACCTCCCACATGATAAAACCATCCCAGAATCTTTGGAAACATGCTATTTTTAATTTGATTAGTCCGATTTATTGAAAATACTAAAGACATTAAAGATGATCCCCTAATTTTCATTACTGGAGAACTAACCCACAATATTCGACATAAATACAGACAACTTGTCTATAGAAAAGATAAATGCAAACAGCCTGTTATTGTCAAACTTAAGTTTAGATTGCGAAACACACACACACTCATGTCTATAAAAGTAAATATGAATGACTATTCTAGACAAAAGAATAATATTCTCTCCGTTTTACACATACACATTGACATTGGCTTTTGATTCAAATAGCACACTACTAGTTTATAGCATAGGTACAAACCATTATTTGTGGTGTTGATTTGGTTACAATGACTCTAAATAATTGAGTTAAGGGATTCTAACTCCTTCATCCTTCATTTGAAATCCGGTTCAGCCTCTCACCATCCAAGTTCAGTATGTGCATTAAGGCAAAGCTTGCAATGGCTTTATTTATCAATCATAAAGGCTTGTCATTCCACATTTCAAAATGGGATGTATATCACCTTGAGAGATCCCACATTGTTGTAGAAAGTCCTTATTCAGCTAAAACTACCTAAGGCTCAGTTTCAATAATAAATCACAAAGCACATATGCCTTGTACTATATTCCCCTTTTAGTGAGACAGCCTGTAAAAAGTGTTACTCCACAAAGGAGCAGGACAGGTAAACACACCAACCAGCTCTAGGCAAATCTGCCCTGCTCCTTTGAAAGATAAGCAAGACGTGAGTACAATCATCCATGAACATTTAAACAAATGTAGCAAGAATTTAAAGAATCCCAGATAGTAATTAAAGTATTTTGGAGTAACACTTTTTACAGGCTATCTCACTAAAAGGGGGAATATAGTACAAGGCATATGTGCAAGCCCTTCCTTTCAATATGTCTATATGCTCCCAAAATCCCTCGGCTATCCGGTTATATCTTGGGAATGGCTTCTGCATTTAGTTCCCTCTGGAAAATGAATTCAGGAGAATTTTCATCAGCTACTTCCAGTTGGAACTCCATTCCTGGGATGGTTCTCTTCATTGGTTGCTTTTCACAAAAACTCTCCTCTCTTTCTTTGTGTTTGAGCTTAAATACTCATAAAACTCCACCCATGCAGCATAATTTGACAAAGCAATTTTTGGATTAGACAGAGCCTTTGGTAGGTTCCTTTCACTTGTACCCATGAGCATCCTCCTCTTTGCTTTGTTTGACCCACCGTATTTTCTTTGCTTTGAAGGGATGTGTTACCTATGGGATATGCTAAGGAGTGTAACATTAAAATTGCACAGACATATTTCTTTCTCTTATAATTCATGGAATGGACCTTTGCCATTAATAAGAATTTCAGAGAAATGTTTCATGTATTGTGACTACATGCAGGACAGATGTATTAGAATATGCACATTGATGCATGTTTCATACATTTTAATGTATTCCTTTTACATGCTTGTGTTTCTGCATACTCAGCTGAACTCAGATCTATCTCTGATGATCAAATCCGACAAAATATTTAAAAAAGCTTGAGTTTAAATGTATTTCCGTTTGGTCCCTTTGAACCACATGTTTCTGTGCAGCACAGTTCTGTCTGACAATATGTTCATCAATTCTTTACAAGGATGACCACTGATCTAAAATAAAAAAAATATGACACCATGAAGATACTGAGTTTGGAATGATTTTGACTTATCTTGTCAGATTTTGCACACAGGCATTTGCCCTGGGTAGGCACAGCTTTGTCCATTATCCTCTTTGTAATTCACAATGACACGTAATGGAGCCTGTGCAATCCTTGTCTCAACAATAAAAACAAAGTTCACAGCTTTAGGTTCACAGTATCTAACAGTTATATAAGATAAATGGTATCTCATGCAACAAAAATCATCTTGTTTTCCATGTCTTTGTTTACAATAAGACTTACATAAAAAATATTCTGTTCATGAATATACTAAACAGACCATATTTAAACATTATGCTCTGTCCATCATTTCCTTGCACGAAACTCATACTTTCCTATAGTCTCCATGTAAAATGGCAGCAGAAATTCAGAAGCTGTTTGGAATGTGTACATCTTTTTTTAAAATCAAATATTTGGTCTTGTTATGTTTAACATTATCTACATGCAATTGCAATCTAAAGCCATGGTGAATTCATATTGTTTAATGTAAAGCATTACTTTCAATCAGCTAATTATTTTCATGTAATCTCGTGTGTACCTTTCTGGATGAAAACACATTATGGACATGGAATTCGATCTTAGTTAGAAGTCCCAGTGAAGGATTTTGTTCAACTGTATTTGTTTTTTTATTTATTCTGAAAAATGTATTTGCCAAATGAATAATAGAATATCCTTCTGTTCAGGGGTTGTTCTTCTTAGTTCCTCTTTATTTATTCTTCTTGTCATTGGGTCCTTCTTATTGTCCCATGTCACACTGTGGGGTTGCAGCCTCTTCTTTTAATTCATGGCAGGTTTTATTTTAGCAAAGGAAGCACTTATTCCTCCTGTATGAATATGCCATCTGAACATAATTTCAGAATATTTTTACTAAGAGAGTGGTAGAAAGTGTGGTTTCATAAAAGGTATGGATACAGAGGATATGTTTGGTTTCTCCTCCATTTTACATATTTGTTAATTTATATATTTTAACACAATAATTGTAATGATACTATTCAAGCATCTATCCTTTTATCTAAACATTCTTACCTAGCCTTCTAATGCAGATTGCAATTTTGACATTGGCCACCTCACCAATAGGGAGACCTGAGTTCTATAAATGCTTGAGAATTGAACAGGGCTGACATGTTTTCATCTGGTGGTTGATATGTTCACACCATTTCTTTGTCTGATCTGATTTTACTATTATATTATTTTGGTGCTTGACTGCCCATGTGGGTGGGACAAATACTGATATGGAAATGGATATTTCCCTTCCGTGAAAGGTTCAGTGAGCTTAAGTGTTGCTGCAGACTCTCGAGTGGGTACCTTCCCAGAGAACAGGTCAATTGGCCTTGTTTTTTCTCACAGAGGGGTGTAACGCTCACCTTTGCTCTGCCGGGGACCTGGAAACCTCGGCTACTGTTCTGGTATGCACTGGGGCACTGGAGAGTGAAACGTGTATCTGAAAAGGAATGTGCAAGGCTGTCAGCTGATGTTGTGTTCTGCAGAGACTACCACCCTGTACTACCCGATACCCAACCTCTGGAACCCTCTCTCACCTGTTGCAATGTTTCAGGAAGCTCTCCGTCCTGATATCTCTCAACAGGGGCGCTTGTAGATGCGACCAGTTACTTCACTGGCTGCTGGGTTCCGCCCAGGCCTGCAGCGGCGAAAAAGTTCTTTAATGAGGATTTTCCCCAAGTGATTTGGCACGAATGTTCACATAAGAGTTCTCTTGCCAATGGGCTTAGGATCCGTGAGACTAACGCCCTTGGTACAGTCTTGCACTACTATGAGGATGCCGAGTCTTTAGGAGTCTCTTAAATTCCAATGTAGGAGTCTTGTGACCTCTTCGCAGTGGTAATGCTTATTCGCATATGTCTTCGGCTGGATATAGCGCCTCTTGTCAATAATGTCTCAAGGTGCTTAATTGTGCTTCCTTGTGCTTATGATGAGAGCATGAGCATTGCGAGTTTTTCACTAACCTTCTTGTTTTTGCTTTTTTCTAGATGCCAGGAACGCTGCTAGATTGCTTATATCCCGTCATGGAGGAGCCACAGAGTGGAACGCGGCCCGCGGCTGAAACAGCTGATGAGCGGGATGGATGCCTGAAGATTTCAGCTGATTTCACGAAGACGGAGGTCCCAGGAAGGCGTCGCGGCGATGACCGAGTATTGGTAACAGCTGTCAAGGACTAGAGGGCCGCGCGCATGCAGACTTTAATGTTCTTTTCTTTTCTCTTGCAGGGAACGATGCCAGGAGCATCACGCTGCTGAAGCAGAGAGACGCGAAGCAAGGATCTTGGTTTGGGCGTGGCCATTTATAGTAAGCCAGGCCAGCCACGCCCAGAAGACTGGCCTACTGTTAAGGATGCCAGCAAAAGTAATGCTTCCATCTTGGAGGGACTATCAGGCACACCAGACACAGGATGTACCCAACATGATTGGATTAACGCTGAAGTGACCCAGACTCCTGAATGAACCCATGAATTAACCCATGAATAACTGCCAGTTCCCTCAAGTAATACTGGTACTTCTGGTATACCCCCAATCCTGCCATGCTTTAACACACCTAACCCTGCCTGTAACTTGGCCCAAAGCCACTCACAGTACTTCAGATGGTGCGTTGAGGCCCTAAAACGGGGGCAGGAGACCAGGCCCATGGAATTCAGGTCTGTGACCATGACAGTACTCCCCCCTAAGGCCCCTCTCAAGGATGAACCTGGTATCGCTGGGCCAGGCTTAGTTGGATGGTTGCGATGGAATCTGTTGACTAACCTTGGTGCGTGTACCTGATCACTGGGTTCCCAGGATCTATCTTGTGGCCCATACCCGACCCAATTCACCAAATAGTACAATTTGGATTGCAGTAGTTTAGAGTCCAATATCGCTTTCACTTCATGTTCAGGTTCCTCGTCTATGAGTATTGGGGCTGGAGGCGCTGTTAAGAGAGTCCCTGACTTCACAGGTTTCAGGAGGGAGACATGGAATACGGGATGGATATGCATATTTGTGGGTAAATCCAGTTTCATGCCGACCGGATTAACTATAGCCTTAATGGCCTACGGGCCCAGGTATCGAGGACAAAATGCTCTTGGTCCTCTCGTGGAGACGTGTTTTGAAGCTAGCCATACGGAATCTCCAACCTTGTATACAGGGGCTTCCTGACGGCGTTGATCCGCAAATTTCTTTTGTCTTTCTTTTGCAAGGATAAGATGCTTGCATGCTTCCTTGAATGCTGTATGAATTCTGGTATGCAGGGTCTTGACAGCGGGCATTCCCAATTCTTTTGAAACATCAAAGTCAGAAGTTCGTGGATGCTGGCCAAATAGAATGGAAAACAGAGTTTGTCCGGTTGATGTGTGATGTGATTTGTTGTATGCGTATTCCGCAACCCATAACAGTTCCTTCCATGTGCCTTCTGACTGGTGGAGCAGACATCTTAAGTAAAAAGTGTCTGGTTGGTCCGCTCAGTCTGACCATCTGTTTGGGGGTGGTGACTAGTGGATAGCCGTACATCTATTTGAAGTGCGGAACAGCATTCCGTCCAAAATTTGGAAATGAATTGGCTTCCCCGGTCTGGTACCAATACCGATGGCAACCCATGTAGCCTCACGGGATGTTCCAGGAAAACTTTCGCCAAGGTACTTGCCGTAGGTAGTCCCTTCAGGGCGATGAAATGCGCCATCTTTGAGAACATATCGACCACTACAAGGATGGTATTGTACCCGCCACAGGGAAGTAAATCAGTGATAAAATCTAAACTCAGCGTGTGCCAGGGACCTGGAGGTACCGTCAAAGGGCGTAGAAGTCCTGCAGGTTTCTGTTTAGTGTTCTTATTTTGTGCACAGACCCCACAAGTTGTTACGTATTGGATGATGTCCTTCCGCCAAGTCGGCTACCAATAACCCTGTTTGATTTTGGCCATTGTCTTGGTTAACCCTGGATGCCCTTCCAGAGTAGAATCATGGTAATTAGCAATGATTAGGTCCTGTTGAGCTTTCTGTGGTAAATAGAGGCGACCCATATAGAATGCTAACCCATCCTCCACTGTATGACTGGCACTGGTCGAGACCCAATCCTGTAAGTCTTCAAACCTTAACTGGTCTCTTATGTGATTCCTCAACTCGTTTGATGGGGATGAGCTCACCGCGCCCAGGATCTTATCGGTGGGTATAATGGGGATGGGTTCTGGTGCAATGTACGCATTGTCTCCTTCTCCTAGGCGAGACAGTGCATCCGCCTTGCCATTCCGGACTCCTGGTCTGAAGATAATTACATAATAATATTCTGCGAAGAACAAGGCCCACCGTAACTGACGTGATGACTGGGCCTTGGCAGAACGAAGGTATTGTAAATTACGATGGTCTGTGATTACTGTAACTGTGTGTCGGGCCCCTAGGAGGTAGTGTCTCCATTCTTTGAAGGCTGCCTTTATTGCCAAAAGCTCCTTGTCTGTGATGGCATAGTTTCTTTCTGCTGGGGATAGTTTCTTAGACCAGAAGGCTACGGGATGTAAATGCCCAGTTTCAGGGTTTCATTGCGAGAGAACAGCCCCATGGCAACATTGGAAGCATCAGTTATACTGTGTAGGGAAGCTCAGGCCTGGGGTGCTGTAAAACCGGTGCTGATGTAAATAACTGCTTGAGATCCTGGAAGGCCTTTTCGGCGTCACTGGTCCAGACAAAGTGTTGGTTTTTTCGTAACAGGGTTGTAATGGGATGCACAATTAGTGAGAAATCGGGGATGAAACGGCAATAAAAGTTTGCAAAACCCAGGAAACTTTGTATTCCCTTTACAGAGGTTGGTGAGGGCCAGTTGAGTATTGCATCCACCTTGCAGTTGTCCATCCGGATGCCACGAGGAGTTAGAACAAAACCTAAGAACTCAACCTCCTTGAAATGGAAGGAGCATTTCTCCAGCTTGGCGTACAACAGGTATTTGCATAACCTTTCCAGTACTGCTTGTACATGTCCGATGTGCTCTCCTTCGGTGGAAGAATAGACCAGAATGTCGTCAATGTAGACGATTGCACAAATGTCCAACAGATCTCTCAGCACATCGTTCATAAAACCTTGAAATGCCGCTGGAGCGTTGCAGAGCCTGAAGGGCATCACCTGATACTTGAAAAGCCTGTACTTTGTCCTGAAAGCCGTTTTCCATTCGTGGCCACTTTTTACGCGTACCAGGTGATAGGCCCCCCTGAGGTCCAACTTGGTGTATATTTGGGCTCTTTTCACTTGGTCCAACAATTCCGGAATCAGGGGCAATGGATACCTGTTCTTAACTGTTACTTGGTTCAATGATCTATAATCAATACTTGCTCTAAGGTCTCCCTCCTTTTTAGGGACGAAGAAGAGGGGTGAGGCAGCCAGGGACTTGGATGGCTGGATGAACCCGTTTGCCAAGTACTGATCAAGTTACTTCTTTAGATGCTGGTTTTCCTGTTCCATTAAGGTATAGATACGACTGCAAGTTACTTGGGCATCTGGTATAAGGTCAATCTGGCAGTCATATACCCTGTGCGGTGGTAAGGTTTCTGCCATTTGTTTTTGAAACACGTCCTGATAGGCAGAATAAACAGGGGGTAATACGCCCATTAGTCCTAATAGTGCTTCCTTTCTTGGAACTGCGTGGACAGATTCTACTGGAGGGTGTGCTTGGTCCGCATAGCAGGATTGTGCGCACTCGCTGGAAAAGGACAACTCCCTGGCACGCAAGTCGATGCGCGGATTGTGAGCCTCCAACCAAGGAATCCCCAGAATCAACTGAAACTGTGGGGCACTTATTAAGTCGAAGGTGATGCCTTCTCTATGGCCGTTCTGGCAAAAGAGTGTTACCACATCAGTGGTGTGGGTTACTAATCCGGAAGACAGTGGTGAACCATCGACGGTAGTAATGCTCTCCGTTGCGACTTTTGGACATATAGGTAGGCCAATCCGCGTTGCCAGTTTCTGGTCTATGTAGTTTCCTATCGCTCCGCTGTCTATGAAGGCCTCTAGGGCATGCATTTTAGATGGCTGTTGTTGGTTGATTAAAACTACCGGCATGGCGAAATGGGAGGTCTGTGATTCCTTCTCAGTACTCGGCGAGTGGACCCCTATGCTTGTCGAGCGTTGGAGTTTTACGAATCAGGGCTTACTTCTTCTTTGTCCAAGGCACATACAGTTTCCCAGGGTGGCCTTACTGGACATTTGCGTAAGATGTGGCCTGTCTTGCCACAGTACAAACAGAGTTGCTGTTGCCTTCTCCTTTCTCTCTCTGTTTTGGTAAGTGGCCCCCTAATTCCTCTGAGCTGCATGGGCTCTGGTTGGCTCTCAGGCAGACGGGACGGATTTTCCTTAGGTCGAAAGTAGGTTGTTCTCCCTTCGGCCCGTGCCCTGTTAGCTCGCCTATCCTGTAATCTATGATCCAGTTGTACCGCAAGATCTATGTACTCGGCACACCCGTCAGGCGGGTTCACCACCTGCATGAGTACATCTTTTAGCTCCCCCCTCAGATCCTGATAAAACAAGGCAGTCCTTTTTTCCTCTAGCCAATTGGTCTCAACAACCAATCAGTTGAATGTGGCTATATCGGTGAGCAGGTCCTGACTGCCTTGCCGGAGGGTCAAAAGTTTGTTGTCCAAGGTGTGTCCCCTAGTATGGCAGGAAAACAGCTTCTCTAATTCCCTCTGGAACGCTGCAAAGTCCCGTAGTACCGGATCATCTCGATTCACTGAGGGAACGCACCAGTCGGCCACGCTTCCCCCCAAATAAGACAAAACAAAAGCCACCTTGGACTGATCATTCGGGAACACCCCTGGTTTGCATAAGAAGTGTAGGCGGCATTGATTGACAAAGGTGGCAAACTTCTTGGGGTCCCCTAGGAACCGTTCCGGTGGGGCTAGAGGCACGGAACCAGGGAGTACGACCTGTACCGGGGCCTGGGGTTGACTCCGTGGTAATGGGGATTGACTGGCCAGACTAGCGAGGAGCTGTCTGGCCAGCTCCTCGGTACAGTCCTTGTTGACTGCCACCTCCCTCCTTAGAGCATTAGATTCCTGTCAGGCCGCGTGTACCTCTGCTTGGAGTTCCCCTAGCAGTAGTGCTAACTGGTCTGTGTCTGAGGTTTCCATGATGCCCAGGCAGAGGTTCTGTAAGAGGCTTCACGTTCTGTAACGCTCACCTTTGCTCCGCAGGTGCACCTGGAAACCTCGGCTACTGCTCTGGTATGCACTGGGGCACTGGAGAGTGAAACATTTATCTGAAAAGGAATGTGCAAGGCTGTCAGCTGATGTTGTGTTCTGCAGAGACTACCACCCTGTACTACCCGATACCCAACCTCTGAGCCCTCTCTCACCTGTTGCAATGTTTCAGGAAGCTCTCTGTCCTGCTATCTCTCAACATGGGCGCTTGTAGATGCGACCAGTTACTTCACTACCTGCTGGGTTCCGCCCAGGCCTGCCGCAGCGAAAAAGTTATATAATGAGGATTTTCCCCAGGTGATTTGGCACGAATGTTCACATAAGAGTTCTCTTGCGAATGGGCTTAGGATCCGTGAGACTAACGCCCTTGGTACAGTCTTGCACTACTATGAGGATGCCGAGTCTTTAGGAGTCTCTTAAGTTCCAATGTAGGAGTCTCGTGACCTCTTCGCAGTGGTAATGCTTATTCGCATATGTCTTCGTCTGGATATAGCGCCTTTTGTCAATAATGTCCTCAAGGTGCTTAATTGTGCTGCCTTGTGCTTATGATGAGAGCACGAGCGTTCTGAGTTTTTCACTAATCTTCTTGTTTTTGCTTTTTTCTAGATACCAGGAACGCCGCTAGATTGCTGATATCCCGTCATGGAGGAACCACGAAGTGGAACGCGGCCCGCGGCTGAAATAGCTGATGAGCGGGATGGATGCCTGAAGATTGCAGCTGATTTCATGAAGACGGAGGTCCCAGGAAGGAGTCGCGGCGATGACCGAGTATTGGTAACAGCTGTCAAGGACTGGAGGGCCGCGCGCAAGCAGACTTTAGTGTTCTTTTCTTTTCTCTTGCAGGGAACGATGCCGGGAGCGTCATGCTGCTGAAGCAGAGAGACGCGAAGCAAGGATCTTGGTTTGGGCGTGGCCATTTATAGTAAGCCAGCCCAGCCACGCCCAGAAGACTGGCCTACTGTTAAGGATGCCAGCAAAAGTAACGGCTCCATCTTGGAGGGACTATCAGGCACAGCAGACACAGGATGTACCCAACATGATTGTATTAACCCTGAAGTGACCCAGACTCCTGAATGAACCCATGAATTAACCCATGAATAACTGCCAGTTCCCTCAAGTAATACTGGTACTTCTGGTATACCCCCAATCCTGCCATGCTTTAACCCACCTAGCCCCTGCCTGTAACTTGGCCCAAAGCCACTCACAGTGCTTCAGATGGTGCGTTGAGGCCCTAAGACGGGGGCAGCAGACCAGGCCCATGGAATTCAGGTCAGTGACCGTGACAGGGGCGCCTATGACACATTTTTTTGTTGTTTAAGGGACTTAGAGTTAGTCACCCTAGGTTTCCTAGGGTTATCCAGACGTGGATCCCTTGCTCACTGTGCTCAGAGTGGCACAGCTCCTCTTCACTGATGAGGTCCAACAATGCTGAATCACGAGTCTGGGGTTGCTGTTGGTACTCTTGTTCAGAAGAGAATTGCCATAGCATTTTGGTGCTGGACTGCCCATGGGGGCAGAAGAAAAACTGATATGCAAATGGTAATTTCCCTTCTGTGAATGGTACAGTGAGCTAAAGTGTGGCTGCAGACTCTCCAGTGGCTACCTTTCCAAAGAACAGATCAATTGGTCTAGTTCGTTCTTGCAGAGTGGCACCTATGACTATTTTGTGACTCTTTAAATATATGTTGTGTTCTTCACCCAAGTGTGGCCACTAAGTAACCGCACGTAGGAACTCCATTATCTTTTGCAGTCACCTATAACCAGCAGTACCCACATCAAGGATGTTGTTTAACATTATGCTTCAGAATGAAGTAGTTACTACACACTGATCATAACCACAATGGTGTTTCCTAACAAATAGTCCATTCTGAAATAAGAACATCTTCGGTATCTGCAGCCTATCCACTTTGTTGTAGAGTAGATAGTTCAATTTAGCATGGTAATGTGATTGAGTCGATGCTATTAGTTATATGTTTCACACGAGATGTTTCATATCAATGTATTCCCCTTGGCCAGCTAGAGTATTTGATAAAATGGTATGCCAAATCATTTCCTTTTTTAACCATCTTTCTCTTAGAGTGACATTTAATTCCAATAAATGCAATCATTGATTGCAGTCACCAAATTATCACTTGGATTAATTTTCTATGTTTCAAGGGTTTGTTGTTAACTCACAGCATGCCCTTGTCTTTCCAATTTCAACAAATGAATTTAAGGTATAATCTGAATTAGTAAGTATTACTGGTCCTCAAGTTGATTATTTGTGGAACTAAGGACAGCTTGTCCATCAGTTGTGCCACCTGTCTACTCCAGAGACACGTTTTATAATTAGCTAAAGGTTCAGGTATGTCATTCACCCTAGCATTTCTGATGCCAGCTACTAATTCCATCTCCTTATTTTCTGTGATTTGGTAGGAACACCCATCCACATAAACCCTTTGTATTAACCTTGAAATGTGACAGGTAATAATGTCTTACTTGCATTTAAAATTACCTCACTAATCGGGTCATGCTTCTGTTACAAGACCCCAGTTAAACAGGTATTGGAAAATCCTATCTCCAGAAAAAGTGCCTTGTTTGTAATTGGAAGTGCCAAGCAAGGGGCTTGGGAACAACGCCTCTTCATTTGCTCTGACAGTTTGTATGAGAGTCCCCCTACTTAAAATGAATTCCTGCATCCAATACATTGACTAATGGCTGATTGATCTGTGCATAATTGTTTATGAAATTATGACTACATGGTGAAGCCTGAGAGGCTCCATAACTCATATAGGTTTGTGGGGTCCTTCAACTTAAATGAAGCCTTAACCCCTCTTTCTGAGGACTAAAGGCATTGGCTGGGATTGCATGGCTTATAACGTTTATTTTGGTGCTGCACCACTGTGTTTTTTGTAAAGATAATTGCACACCTGCCTTCCTTAATTGTGCCTACACATGAAAGTACTCCACCACGTGTGCTTCCACAATTTTACTTTTCATTTTAAGGTCATCTACGTAGGCCACATTCTGTCTTTCTACAAAGGCAGGCGTAACTTTATGTATTAATGGATTTAATTCATTCCAACTGTTAATTTACTCAAACACAAAGGTAAACTTAGATTTATGTGGGTGTTAATGCAATACCGAAATAGTCAAATATTAATTTGTCAAATTAAGAGCACAGCCCAATTTAGATGCTTGGATGTGTGCAAATCCCTGACCAATATAATGGAAAGGCCACCTTGACATGCGCACTTTCTTTTTTCAGTTACCTTAGGCCTGCACAGAGTTTCCACTGTCCATTTTGTTTTAATATTTATAGTATTGGGTTATTACATGTACTCTCAATTGGATGAATCATCTCGCAGGACTCCACATTTTCTTAATCTCCATATGTATTTCCATGGATGCAAGAGACAACATGTACAGTTTTACAAACTTTGATGCCATACCAGTGTCCATACATGCTGTTGCGTAATGTTGCGATGTATGTCCACAGTAGCAGAGACCATTTTCTGTAAATCCAGAAACACTATTCTCAACTGTTGTCTTTGTTCATGCATCTCACAGTCATCAGCCAAACTGATACGTCCTACAACTATTGGAAAGAATCCTGGGACTATTTCTGGAGTGACAGTTTCTGATGTATTTTCATGTTGGTTGGAGAGATCTTTGTTCATGCTATGTACCGTGATCAATGATTCCTTAGCATCAAAGAAGTTACTGGTATATTGGAAAACTGTTTGATCTTCCAGAGTATCACAGATCATGTCCTCCACTCCATAAGGAAACAAGGAATACACCATAGAAATCCCCTCTTGTCAAGTATACCGAATCTCTTGTCTAGTACCATAAGAAGTATTAACACAGTCTTCAGGTATTAGGCCAATTATAGGTTTTGTTTATCACACTGGAAAATGTTTGGAATTCACTGCCATCCCAATGGAGGTGCCTTGACGCACAATGATATGTTGGGAGGTCATTATTGTCAACCAATATTAGAATGGTATCTTCTTTGAAATTTACCAATGGCGTCAGATGTATTGAACATCCTTGCTGTTGAAGAATATTCTTTAAATTAATAAAAGCTTCTCATTAAACATGGTTTGTCCTTTCTGATCTTTGGTGGTATGGTCTATTGTGAGCCATTTCCCCAGTATTTTCTTCTTTTTAATTTGAACTTTAGCAGTGTAAGATTGCAATTGAGCTGGCAGAAATTAATTCTCAAGATCATTGAAATCCATCTAGCAAGGCGCTCGGCATTTACCTGTGAAAGTAATGTACTATCCTTGCATTAAACTATCATCCTTATCTCTTTAATTTAATGCAATTGTGCTGTGTTAATCCTGCCTTCATTATGTTATGTTGCTGTATAACATACCTTATACCTATGCTGCTTTTCATAACACACATTTCTCTCTTTCTTTCTTTCAGTCTCTTTCTCCCACACTCCCTCTGTCTCTCTCTCTCTATGATGCACTCTTTGTAATCTCTCGCTGTCCCTCCCTCTCTTTCTCTGCTGTATATCTCTATCCCTTTCTCATTCTCTAATGTATTTCTATGTCTTTCTATCTCTCATCTGCAACCTTCAATATGTTCTACTATGGGGTCTTGTGCTACAATATAATGTGCTATTAGAATATAATTTTTCTTAACAGAAGCCGTCCAGGAAGCCCTAGAGTTTGAGAAGGAGACACGAGACTGCAGCACCAGACTGCCTCATAGACTGGGAGTGCCTTGAGTCCAGAAGCAGGACATCATCTACACCATTCTACTCAGAGGCATTGTACATGGTACATTCGGTGTGCATCATGTTATTTATACCACACACCTCAAGTTCTCACTCTCTATGTGTGGTGCACTCTTTGTCATCACTTTTTCTATCATACTTTTTCTGCTGTAGCTCTATGACTCTTGTCGCTCTTTCTCTCTCCCTCTCTCTTGTTTTTACTGTTTACTGTACCTCCGTGTCTGATTCTCTCGCTCTCGCTCTTCCTCTCTCTGTTGTATCTTATTATTGTGTTCTGCTATATGGTTATGTCATAAAACATTATACCAAAATATCACTGCAATATATTTGTTCTTAATAGAAGCCCCTACCCCTAATAAAAGCACCAGAGAAGGCACTGGACTCCACTGTAGAGTTATTGTCCTCACCCCAGGATGACCCCAAAATCCATGAACTGCAAAGTGAAACAAAGGCACACCTCTGCTGCCCCCTCCCCGACACTCATCACCCATTATGCAGAGGGTGTTCTTGGAGTGGTTGAAAGGAAGTTTCTGCAGCATCTTATTCATAGAATACACTATCTAAGCGGTAATGTGGACATGTTGTTGGAGAAGAAGGTGCTGCCTAATTCCATACCGAATTTGTAGAGGAGCATCAGGATGGTAATGTTAGCCCATCCACCTTTGTACCTCAGCCTGGGCCTAACCTGCCGAGACCTTGGTTCATCATCCTTATCCTCACCTGGGTGTAACCTTGTAGCACCACCTTCTTCTAGCCAGCCCCCATTTTTTTACTCCCATATTCTCAAGACCTGCCCTCTCTCTTGTGCCCTCAACTTCTCCTGACCCACACCGACCCTTATACTCCCACTCTCGCTTCAGCTTCCCCACCCTTATACCCTGTTATCTCTCCAACTGCCCTACCATTGTGCACCCACATTCTACTCACCAGCCTGCACATTTGCACCTCACACATATTCATTACAAACTCCCACAAAGGTCCCATCAACTAATTTGGCAAAACTGACTTGTATCCCTATTTCTCTCTGGATGGCCTGCATACCACAAGTCCTAACCCTGAATATCCAAGGAAGCAAAGATACCCCATTGGAAAAATTACACACTGAAAACCACCATTTCAGAAGACTATCTGAAAAGCAATATTAATATGAAAAAGCCCTGTCTGGGCGATATAGTCAACATACTGTTCAAAGAGTTGGCCACTATTGAGCAGTATAAGCAGTGCTCCAATCAAGTAAGCAAGTGAGCTTTGATGGATCATAAAACAGTCCTTCCTGTTCTTCTAAGGGCCACCATCCTTGCCTTTGTGCATGCAAGGTCTGAGGGTGACCACACTCACTCAGTTTAGTAAGAATAAAATAGACACATTCTTGTAGGAAATGTCATCCTCAAAGGATAGGAATCTCCTCCACCACTCCTTCTCCCTTAGCCCCCCGAAAAGTAGAAGCTATAATATTTCCTCCTGTATCACACCCACCTCTCCTCTACTTGGCCCCTGATGTCAGTGGCAGCTGTAAACTTGCCCCTCTGTGCTGCACACGCCTCTCCTCTCTTGATCCCTGCAACAGAGGCAGGATAAAACCTTCTACCCCTGTACTAACCCCACCTACTCACATCAGCGTAGGTAAATCTTTATGTTTGTACTTTACCATACTGTGCTGCACATTTGTTCTTTTTCCGGCAATAAAACATTTGCCAAAGGGTCTAGTATGTACCTCTTGGTTGTACTATATTTATCTGGTGAGGTGAGTAACATAACATAACATAATATCATGAGTATTGCGGGGGGGGGGGGTTAAAGTCTATTCAGGTATTAATCGTGGATCCATTGCTACAAAAATCAACAAGAAGAACCTTAACTTGATTTATTATGTTTACACAGGTGTTTGGACTCAGAAATTGACACCAGAGTTGTGCCTTGTAGGTAGACTGGCAATGCCGCCCCAGGTGCCCCTTTCATTGTACCCAGATCAACTTGGTAGGATTTAGTTCAGGTGATTCTGGGGGAGTTCTGGGGGAGTTCAAACCAAAGTGAAACCTACTCCCCAAAAATAGATTGATGCAGAAGGCTGCCTGGCGATTATGTGTAATTTGTGGGTGTCCTTCATGTAATTCTCCCTCACATACAGCCCACACATGATACAGTTCTCGTTAAACAGGGCGTGTCCATTATGCCCTCAGAATAAACCAGGGTCCTGAGCCCTTCTTGAAGATTCAACACCAGAAATATATTTTTATTCGATGCGTCAGGGCGAGCATGCTTGAAATATACTCTTTCACACTGAATGCCTACCCGTTGAACCTTTCAAGGGTGATGTTAGCCTCCTTCATGAATTTGGACATCCTCTCCATCCAGATCCCCGCATCACACTTTCCTTACTGACATTGTGAACCATAGGCATACTCCGGGGATGCAACAGCAAGGCATAGTTTTAATAAAATAAATTAATACTGCCCTGCCACGACATACAAAGTGATGGGCGGTGGATGAGTAGAAGGAGACAGAGTGGGGGAGTAGAATGAGGCAGAGTGAGTGAGTGGGGTAAGGCAGAGTGGGCGAGTGGGGTCCTGTTAAATGGATTTGTGTGCTGAGGTAGAGGGATTGAGTAGGGTTAGGATGGGTGTGTGAGTGGCATGATGGAGATTGTGTTGGTGGGGTGAGATAGAGAGGATGAGAAGGGTGCAGTAGAGTGGATGATTGGGATATAGTTCAGTCGGTGAGTATGTTCTAGTATACTGGGGTGATGTAGAGTGGATAAGTATAGTGAGTTATAGTGGGTGAGTAGGGTGAGGTAGAGTGAGTGAGTGGGGTGAGATAAAGTCAATGACTAGGGAGAGGTACAGTGGATGAGTAGGGTGAGGCCAAGTGAGATAGAATGGGTGAGTAGAGAGAACTAGAGTGGCAGAGTGGGGTGAGGTAGAGTGAATGAGTGGAGTGGGGAAGAATGGGTGACTGGGATGAAGTCGAGTGGGTGAGGGGGTGAATAATACATGTAATAATAAAAGATATGAATACACACAAATATAACGTACAGTAACTGAATGTGCCGTCCTCCACTTCCAGCACAGCAAACAGGATAGATAACTTCTAGCTGCCAAACTGTCCACTTCTTGTTTCGTTACAGCAGTTTGTTGTTCATGTTTCACAGAGACCTAAAGTGAAGGACAGAAAAAAGCAAATCAAATGTAAGTACTGCACCCTAAGGCTACCGCATTTTCATCAGGCTAATCCGAGACACCATAGATCTATGTGAGGTGGCAATGCTGTCAAATATACTGTATCTATACCATCAGTTTCCCAATTCAACCCTCCAAACAAGCCTCCCACACA
Source organism: Ambystoma mexicanum (assembly GCF_040938575.1). NCBI lineage: Eukaryota > Metazoa > Chordata > Amphibia > Caudata > Ambystomatidae > Ambystoma > Ambystoma mexicanum. The sequence continues at coordinate 567,881,920 of NC_090934.1, read as the reverse complement.
CTTCAATTTACTTCATTCGGAACACAATCCCAACACAACTCAATCTCCCTCCCCCATAATAATGTTTATCCGTTTGATTCCAACTTGAGATCTGTAGATTGCCAGTTTGATATAGGCTGGTGTATTGCCTCTCTAGATAAATCTACTTTCATTATTTTTTGCAAACGCCTGTACTTTATAATCCTAGGTTGACAATCCACTAAGCTACATTGTCAGTGTCAATGTATTTTAATTGTGCACAATGCCAGCAGTTCGAATACACATGTGATAATATTAAATATAGACATACATAATACATATGTATACAATATTCTCAATATGGTTACTATAGAACAATGATGTTCAGGGAGACCATATCTGTACTATACATACTCATTAAGATGTTTCATTATACTCTTCTGAGGGTGTGCTTTACCACTACTGTGATAACGCACAAGCCAATGATTGATTTATTTAACAGCCTAACAAGACCTATACATCTTTCTCACTTTACCCCTCAGCTCCGGGCTACTGTGCTGATGCATCAAAAGGACATTAGTTATACAGGTAGCTGGAAAAGGAGGTGAAATACCTCATGAGTTTCAATGTACAAGGAATAACTGTACGAATCAAGCGCATGAAATCGAGCAGAACAGCAGGAGGAGGGGTGCGCAAGTCTGCACTTAGTTTCATCCTGTACCCTGTTAAGTGGAGCCATCAAGCCCTGGCACCTTAATCAGGGAATATTGAAATTGTACAGCCTCAGCAGTCAGAAATCCCTCACGTAAAAAGGTGCAAACCCCTTGCAAGTGGCCAAAGGTGATACAGAGCAGTCTGCAGGAGGACAACATCTCCATATCAAAGCCCCCACACACTGCAACCCATTCACAAATTTGAAATGGGAGGATGATAAAGATGAAAGAGAGGTACCTTAGTAGTCAAAATGTGAGATTCATTGAAAAACGTAGCCCTAATAGTAACATGGCATTTGTTTGCCTGTTGGATTAGAGAGTAAAAGGTGGGGTTTGTTGTGACAGAACACTGAACCATGTGCAGTTCACATGGACCATTAGTGTACTCGATTACCTAGGAAACCATTATAATATTAGTTTGTATTGTTTGAAGATTAAACTTCAGTTTTACAAAAGCAACAAAAGAAAACATAAAATAAAAAAGACAAAAAACAGGTCATGTCAGGCTGGATGTGGAGGACTGAATGTGATACTGTGATAAGTAATTTAAAAATTAAAATTAAATCAGCATTGGAAGCAAGGATGTTTGAATTTCTGTGAATATTGTGAAGAGGAAGCTAATATCCCTCACTACACTTTTCCCCTCAGCCATCCAAGCCATAAACGAAGCTTCATACTGTATTGCCTTTTTCACCAGTAGCTCTGTCATTAACACAATTAAAAAAAACAAGGATAATTCCAAAAAGGCATTGGTGGTGGTGATGTTCAAGCGCAGCTCTAACAACTGCTCCTTAATCGTCAGGTCACACCATGTCAACTTGCCAATTCATAGCAATGCAAGTAAAGCCTTCAGAAGTATGGATGAGCTTCAACATATTACCATAGATCACCATACACTCGGCTCCGACAAATGTTTATGCATGGGCAGCATTCCCATATTTGCATTCAAACGGGTGCAGAACCTGCGAGACAAACTTGTACATTCCATTTAAAAAACATACACCAAGAACTAGCCTTTGGAATTTACAAATCACCACTGAACATTTCCCATGTGGCAAATGCATAGCATGCACATTTACAAAAAAGAGGCAATCCTTTAATTTTCGAGATCACATCTGGACCTTGTCTAACCTTATCAATTGTAAAACAAAACAAGTGGTTTACTATATCGAGTGCCCCTGTGGTCTTAGAAACGTAGGACAAACCATCAGGCCCATCCACATAAGGATTTGCGAACACAGGTCGAAAATTTGGTGTGAAAACCTCTCGGCACCACATGTCAATCATTGTATTTAATATCAACACTCACCTAATGATATTCCATGGTGGGTGTTGGACACAGTAAAAGAATCATCCAACATAATGAGAAGCCTCTTAGTGAAAGAAGCCTGCTGCATCCACAGATTGGATACCCATCGATGAGGCCTCAATGAAGAATTACATCCTTTACAATGACCATCCCACTGATTTGCCACAATGGACCCTCTAGGTAGGCTTATTTAGGCCTCACCACCTTAACCGATGCACTAGCACCTCCCGCAGAGGTTCCATTAAGCTCAATAATTTTATGAATACACTTTGTGTAGTTGGGAACAACATAACATGACCAATATGCATAAGATACAGTTGCTTAATTTAGAGGCACAGGACAAAAATGAGGAACCGGGGCAAATAAGCCCACACATTATTGTCCTCAATACTCAAAGCCCCACACCACTCCAGAGCATTCTAGAACTACCCGCTCGATTACGCCGTCATGAGCACCAGCATCCGCTTTCACTAGAAATAATCCCTGCCCCTAATAATTAACTTTATCTTGTAACACAGCACACAGCATCCACGCTGGGGTTACCTTGACGATGCGTATTCACAACTAGATGCAACTACGCATCATTACGCCAGTCGCCTGAATGTGTCCAATCCAGATGGAATCTTGGGTTGCCAAAACGATGGCTATTACAACAACCGTGTTCACTTCACTGAGAATCACATAGATACGGCAGCTACTAAACAAGGCTCTGGCTTTCGATTCAAGGTAAGTCCATAAGGTTCGTTTTACCTCACGCATTAGTTGGCCTCCCTTTGGACGCGCCACCACAAATGCCATTTCGCTCTTCTTTTCCTTCTTTTCTCTCTGCCTTTTTAATCCGAGGGATCCATATCCACGTGTACAGTTGAAGTCGTGCACTACCTTACAGTGTCACAGCCACAACACATCCAAATTGGTACTAAATGAATACCAACTAAAGGTACTTCCACTTCTTTTACAAACTACTAGCAATTGGGCACTTATAAACAGTCTTCTTCATAAGAACCGACAGCATAGCTGGTTATGTCCACTACTTGAGTTGTATTTCTCTCGAGCTACCGGCAATCTCGAGCTACTGGCAATCAAAAACTAACAAACCCCTCCATTTACTTCTTGTGCCATCTCAACAGAATTCAAACTCAATTAAACAGAAAGGGAAGGTTCAACTCGCACTGCGATGCAGTCACCTGTTGGAGATGTAATATTTGGAACTCCCCTGCACACCCATCAGAGGGTAAGTTTACCCCGGTAGATTTAGAAATACAGGCAGATGTAATCATATAAGGTACACCTGGCAGGTTTCAGTTACACTAATCCACTCCCTTTTGTTGTCTGCTTCCCCCTACAGTGTTCCCACCTGTCCCGAGGAAGGCATTATAGACTGCCAACTTGCTGCCACACGCCGAAACGTGAAGCTAAATCCCATCTACACAATTGGGGGTCACAAACCCAGTCAGGATTAACACATCCACGTAGGCAGACTCCAAAATGGACACTCACACATAATGAATGAAATAGAGTTTTGTTCTCTTGAAAAAAATCAAGGCAGACATGAATTGTACAATAGATCTTTCTGTTTAGCTATCTACAATATTTGTTCATGTTTCTGATACCTGTAACCAAGTGACTGTTATGAAATCGATCACAAATTGGGTAACTAATGACCCAGATACGCTCATTGATTGATGTCTATGATAAGTAATTAACGAATTTCATATGAACAAAATACTTAATTTCTTTCAGTGTGCATTTATTTACAATGGCCCTCATTACGACCCTGGCGGTAAGGGGTTTACGCCAGCGTTAGCTGCGCCGACCCCTTACCGCCAACTACGAGTTCCCAAAGCGCCATGGTCACTTTTCCGCCCGCTTTTTGCGGGCGTAAAAATCCATGGCGCTATGGGACCTTGGTGTTAATTACGCCACCGTAATGTACGGTGGCGTAATTAACGCCTTCCCCACTCCCATTGAGCCCTATGGGGCCGAAATGGGAATGGGGAAGGGTAAATGGGTCAATGGGGACTTACCGCCCCGCCAACCTCGGAATGGGGCGGTAAGTCCGCCATCCGCCATGGCGTAAACGGACTTTACGCCATGGCGGAAAAGTCCGTCGATGGCGGAAAAAATCCGCCAGGGTCGTAATGAGGGCCAATATGTGTATGTTATAAGTCACAATTAATTGATTGTTTCTCATGAGTTTTATCGAGTTTTATTGTATATTTTCCTTTGACTCTTTTTGTATATTGTGCTACTCTCATGTTACAGAACTTGTGTGTTTTTTATCCCTTCATGAGTAATTGAATAAAACTACTCTTCAACAGAGTCTAACAGTTATAGGTTGCTCATCATTGTTTTCTTTATCTTTCCTTTTGTGTTTATTGAGCGCTTTCCTGTGGATATACTCAATATTTTTCAAAAGACTATTGACTATCTTTTAGAATCTATTCAGTGTGTAAGATTTCCTGTTTTTGCTGTGACCTAGCGTGATATCCATGCTGATACACACAAATATTATGAGTTTATATTTTCTTCTAAATTTAGAAGTACTCAATACAGCAGGGACTACTTTCTTGATGATGGTTTCTGTCTAGCGCCACACATGGAGAGATGCAGTTACTTTCTCATTAGGAATATCGATGATGGAAAATACAAAAGAAAATTAAGCAACGGTCAATTCAGAAAACAACAGGTCTCACATATGGCAAATAAGTACATGGTGTGTTAGCTAATGTTACAACTGTTGATAACAGGCACAGTAGTTGTTTACTTCCCAACCCCTAATCTGCATGCTCTACTGACCCTCATCCTCTTTCAATGGAAGCTTGATATAAGAATGTTCTGCATTGGTGGAATTGGCTGCGAAAACTAAACGCTACTTTCCAGTACCCAATTACCTTTAATTATGTTTATTTCTACAGACTAATTTTAATGTGGGAAGATTCACAACGGTGTTAACATTCATAGGTATAAAATCAAAAGATGTAAGCTAAAACCGTTGAGTCTATGTAACTCGCTACATGCGTCCATGCATGCCTTCAAATTAGATTGTAAAGATTTGGGGAAAATGCTGTTATTTTCCCTTGATTACACAAGCTTTTATAAATGTAAAGACCCCCATTTGACATCCATTACATGATAATACTGACTTTACCTATTTTCAACTTTGTGTGTAGTGTTTTTTAATGATTCTTCAGGCATAAAATATACATAGTCAAACAGGTCATTAGATGTGACAATACTCAGGTGGATAATCCCTGTGAAACAAACCCTCGACCAGCCTTTGTCCAACACGCTTCTCCCGAAGTCAGCCAGAGGAAAAGAGCACCTGGAACGAACCCTCTTTAGACAGCTGCCAGTTCCCGAGCCAGTGAGTGAGAGAAAGAAACCCTGCCCTTTCCTTCTGCAAGCCTTTTTAAGCTTGTTTCTGAGACCGCATGTGTCATTCAAAACCACCTCCCTTTTTGTCAGTCAGCCAATCCAAGAATGTTCTGACTGTGTCCATCCCCATCGCTTAGAAACGGAAGCAATAGGTACATCTCAGTGCTGTTTTCCTGCTCTGACATTTTTGGAAACAATGCAATGCCTTTAGCAGAATGGGTCTCACATTCCACACTTCTGATTCGTCACGTACCCATTCAGACACAGTGCAGCTTTAAGCTTGCACAATTAGTTTATTTCATCCAAACTACAATGCATTTCCATTAATCTGCACCAAATTTATATAACTGGCATGGAATGGTTTGCACTAAATGTTAGTATGGGAGTCTGTCATAAATTAATTGGATAAGGTAAATTAGTATGTTAGCTTTATTTAAGTGCAACTCAGATCACAACCGTGGTATTGTGGAGCAAAGTGATTATTTTTTCTAGCATGTGTTCTGTGCATTCCGAATATTGGCATTTATTAGATTCAGCCTGCGTTTCACACAAGAGTCACACACCCTTGGCCCTAGTTAAAATTCAGACCTTAGCTAAAATATGGATGTTGAAATGTGGAGTTACCCTTGTTGAAATTAATTTCCCTACAGGCCACAGTGATTTGTGTAGGCTAAGCCTTAATGAACCAATCCTGTATGCAAGAGGTCATAACCAGAGTGCTTTGCAGCAGAAAAGGTAAAGGGGTGAAAACATGTAATATTAAGTCCCACCCATCTTCCTGTCTGTTGTGGATCAAAGGGTCTCTCTGGTTAATGGAGTTCTCTTTAGTTCCAGATTAAAGTGGCAGGTCTCCCTTGAAGATCTCATCTTATTTTACTGACACTTGTAAAATGCAGCATACGCCTGAAGGCATCAAGGCGCTAAAGCTAACATGGTGAAGTCCGACAGAAACAGGGAGTAAAAGAGAAAGATCTTTAAAGCCGGATGGAAGCCATGATGGTCCTCGATGATATGAAGACAAAAAGGAAGAGCATTCCAGGCCTTAGCAGCTGCCACCGAGAGGGCACGACCGCCCGACCCTGCCAGTCTAGTTGAGGGGGCTGAATTGTCTTCTGAGATTGTGAATGAAGAGTTCTGGGAGATATATAAAAGCAGAACTTAGCTTGGAGAAACTCAGATCCAATTTTCTGCAGAGCCTTGTGAACAAGATAGAGTGATTTGAATTTAATACACTGCTTGACAGGGAGCCAGTGGAGCTGGCACAAGATCAGAGTCATATGAGCACAAACATGAGGATGAAGAACTGCTCTTGCTGCCATGTTCTGCAGCAGCTGAAGACGCTGGAGTAGATGCTGCGGGATAGCAAGATACAGGGGGTTGCAATAATCAATATCGCTGATGATCAGAGAAGAAACAACCGGAGAATGGAACTTCACAGGGATATACGGAAGTACCTTCCGCAGAGTCCAAATCTTGAAATGCACCTTCTGGTAGATGGAGGAAACCTGCTCGGCCATAGAGAGAAAGGCCGAGATTTTGACCCCAAGGTCCTTCACTGAAGGAACTGGGAGGGGAAAGGGGCCAAGACTCTCAGACCAGAACTCAGGTATCCAAAACAATGAGGGTAATGTAGTACCTACCACCAGCACCTCAGTTTTCTCCCTGTTCAGGTCAAGCCAGTTTAAGGCCATCCAGTCACCAACCACTTTCAAACAGTTCCTCAACTGACCCACAATATCAGGTTGAGTAAGATCCAACCGCACCATAATTTTCTTTTTTTTTTTTTTAAACTTCTTTTTATTATAAGCGTGGCAGCAAAACACAGGCGAACAGCGACAGGCAGTAACAATGTAAAAGAACAGTATACATAGCGAAGGAGTGCAGGGCTTACTAAACATGATGAAACATTCAAAGACCAAAACACAGTCACATCGTAAAAAAAAAAAAAAAAAAAAAAAAGGGGGGGAAAAAAAAGGGGGACATCAGGAAGCTATGACTGGGGTGAGGACCCAAGCTGGTGGGGGGAAGCGGGAGGGGAGGAGGTGTCTGGAGTCTCGACTAGGTCCGACATATAGGAGCGGAACCTGAGCCAGATGTTTCTAGGTCTGGAGTGAATGGGTTGTAAGTGGGACCAGGCATCCTCGGAGTCAGAGGCCCACGTTACCGCTCTCAGCCATTGGGCATGTGTGGGAGGTGAAGGGCGAAGCCAACAGAGCAGGATGGAACGCACCGCGAGAAGCAGACAGAGACCGGCTAGTTTCTTGGAATCTCGGGGGAGGCCAGGGAGATCATGAAAGAGGCATACCAGGGGAGAGAGACCAATAGGGTGGTCAGTTACAGCGGATACTGTTGAACAAACGGCCTCCCAGAATTGTGCGAGGCGGGGGCAGGACCAGATCATGTGGATGTAGTCGGCATCAACCTGGCCGCATCTGGGGCAGCTGGCAGGGTGATCGACGGACATACGGTGTAATCTGATCGGGGTATGGTGAAACCTGTGGAGCACTTTGAATTGGATAAGTTTGAACCGGGAGTTGAAGGAAACCCGTTGTGTGCGTTCACATAGGTGGGTCCAGCGGTCATCAGACATCTCAACACCAAGGTCTGCCTCCCAAGCACGTTTCAGTTTAGCGAAGTCTGGGACCGATCTGGATTGTAGCATGGTATATAACCTAGAGATCTTACCCCTCGTGGGACCGGGGGAGGTGAGCTCCTCAATGGTAGGGTCGTCAGGTGGCAATGCAGGGAACGTTTGGTAATGGCGCTTAAGGGTCCTACGAAGGGATGCGTATTGAAGCCATACACTCCGGTCTCTTCTCAGGGGCAAGGGGAGGCTGGGCCACTCGACGAATATACCTTGTTCAACACGTCGCGTAACAACTCGAAGCCTGCGTCTGCCCATCGGCGAACCGTGCTCAGTGGAACCCGTGGGACCCCAGGGAGAAAATTCCAAAGAGGAAGATTGCCATGGAAGGCGTAGGCGGTCCCCGTCAGCTTCCACATTTTCGCCAACGCAATGGCCGTGCAGGCGACCGGATTCTGCGAGTCCCGTGCCAAAGGGGCAGGCTGCAACACCTGGGAGCGGATATCCCGGTCGATCACCGCAAGCCTCTCGAGTCGGACGTGCGGGGGAGGATCTGTAGTATTAAACCAGTAGGAGGTGTATTGGATTTGTGATGCCAGCCAGTATTTAAGAAAGTCAGGGGCACCGAAGCCCCCGTTAGACATGGGAGTGGAAAGGGTCCCGATCTTAAGGCGGACCGCACCCGAATGCCAAAGAAAGGAGTTCACGGTGCGAGTCAAGTCGCGAAAAAAGCCCACCCCGGGCCACAAGGGAATGTTAGCGAACCTATAGAGTAGCTGGGGCAGCACCACCATTTTCAGCAGACCTATCCTGCCCGCCAAAGAAATCGGGAGTTTATCCCAGACCTGAATCTTAGCTGTCAAGTGTGTGAGATACTCCTGGTAGTTTTCGTGGAAGGTCAGCTCACGTTGGCGAGTCACCACCGTCCCCAGGTAGGTAAATGTGGTTGGGGCCCATGTGAAACCGAGGGTGTCGGGGGGAGGAGAAGTACATTCCGTGAGCGGGAAAAGAATGGATTTCGAGCAATTCACCTTAAGGCCCGAGACTCGGCCGAAACGGATAATGTCCGCTAGTATAGGGGGTAGGTTGGTGGAAGGAGAGCGCACAAACAACAGAGCGTCATCCGCATAAAGGGATACTATGTCCGTCTGTCCAGCGGAGCGGAGGCCCCTATGAGCATGAAGTTGGCGGAGCATGTCGGCGAAAGGCTCGATTGCTATTGCAAAGACAAGGGGAGAGAAGGGACACCCCTGTCTCGTCCCCCTGGCGATCTTGAAAAGGGGGGAATGACGGTCGCCAGTGCTGACCCTGGCAACCGGATCGGAGTAAAGCAGTTTGACCCAGGAGAGAAAAGAGGGGCTGAATTTACAGTACTCGAGAACCCGCCACAGATACCTCCACGAAACCGAGTCGAATGCCTTTTGCATCTCAAGGGCAGCAGCCACAGCGTGTGTCTCAGGACTGATTCTGTCAATAATGTTGAATAGGCGCATCAGGTTCAGGGAGGTAGAGCGGCCCGGGATAAAACCAGCCTGGTCCGGATGGATAATAGATGGTAAGAAGGGAGCCAGCCGGAGAGCCTGAGCCTTGGCGAATATCTTGACATCGCTGTTTATGAGTGAGAGCGGGCGATACGAACCGCACTGCGAAGGGGGTTTGACGGACTTAAGTAGTACTGTGATTGTGGCCTCACGGAGAGAAGGGGGAAGCATACCAGCCTCCACGGACTCCTCCCAGAGAGCCAGCAAGTGAGGGAGCAGTTGTGACTTGAAACATTTATAGAACTCGACCGGGACACCATCCGAGCCAGGGGTGCGGCCCGAGGATAGGGAATCAATAGCGTCTGACAGCTCCTCCCGCGTGAGAGGGGAGTCGAGGGAACCCGCCGTCTCCGGAGACAAAGTTGACAGAGGGAGAGCATCGAGAAAGGAGTCGATCTCCGCCAGTGAAACCTCATCAGCGTTGGAGTACAGGGATTCGTAGAAGGTGAAAAATTCCCTGTTGATTTCCTGTGAAGAGACCGCCATAGAGCCATCAGCCCTCTCAACCCCGAGGATATGCGGGGAACCCATCTCGTGTCGGATCAACCGAGCCAGAAAGCGGCCGGGGCGCTCCCCCTCCCCATACCTCCTTGCCATGCCAGGGTTATCGAGGAACCTCTGCTCACGATCCGCAAGAGAACGGAACCTGTCCAGTTCCTCCCCGATGTCAGCCAGGTTAGCCGGAGTAGAGTGAAGAGAGCAAGTAGCTTCCAGGGTCGAGAGTATAGATTCGCTGGTGGCAAGGTCTCTACGGATCGACTTAAGGACCCAATTCTCCTTGGACAGCGCAATCCCTCTAATATAAGCCTTAAATGACTCCCATAAGGTGGCCTGAGACGTCACCAAGCCCATGTTGGTCTCGAAGAACTCCTCGATCGACAACTCCAGCTCGGAGCAGAACTCCGGGTCAAGTAGGGAGAGGGGTTTCAATTTCCAGTGTCGAGTGCGAGCGGGATCGGGGCCCCAATCGACGGTAATGGTGACGGGAGAGTGGTCAGATAGGGTTCTCGGAAGGATCATTAGTTGTGTTACGCTCTTAACCAATACGTTAGAGATCACCCACCTATCAATGCGAGAATAGGAGTCGTGAACAGAGGAGTAGAAAGAGTAGATGCGAGAATCCGGGTAGAAGAATCTCCATGCATCCACCATGGCCAGACGGGGGAGGGAGGACAGTGCAGCGTAAGCCGCCCTGGAGAGGTGACGGGGCCTAGAGCCTGATCTATCTAGAGCTACATCAAAGATTGTGTTGAAGTCCCCACCCCAGAGGATTGGAACAAGGGGGTAGCCATCGAGAAGGGAGGTGACCTGCACATAAAAATCCGGGTCATCAAGGTTGGGGCCATAGATGTTCAGCAGAATCACTTCCTTGTGATGCAGCATGGCGTGGAGCAATACATATCTACCTTGGGAATCGATTGTCGAGGAGATGAGAGTAAAATGGAGACTCTTGTGAATGAGGGTCATGACTCCCCGGCTTTGAGAGGAGTAATCGGTGAAAAACCTATGGGGACCCCAGGATTTGGCAAAACGCATGCATTGTACAGAACGGGCATGAGTCTCTTGAAGAAAAAGAATCTTGGATCCATGGCGCTCGGCCTGCAACTGAAGTTGCCTCATCTTTCTAAAATTACCCAGTCCCCGCACGTTCCAGCTCACAAAGGTCAGGGCACTCTCAGTCACAATGTGGCGGTGTTCGGGATAAGAAAAATGTCAGTGACCAAAGGGTCGGGTACACAGTCCTACGACAACAGTTCCAGAGTGCCTCGGCACAGTCCGCCTTCGCTGCCAGCGCTAATTTTCCAATAACAAAAACCCCAACATGACCCACCCCCACCCACACCCCCCCCCCAAACAGAGGGATGACAAGCCCATCCCCTTGCAAACAAAACCAAAACAAAGGCATCAGCGCCTGGGGGTCTGTAGGCCTGACTGGCCGTATCGCTCCGGGTAGCAGCAGAGCAAGTAGAACATATGATGCCCACAATGGAGGTGAAATGTAGATTGGACAAAGTTCTCGCACGTGGCGATCCGGGCGGGCCCTGCAAGTTGAACTGAGCAAGCAGACTACGGGATGAAGGATCAACGTGGCCCCGGTACGGGAGGGCAGAGGGGCCCAAGCGCCCCTCGTCGGGGGCCTAGGATAACTGCTGAACCGAGGTCAGGGGAGAGGGATTAGCCAGGGAAGTGATCATCAATGAATTTGGAGGCCTCCTCTGGAATCGTGAAGAACAGCACCTGGTTGGCATGCTCTATGCGGAGCTTGGCAGGATAGAGCATAGCATATTTGATTGAGTGGTCTCGTAGCCTGCGTTTCACCGCCTGGAAGGTCTTGCGTTCCCGCTGGACAGCCGTTGAGAAGTCAGGGTAAAGATGGATCCTTGCACCGCCCCGTAATAGCTCACCCTTGAGTCTCGCGGCCCTGAGGAGGGTGTCGCGGTCACGGTAGTTCAATACACGAGCTATGATGGGCCGAGGTGGGGCCCCGGGCCTAGGTTTAGCCACCAGAGCGCGGTGTGCCCGCTCAATTGCGAAGTGTGGAGAAAGCTCGGGCTCATCCAGAAGCGACAACAGTGTGCGCTGAACAAAGTCCTCCATTGGCTCACGGATTTCCTCCTCCGGAACCCCGATAATGCGGAGATTATTGCGCCTCGAGCGGGATTCCAAATCTTCGTTTTTCTTTTCCACCTCAAGGACCCGTTTGGAGAGAGCGGCAACCTCAGTGCGCAGGGCCCCCAGCGCATCCTCAGCGGAACCGACCCGCGTCTCAACCTCCAATACACGGCTGTCAGTCCTCTCGATGTGGGCCTTAATAGAAGATATGGTGCCGTTCATATCATCTAGTTTTGTATGAAGAGCGGTGAACCCCTCCCGTATAAAATCCATCATATTCTGGGACTCCGGGGCTGCGTCAGGCGGGGCGGTAGAGGTCTGCTCAGCGGCATCCCCAGATGATCTCCCCGCAGCCTTCGTGAACATGTTGATGGAGCTCTGCTTCCTCGCACCCCCGTTGGTCATCCTGGCCGTTGCGTAGATCGAGGAGAAGAGAGGGGGAGAAATGAGAACTAGATACTCGTGCCGGGGCACGTCCTCAAGACAGCCGGGACCGATGCGTGCACAGGGACACCGCAGGCGAGGGGCAACCAGTGGGCTCACCCAAGGTCCAGGGGGTGAGGAGAAGGAGAGGCCGTGACCCCTCTAAGGCTGGTAGGCAGGTGTCGCCGAAGTTGTTGGCAAAGGGAATGCAGCAGGCCCGAGCCCGCCCAGGCGGCGCGAGGCACAGCGGCAGGTGCGGAACTCCAGAGAAGCACGTGGGGGCAACAGCCTAGTATGTGCCCCGTCTCCGCTGCTCCAGGACACAGGTAGCCCAAGAGTATATTGCCGTGAAGGGTGCGCCACAGTCCGGTGGGTCACAGTGTCCAGGGCGACCCAATTGGCCACAGATAGGAGTCAGGATTTATCGGGAGAGAGGCAGGGTCCAGGCGGGGGTGGGGGGGGCCCCCGCGCCGCCACGGCCCAGCAGCGACGCCGGCCTGAGTGCAGGGGATCACTCACAGGATAGTGAGGGAGCGAGTGATCAATCCGGGGCCGCAGCAGCCAGGCACAGCACCCCCCCACACTCCCCCCACCTTCCAGGTGCTCCGGTGCCGACGGGGCCCCCCGGGGCCAGGCCCGAGGGCCCGATGTTGGTCAGCGCTGGCGGGCGCCACTGCAATGGAGGAGGAGCTGGCAGTCGCCGGCGATCCAGGTCGGGACTCTTAGAGAGTGAGGAGAGGTCTGGTTGGCCGCGATGGCCCGGCGCACGCCGCCGGGCAGGCGCCCCTCCCCCAAAGCGGCCCGCAGCACTGCAGCCTCAAGTGGGAGGAGAGCCGACGCCGCCGGAGCCGCGGAGCGGGGGGAGCGGGAGGCCACAGCTGCCGGTAGAAAGGGAGGCGCAGCCCCGTCCTCGGGGCGCGTAGCGGCTCCAGGCAGCACCCAGCCGCGGCGGCAGGGCACCCGAAGGGGCGGGAGTGGTCCAGAAGGATCAACGGCGGCGTTAGGCAGATCGAGACAGGATCGAGCGCTCTGCTACTCCGGAGCTCGACAGTTAAGCGGCCATCTTGGTTGCCGCGCAACAGCGCCCCCCATAACCGCACCATAATTTTCATATCGTCGGCATAGGAGTAACATAAAAAGCCAAAGGCATGTATTATGCCCAAAAGAGGTTGAATGTACAAAGTAAACAGACTGGGAGACAGTGAGGAGCCCTAAGGGACTTCACACAGCAGAGAGATCGAGTGAGAGAAAAAAGGAGAAAGGAACACAGATTGAAAACGACCCGCCAAAAAAGAAGACAACCAATCGAGAACTTGACCAGAGAGGCCAGCTAAGGATAGCCTTGCAATCAGGGAAGGATGGTCAATGGTGTCAAATGCCGCTGACAGATCAAGCAAAATCAGGGCTCCCACCCCACCCTGATCAACCAAGCGAGTCAGGTCATCAAGGACAAACACCAATACGGATTCCATACCCCAACCGGGTCAAAAACCTGACTGGAAAGAATCAAAGACATTGGTGGACTCCAGGAAGGAGCTAAGAAAAGGGACAACCAGAGACTCAATCAATTTCATTAGACAGGGAAGCAGTGAAATAGGGCGAACATTGGACGAAACAGCAGGGTATAATCCAGGCCTTTTCAACAGTGGGATAACCAGGGCATGCTTAAGAGTATCAAGAATGACCCCTGAAGAAAAGTAGTCAATAACAGCTTTGGTAATCCAAGGGATGATGTCATCAGAGATGCTTTTAAGAAAAGGGAGCGGAATGGGGTCACTGGGAGAGGATGATTTAAGACCATTAAAGGCTACTAGGACCTCCTCTTCAGAGAACACCAGAAAAAAGGACTAGACACCGGGCAAAGGGGTCAGGAGAGTAAGGGAGATTGGCAAAGGGCTCATGCTGCATCCTAGAGGAGCAAGATACACTGATCGCTTTATGAATGGCAACTATCTCTTCATAAAAAAAAGAAAACAGGGAGTCGCACAGTTCCTTACAGGGCAGAACGGTGGGCTGGGTATTAGCCTGAACGATTTGGGGTTGATTTACCGAAGTGAAAATGTTCGAGGCAGAAAAGACCCAAGATTATTTTTTCAAAATAATCTTTGGACTTTTCTCCCCTGAACATTACCGAGTTACCCAAAACCCTACCCACACCCACACCCCCACCCCCTACTCCTAACCACCCTCCTACCCCCACCCACTACTTACCATGCATTCCATCTAGCTCTGTCCCTGCAACACCTGTTCCCTTTCACTTCCGTGATCGGGAACTGGCGCTGCTGGGTCCTTTCCTTTTTTTTGTTGGGGTCAGCTGCGGAGGTGTCCCCCGCAACCCCCGCTCACTATACTGTATAGTATAGTGAGAGGGTGTTGTGGGAGACAACCATGCAGCCCCTGCAGCCTTTTAAAAAAATATATATATTTTTTGGGTGGCGGCGGGACAGCCCCACAACCTCTCCTCACAATATAGTGAGCCAGGGTGCGGGGGACACCACTGCAGCCCCCAGCACCAAATGCTTAATTTGGTCAACATTTCAGCTGTCAGATTTTTCGAATAGCCAAAATATTCAGTCATTTTGCCCGAAACCGCCTGAACAGTTAGTGACTGGACAAATGAAAATAAGGCTCTAGTTTGGTTGATGGCCTGTTCAATTTGAGTGCTGAAGTGAGTTTGCTTAGCAGCCAGGATTGATTTATGATATTCGGACATGGCCAGGCGGTGACGGACTTGGTCAGAGATGGAGTAAAGTGACCTCCATTTCCATTTCCTTTCCATCTGCCTACAGTAGAGTCTAAGATTTTTGAGTTCAGCAGTAAACCAAGGCTCAGGGCGATGGCTCTTCACAAGGCAATGTTTAATAGGAGCAAGAGAGTCTGCCACTGAATTAAAAGACTAAGAGATAGTTGTAAGTCTGCAAGAAGAAGCACTAATCCATTCCTTAAGGAATAGAGAGGTAAAATCAAGCGGGGAAACCAAATGCCAACCACGCTTATGGGTGAAAGATGCAGCGAGAACACACTTTGTCTCCATCAATCTACATACTCGTACCTTCTGAATGGGGTCCCCCTGTTGGGGTTGCCTACTGTAAATACAAAGTCCCAGACATGAAAGCTCACTGCTCTTGATACTGAGAGGCTGGCTTCAGGTTGGCACATGCATATCAAAGGTTGTTGGGGTTTTCCTGTCTTTTGTTAATCTCTGCAGCAAGGCCCCACGTGGGCCTGTTTGAAGTATACTCTATTAGTATGTTAATATTGGTAATTGCTGCCACCATCTGCAGAGTGTAAACAAACGGAAATGGTGGATCCATGGAGCCTTTGATAGTTAATTAGGCTGCCCATGACAGGAGGAAGGTTTTGGTCCTCTCCCTTTCTGAGATGCATTGTGTACTCCACCTTTCAAATTCCAACTAAATATGGCAGGGAGGACTGCGGCCGTAGGTGGTGTCCACTCAGAGGACACTGGTCTATGTGTATGTTGTGCAGTGAGCACAGGAAAATGTGTGTGGATCAGCCCCACACATTTTTCAGAGGTTGATCTACCATCATTCAATTTCACATAACATTAAAAGCCCATGTGTGCGCACGCCCATAGTGCGGATGGTCAAATTCTTAACAATCAGTGATCCAAGTCTCCTTTAAGGCCACTATCTCAAATCCATTGCATTCCGTGAGTACACCTCCTTTGCTCACTAAATGTTTATAACCACAAGAATTCCAATAGATTGAGGTGATCACATTTGTTAGGGGTGGCTATTATAGTTGATTTGGAGAAAAGTAGACAACCTTTCCCATTTGCAACAATGGTGGCAATTTTTAGGCATTCCAGAAGTCGAAAACCCCCAGATGTGCTGACAACTTGTGTCTCTTATGGAGTTCTTGACTCCCTTATTATTCTTGTGATTCTTGTGATGCATATTCTAAGACTCGATTTGATTGGGATGTCTAATGTCATTAACCTGTTTGTATTATCAGAACCAACAAATGTACCAGTGAAGTCAAGTTTCCTTGTATGCGCCATATTTAGCGCCTTGCCTCATTTTGGTGTTATTCCAGGTATCAGCAAAATGTTTCAGGTCATTAGTAATGTGTTTAACTTTAGTGTTTGAGATAGTTGTTTTAGTGTTTTAATGCGTTTAGCTGATTTAGTGATGACATCCTGTTTGTTACCTTTGTGGGCTTTTTTGCAAATACCAGCATTTTTCCCCCTCTTTGCTTTTTGCACCTGAGTCTGTCTGGGAAGCTATAGAAGTTGCGTCTCTTGTATTATATTCATCCACCAGGTTTGCAAGGTTGTCGTCCACATCTGTTATGAACGACATACGTCTAATGGTGAACCTGTAATGTTAGAAATGAGAGAATCAATAAAAATAATTGGTTTTTGCAGTACTCTTTCATTTCTCAGAGATGAGGAGCGATCTTGAGTGGAGGTTCAGCCAGGGAATCCACAATATAATGACCTCATATATATAATGGTGGAATTTGCACACGCAACATTGCTCAGGGGCCGGCGAGGATTCACGGCGGAATTGAACTGGATCTGACGGGTTGGTTCTGGTTCGCAGCTATCTGGTTACAGCTCTGCTCTACTGGGTTGGATCTCTGGATTCTGGCAAGAATTCTTAGCAAGAAAGCAGAAACAGCACAGCCAGGCTGTTATTTTTGGTATTCCCCTTGGAGGTCTGGGGTAAAATCTGGTTTCAGTATTTTAAAAGGCCAAGCTGTGAAGGGGTCAGCTTTGGAAATGGGCCTTTCTGCTTTCAAAGTTCTGGAGTCTTGGATATGGATTTCTCTTGCAAAGTGCTCCGCAAGCAATCAGATGGTGGGTCAATGTGTGTCTTCCTAGGTCCTAAGCTGTCTCTATTTATGTTTTCCCTAAAGGGGTGGGTGGGCTGAATTATACTAGGCACACCCTCTAGGGATTCTATTGGTTATGGTATTTCCTCTCCCCTGATTTGAGAAGGAAACATGGTGTCATGATGACGCTGTATTTTAGGATCCAGGGAGAACCTCCCCTTTGTTTCTGCACAGACAATCTATTTTTCATACAAAACATACAAAACATATTTACAATTTTACCAACTTGCTAGCAATAGCATATTTACATCACAGATTTAGTGGAGCAAGTATTCATCCAAGACCCATCTCGGTGAGAGCTTTGGTTCAGATTTGACAGTTTAGTTTTTCGCACTTTTGGTCTGGTACCCAATGTCAGATTTGTCTGCATTTTCACACATATGTATGCATGACATCTGGGCATAATCATGTGAAGTTTCATGTTTCTGGCTTCACCACAATCACTACAAAAACACAAAGTCTGTAGTCATGTCCCTGAACATAGCACAGAGTTCTGAATAGTTTCAAAACGTGACCAGGATTTCCATGTTAATAACACTATATTTTACAAATTATTACAATTTTGCACAGTCGTCTGTCAGTCCTTTTCAAACATATACTTTCTTGTGGTTTAAGGATACACATAACTATCTGTCCCGCCCCCAAAGTTTTGGTGGGTCAAGAGCAATCTCTGCCTCTCTTCCTTCTGGCAGGAGTTTCTGTTGACACTTGCATCAGCATATTCTTTTCAGCCCAGGAAACCCTTTGTCTCTCTCAGGGGCAGCAGAGCCAAATCCCCTCCCCTTTTCATTAATATCTGACTGAGAGTTCCTGGGGTAGAGAGCAGAAGGAAGGTGTGTTTCCCAGTGGGGGAAGCTTCTTGGAAGTTTTGCTGAATCAGGTTACTTTAAAGTAAATTGTTACATTGTTCTTTGTTGAAATTAAAGTAACATTTTTTAAAACAGGCAACATATCTCAAATTCCAGTCTTTTTAAACATAGAGATTGAATATTGGCAACCTATATTGTTTTTGATGGCAAATCACTTAATTTAAACAATTTGATTTTAATGCACAAGTTTAACTTCTAATGCACTTAACTGACAGCTGTCATGCAGGCAGCCGGCGGTACTGCGCCCATATTCTGACAGATTTTTCACAGCCAAGCACACTTTTTAATGTGGATATTCTATGATGGATTCTGCTTTTCCTGACATTGGGCCTCATTACGAGTCCGGCGGTAACCACGGCGGTAAAACCGCCTGGTTACCGCCGGACTCGTATTACCATTCCGGCTCCGTGATTCCCGGAATTACCGGGGCATTACAACCCCGGTTTTCCGGGAATCACGGAGGCGGAATGGTGTAAATCCCCATTCCCATTGAGTCCTATGGGACTCAATGGGAATCGGGATCATGGAAACACCGGCAGCATCTCGTAATGCTGCCAGTGTTTCCTCGTCCGCCTGCATGCGGGAGGTGTTAAACCCGCCAGGTCAGACCTGGCGGGAACATCACCTCCCGCCTGCAGGGGTCGGGATCAGGCGGTCCGGAAACAACGGTGGCGGCGGGTTTACCACCACCGTTATTTCCGGACCGCCAGGGTCGTAATGAGGCCCATTGTGTGCTTACGTGGATTCCTTAAATAAGGTGATGGTTAACACCCAACAAGGATGTTGGATATTTCCTGATGTTTTGAACCATGATTTTTCAATTTCAGCAGCCAAAGAAAAAAAGGATTTTAGAGCACCTTTGGTTTTCCTGGCAATGAAGCACTGCCTTTCAGGTAGTTCCATTTCCCTCTGTGGGCAGCCCAATGTCAGGTTTTGGCAGTGTGGTCTCCTGTTCCACCCCTGACACAGGCAAAGTAGATTGGCAGCCATCTTTTCCAGTTTCACTGCCCAATTCTCAGGGGTTTAGCGTGTTTAGGGCTTTTTGCGGCCATTTTGTTGGTTCTGGTGAAAGCAGCCCACAGTGATGTCGCAGGGCAGAGCCTAGTGGGTCAATACATCCCACAAGGGGGAGCTATTTTTATGCTATGATCTTTCAGAGGCTCAGGCTCGTTAGCTAAGAAATCAAAGCAGTTTGTAATGACACAGGCAGGTTGTTGAAGTTCAACTTCTGAGGGGGCTTCATTAGGGTCGGAGGCAGCCTTGGTGACCTTATTCGCTAGGTCTACTAGCACCTTGTCGTTAGAATCCACCATTATTGCAACATTGTGACTATTTAGGTTTGCCACAACAAAATGCATCAATTTGCCACCCAAACACGAGAAGGAGCATGTTAGGCGCTCCCTAAAATCATCGTCGGCCACTCTTTGGTCCATTTGTGCATACTGCGCCCTGACAAAATAGTTGGAAATCATACGATCTTTTGTTTAATTTTTAGCACCAACACTAATGGTTTTTCCGTATTTAGCTATTCTAACAGATGGCACAGCCCTCAGAGGATCCTTCTCAGAATCAGAGGGCAGACTTAACCCCTCACTGTTTGAATTACTGCAGGGCATAAACTTACCAGCCTCTACTGAATTGAGGTATATGCCAGCCTTGCTGCCAAACTCTCTTGATGCTATTGTTCCCCTCGTTTCGTTGGATGATGGCGTGATCATGACGCACTTAGTGCTGCTTCAACACTCTGTGAGGATTTTTAAGGGCTGCACAGGGTGGTTCAAAGGGCTAAACCCGCCAAGCAGTCACAACCTAGGATTATGGGGGTTGCAGTCGTCTTCCATCTCTGTCACAAGCAGGTACCAGGTAAGCAAAAATTCAGAATAAAATAGCCCAGCTTCAGCACTCAGTGAGGTTTATTAAGGGCTGCACAGAGTGGTTCAAAGGGCTAGACCGGCCTTGAAATCACCACCAAGGATCATGGGGGTTGCAGTCCTCTTCCATCTCCATCAGAAGCAGGTACCAAGTAAGTGAACAATCTGAATAAAATAGACCTCTTCAGCGCTCTGTGAGCATTTTTAAATGCTGCACAGGGTGGTTCAAAGGGCTAGATGTGTCCAGTAATCACCACCAAGGATTATGGGGTTTGGAGTCCTCTTCAGTCTCTGTCACATGCAGGTACCATGTAAGCAAACATTCAGAATAAAATAGCACCGCTTCAGCACTAGGTGAGCTTTCTTAAGGGAGGATAGCTCAGCGGCAAGGTGTTTGCCTTGGAAGCAAGACGACACGAAGCAACACAGGTTCGATCCCCGGGTCCGCGCTTAAAACCTCTGGGCATTTAAGCACGTTATAAATACGCAGCTAAGGCAAAATTTACACTTATGCAACTAAAAAAACAAACAATTCCTGTAACAGCGCCTCGATGCCCGTGGGCTGTGTGAGCGCTTTAAAAATGCAAATAAATAAAAAAATAAATAAGGTCTGCCCAGGGTGGTTAAAAGGGCTAAACCCACCACCAAGGATTTAGATCTAGATGTTTTGATTTTTTTTCATTTGTAACGCACACATAACAGAGTAAACCGTATGGAGGCGCAGATGTAACAATCATTGATACGAGGCATGATCTGAATCCGAAAAGTGAGGCAGCCTAGAATGAAAAAGGGAGAACACCAGCAGGACTATCTGAACAGAAAAGACTTCAATGCCCCACCAAAATTAGGGCAATGATTGATGAGTCCTTACTTCCAATGGGAGTGAGTTCCATACTTTCAGACCGAAAACAGCAAATCTTCTATCTTCCCTTGAACTAAAAGCAGAACGGGGGAATGACCAAAAGATGACAATCATTAGAACGACAGTGTTTTGGGGGTTTCAGTCCTCTTCCCTCTATGTCACAAGCAGGCACCAGGCAAGTGAACACTCTAAGTACTATAGCTATGTGAGGATTTTTAAAGGCTACACACGGTGGTTCAAAGGCTAGATCTTCCCAGCAGTAACCACCAAGGATTATGGGGGTTGTAGTCCTCTTCTGTCTCCATGACAAGCAGCCTCAAGCAGGTACCATGTAGACGAAAATTCAGAATAAAAAAACACTGCTTCAGCGTTCTGTGCGATTTTCTAAGATATGCCCAGGGTGGTTCAAAGGGCTAGACCCACCAAGCAGTCACCAGCAAGGATTATTGGGGTTGCAGTCCTCTTCCATCTCTGTCACAAGCGGGTACCAGATAAGCGAACATTCTAAATAAAATTGCACTTTGGGAACACTGTTCGCTCCCAGGATACTCTCTCTTATAAGTGATATTGTAAAAAACCATATGCTGAATATCACCTAGTATAAGTTAACTGATATATTTACCTCTGCTATGCTCTGAGGAAAGGATAGTGCAGTCTGTTGCCTGGGCTGGCTGTTCCTGGGCTTTTCCATGTTCCCATAAAGGAGGGGCACCCAGAGTCCTCTGGCTGCACTATAAATGCCTTATCTTTCTTTAACTATTATGATATTGTTTTGGTTTGCAAGGAAGGTTTGATAAAGTCAGATTGATATCTTCTTCTTCATACAGCAAGCAATACGTTGGCTTATCTGTAAGCCACAATCACAAGTAATATTTTAATGAAATGGTTAAAGTACACTATGACAACCACAACAAATTATAATTAACCAGTAGAAAGGACTTGTGGAAATAGAGGGATAACACTGAGACATGAAGACATGAAGCCATTCTAAAGTCATTAAGTGAAATTATAGTTCCAAATGTGATGACCACACTACTGAAAGTGGTCAATCGCAGTTCTTCATTGTTTCTCAGATTTATGTCACATTGTGAATATTGTTTCAATTGGTTCTTGGTTCTGAAATAATGTCTTCCATGATTGCTGCAACCATCTGCCATTACTTTCTAGCATTATCCTCAAATTCCAGAATCAAAACATTACCTGGGTCACAAAATAAGGAAAGAGGGAAATTCATGCTACTATTGGGTGCTGCCACTGTATTTGGTTGCATGTTATTATGATCAACAATACCCTCTGCCTGAACACTTACAGATGGAAATCAACTGTTTTGCTAGCTCCATCCCTTAAAAGATGTCACCCAAATGCTGGCTACCCACACTCTATATAACACTGCACTGCTCTCGACCTACATCCATGCTTTAAACAATCAATTTTGTTTATTAAAAATGTATATGGATATGATTCTTGTTTTTTACAAACGAGTTAAGATTAAACCAACAAAAGAGTAAAGTCTACAAACATTAGAAATAATAACATTAAGGTAACAACATAACAATATTTTATCAATACATTAAAAAAATATACTGTTCTATAAAAGTCAATCAGTTTTGCAGAATGTTTGCATTATTTGAACAGTTGTGGACAATTTAATTCAATGTTTAATATTTTCATAAATATTTGCTTCAAGCCATGACCCAATACATGAATACATAAATAAATGTAATAAATAACAATTTTAAAACATTGCACTTGCCCACATGGTTTCTGCCCCATCAGAAAATTGCTGACCACGAAAAAAGGTTTTCTTTTTTAGGGTCTCATTTATGGACATATGTGATGAAAGTTATGTTTATATATCTGGGCACACAATTTGTTAAGCCAGCACAATTATCTGATATGGCCTACATATTGTACTAATATTTGGAGGACAACAACTCCAACGTACAGCAATTTTCCACCAGGTTTAGGCTAGATTTGTTACCGCTAGAATACGTCAAACTATGCGGAACAAAGTGGGAGTAAAATGTTGTTGCCTGCAAATGTGAGTCAGCTACCATTGACAGCAGAGTGCATGTTTTATATTTCTGCCCCTTTTATTCGGTAGCCCACAGGAGCTGCATTTATTCCCCTATTTCTGAAGGAATTGGGGTTGGGCACTGTAGGCCGGATTTTATGTAAATCTTTTTAATTCAAAATAAGATAATTATATGCTAAAAGCCCTTACAGCAATTGTTACATACATAGGTTCTGTTTTTTTTTTCTCTTTTTCCCTCTGGTCTTGGTCTTCTATCATGTGTAATTTTTAATTAATAAAACATATTATCTAAATTCATTGCACTTTTGTTATGATATTGTGCATCACAATATGATGTGTTTAGTCAGAATGTATTTTTAAAAAGAGCATTGATTACGAGAACTACTGTAGCGCTGAGAAAGCCTGGGATAGGTGAAACATGTGTTGGCTAAAGAATCATAATGTTTGGTTGATCACGGCTTTGAATGATAACTATTGGTTGTTCTCTATCATCTTTCATGACACAATTTACAAAAAACTGATTTTTATTAAGTACATGACAACAAACAAACAATATCACGTGATATGATGTCAAACTTTTAAGGCTATGTATTTCAGGTATCAGGTCTTCTTTTATTAATGTTATTAGCTGAAACTAATCCTACATCAAATCTCAAAGCATAACATGAAAACCAACATAAAATATGGCATGCAATGATTGCAAATATTCTGTAAAGAGTTTTCTCTTGAATACCCACTTTTTTAAATATGGAAAACAGTTTTTCTGAATTTTTCTTTTCCACATTTTTTATGTATTTGATTGCAATGTCATTATTGATAGAATTATACTTATTATTATTATGATTACTGTGTACATTCTTTTGGTTGATGTTACTTTACCTGCCATGAATTCAAAATTGGCTTGCATCACTTTTTCCAGCTGACTAGGAACGAATTCTTTGAGTTGTCATCAAATATCCCAGCAGGTCTGTCGGATAGATTGTAACAGAAAGTGGTGCAAAGATACAAACTGCTGTCACCCATTCCTTTTTGAAATACTCTAGATAATGCTATATTTGTGGTTGTAAAAACATGAACACAAATATTGTTATGAAGGTCTACACTCAGAGCCAGAACACCCGGACCAATACCCGAATCAACACATTTGGACACAACACTGTTTATCAGTGGTGGAGCCCAAGAAGTTCATGTGGCTATAACTGCCACCTTAGTGGCCTCCTTCCTATCAGTGCCCAATCTCTTCACACCCAACTGGGAGGTAGCTTATTCTAAAAATTACTCATTTACTTGCTCAGTGGGGAAGGGTGGTCACACAAGCATCATCAAAGTGAAACATAGTGATTCAGCTGAAATATGGCGTGTAAACTGCTTAACTGCTTTATTAAAGTAATTTACAGAGGACAATGTTGGCATATGTTGTGGGAGTGACATCATCAAAGTGATTTACAGTTTCAGTATTGTGGAGGGTCATAAGAAGGACATGGACTCTGATTTTCCATCTGTCTGGTATTTATTAAATGAAATGGTGAAAACACCTGACTTTCCCTATGCTTTCAGCCATTCCCTACCTAACCAAACTAACTGGGGTTCTTGTCCGTCGTTCGTGATAGTCCAAAAGACAAACACAGCCTGCTGTCCCAAATCGACCCTACACTGACCCTAGCACTGTTTATAACGACTAACAGACAGGCAAATTAATCCTTTCTCCAGTAGTATAGTTTTCCATCAGTTATCAATTTAAAGATGTAGCTTCACAGAAGTTCTTGGTGATTGTTTTCATCAAATAATACTGTTCCTTGAAAGGACTCTTCACAGTTTCAACCATCTCTTCTATTTGGTTATTTCATTTCATCCTTTTAGATTCTTCTGTTTGGACTCGTACACCTTTATTCCCCTCCTTTCCCGAGGAGGCTTTATATCTTTCTCTCTTTCTCTTACTGACTGTCCAACTTTTATCTTGCCTAGAACCAATATGAGAGTTCCAGTATTGATTATCAGTCCATTCAAGTATCTTTAGTGCTCTACTTTCACTCGAAATCTTGCGAATGCCTTGCGGTCAAAATTGCCACCGCTAACTCCCAAACACTGAACCTCATCCTTATCTATAGACCTCCAGGTCCTACTGGAACCTTCGCTGAGGACCTATCTACAACCATATCCAATAATCTAAAAAGTACCTCCCAAACAATAGTGCTAGGGGACTTCAACCTAGGCTATAATGACGCCAAGGATATCCAATCCACAGCCACAGCTCTGGTCCTTGAAGAACTGGGTTTCTCCCAGAAAGTTAACCTTCCTACTCATGACAAAGGCCGCATCCTAGACTGGATAGCGGAACATAACTGTGGAGTAATCATCACAGAAACTATACCCCAGATCTGGACTGACCACCATCTATTACTATTCACAGTAGCCACGAACGCGGCCACGGCTCAGTCGCCACTTGCCCCTCCAATGCCCACGAGGAACAAAAAACTTATGACGGCGGAAAAATTGCTGCCCATCATTCTACCACGTCTGAACTCGCTCCCAGCGAATACGGATCCAAATGTGTTAGTTGAACAATTTAATGAAACTATCAACACAGCCCTCGACCACATAGCCCCGCTCAAGCTACGTAATAGTAAACCTAAGAAACATCTCAACTCATGGTTCACTCCTCACCTAAAAAAGCTCAGACTAATCAAAAGAAACCTTGAAACTACCTGGAGACTCTCTCCCTCAGCTGAAAACAAACTCAACCTAGCCAAGGCATCCTCCCAATATAAGAAAGACATCTTACTAGCCAAAAAGGAAACGTACAATACCAGAATATCACAATCCAAATCTAGTGTCAGAGAACTGTTCAACATCCTTAAAGAACTGGAAACTCCTATTGCCCCCCAAGAAAACTGTACCAAGGATAAAAATTGGTGCTCCAGCATACAGTCGGCCCTCACCAACAAAGTAGCCAATCTACAAACTAAAATTGCCCTCAAAAAAGCTTCTCTTACACCTCACATCCCACAGACTACAGTTCCACATCCAAAACCTAAACAAGAACTACGTTTCTGCTTCGCTAAGGTATCGACCATTGAGGTAGAAAAAGTTATCTTGGGACTAAAACCATCCAACTGTAAAGGTGATCAATGCCCTGCCCTATTAATCAAGGATGCTGCGAGAGAATTATCGCCATTCATAACCAAACTCATCAACTCATCCTTTACCACAGGCACTGTACCGAATAACCTAAAAGAGTCCTGGGTACTGCCACTCCTAAAGAAGCAAACCCTTGACCCGGCCATCCCTACTAACTTTAGGCCTATCACGACCGTGCCCTTTCTTCTAAAAATCTTAGACAAAGTGGCATACATGCAAATACAAAACTTCCTTGAATCCAACCTTTTACTTGGAACACGACAATCCGGATTCCGCCCACAGCATGGGACTGAGACAGCCCTAATCGATCTCAAGGCCCAAATAGATCAATGTAGAGACAATGGCCAAGCAGCCCTTCTCCTATTGCTAGACCTCTCAGCGGCCTTTGATCTAGTCGACCACACAGTATTATGCAGTCACCTAGATTCTGCAGCCCACTTCTCCAAAGAGGCCATAATATGGATCAAGTCTTTCTTGAGTAACAGAACTATGAGAGTCTTCTCTCCCTCAGCCTCAGCAGACCCGATCCCCATAACATGTGGGGTACCTCAGGGATCCTGTGTGTCTCCCACCCTCTATAATGTATTCACAAAGCCACTTTTTGACGAAATGGATCATCTGGGTATTGCCTACACCAATTACGCAGACGATACCCAGATCCTCCTCCCGCTTTCAGGTGACTACGTCAGGGATCTGGCTTTAGTGAATAAAATCTACAGCATCGTTCAGGCGTGGATGGCCACACACGGCTTATGCCTGAACGATGACAAAACTGAACTCATTATCCTAGGCACCCAAACATACATAACCAAACTCAGCCCGGATTATGCCAATTTCATCATCGATGGGAACAACATAAAAGTAGCGAAGGAAGTGAAGACCCTAGGCTTCTACCTAGATGTCACCCTGAACTTTGCTAAACAAGTTAACTCCCTAGCCTCAGCTACCGCATACACATGCAAACTAATCAGAGCGAGCAAACAATTCCTTTCTACAGACAGCTGCATCACGCTTGCCAGAGCCCTCATACTCTCCAAATTGGATTATTGTAATGGACTATACATTGGGGCTAATAAACAGATTATTCATAAAATCCAGGTCCTCCAGAACAATGCCCTGAGAGCAGCTCTCAACATTAGTAGAAAGGAGCACATATCCTCGGTAAGAAGAGAACATAAATGGCTATCCACACAGGACAAAATTCAACTTAAAATTGCCTCCCTTACCCACAAGTGCCTCAATAACAAAGCACCACCATATCTCAAGGATAGGCTACACCCTAGAACCTCGACCAGACCCACAAGAACAGCAAATGCTAACTGCCTACAAGTCCCTCGTTTTAAACTTGCGACTATAGGAGGACAGAGCTTCCCAGTCAAGGCAGCGCAGCTGTGGAACTCACTTCCCCTTGGCATCAGAGAACCCCAGCCCTTTGCGAAATTTAGGCAGAACTTGATCAATTGGCTGAGAGTAAATGACGACTAACTAACCTCCCTGTCCTGACTGTTTCCATTGATATACTAACTGAAGCTCCACTGGCACCCCTATACCAGACTATCTAAATCAACTCCCTTTTACACTAGAATGTTCCTGATACCTGTATATTACTACTGTATATATTATTGTACACTATATATTGTATATATATTACTACTGTAGATATTATTGTATACTCCTGATAGTGTACCCACACCTGCAAAACTGCGCTGACTCTGGACCTAGCTCCGGCCGCGTATATATATGCCTACTATATACTGTATATTGTATGATACCCTGTACTATTGTATGATACCTTGTACTGTTACCACTTACTATGTACTTGTAACTAAGCCGAGCATCTTCTTGTCCTGTGCGCCCTGATGCCCCAGGGTATGGCGCGCCTTATAAATAATAAACTAAACTAAACTAAACTAAACTGGAAAGGATATGTGTTCTAATAATCATTCTCTTTCTCTTCATACAAGACTAGTAGGAGTGTCCCATTAATGATTGCCACTTTCTTCAACGTCTTTTATTATCTTCTATTTACTTGGAAAACTATGAGTGCTCCAGTAATAATTTTTTAGTTTCTGCTTGCATTTCAATTATTTTATTTTGTTTGGAACGATTGTGAGCATTCCAGAAATGTTTTGCTCTCTCTTTTATGCTCTTAAGATTTTGTCTTGCCTGGGACGAATATGAATGCCCCGTAATGATTTTCTCTCGCTTTCAGGTTTATCACCACTTCATTTTTACTGGCTCAAGCATGAGTGTCCCAATAACGTTTCTCCCTTTCGTACATTTTTCTCAAGATTTTTTCTTAATTGGGACAAATACAAGCATTGTAGTAATATTTGCCAATTTATTTATTCAGATTTGTAGAGCGCACATCAGCCCGGGGTCATCGTGGCGCTTGTTACAGACATATCTTAGTTACATAGAATGCATTATTTACATAAAATACATTATTTACAGTGGCAAATATGACATTTATACAGATTTTCAGTGCAGTATATTTACATAGATTCGCGAGTGTCACCTATTATTGTGCAAGGAAAGTGGTCTTCAGTTTCCTACGAAAAATCGGGAATGAGTACTCTGCTCTAATGTCTGCAGGAAGAGCGTTCCAGGTCTTGGCAGCAATGTAGGGGAAGCTTAGTCCACCGGCTTTGGCTTTTTTGATGCGTGGGGTGTAGAGTAAGTTGGTGTATTGCGTCCTGGTGGGACAGGAGGAGGAAGGTTTGGATTTGGTCTCTGATAGATAGGACTGGACGGAGAGAGAGAGGCATTTGTGGTGAGGGTGAGGATTTTGAGTGTGATCCGCTCTTTGACCGGGAGCCACTGTGCTGAGTGTCTGGCATGGGAGATATGCTCTCTTCTTGGGATGCTAAGAGTGGCCCGGAGAGCATTGTTCTGCGTGACTTGAAGTCTGTTTAGGTTTTTTGCTGATGTGCCTGCTAGGAGGGCATTGCAGTAGTCCAGTTTGGCTCCAATGGTTGCTCTAGCTATAGAAAGGCAGTTGGGTTTAGAGAGGTATGGCTTGATGGCATTTATGAGTTTGGTGGTATGCACAGATGAGGAGGTGATTACGCTGACTTGTCTGGTCATAAATAGTGAGGAGTCTATGTATACTCCCAGTGTCTTTACAGCTGTGGATACGGGGATGATGGAGTTGTCAAAGGAGAAGTTGGAGTGCAGTTTGTCCAGTTTGTCTAGGGTGGTCTGTTGACCTAATATCATGATTTCAGTCTTGTCTCCATTGAGGTAGAGGCCATTAACTGCCATGGAGTAGATTGTGTGGAGTGTCTTGGCGCCTTCGTGGTATGATCCTGAGAGGGGTAGGAGTACTTGTGTGCCGTCCGCATAGTTCGTGTATGTGATACCGTATGAGTCGAGTTTGTCAAAAAGAGTTTTAGTGAACAAGTTGTAGAGTGTGGGTGCAGTGCAGGATCATTGAGGGATCCCGCAATGGATTGTCGTGGAAGTGGCATTGGCAATGTCCGAGAAGACTTTCATGGCTCTTCCCTCGAGGAAGGAGGTGACCCAGAGCGCAGATTCTTTAGAAAAGTTGGCTGACTGTGTGAGGTGTGAGGTGAGGGTCTTGTGATCAACCAGATCGAAAGCGGCTGAGAGATCTAGAAGGAGCAGAAGAGCTGGCTTGCCCTTGTCCATGGTTTGGGTGATCTGACTCTTCAAATCCACCAGGGCTGTTTCTGTGCCATGTCCTTTCCGGAAGCCTGATTGCCTGGTCCCGAGGATGGAGTGGGTTTCCAGAAAGTGTTGGATTTGGCAATGTGCGGCTTTGTCCAGTAATTTCAGGAGGAATGGCACTGTGGTTATTGGTCTGTAGTTGTTGGGTTGTAGGGGGTCAAGGGTAGTTTTTTTTAGGAGGGGCCGGACCCAGGCCTCTTTGAGGCTAGCTGGGATGATGCCTGTTTTAAAAGACGCATTGATGAAAGCCGTAAAGAGCGACGCAAAGCAGTCTGCACAGTCTTTGATGAGTTTTGGTGGGCAAATATCGCCTTTACAGGGGGAGGGTTTGAGATTTTTTAGTAAGTTGATAACTTCAGGTTCAGTGACGTCCCTGAAGGGGAAGTCAGGTATGGTGGGCTTGGACGAGGTGGGTGGGGCATTGGTAGGCTTGGTTCCTGTCTGTTGAGGTAATGCTTTGCAATGGTCTTTGATTTTCTTTTGTAGAAGGTCAATTTTGTGTAGCATGGCAGCTTCAATGCTGGCACACCAAGCTTCGTCTTTGATTATTTCATCCGATGTATTAGGGGGGGAGATGAGCTCTTTGAAAATGGTGAAGATCTCTTTAGAGTGCGATTTGTCATTAGAGATTTGTGTGTTGAAAGCGTTGGCTTTGGCAGTGGTGATAGCTGCTTTGTATTGGTGGGTGATTGAGTTGAATTTGTTTTTGGTACTGCTGCAGGGGTCTGATTGCCAATTTTTTAGTGCTGCTCTTTTGTGGGAGCGCATTGAGTGCAGTTCTTCAGTGAACCAGGAGTTGGTGTGTAGTGATTTCTTTTCTTTTTTCCATTCGAGTGGTGCTATTTCATTGATAGCTTCAGTGATGACATCTTTGTAGATGTCTGCTAGAATATTGGGGTCATTAGCGAATAGGGGTGCTCGTTCGGGGATGTTGAGGTAGGGGTGCAGGTTATCCTCTTTGAGTTTTTTTGAACTTCTGACTTGTGCAGCGATAGCAGGGGTCAGAGTTTTGTGGTTATTGGTGATAGGAATAGAGAATTCGATACAGTTGTGGTTGGTCCATGGCAGTGAGGAGTTGGAGGTGATAGTGGAGAGGCAATTATGGTCTGCTATCCAGTCAAGAATGCGGTCTTTGGCGTGCGTAGGACTTTCTACTTTTTGGGTGAAGCCTAGGTCGCTAAGTTCCTTGGTGAGGGTGACCGCAGATTTGTCTTTAGCATCATTGAATCCCAGATTGAGGTTGTCTAGTAGAAGGGTTTTGGTGGAGCTTTTGATATTATTGCTGAGGATGTGGGTGATGTTTTCCTGAGAGTCTAGGGTGAGGCCTGGGGGGCGGTATAGTAGGTGAATGTTGAGGGTGCTATAGGGTGACAGTGTGAGTTTAGCCGATAAGAGGTCAGAGTTGTGACTGACAAGTCGGAGCTGGAGGTTCTCCTTGTGGATAAGGGCTACTCCGCCTCCTATTCGTTGTGGTCTGTCTTGTCTGAGTATAGTGAAGCCAGGTGGTAGTGCAAGCGCAACAGCGGGGCCTGATGCTTCATGTAACCATGTTTCTGTGATAGCTAATATGTCAATGTTGTTGTTGGTTATGAGGTCATGAATATCAGATGCATGAGCTGGGAGAGAGCGGACATTGAGGAGGGCACATTTGATCTGAGGTGGGTGTGGTTTGTTCGTGGAGGTGTGGGTGGTGGACGCGTCCAATATGTTATGTGTGGTGCTATTGTGGGGTGAGGTTTGGTTAGTGGGTGGTTGTTTGTGGGAGAGTGGGTGTCCAATGCGAGGGGTGTGTTTGGAGATGGTGCGGGAGCTCAATCTATAGTTTCTGTATTCTATGGGAGGGGGTTGTGTGCTGAATTTTGTAGTCTGTGTGTGAGCTCTAAGTCTTTCCAGTCTATACATTATTGCGACGCAGGGTGTCAGGGTTCGTCTGTGTGAGGTGAGTGAATTTGTGAGGTATCCGCGGCGGCGGGTTGCATGGGATTAGGGAGTGGGCTTAGTGCTGTGGGTGCGAGGGGACGGATTGATGTGTAGAGTTGGAGAGCAGTGAGTGTTGCAAGGAGAGTGAGCAGCATGGTGGCGGGAGCAGCGAGCTTGCAGGAAGCTATGGGCATGATTGTATGCTGGTAGTGGAGGGCACAGTCAGGTTGGGTTGGGTGGCCCTCGCCTGAGTTGGGCAGGAACAGATAGGTTCAGAGTGGGCTAGAAAGCACCCTAAGGTACTAAGAGGGACAGAGGTGTCAATGTACCTTACGAGCAGCAGGTGGCATAGGCAGGAGCGTAGATGAGCGACAATAAGGCACAACAAAATTACAATGTGGTCTAGGAGTGACCATAGGGCGCAGTCAATAATGGCAGAAGTGGTCTCTGGGTGACCATGAGGCACTACAAAATTACAATGTGGTCTAGGAGTGACCATAGGGCGCAGTCAATAATGGCAGGAGTGGCCTCTAAGCGACCATAAGGCACAACAATATTACAATGTGGTCTATGAGCGACCATAGGGCACAGTCAATAATGGCAGGTGTGGCCTCTAGGCGACCATAATGCACAACAAAATTACAATGTGGTCTGGGAGTCACCAAGTCACCAAAGGCATAACAAAATTACAAAGTGGTCTATTAGCGACCATAGGGCACAATCAATAATGGCAGGAGTGGCCTTTAAGCGACCATAAGGCACAACAAAATTACAATGTGGTCTAGGAGTGACCATAGGGCGCAATCAACAATGGCAGGAGTGGCCTCTAAGCGACCATAAGGCACAACAAAATTACAATGTGGTCTGGGAGCGACCATAGGGCGCAATCAATAATGGAAGGAGTGGCCTCTAAGCGACCATGAGGAGCAATCAATAATGGCAGGGGTGGCCTTTAGGCGACCATAAGGCGCAATCAATAATGGCATTTCTTCAGATATTCTGGCTGGTCCTTTTTTACTGGGATGAGTGTGTGTGTTCCAGTAATGATTCCCTCTCTTTGTAATGTTTTTCAAGATTCTGTCTTGGTTGGGACAAGTACAAGTGTTCCAGTAAAGTTTTTCCATTTCTTCAGATATTCTTACTGCCTCCTTCTTACTGTGCAAGTATGAGTATCCCAGTAAAGCTCATTGGTCCCCCTCCCAGGGTCTCCTGTTTTAAACCATTACCTTGAATATGTTGGGGCAACATCACTGGAATTCGCATTGGCTGCCATTTTCCTCTTCTCTGGTTGGCTTCCCTCCTCTGAAGCGTGGCTGTGAACGGCTCCTCTGTTTCCTTTTCTGATTTCTTGTTTGTTTTTTTGGCGTTGGCGGTATAAGTATTTTCATCTGACCGCCTGGTCCACCGTGTCTCACTTGCAGTCATGCAACCACCTCCTTTGCCTCGAGTCGCTTAGCTCTCTCTTCAGTTTCCTGTGTCTGCTTCTCTTCTTTAACAATGGCGGATGACTCCCCTCTTACACGTCTCTCCAGCATAGGATCCTGTGCATCCAGTCCCTCTTCTACTGGTTCTCTCTTTAGGGTCCCCGCATCTACATTTTATGACATGTTCAAGGGACTTGCCTGGTGGACTGTCAAAGTCTGTTTTCTCTATCAGGTTCATGCTCTGTATTCTTCCGTAGTGCTTCTTTACCCCAGTACTATATGAGTTTTATATTGGAGATGTCAGTAAGGTATTTGACTGACAATAACACACTTTGATTGACTCTTCAACTTTTTCTTCATATCATGGCATTGAAGGAGTTCTCATAAGATGTGATTTAGGGAGTTCCTTCCCAAAATAGGTGTCTTTGTCCCCAGAAGGGGACTCTGTCCTGTTGAGTACCTGCTTGCTTGTACCCATAGCGAGAGTATTTTGTAGCATGCTCACCTCCCTAGCCTCACAGGGACAGGCTCCCCCCTGGGGATAAATGACAGAATCCCGCAATTCATCACACTAGGATCTGTGTGATCACTGCGACCACATGTAATTGTTACGGCCGAAAATGCTGACTTTAAAATTCAATCCCTTTCACACCGCATAGATATGCGGGGGAAACCCCCCACCCCCGCCCATATTTCTATAATATCCCATTACCCCCCACATATATATGTGGTGTAAAGGGGGTGTTTAAAAAAAATAAATAAAGTTGCCATTTTCGGCCGTCGCAATTCCCAGGTCGACATTTTTGTACGATTCCATCACAGTACTGACATAAAAGTGGGGTCCCTGGCAATGTCAGCATATATTATGAGCTCATCCAAAAAGGGATTTACTGTGAAAATTCTGCCATATACTCTGGAAACAGCTTTTTGAAAGGGATCTACAGTAGCAATGTTAGCAAATATTGTGAGTGCAGCACCATGAAAGCTATTTAAAATAGTAATGCTTATATGTATTGTCGGGCCAACATTATGAAAATGTAAAATCTTCCTGTGTAATGTAGTCATTTCTGTCCATGGGATATATTTTCATTTCTAATATTTGATTTATTTTGTGGATAACTGCCCAGATCTAATACCTCCCACCATGATAATCCCACACCAGAATCTGGGGAAATGAACAGGTGTTGAACTAATCCACAATGTTCCACATAAATACAGACAACTTGTCTACAGAAAACAAAAATCGAAACTGCATGCTACTGTCAGATTCAGGATATGCACACAAATCTATATATAAAAGTAAATATGAATGATAATTCTAGATCAAAGAATAATATTCTCTACATTGCAAACATACTCATTGACATTGGCTGTTTGATTCAAATAGCACACTATTTGTTTAAAGTTTGGACAAAGGTACAACAATAATTTGCAGTGTTGATTTGGTTACAATGACTTTAAATACTTGGGTTCAGGAATTCTAACTCTTTCACTATTCATTTGTAATCAGGTTCACCTTCTCAGCCCCCAAGTTCAATTTCAATCCTACAGGTCTGTCATTCCACATTTCAATTTTGGATGTGTATGACCGTCAAAGATCCCAAATTGTTGGAGAAAGTCCTGATTCTACTAAAACTACATAGGGTTTAATTTCAATTATCTAACACAAAGCACATATACCTTGTGTACTATATTCCTCCTTTCAGTGTGATAGCCATACACAGTCCTAATCCAAAATACTTTAAATTACTATCTGGGATTTAATTAATTCTTGCAACATTTGTTTAAATGCTCATCGATTATTGTACTCACTTCTGGTTTGTCTTTTAAAGGCACAGTACAGGTAAACACTTCAACCTGCGCTAGGCAACTCTGCCAGGCAAGCCCTTCCTTTCAAGCTCCCAAAATCCCCCAGGCAATCTGGTTATGTCTTGTGAAAGGCTTCTGCATTCCGTTCCCACTGGAAAAAGCGTTCTTCAGTATAATCTGCATCAGCTAGTTCCAGCTGGATACCCATTCCTTTTTCTGGCCCTCTTCCTTTGCCACTCTCTTCCATTGTGATTGAGTTTATATACTCAGAAAACTCCACCTATGCCATCATTTTGTAGCAGAGCAATTTTGGATTAGATGGAGCATTTGATAGGTTCCTTTCACTTGCACCAATGAGGATCCTCATCTTTGTTTTAACTGACCAATTGGATTTACTTTGTTTTAAAGGGATGTGTTAGCTATGAGATATCCCGCCCCTCAGGAATATAAAATTAAAATTGCACTGAAATATTTCTTTCCCTTATAATTCATGGTATGGACCTATGCCAGGACCTATGCCAGGAATAAGATAAGGAATATACATTAAGATTTGCAAGCATATTCTGATTTCAGAGACATCCTTCATGTATTGTGACTGCATGCATGACAGATCTTTTTAGAAAATTCACATTGATGCATGATTCATATATTTTAATATATCCTTTCTGCATGCATGTGATCCTCCATGCTCAGCTGAATTCAGATCTACCTCTGATTATCAAATCCACCAAAGGATTAAAAAGACTCCAGGAATTAAGTAATTCCCTTTAGCACTTTGAAACACAATGTTTCCGTGCATCAATAATGTATTCAATACCATCCATCTCTGCTGCCATTCATAAAATTGAAATTTGGAGCATAACGTAGCGAAGCAGTGGACAAGAGGTGCCCGTTAGTGGTTGAAGAGCCAGAGAGAGAGGTTAGAGCCCTGGGGAAAATAAGAAGAGATAGAG
Source organism: Ambystoma mexicanum (assembly GCF_040938575.1). Taxonomy (NCBI): domain Eukaryota; kingdom Metazoa; phylum Chordata; class Amphibia; order Caudata; family Ambystomatidae; genus Ambystoma; species Ambystoma mexicanum. The sequence continues at coordinate 567,845,970 of NC_090934.1, read as the reverse complement.
ATAGAAGAGAGGAAAGACCCCAGGTGGACCTGTGATGGTCCATCGGTGAGGAAGGAGGTCAACCAGGCCAGGGCCTGATTAGTAATACCAAGGTTGTCACGGAGGCGATTGAGCAGGATGGCACGGTTGACTGTGTCAAAAGCAGAGGATAGATTGAGGAGAATGAGGACAGAAGGGAGATTACAGTCAAGATTGGAGAGCAAGTCTTCACAGGTGTTCAGGAGAGCAGTATTCATGCTTTTGGCAGCTCTGAAGCCAAACTGGTGGTCATGGAGCAACCAACAGATTTAATATGTAGATTAAGCTAGGAGATGGCCATCTTTTTCAAGAGTTTGCCCAGGAAAAGAGTAATGGAGATTGGGCGATAGTTAGCCAGAGAGGAAGGATCGGCTGAGGGCTTCTTTAGGATTGGGTGCATAAGAGAGTGCTTACGGAGGAGGGGAAAGTTCCAGTGGTAAAGGAGTGAATGCAGAAATCGGTCAAGGCTGCAGCAAGGATGTTGATGTGGTCCTTGCTGGTTCTGGATGATCAGGAGAGAACCTGCTTTGACAAGATTTTCTTAGATCAGATTTGTCTAGAAACATTGTCAGGGGTGAACAGGGGAAAGGAGGAGGAGAGACAGCCTCATACGGGCCAGAAGTGGTAGAGGAGGAGGAAGAGGAGGTAGAGGAAGAAAGGGTGGATAGGATGGAGGAATTTTAGTAGTGAAATGAGAGGCAAAGGCTGTGCAAAGGGTCTGGGAGGGAACAGGAGAGGTACAGACTGCAGCAGGATTTGCCAGCTCCTTGCAGATTTTGAAAAGTTCTGCCGAGTTGTTAGATGACGCAGAGATGCAAGCTTGGATGTAGGCTCTCTTCTCAGAGAGGACAGATAATCTGTACTGACTTTGGAGCAGTCAGCAGGCCAGTTTGTCAAGGGGTGCGCCAATGTCCTCCACTTCCTCTCCTCTGCCCTACACTTGTATTTAAGGGTGGCGAGGTTGGAATTGTACCAAGAGTTGTACTTGGATTTGGGCTTCAATAGGATCCTCAATGCAGGGGCAAGGACATCCAGAGTGTTAGAGATAGAGAGATGAAGGTTAGAGAGGGCTGTGTCAGGGTGTGAGTCAGCCAAAGTTGCAGGAGGAGAGGAAGTATCAGCGGAAACCTCAACGGACACACGCTTCATGAGTCTGATGACCGAGAAGATTGTGGCAGTGCTGGAGTCGGCTTGACCTGAGCGAAGAGAGAAAGAGGTGGGAAGAAAGGAGAAAGTGATCACTCCAAGAGAGAGGACTGGTGAGAGGGTTAGAGAAGCAGAGGTCTGAGGAGATCAGAACATCCAGGGTGTGCCCTGCAGAGTGAGTCGGGCCAGAGGGAAGAAAAAAGAGAGAGAGAGAATTGCAGAGGTTGCAAAAGAGTCCTGAAGAAGGGCTGTTAGCATCCAGGTGGATGTTCAAGTCTCAGAGGAGGAGAAGTTGAGAGGTAGAGGCAAGGAGCGAGGAGGAGAGGTCAGCCCACTCAGAGATGAAGAGAGCTACCTGGCCAGGCAGCCTGTAGATAGTGAGAGAGAGGCCAGGAGAGATAGAGAGCCTACGGTCAAGGCATTCAAAGGAGGAGTAGTGCTGCATTGGAATGATAGAAGCAGGGATCAACTGTGGGTAAATCAAGGATTCACCCCCACCCGGGACAGTTGGTTCTGGGTTCGGAGAGCATCTCGTAGCCATCAGGAAGGAGCGTGTTGAAACTCGTGACAGAGCTGGCCGTGAACCAAGTCTTGGTGTGATTGAGTACATCCAAATCAAGCTCTTCCAGGAGATGGCAGATGTCAGAGGAGTGTTTCATAGCTGAACGAGAGTTGAGAGTAGTGATGTGGAACAGGTTGCCACATTTCAAGGACTTCCTGGGTGGGGTACAGGCCAGAGGTACACCCTGCACAAGTGTTGGTGGTGCCTGAGGATGGGCAGAGGAGGAAGGCAACAGGGTGGCCAGAGAAGCAGCAGGGGGTGCTGAAGAGGTGGCAGAGAAAGGAGGCAGCAAAGGAGCCAGAAAGAGGGAAGAAGGGATAGCAGGAGAGTGAAGGAAGTTGATATGCGGGAAGCGTCTATCTAAGAGGAGGATATTGACCTGAGGGCCCTGGAGCAAGACAGTGCCATTTAAGTAGACATTAATGATGGTCTTAAAGAGGTGTAAGGGGGTCAGGAGGGCCTCCAACCATGTGTCACCATTAATGGGAGAAGAAGAAAAAAAGAGAGAGGACAGAGACCATATTGGTCCATAGGCCCGGAGAGGGAACAAAAAAGAGTATGTCGGTAAGGGTCTCTCCGGAGGAAACACTGGTATAGGTATCAGCGATAGGGAGGCCTGGGTTGGAGACCAGGATGTGCCTTTTGAGTTTCTTCCTGCCAGACTTAGTGAGCGGGATAGGATAGTCGACAGAAAAGCAGTTGGAAAAGATAGGTGAGACAGAGAGGGGTGCAGGGAGGAAAGGGGGAGTAGGGAGAGGGGATAGGGACAGGGGAGCCCCGGTAGGGGGGGGCAGAGGGGAGGTCATGCTTGGGTGGGGGGCAGATGGGAGGGAGGTACAGTGAGGACACAAAAGGGAGGCGGGCACAACAAAGAACAAGAACAACTGACCTACAAATCAGATGCAGTACAGAACTATCAGAACAGAAAAGAGAACAACAGGGAACCTAGAAGTAGAGAATGCATATGTAGTACAGAACCAAGGTAAAGCACAAAGCACAACAGGGAACCTGTGAGTAAAGGATGTAGATGCAATACAGGACCAAATGCAAAACACAGAAGTCAGCAGGGAACCTCGAAGTGAAGAATGCCCGAAATTGCAATGTGATGCCACAAACCATGGAATGAAACACAATATCAAGAACCGTAGAGAGCAAAAACAAAATCAATAGTCAACAAGGCACAGAACACAACAGGAACCTAGAAGAAGAATGCAGGCAATGCAAAGTAATGTCAGAAAAACAGTGGAGCAGGAGACCGTGTCAGAATAGTACACAATAGATCGAAGAGGGAAGGGCTGATATGTGAGAGGAAGGAAGGGAAATGCAGGAGAGGGGAACGGAACAGGATGCAGGGACCTACGATGCGAGGGAGCGCACAAGGCTAGAGAAGCAAGGGAGTGCACAAGGCTAAGTTGTGAGGGAGCACACATACGCAAACAAGAGGAGGGGACCTGCGATGCGAGGGAGCACACGTGGCTAGTGAAGGAAGGGAGTGCATGTGCCAAGCTGCGCAGGAGCGCACACACGCAAACAGGATGAGGGGACCTATGATGTGAGGGAGCGCGTCTGGCTAGGGAAACAAGGGAGCCCACGTGGCCTGAAGTTGCAGGGGAATGTAGGTGGCCTGAGTTGAAGGGAGTGCACAAAGAGGGGAGACGCAAGTGCATGGGAGGATTGGTTGCAGTGGAACGAACACGCATGCAAGAGGGGCAAGGGCTGCAAGGTCTTAGGGGCTGCGTGGAGTGAAGCGAAGCTAACACTCCCCGAACCTTCTTACCTTGCGGCCGCAGACAGGATGGTGGGCTCATCTCCGCTTCACAGTCTGCACTGCCATCACCGCCAAATACATGTGTTGCAGAAGGTACGTACCTTGGTTCATATAGTCACAGAAGCGTGGACGTAGCGAAGCGTGCTATATATAATTGGACAGCATCTCCTGTGCACCTGTGTCGCTCAACACTGCAGCCTTGTCCTAAAAGGGATTTACCACAGAGGGTGTGGAAACACCCAGATTCGACTTTCCCAGAAGGGGAAAAAAGGCAAATTTTTTGACCACTGCACAATACAACACACCCAGATTTGACTTTCCTAGAAGGGGAAAAAAGGCTAAGTATTTGAACACAGTACAATACAACACACCCAGATTTGACTTACCTGATCAGTCACAGCAGGTCGACAGCAGCAGGCTACGTGCTACCACGGCGGACACCGGCAGACAACACTGGAACTGTCTTTAGCCTCTGGTCCTTGGCTGAGGGGGCTTCCACGGCAGGGGGTGTGTTGGGTGGCCGATTTAAAGGGCCCACCCAACCAATGAGAGCAAGGTGGGAGGGAGGAGAGAGGGAGGGCCAACAAACAAGGATGCAACGGGACAAAGGGAGGGGGGAGCAGGCACACAAGCGCTGTGGCGCGAGAATGACACTTTTACAAATGCACAATTTACTGTGCAACGTAGCACCTGTCCTCATCCTAGCACCAGAGAAGTTGACTTTGGCATTGCCTGATGATGGTGGGGGTGGCCTGTGGGGAAAGAGAGAGTAAACCCATGTTGGTGCATTCTTACCTGCTGTCTGAGCAGGGATTCGGGCCCTGGGTCCACCTCATCCCAAGAGGTACAAACAGGAATTGCCCTTTTCTTCATCTGACCTTCGCTTCAGATGCCCAGGCAAGAGACACCCTTAATCTAAGAGTTAAGAGCAGAAAGGAAGAGGCAGGGCGAAGAAGGTGGGCGGGGCTTAGGCCAGGTGACCTAGATCCACTTGCACCTGCTCCCCAACTTCCTTGAAGTCACCTGCCCCCATTCACCCATGTTGGAATGAAATAATAAACTAATGGCATTTCAAAGGCAACATTAGCATTCCCCGATGAGTGTATATCTGTACTTGCACGGGTACCGGATGCACCTTAACAATATCAGCCACAAGGAAGGCATTCAAGTGAGTAGCAGGGATGCAGGGCACAGATCAGAAACAGTATGCCAAACATACACATGCCCCAGCATGGATACAGAACTCAGATTAGCAATCTTCCATTATGTGCAAGTGCTCAAGCATGGCTGCAGGAGACAAAATTAGTAGCAATCAGGATGCTACACATGAAATAGCACAAACAAGAGATGTGTACGTATCCAAATAATGACAGAGATTCGAAGAAGGCCTTGGTTTTCAAATATGTTGTAATGGGTGAGCCAAGAGGCCTATGAATTTGTACTATGCAATATATGTATGAATGTTCAACATTATAAAATACTAGCGGTACCACCTGGCTTTGCACAGATCTGTAGCTGACATGCACGTGGGGGTCTTCTATAGCCTTGTGTATGTTTTATTTTGTCATAACTTCCTATTTTTGACAAATCGCAAAATCGACAATCTCCCGAAATCGCCTATACTGTTAGCCCAGGGCCGGACCTCGCTCCACCCCTGTGCAGAGTGAATGGGTGGGGTTGGTCAAACTTCACTATCGCCAGTACACCCCAGACTGGTATGCCGACCTTGTGTCCTAACTTCCTATTTTCGGAAAAGTCACAAAATCTGCAATCTCCCCAAATTGCCTATACTGATAACAGAGGGCCAGACCCCATCCTGTGCAGGGAGAATGGGTTGGGTTGGTCAGTTTCGCCATTGCCAGTACACCCCAGACTGGTATGCTGACCTAGGGCCTAAATTTCACCCCATCAAATGTTGTGGGGCTGGAGCAAACAACCGCAAAATCGTCAATCTCACAAAATCACCTTTACTGATAGCAAAGCACCAGAGCCCGCTGTGTGCAGGGCGAATGGGAGGGTTTGGTCAAATTTCTATATCACCTGTACACCCCTGACTCGTATGCTGACCTTGGGACAACATTTCAGCCCACCAACTGTTATGGGAGCCAACCCCGAACATACAAATACACATTTTCACAAATATATATATATAGATGAAGCAACAATATAACCAGTTAATCTGTGAGTGGTGCTTTTTGAAGAGCATCCCCTTTAAATGAAGCACATCTTAGGGAATGATATCTGAAATATTCAGGGGCCTTCAATTATTGCAGGTTAGGCATTATGAGATTAGATGAATCGCCCAGGATCACACATTTTGGTTAAATGGTGAAGCTGGGATTTCAGACCAGTTTGTAATTTCGGGTGAGGAACAAATTGGGGGTCACTAAAGAAGGCGTGCAATTGACCAGTTGATTCACTATGCACACCTAAGTTAAATGAAACCAATGTCTCAGTTTAGTCATTCATTGTGTATTACTAGTTATTAAAGTGAACTTCAGGTGCAGGGGAGAAAACTGTCAACCCCGGCATATGGGTTGTGAATCTGTGAAACAAAAGAAAAGTTCCTTGTAAAGGAACTCCTGTCCCCTGCACACGTGGAGACGCCTAGAAAAGTATACACCTTCTGCACTTGTCAAGGTAAGAGTTAGACTATTGCTTAGCATCAATTTAGATGTTTGCTCACAATTACTAGGACACTAATACGAATCCTGTTCCGTTTTTAGTTATATTCCTCTAAAACCTTGGATGAGATACCTGACGGGTCATTTACCAGCATTCAATACAGTCACATTTTACCTGAGGGATTCTATCCAACAGGTAAGCCTTGTTCTTCCCAAAAAAAGGGCATATAACATTTTCTCAAGCTAGTGCTTTCAGAGCACTAACTTACGGTTAATTATTTACTTACAGGGAGACAATTCCCTGGTTGGCATTATTTGAAGAATTATTTGAAGAGCTTGTTTCTAACAAAAGAAGAAGTGACCGCTAAATTGCCTATAACCATTTGTATTGACGGCACAGTTTGGGTAAGTCCATAGATTTACTTAGACAGAAGTACCCTTCTTTTATTACTAATATAGTTAAATTGACATGACAGTACACATTTTCTCCTCCCCAGGTAGGGTGTTGTAGAACCCGCAGGAGTTGGTGTGAAGTTGGGCATCACTAGATACAGAATCTCAAGGATTCCCAGTACTTTCGAATTATGAAGGTTAGTACTTACTTCTTCCAACTCCAACCCTTCTTAGAAATTCATAACCATATTAGTTACTGATTTCTTTGTAAATAGGAATTGATACATGAAGGGCTAAGGAGCTTAAACATTTACTATACGAAATAGTTGCTGATCAGTTGTACCACAATTGAATAGAGATTATAAATTATGAATATACAAATCATGTCCAAAAATACAATTGGGATGTGCTGCAAATATTGTAAAAACTGTAAAGTGATGTATTTTTTTGACAATTTAATAATGATACATATTGAATTATTTTCCTAGAAAACTTTGTGAATGTACACAATTGCCCCTGAAGAAGAGAAATCCCTCTCGAAACGCGATGGGCAACATATGAAAAATAAATGGATTTTTATAAATGAAAATTATTCTACAAATTGTATGATTATGACTTTTTGACTAAGATTAATCAAATTCGATCCAAAGACTGCTACATAGACACACTTAATAATCCTTTTTGAAATGTTGGGCTTACTTGTCTAGGTCATTAAAGAAGGGTCAGAGTGGTAAACCAAGGAATAAAAGCAATGCATAAAGTTTTTTTTTGTTGTTGAATAAATTGGAGCATAAAAAGAAAGCGTAAAAGCAGTTTACACTTTCTTTTTACACTCCACTTCATTTTGAAGTCGTCCTGAGACGTAGTAGGGCAGCAAAGCAGAGACAGCGGGCCTCATTACGATGCTAGTGGTAACCAGCCAGTGCGACCGGCAGGTTGCTGCCAACCACGTCACGCTGAATTAAAATTCCCTACGACACAGGAAGTCAGGCCCCGGGTCTTGTAACTCCTCATAGAGTCACACAGGAGTCTATGAAGAGATGGAAGCACTGTGAAAAGTCTGCCTGCCGGGGCCGCTGCGACTGCCCCGGCAGGCAAACTCATAGTGTGGAGGTCCGGAAACTAGGATGCCGGTAAGCTTACCAGCACCCTTGTTTCCGGCCCGCCCCACTCTTAATGAGGCCCATCATCTCTGCTTTGTTTTACTCCTTTATCTCAGGAGAGCATTTGGTTTTACGCCTGTATGAGATTTTCATGCAGTTGTAAAACCAAACATTTAGATGGACTACGCCGTACTTTTACATCAGGTGTAAGGCAGGCAGATTCCATTTTTCTGAAATCGTAGAGTAAAAGTAAAGAGTAAAGCTGCTTTACCTATACACTCCACTTTGCAAATGTTGCACATTGCATACAGGGTACCAGCAATAAGTACAAGTGTTGGTGATACTTTGCAGGCAATTTACATTTTATTTAATATGACCCCCAAGGTTTACACCCTGCTGTACCACCACGAGACATTTTTCTCACCTTTGAAGGTGTATAAAGGGCTCAAACAGAATTAATATTTCTACTGTGCTTTCCTCCTCACCTTCAGCCGAAAAGGATGGGCAAGCGGTGGAGCGGGGAGGGAGATTGTAGTTGGGGGATGATATACGCTTATTGTTGGTGGCAAGTCTTACCATGTGGTAAGCACGTCTTGGCCAATGAGAGGCTGTGAAACTCCAACTGTAGATACTAATATATAATATCTTGACATGTGTTATTGATGTTTTGTAAAAACGTTTCACTCACTTCTTAGCATCACAGAGCCTGATAGGGGTCCTTCCCAGGGTGAGAGCCATGGGCAAGTGGCAAGTTTGCCCACATATTAAGACAACTGTGTGAAGAAAAACTGTATCATCACCATATCCAGGTTTGGTCCGCAGTTATTCACTAAAAGGTTAACCCTGGGAGCCATCACTAGCCATTTACAATGTGTATACGGGTTAAACCAAATGTGTACTATGTTAGAATGGGAGGCACGTCTTTTCCAGATGCAGCAACAGAAAGCTTCCCACCATAGTTGGATGTCAGATCTTTTCCGGAAACCTTATTATATGGATGTGTCCCCAAAAAACAACAATTGAAATAACTTAATGAGAAGTCTGCATTGCCCATGCTACCCAAAGTAATTGCTTTTTAGAGTAGGTAGTGTCTCGTAACCCTAGAAATGTTACCCGAGAGGATAGCACCAAGAGTGGTATTCAAGTACTAAAGACCTTTAAATATGAATTTATGAGTACAAAAACCTTGATCATGTAGAGGTGAAATCACTTTTTATTGGGGCAATCTATATGTACAGATTGTAAAAATAAACATGTGTTTTTTGCACCTTTCCTTCAGATGAAAACACTTGTACATAGTCTGGTACTGTAGAGGTTCGGTATTTAACTACTCATATCTGCCTGCATTAAACAAACTGGGACACCAGTGGAGTCAGACAACTGCCATGTCAAATTTCATGCATGTGATACATGGGTCAACAACGTCCAGGTAGAGGGCTTCTCACAGTGCCAATATGCCCACCATACCATTGCAGAACAAATTGAAACATTACAGTGTCAAACAATTGCTCAGTTAGAAAAAGGGTGGAGTTTTAAATAAATCTGCATAGTTTGGTCTGAAAAAGCATCTCACTGGCATGCAGAGGGCTCTCTAACTGGCAATCCCCTATGCAGGGCTGCATGTCAAGGGATGCTGGGGCACCCGTTTCAAACATGAAGCCAAGAAAAGTTTCACCATTTTAGCTGCACATCTCCCCACTCCTACCCCAGAGCCTACATGGTCTCCAACTTTACATTTGCTTTGTCAGGGCAATTGCTGTTCATTCGCTGTACCCATTTCATCTAATCATCTTGTTATAGCATTCTACTCTATCTCTGTATAACTACAAAACGTCAAAATGTATTTAATGCATGAATTCATACCCAAACAAATGTGTGTTTTATATTATATCAATAATGTGTAAAAAATGTTTGGTTGTATATTGAATACAAGAATGCAACTTCATAAACAATTACTTTATTTATTTATTGTGATATAGTTTAGTTTATAAACTTTACACAAAATACAAATGTAAATATCTTATAAGCATAAAAGTGCAAATAAAAATCACATTAAGCATAATTTAAAAAAAAACAAAACAGCAAACAGCAAATATATACCACATAATTACCTATGCAGCCAATCCTATCTACAAATTATTCAATTGAAAGCTATTGCTTAAAATGTTATGTCCAGTCTGCCTTCAATCCTCAGCCAGATGGTATACAGAGCGAGCAGCAGGCGCTTACTGTTAGTATTAACACAGTGATTCCAGAACAGATCGTCCTTAATGTAGTTCCTAGAATGGACAAAGCCATCCAGCAGAGGGATAAAAGTGCTAGCCATCTCAGGGCATTCAGTCAAAAGATGCTTTGCTGTCTCCAGCTGATCTTGAACTTTACATAATCGGCATGTTCGCAAATTGGCAGCCAACTTAATTTGTCTTCCTGTGACCATCCTTGTGGGGAGTTGTTCCAGTCTAAGTAGCAAAATAAACCGTCTTAGTCTGGGTGAAGGACAAATGTTCAGATATTTCTGGGGTTTCTTAAAGTCATAAAGTCTATATTGTACAAACCTATAACTACGCAATCTCCTCAGGTGTTCGAAATTCTCAGTCCAATCCCATAGGTCTATGCGTTTACAAAGAGCCCTTTGTACTTTATCCGAGTACTCCCCCTCCCTCTCTTGCCACCCGATATCTGAATATAATTTAGTCACCACCATCACTATGGCAACGAATCAACTACGAGCCCCACAGCGCCCTCATAGGCTCCCACACCTCTGCAGGCCCTCCCCTCCTGCTTTAAATGGAGGGGAGGCGCGCCGCGAGGCGAAGCCGCAGAGCGAAGGCCGTGAGAAAAGGCCCGCTCCTCTCTTTGCAGCTCTTCGCTGCTCGACGATGCCGCAGGGAGGTAAGATCCCTATTCCAACATTGAATTCCGTACTCACCGGAACCCGCAGCCTTTCTGGAAGAAACTCCAACCTCTGTGCACGCACGTTACAGATCACTCAGCACCAAGTCCAACCCAGCCTCACTTCAAGGCTACGCCGCCTCAGGGCAAGATTACTGCCCGCAACACCTGGCCTTGTCCCTAGCACCCCCAACCTGCCCATACTCCGTGGCCATCGCATGAACGCATACCTGTGCTCCCGCCATGCCCTCCTGCAATGCAACAACCCCTCACTTCCGGTCATGGACAAGTCTACTTCCTTTATGTACAGGAAAAAAACAGAACTCCAAACCACCGCCGCAAACCTCCATGGTTCACTCATTTATACTAAACACCACACCAGCGCTCCTAAGCCCGCTATCAGGTCTGTAGCCACAGCCAAGTCTGCACCTACCACTGTTGATATGCCCTGCACTGCTGATGTGCCTGCGCCCTCTGCTCATGTGCCATGCATTACTGTTGTGCCCGTACCTACTGCTGATACGCCCTGCACTGCTGATGTGCCTGCGCCCTCTGCTCATGTGCCATGCATTACTGTTGTGCCCGTACCTACTGCTGATATGCCCTGCATTGCTGATCTGCCTGCGCCCTCTGCTCATGTGCCATGCATTACTGTTGTGCCCGTACCTACTGTTGATATGCCCTGCACTGCTGATGTGCCTGCGCCCTCTGCTCATGTGCCATGCATTACTGTTGTGCCCGTACCTACTGCTGATATGCCCTGCATTGCTGATCTGCCTGCGCCCTCTGCTCATGTGCCATGCATTACTGTTGTGCCCGTACCTACTGCTGATACGCCCTGCACTGCTGATGTGCCTGCGCCCTCTGCTCATGTGCCATGCATTACTGTTGTGCCCATACCTACTGCTGATATGCCCTGCATTGCTGATCTGCCTGCGCCCTCTGCTCATGTGCCATGCATTACTGTTGTGCCCATACCTACTGCTGATATGCCCTGCACTGCTGATGTGCCTGCGCCCTCTGCTCATGTGCCATGCATTACTGTTGTGCCCGTACCTACTGCTGATATGCCCTGCATTGCTGATCTGCCTGCGCCCTCTGCTCATGTGCCATGCATTACTGTTGTGCCCGTACCTACTGCTGATATGCCCTGCACTGTACACACACCCATTGCTGCAACCCCCCTCAAATGCGCCTTGATTAACTGCAGATCCCTCACTGCCCACTCCCTTGATATCAATGATCTCATCATTCTCAACAACCTAGACCTACTATTCCTCAGTGAAACCTGGCTTTCCGATGCCTCAGGACCTGCCCTCGCCCTAGCTATCCCACAAGGATACCTCATTTACAGACAAGACCGCTCCTCCCACCGAGGTGGAGGGGTCGCCGTCATTGCCAAAGATTCCCTCTCTGTTGGGATAATCCACAAAAACCTTGATGATAACTCTGACTACCTCCTCCTAAAACTTAAGCTCTCCCATAACCACACTATAGCATTTCACCTCATCTACCGCCCTCCAGGCATCTCCTATGAATTCCAAGAAGCCCTCACCCACTCAATCACTAACAACCTCAAGAAATCATCTAAAATCCTGCTCCTCGGTGACTTCAACCTGGGCCTTAACGACCCCAAAGACACCCACGCCAAAGCTTTAAAAAAAACGCTATCCACCCTTGGGTTCACACAGACCATTTCGAGCCCCACACACTCAAAAGGCCGTACCCTTGAAGGCCGTACCCTTGATTGGGTCGCTCACCACAACTGCCCTATCAGCCCCACCCTAATCACTCCTCTGCCATGGACCGATCACCATCTCATCTCCTTCAACATCAACACCTCTAGAAACTCTCAACCTCCCACTACACCTCTCCCTGCCGCCCTCACGCGCAGCGCCAAACTCCTCACCCACGACAACCTCTCTCAGCACCTCAATGTACCTGCACTGCTTCCCCCTTTCGTGAATGACCCAGTTACCCTCGCCAACGACTTCAAAAGGGTCCTCTCCCATGCCGTTAATGTGGTAGCTCCCCTCACTCTTAAAAAAGAAAAGAAAAATAAACACTGCAATGCCTGGTTTACCCAGGACCTCTTACAGATGCGAGGGAAAAAACGAGCGGCACTGACCACCTGGCGCAATAACCCATCAGAAGCCACCCTTCTAGCATTCAAAACCTCCTCTAAACGCTACAAAGCTGCCATTACTGAAGCTAAGGCAACGTCATTCAATGCCAGAATCTCCTCTGCCAAATCAAGAAGCCGCGAAATCTTCTCCATATTCAGAGAACTGGAGACACCCCCTTCTCCACCCTCTCCAATAGTGAAGGATGGATCCTGGTGCAATGCCATCCAATCTGCAATGCTTAATAAACTTGAAACCCTACAAACCAAAATACTCAACCACCAAAAGGAGATATCCAAGCTAATAACCAGCAGTCATTCCACTCCACCAACCAAGCCTCCTAACCCCTCCCCCCAGTTCGATTTCAGAGACATAAGTGTCCCAGAGGTCATCTCTCTCCTCCATACCATCAAACCATCCAATTGCAAGGGGGATGTATGCCCAGCGCAAGTAATTAAAGACTGTGCCCCCTCATTAGCCCCTATCATAGCCGCTTTCATCAATGCCTCCTTTCACTCTGGTGAAGTCCCACTAAGTCTAAAGGAAGCCTGGGTTCGCCCGCTCCTCAAAAAACCCTCACTTGATCCAGCCATCCCAACAAACTACAGGCCAATCACCACTGTCCCCTTCCTACTGAAAATTCTGGATAAAGCAGCCTACCTGCAAATACAGAAATTTCTAGAGGACAACCATCTCCTTGGCCTTAGGCAATCAGGGTTCAGGCCACGGCATGGAACTGAAACAGCTCTCCTTGACCTGAAGAATCAAATTGATGACCTTAGGGACTCAGGAAAGCCTGCTCTCCTCTTGCTCCTCGACCTATCGGCAGCATTTGACCTAGTCAACCACAAAACTCTCTGCCAGCATCTATCATCAATAGCGAACTTCTCAGACAATGCCTGCAAATGGATAGAATCATTCTTGAAGGACAGATCTATGAAGGTCTTCTCAGACTCCTCTTCTGCCGACCCCAGCACCATCAAGTGTGGCGTCCCGCAAGGCTCATGCACGGCCCCCACCCTCTACAACCTCTTTACAAGGCCCCTGTTCAAAATCCTTGACTCCATGGGCATCTCGTATACTAACTATGCGGATGACACCCAGGTACTTATCCCCCTCTCAGGTGACTACACATCTGACCAAAATACCTTAAACGCAATCTACTCAACAATTCAAACCTGGATGGCAGAAAACTGGCTCTGCCTTAACAGTGACAAAACTGAGCTCCTGCTGGTTGGCTCACCGTCCACCCTAAATAAACTAAACAAACAGTACTCCTCCTTCGTCATAGACAGTATCCCCATCACCGTCTCCCAGTCCATCAAAACCCTTGGAGTGTACCTTGAACCTGACATGTCCATGAATAAACAGGTCAACGCCATAACCTCCACATCCGCCTACTACTCCAAACTCATCAATGCCACCATACCATTCCTGACCCAACAAAACTGTCTCACCATCGCTAGAGCCATCATTGGTTCGAGACTCGACTACTGTAATGCCTTATTCATTGGTACCACTGCCAAGAATATAGCCAAACTCCAAACTGTTCAGAATAACGCGCTCAGAGCTGCCACAGGCCTCTCACGCAAAGACCATATCTCTGAACTCAGAAGACAAGTCCACTGGCTTCCTGTCAAGCAAAGAATTATCTTCAAAGCCTTGGCCTTAACTCACAAATGTCTCCATGACCTTGCTCCCCCTTACCTAAGCCGCAGGATTACCAAACCCATCTCTCAAAAACCATCTAGACTACAATACTCTAACCTTCTGTCTGTCCCTAGGACTCACAAAGCGCGTGCGGGCGGCTCCAGCTTCCCATCAGTTGCCCCCACCCTCTGGAATGCGCTCCCTCCGCACCTCAGAGCCATTGAATCCCACACTGTATTCCGCAAAGCCATCAAAACTAACCTCTTTGTCTGAACTCTCAAAACCTTCCTGCAACGCACTGTAACCTGTAACTACCTAATTGTTTTCAAGTATTTTTCTAGGGCAGCTTCAATGTAACCCTAAAGTAAGCACGCTTAACCACTGTTCCAGCGCCTCGATGTCTGCGGGCTGTTTGTGCGCTTTACAAATTCAAATAAATAAAATAAATAAAAAATAAAATAAAATAAATAAATCTGCTCAATGGTTGACATACCCAGATTCTCCCTAGCCAGTCCTTGATAGACAGCCGATAGTAGACCATTCCTAGTGTCACGAGTCATTTTTAGATATAATACAGCGCGCTTCTTCGATACTAGCGCCTTGAGAGAGATCAGGCCCAATTCTAATCTTATTATGGCCATTGGTATACAAGGCGGTAAACCAAGAATACTACGCCAGAATTTTCCCTCAATTACCTGTAGCCAGCCTAAATCTATATCCAGTAGTGCTTCTAGTCCATATGTAATGGCCGGGGAAAATGCCTGTATGTATAGTTGCCGAATGCCCCACAGCATATAACCACACTGCTTCACCATAAACCTGTGGAACAAGGCAGTCATTTGTGCTGCTCTAGTTGTACGCAGTTGTTTACAGGCCCCATAATCACCCGTCACTTCAAAATCTATACCAAGATATCGATATTGGGAGACATAACTGATGTTCAATAAGCCTACCTGAAGTGAAACACGGGATACTCTCTTTTTAGTATATCTCATGATTTTGGTTTTACCCAAGTTAATACTAAGGCCATTAACCTCTGCATACTCCCAGAGCGCTGTTGCAGATCGACGTATTCCACTAATAGTATAGTCGAAGATCGGCAAATCATCAGCATATGCTAAGACAGAGCAGCGAGCATCACCGATTTTGGGCGGACAGTTGTTTACAGCAGCTATTACCTCGGGAATATCATACACATATAAGTTGTAGATTAAAGGGGCTGTGACACAACCTTGCTTCACACCCCTGTTTTGTAAGATATTAGCCGTGGTATTACCCACTTGATCTAATCTCAGTTTCACTGAGTTATTATGATGCAATAGTCTTAAGTAATATATAAGACCTTTCGGACAACCCATTAGTTCTAATTTCCACCACAACCGACTACGGGGAATTGAATCAAAAGCTGCCGAAAAGTCTATATATAGGGCATATAACGGAGGAGCCCCTGCTCTTAGCGCTCTGGCTCGCAATAGGTCCATGACCATAATATTGTGGGAAGTAGAGTACCCCTGTCTAAAACCACTCTGGAATTTAGACAAAACGCCAGATCCCTCAGCCCATGCTTGCAGTTCTTTTAATAGTAAAGAAGCAAAGATTTTTCCAGTCGCATCAAGCATTGATAGTAACCTATAGTTACTCGGGTCAGATCTAATCCCTTTTTTAAAAACTGGGATCAATATTGCCGTTTGCCAGGAGCGAGGTATGTTTCCAGAATTTATGATTTTCTCAAATAGTATTCTCAGTAAACTGGCCCAAAACACGGGATGTGATTTAATACCAATGTTGGATAATCCATTAGGTCCCGGTGCACGAGACGATTTTATCTCTTTAATTTTATTTAAGATAGCTTCGTATGAAATATCAAATGGAGCCACCACCGGAGGACAATCCAAAACTGTTAATAGGTTATCCGTTGTATTCCGATTTTCCAGAAAATTTTCCCAGGCTCTAGCTTCAATGGGATTAATCAATGTCCCTTTTTGCGAGCAATGTGCCTCAGCCAACAGGGACCAAATATTCTCGTATTTCCTTCACATACCATCTTCACCATTTTTTGCCATCCCAGTATGCTCTCTGCTCTTTTCTTAGCTTTAATAGCTGCTCTGTATCTGCTTTTGATCCCTCTAACTGTTGAGAAATATCTATCTCCCCGGGCCATGTCTTTTTTGGCACTACGGAGCTCAGCTCTAAGCAATCTTTTCATATCTCTAATGGCTTTATCATAGGGCAATTTTTTCCCCACCGTACTTGTCATAACTCCCACTGGTGATGCTGCATGTCTTTGAGCAAAAGCCTGCACCCAATCCTCAATATCGTCCATTGATAGCTCATTAAAGTTAGGGAGCTCACTATAGTCTGCCTCCCCCAAGGCTTCAATTGCCAACGAAATATTTTTATCCGACCAGATAATTCTAGTACCGGATCTGTTGGTTTTGACCATACCTATATTATTGGGCAGGATCTGTTCACTAAAAATATTGATCTTACATTTTAGTGCGGCATGGTCGCTCCATTCATTGGCAATCACCGTCATATCTATCACCATTTGCTGAATCCCAGGACATACAAATATATAATCCAGAACACTACACGAGCTCCTGTTTGACCACGTGCAGTGTCCAGGACAGTCCCCGGTTGTTCTACCATTGAGCATTACCATGTCCCAGGAGTCAAATAGATATTCCCACACTCCACCTTCATGGTTCCTCTTACTGTGGGGCATGGCTCCTCTTTTTTTTAGTCTAGGGTTCTGCGTATTACTCTCTTGCCCTAGCATATGGCAATTAAAGTCACCCACGACAATTACTCCTAAACTACAGGATCGAAGTAGCCACTTGGCCAATAGATCCTGGAGGGAGTCCCGCAATTGCTCACTCAGCCTTGCCCCAGGTGGATTATATAGATTCACTAACAAAAAGGAGCCCCTGAGGTCCTTGGGGTTCGGAATTACTTCAACAGCTAACATGTTGCTCTCAAAATTACAAACAATCTGTTTGGAGCCTATTGCATTAGTCACACCTATAGTCAGGCCACCACAGGGCCTACCTTTTTCTCCCCTTTTTGCTGGCGAGTGGTATGTCGAAAAACCATCCAATATTAAAGCGTCAATTGCCCAAGTTTCTTGAAGACAAAAACAACTGCAATTATCCAGAAGCTTAGTAGAACCCTCCGGGGATAGAAGGTGGGCAAAGCCTCTGCAATTCCAAGATAATATAGTTAGTTCTCATTGGTTAGATATAATCTCAGGGAGTGCTTCTGCTATCCATTTTAGCATTTGTTGAACTTCCGATGCAGCGATCTTCTTTTCCTTTACAAGGCTTGGGCAATCTGCCATGGCCGGGGCAGGATCTACATCTTCTGTAGGGCTAGTCAGATCAATTTTATTAAGATCGGCGTCCACCTCCACATCAACTGCCTTTAATTCCTCTTTGTAGGTCCTTAGGAGATCGGCTGTTGCCAAGAACTTGCAGTGCAATGCAGACACTCTAGGGTGGGGGCCTTTCAGGGGCTCAACAAATACAAAATCGTCCGATTTGAGCACTCGCAGTTGTGGAACAGAATCGAGTCGTATCAGAAGTTCAGATCGTGATAGCCATTTCCTACCCTTGCTATGATATAGATTCTTAATCAAGCATATCCTGCTTCCTTTCTTCTCTTCATGATTTTCCAATGCTGCTGTTACTGTGATTTCTGAGCAGTCTAAGTCCGTGGGCAGATTGATTGTTCCATCTATATTGGCCTCTCTTTCATCAATCTCATCCAACTCCACATTCTTTGTCTCTACTTCTGAATCATTGTCCAACCCTTGTGCGGGTATTAGCTAGCTCGTAAGAAATCCTTCTCTAGCAGCCTTCCTTTTCTTCGCTCTGGCCATTCTTTTCCTACTCTTCTTGGTGGGTAATTGCAACTTGTCCTGCTCCGACATAGAACAAGCCGCAATGCTGGTCCTTTTACCCTTACCAGCCCTTTTTGCTAGTCTCAGTTGTTTCCGAGAAAAAAGAGGATCGTGATTCTGCACGTCTTGTTCTTTTTCCAGAGCTTCTTGCTCTTCCATTTCGTTAACAATGAGGATGGCTTCTGACATGTCGGCTTCAACTTCTTCTACTGCTAATCCTCTTCCTTTATTTTCCATGGCAAGGGCCTCTGTGTTAGCTAATATTCGTCCAGACATTTTAAGCAAAATCTTAAGTGCAAATTGTAACGATGCAACTGACGCTTGGATTTCAGCTATTTCTAGCGCCCCCGGGAAGGGCATTTCCTGGGGCTCAACTTCCTCAACAGGTGCATCCTCAGTAGAAACCATTGCAAGGTTAGGGGAGATGGAGAGCCTATCCAGACCCGACCCAGCCATTATTCCCAGAGGTGTAATTGTGCTTCTGTCAGTTTGCTTATCAGTGTTGCTAGTTCTTCTTTCCAGATGTCGAGTCATGCTTCTTTGAATGTTTAAGCACAAGTCTAATAGTGAATTATTATCTATGTCTTCAAATTCTATTGATGTTATAGCCTCAGTGTCACTATGTGCTGGTGGATCATCTTCAATCGCAGTGGAATTTATTTCGCGGGCTGCATTCAATGGAAAAAATTCAGTAATCACCCCTTGATTTAAAGGAGGATTTTTCAATGCTTTCTTCTTTGTCCTGATTTTTTCCATGTCAACTTCTCTATTGGCAAGGGTCGAGTTAATGGTCTTCACCTTGGGTTTACGTAGATTATATGTGGACTGATTCCGTTCAGTTCCTGTTTGCATCAGGCCAACAGGTTACTTGTCTCTTTGTATTTTGATTCACTGCGCTTCCACACTATTCCAGTTCAGAGACAAATGGTCCCTGAAAATAATGTAACCAGGCTTCTAAACAGACAACTACGCCTTATGTATCCCTACAAAATCGGGTCGTCAAGCCGCACTATCAATAGCCGCTTCTGACAGCCCGAAACCAATGGTCCTTTTATGTCCGAAGTGTAAAACTTAAGGACAACTCCCCACGCTTCACTGTAATACTGAAGCTGTATTCAAACCGGAACCCGCAAGAGCCAGCGGTCCGGCGAACAGAATAAAGGAGACAAGACAAATAAGGGGCCAGATCGAGGACAGTGATACAGCCCGTTACACCACTCTTCAGCAAATTCTTCAGCAGATTCTAGCAGGAATTGTTCTCTGGGCTTCCCCTCACCTCAAGGGTGGAAAGAGTGGGATTTAAGGGTTCACAGTGCGGCAAAATAATGATGACATTTATAGGTCTGAGAGCCCGGTAAAACTCACAGTGCAGAGCAGCTCACCAGCACTCACCAGACCTTTTTTATTGCCGCAGCTCCACTCCGGAAGCCACCCCCTCTGCTAGGCTCGGTGCTCCGTGCACCGAGAGAGTCTCAACTCACGGCTCCTCGCCCACGTCCTCTTCCGCTCTCGACAGTCTCGAGACCGAGGGGGCACTGTTTCCCCCGTGGCTTCCCCGAACTTTAGAGGGGGCGGGATAGACGGAATCCACTTCTCGGAATATGCGGCACTGGAAAAGCGGACCCTGAGCTATTCGAGGCTCTCGAGGCTCTCGCGGGCTCGCGCGCTCACAGAGTCACAGACTCAAGCCGCATAAACAATTGCAATAACATACAAACTTCACAATTCATCATCATACATAATTAACAAACAGCTGCCACATAGCTTCCTTTCTCATCTATTGATAACATGAACACAACCCTTGGCATTTTAAGAAATAAAATAATCCTCTTCAAAAACAAAAATATTTCTTTCGGTCAGGATCCAAATGCAGCTAACAAAAAACGTCATAATCTTATCTTACAACAAATGGTAATTCCAGGGATCTGAAGATGGTGGATGAAATGCTTTATTTCCCCTTTCTCCACTCCATATCAACAGTTGTGGTACACTTGTAGAGGAGCAGGTGGAGGCCTCTTCTCTAGTGCCCAACCCTTCATCACCATCCTATTGGAGTAGCAGACGAAGGTCTACCATTGGGAATTCATGCTCAAGTTTATGTGGCATATCCATACCACGTCGATTGTACGAAAGAAGATATGCACTCAGACAGTCATTCAGATGACATCCTCCTGTTGTGACAATGGTGGGAAGTTACCAAGAAGGATACCAATTGCATAAATGCCAGGAAGCGACTCTGACAATCATGGATGAATGCTAAACAAAAGTCTGAAAACCGCAATATGATGTCATAATGAAGACATATAAGCCTAAGTCAAAACAATATGAAAATACTTAAGACGGGTGATGTAACAGAAGCATTAAGAGAAACAAGTAGCAAAATATGAGGTTATTGTGAAAATAAGAAGATGAAGTAACGTGCTGACCAATAACTGTAAACAAGCTGTAACACAAGCTAGAAGAAGCATATAGAAGCTTGCAAAAAAGAGGTATATATATATATATATATATATAACATTTAGGAAGGCCATTGGAAGAAAATTGACGCGGCTCGTGTTAAAGAATAAACCCAGCTACCTTAAAAAATGAGCCTAGGATCGCAAATTGAAGAATTGATGAAGAAGCTGTTTTTCATGTGCAGAATAAGGGAGTATGTTGGCCAGAAGTCAAGGAGGCTATTTCGAGAGATGGACACAAGACACAGAGAGGGACGAATGAATAGACGACGTGCATGAGACATATTTCTGCCAAGATTAGGAGGGCAAAGACATTTGCTGATGCCAAGTATTGAACAACCACAAAGGCAATACTCTATGTGAGGTGGAGTGAGCAAGTCTTTAATGGCCAGAGAGGGTAATAGCACCATGGTTAATGAAAACAGATAGCAGAAATTGAGAGACAGAATGGACAAAATCGTGGTCTTGTGACACGTGATGAAGAACTCAAAACAAAGGCTATTCATTAGAGCTTCGAGTTAAGACAGTGCTGTGCTCACACTCCCAAATGTCGCAGAACAGTGAGCAGACTACGAGGTCAACTACAAATGATAGACCTTGGCTAAGGACATACAATGGATTCATTGGGAAAACAAAGAACAGGTTGATGCAGCTTGAACACGTAGGTTTCACTTTGTTCACATGCTGCTAAAACAAGCCAAAAATCCAAGGTTTGATAGGGTTTCCAACCAATCAAAAGGCCTTCCTAGCACTTTCATATACAATGTTGCAGTTATTAGCCCACTGCCATATTCTCTGCTATAATCAGTATGTGATGTGCATAGAAGTAGCCCAGGGCATGTCCTACAGACATGGGGAAGCCAATGAGATATTAACACTTCTTTTATTCTATAAGTACATATGTTCCCCTAATCTAATCCCTCCGGTGTTAGGTTTTTATAGAATGCCACGTAGGATGATGTCTTAAATGACATATATAATAGTATATAATCTCTGTGCAAGCAAACTTTGGTGTGAATATCGACCATCAACTTTGATAGTTGTATTTCTCTGTGCTTTCTTTCATAGATTAAAGCAGCATT